>NC_092338.1:52690000-53425000 GCF_046630445.1 Rutidosis leptorrhynchoides
AAGAGATTTCTTAGTGATATGCTCTAGCCCACTCATAAGATAGTCGGACTAATTGGTTTTCCATAGCTACATAGTCGTAACCTCGAGCATTTATCGATTTTTCTTCTAAACATATGAACGGTCCGTCTCTGCATAAAGTAACAAATTCGGTGTTTGAATAGGTTTGATTATTTGAACATTTACCTTCGTGTGACCATTTTCCGCATTTGTGAAATCTTTCAAGGTGTCGTGCTCTTCTTTTCGCTGCGGATTTTAATTTTCCTTTACCAAATTGTAACTTATTATTTTCGCATCTGGATTCTTTTCTTACTCCGTCCAATTTTTCTCTGATTACTGATACTATTTCACTTGGAAGGGTGTCATTATTACGTAGCGTGTAGCATTAGACCATGGCTTAATTCACAGGAAGTCTTCATTTCGTAAAACCTAAAAAAAATAAAAATTCAGAATGGGGGGAGAAGACTAGTTCTTTAGGGTCTGCTAGGGAAAGACCATTCGGGTTCCATTTTCGAGAACTACACGAAAACAGAAAATCTAACTCTAACAGAAATACATATTATCCTTAAAAGACTTGATTCTCCCCACACTTAGTTAGCTGTGGTGTCGAAATTGTGATTAACTTCGTTGTCAATTTCCATCGGACTATCTATGTAATGTTTAACTCTGTGACCATTAACCTTAAATTCAATCCCATTTGAATTTATTAATTCTACTGTTCCGTACGGGAAAACTCTTTTGACTATGAATGGTCCAGACCATCTTGATTTTAATTTTCCAGGAAATAGCTTGAATCGTGAATTGAAAAGAAGAACTCTGTCTCCTTCTTTAAATTCTTTTGAACTTCTGATTCTTTTATCATGCCATTTCTTCGTTCTTTCCTTATAGATTAGCGAATTTTTGTATGCTTCTTGTCTTAATTCTTCTAATTCGTTTAGTTGACTTAATCATAGACGTCCAACTTCATGTAAATCAAGATTACATGTCTTCAAAGCCCAAAATGCTTTGTGTTCAATTTCTACTGGAAGATGACATGCTTTTCCGTAAATGAGTTTAAAAGGTGTGGTTCCAATTGGAGTTTTGTAGGCTGTTCTAAAAGCCCAGAGTGCATCCTCCAAATTAATGGACCATTCCTTCGGATTTGATCCTACGGTTTCTCTAGAATACGTCTTAAAGCTCGGTTGGTATTTTCAACTTGTCCACTTGTCTGTGGATGATAAACAGTGGAGATTTTATGAGTTACTCCATATCTTTTAAGAACTTTCTCAAGTTGATTATTACAGAAATGAGTTCCCCGATCACTTATTAAAGCTTTCGGTGTTCCAAACCTTGCAAAAAGAAGTTTTAAAAAGTTGACTACAACTCGTGCATCGTTAGTTGGGAGAGCTTGTGCTTCCGCCCATTTAGATACATAATCAATGGCTACGAGAATATAGAGATTATTATGAGATTTTGGAAATGGACCCATAAAGTCAATACCCCAAATGTCAAATACTTCACATACTTGAATGACATTTTGTGGCATTTCATCACGTTGACTTATTTTTCCGGCCCTTTGACAAGCATCACAGGATTTGCAAAGAAGGTGTGCGTCTTTGTAAATTGTAGGCCAATAGAATCCAGCAACGTAAACTTTTCTTGCTGTTAGTTGAGGCCCATAATGCCCTCCTGTTGGTCCTGTGTGACAATGGTTTAAGATTTTACTAGCTTCATCTCCGAATACACATCGGCGTATTATTCCATCTAGACAACTTTTAAACAAATGTGGATCTTCCCAGAAATAGTGTTTTATATCACTAAAGAATTTTTTTCGTTTTTGGTACGACAATCCTTTTTCAAGGAATCCACATACTAAATAGTTTGCATAGTCTGCAAACCATGTAATTTTATTATAATCTATCTTCAATAGATATTCATCAGGAAAGTTGTCTTGTATGGCCGATTCATTTAGAACTTCTAATTCTGGATTTTCAAGACGAGAAAGATGATCAGCGGCGAGATTTTCTGCTCCCTTTTTATCTCGGATTTCAATATCAAACTCTTGAAAGAGTAAGATCCAACGGATTAATCGTGGTTTAGCATCTTATTTCGGAAATAGGTATCTAAGAGCAGAATGGTCGGTATAGACCACCGTTTTAGCTAGAACGAGATATGAACGAAATTTGTCAAAAGCAAAGATAATAGCAAGGAGTTATTTTTCAGTAGTTGCGTAATTTGTTTGTGCTCCTTGTAACGTCTTACTAGCATAATATATAGGTTGAAATCGTTTTTCAATCCTTTGTCCTAAAACGGCTCCCATTGCAAAATCACTGGCATCGCACATAAGTTCAAATGGTAGATTCCAATTTGGAGTTATCATAATCGGCGCATTAGTGAGTTTTTCTTTAAGAATATTAAAAGATTTGATACATTCATCTGAAAAGATGAATGGAGCATCATTTTCTAGGAGTTTATTCATAGGAGTGGCAATTTTAGAAAAATCTTTTATGAAACGTCGCTAAAAACCGGCATGCCCTAGAAAACTCCTAACTCCTCTAACATTTGTGGGATGTGAAAGTTTAGCAATTACATCTACTTTAGCTCTATCCACTTCAATTCCTTCCTTTGAAATTTTATGTCCAAGAACGATGCCTTCTTTAACCATGAAATTGCATTTTTCCCAATTAAGAACTAGATTTGATTGTTCACATCTAATAAGCATTCTTTCAAGATTAACTAGACATGATTCAAATGTATCACCGAAGACTGAAAAGTCATCCATGAAAACTTCCATGCATTCTTCTATCATGTCGTGAAAAATCGCCATCATGCACCTTTGAAAGGTTGCAGGGGCGTTGCAAAGTCCAAATGGCATGCGTTTGTAAGCAAAAGTACCATAAGGGCACGTGAACGTGGTTTTTTCTTGGTCCTCGGGTGCTATTGGAATTTGAAAATATCCGGAAAAACCATCAAGAAAACAATAGTAACTATTTCCGGCTAATCTTTCCAACATTTGATCAATGAAAGGTAAGGGAAAGTGATCTTTTCTGGTGGTGTCATTTAATTTTCTATAATCAATACATACACGCCATCCTATTACAGTCCTAGTCGGAATAAGCTCATTTTTCTCATTTGTGATGACAGTCATGCCACCCTTCTTAGGCACGCATTGAACTGGGCTTACCCATGGACTATCAGAAATTGGATAAATTAAACCTGCATCTAGCAGTTTAATAATTTCTTTCTTAACAACATCTTGCATATTAGGATTTAGTCTTCGTTGGCGTTTCACATACGTTTTATGACCTTCTTTCATAAGGATTTTATGTGTGCAATACGAAGGACTTATTCCTTTAATATCATGAATCTTCCATGCAATTGCTGATTTATGAGCTTTTAGCACAGAAATGAGTTGAGATTTTTCATTTTCAGTAAGAGAAGACGATATTATTACAGGTAATTCAGATTCACCATGTAAATAAGCGTATTCCAAATGGTTTGGAAGTGGCTTTAACTCTAATTTCGGTGGTTCTTCTATCGATAATTTATATCGATATCTGTCTTCTTCTTTTAGCATTTGAATTTCTTTTGTTGTTAGTTCATATCCATTAGCCATAAGTGTAGCTAACATTTTAGTTTCATCAATTGGTTCAGTTCCTTCTCCTAAAGAACATTCTCCTGTTCCTTGTAATTTTGAAAATTCTTCTAACAATTCTGCATGTGATTCTATAGTTTGAATATAATAACATGTATCATCAGCAGATTGCGGTTGTTGCATTGCTCTATCAACTGAAAAGGTAACACTCTCGTCCTCTATACTTAGGGTTAGTTTCTTACCAAACACGTCTATTATTGCTTTAGCCGTGTTTAAAAATGGTCTTCCTAATATGAGAGGAACTTGAGAATCTTCTTCCATGTCCAGAACAACAAAATCTACTGGAAATACTAAAGTACCAACTTTAACTAGCATATTCTCCATTATCCCTCTAGCATATTTTACTGATTTATCTGCTAGTTGTATGCTTATTCGTGTTGGTTTCAATTCTCCAAGGTCTAGTTTAGTGTATAGTGAATACGGCATTAAATTTATACTAGCACCTAAGTCTGCCAATGCTTCTATTGAACTAAGACTACCCAGAAAACATGGCATTGTGAAACTTCCTGGATCAGATAGTTTTTCTGGTATCTTATTCAACAGCACTGCTGAACAATTAGCATTCATAGTAACAGCCGAGAGTTCTTCCATTTTCTTTCTATTCGTGATTAGATCTTTCAGAAATTTAGCATATCTAGGCATTCCTGAAATCACATCATTGAAAGGAAGATTTACATTTGTCTGTTTAAACATATCCAAGAATTTGGATTGCTCGGCTTCAAGTCTCTCTTTTCTCATTTTACTTGGGTAAGGAAGTGGTGGTTGATATGGTTTACCATAAGGTTTTGCCTTAACTGTGTTATCTTCATTAACCTTTTCAACTACCGGTTCTTTTTCCTTATCTTGTTCAGGTTGTGGTTCTTGTGGAGTAGGAATAGCTTCATCAGAAATTACAGGTATTTCAGGTGGTTTAAGTGTAATACCACTTCTTGTGGTAATGGCTTTAGCTGTTTCATTCCGGGGGATAGCATTTGTATCACTAGGTAAACTTCCTGGTTTTCTTTCACCTATTAACCTTGCTAGGTTACTTACTTCTTGTTCCAGATTTTGAATAGAAGCTTGTTGATTTCTAAATGCTTGAGCATTTTGTTCATTAGTTTGTTCTGAGATGTGAAAAACTGCGTTTGAGATTCAACTAGCTTCGTCATCATATCTTCTAAATTCGGCTTTTTATCATCGGTTTGTGGTGGTTTGTTTTGAAAATTAGGTCTTTGCTGATTGTAAGTATTATTGGATACTTGTTGATTGCTAGGACCTTGTTGGTTGTTGTATGGAACATTTCGATTATAATTCTGGTTTTGATTGTAAATCGATCTTGGCGGTTGATAATTATTCTGATAATTATTTCCAGGCCTTTGGTTTAGATATGAAACATTCTCTCTTTGTTCCATTGTTAGTTCAATACTGAGACAATCTTTTGTCAAATGTGGTCCTCCACACTGCTCACAACTAATTCCTATTGAGTGAATATCCTTAGTCATCTTTTCCATTCGTCTCTCGACAGCATCTATCTTTGCGAAAATAGAATCTAAGTCATGGCTAGAATCGGCTCTAGCTGCTTTAGATGATCTAACGATATCTTTTTCTTGGTGCCACTCATGTGAGTGGGAAGCAGTGTTATCAATAATTTTGTAAGCGTCAGTTGCTGTTTTCTTCATAATGGAACCACCAGCTGCTATATCGATGTCTTTTCGTTTAGTGATGTCGCATCCTTGGTAGAATATTTGTACTATTTGACAAGTGTCTAAACCATGTTGCGGACATCCTCTTAATAACTTTCCAAATCTGGTCCACGCCTCATATAGAGTTTCATTTGGCTTTTGCGTGAACGTAACAATTTCTCCTTGAAGTCTCACGGCTTTAGATGCCGGAAAGAATTGTTTAAGAAATTTTTCAACTAAGACATCCCATGTATCAATCGCCCATTCAGGTAACGATTCTAACCAATCTTTGGCTTCTCCCTTTAAAGTCCAGGGAAATAACATGAGATATATCTGTTCATCCCCCACTTCTCTTATTTTAAATAGAGTACAGATCCTATTAAAGGTTCGAAGATGTTCATTTGGATCTTCCTTCGACGCACCACTAAATTGGCATTGATTAGTTACCATGTGTAGAATTTGTCCTTTGATTTCATAATCTGGCGCATTAATGTCTAGATGAGTAATTGCGTGACCTTGGCCAGTGCGTTTAGCTCGCATTCGGTCTTCCATACTTAGAGGTTCCAGATTCTCCATAATTGAATTTGTTGAATCTGAATCACTATAGGATTCTGATTTAATGGTTAGTTCCTCAACAATCTCTGTTTGAATGATTGGTGGTTCCGGAGGAAAAATTAATGGTTCATGATCTATGAATCGTCCCTGAATATTCTCCGGATTCTCAATTGTGAGGTCGGGTTCAAATAATTGATTATCGAAAATTTGAATTGGAGTACTTGGTCGACTGGATGACGATTCTAAAGAAAAATCAACGGCGGTAATATTAGCTAGATGTCTTGATCGAGTTACAGGTGGTGAACGTACAAAAGGTGGTGAACATTTTACTCGGTGCATTCACTGAATATCCTATTAGTTTTTAAAAAAGGAAGAAAAATTATATAAGTTATCCAATTAATAGACTTTTCTGATTTTGCCCACGTTTCGAATAGCCAAAAGATGCAGCAGAGAGGCAAGATTTGTTTGGTCTCAATATAATTGAGTACTGTTTGGCTCAAATAACCCGGTCCACGTACAAATCCAACTATTACTACGAACCAGAAAATTTTGATGTCTATCAATTTAACCGCTTAAAATAATTTTTCGTAATTTAAAGAAATTTTAGATAAGAAATAGAGAAAAATTCTAAGTCCTAAAAACTAGAATGTCGAGAAATAAGAAAGAAAAAAGAGCGCGTCGAAAAACGTCGAAAAATAAAAGATTGAAAAATAATAGGCGTCGAAAAATAAAAATAAGAAAGTAGCGCGTCGAAACTTAAAAAGGAACTAAAAACTAAGAATTAAAAGTTACGTCTAAAAATATTAAAGCTTACAAGGAATTCTATATCCCAAATGGCAATATCTTAAAAAGGTACTAAAAACTTAGAACAGCGTCGCAAAATTCTAAAGCACCAAAATCTTAGTCTAAAGAAAAAGCACTTAAAGGATTTTACGACAAAGCCTAAAAATCTAAAAATAAAAATAACTATGGCAAATACTATGATTTAAAACTAAATACGAGCGAAAAATATAAATATTACGCTAAAACGAATAAATAAAAAGTACAAAATATAAAAATCCAGAAATTTTTTTAATAATACTTGATGTTATGCGAGGTGTATATGAAATAGCTTATATTTTACTAGGAAAAACTATTAAATACGATACAATTTTACACAAGATATTTATTTATTTATAGAATGGATATACTTAAACCTTGCTACAACACTTATAGACAGTGTACCTAATCGTACAGTAGTGTAGTTTTTAGTAAGTCCGGTTCGTTCCACAGGGAAATCTTTTAAACAAAGCTTAACGCTATATTAGTTTAAATTATAAAAATACAAATATATATATATATATATATATATATATATATATATATATATATATATATATATATACATATATATATATATATATATATACATATATATATATATATATATATATATATATATATATATATATAAAGTAATATTATTATTATAAAAGGGGGTTTTTACCGTTTAATGACCGGTTTGTCGATTTTTAAAACTTTAGTCGCAGTTAAAACCTAATGTAAAATATTAAATAAATAAAAGACTTAATTTAAAGCGTAAAGTAAATAACGATAATGAAATTGTGATAAATAAAAGTGCGAAAAAATAAACTTGCGATAATTAAAGAGTACGATAATTAAAAGTGCAATTAAATACAATGACAATAAATAAAAATGTGATAATTAGAAGTGCAATTAAATATGAAAATAAAGGAATTATGCTTATTTAAACTTCCATAATCATGATGTTTGACGTGTTGATTTAAGTTTATTCCCATGGGTTAATTGTTCTTTGTCCTGGATTATTTAATATGTACGTCTGGTTTTTGTCCATAACAGTCCATCAGTCATAAATATAAAGTGCGAGTATCCTCGTCAAATTATCCTTATATCCGAAGTCAAATATTCCAACTAATTGGGGACTTAAACTGTAACAAGGTCTTAATACTTTGTTTAACAATTACACCAGGATATCGACTGCGTGTAATCCAAGGTTTTAATACTTTGTTATCAATTATGTCAAGTGTCCTTGTACATAATTTCACCCCTGTTTTAATAATTCCATAGACTATTAATCCATTCCCATATCCGGTTAAATGAACGATTATTCGTACATATAAATATCCCGCCCATCATGTCCGATCGAGTGTATATGGTTATTTATAGGTACGTCCAATTGTAAATCTTTATATTAAAATTAACAAACTATCATTTAGTTAAACAAATATAAAGCCCATTAATAGCCCATAGTCTAATTTCCACAAGTGTCGTTCTTTTGTCCAAACCCCAATTATGGTACAAAGCCCAATTACCCAATTTTAGTAATTAGCCCAACATCATGATTACTTCGTTTTAAATAAGCATAATAATAACTTAGCTACGAGACATTAAATTAAAAAGGTTGAACATAACTTACAATGATTAAAAATAGCGTAGCATTACACGGACAGAATTTCGACTTACACCCTTACAACATTCGCTAACATACCCTTATTATTAGAATTAAAATTAAAATTAAAATTAAAATTATAAATATATATATATATATATATATATATATATATATATATATATATATATATATACGTAAGAGATAAATTAGAAAAAGATGTGTAAAAATCGGCCGAATGCTCGGCCTTTTATAGGCCCACGTAATACTCTTTGACCTCCGCGAGTGATGAGGTTTTTGTCTTCAAAGCTCTGTGAGTGCGGAGCCCCTGATTCCAGCTAACATAAGTTTGGCTCCTAGCTTGCCGACGGATTCTATTATATAAATATAATATAAATATATAATTTATATAATTAATTATATATTATATTATATTTATATACATAATTAATTTGTAACTTTCGGTCCGTTGCGTCGTACGTTGAAAGCTGGTTCATGTCTCGGTTTCGGATTTTCGAACGTCCTTTCGTATAATTTAATATCTTGTACTTTGCGTTTTGCGGCTTGTACTCTTGTAATTTTGAGACGTTTCTCATCAATAATTGGAACCACTTTGATTGTACTTTGTACTTTTGAGCTTTTTGGTCGTTTGCGTCTTCAATTCGTCGAATCTGTCTTTTGTCTTCACCTTTTAATATTTAAACGAATATTCCTTGAAAATAGGACAACTGCAACTAAAAGCTTGTCTTTCTTGAGGGATAATGCTATAAAATATATGTTCGTTTTTAGCATTATCAAATACAAAAATACTTGATGTTATTCGAGGTGTATATGAAATAACTTATATTTTACTAGGAAAAACTATTAAATACGATACAATTTTATACAAGATATTTATTTATTTATAGAATGGATATACTTAAACCTTGCTACAACGCTTATAGGCAGTGTACCTAATCGTACAGTAGTGTAGTTTTTATTAAGTCTGGTTCGTTCCACAGGGAAATCTTTTAAACAAAGCGTAACGCTATATTAGTTTAAATTAAAAAAATACAAATATATATATATATATATATATATATATATATATATATATATATATATATATATATATATATATATATATATATATATATATAAAAGTAATATTATTATTATAAAAGGGGGTTTTTACCGTTTAATGACCGGTTTGTCGATTTTTAAAACTTTAGTCGCAGTTAAAACCTAATGTAAAATATTAAATAAATAAAAGACTTAATTTAAAGCGTAAAGTAAATAACGATAATGAAATTGCGATAAATAAAAGTGTGATAAAATAAACTTGCGATAATTAAAGAGTACGATAATTAAAAGTGCAATTAAATACAATGATAATAAATAAAAATGTGATAATTAGAAGTGCAATTAAATATTAAAATAAAGGAATTATGCTTGTTTAAACTTCCATAATCATGATGTTTGACGTGTTGATTTTAGTTTATTCCCATGGGTTAATTGTTCTTTGTCCTGGATTATTTAATATGTCCGTCTGGTTTTTGTCCATAACAGTCCATCAGTCATAAATATAAAGTGCGAGTATCCTCGTCAAATTATCCTTATATCCGAAGTCAAATATTCCAACTAATTGGGGACTTAAACTGTAACAAGGTCTTAATACTTTGTTTAATAATTACACCAGGATATCGACTGCGTGTAACCCAAGGTTTTAATACTTTGTTATCAATTATGCCAAGTGTCCTTGTACATAATTTCACCCCTGTTTTAATAATTCCATAGACTATTAATCCATTCCCGTGTCTGGTTAAATGAACGATTATTCGTACATATAAATATCCCGCCCATCATGTCCGATCGAGTGTATATGGTTATTTATAGGTACGTCCAATTGTAAATCTTTATATTAAAATTAACAAACTATCATTTAGTTAAACAAATATAAAGCCCATTAATAGCCCATAGTCTAATTTCCACAAGTGTCGTTCTTTTGTCCAAACCCCAATTATGGTACAAAGCCCAATTACCCAATTTTAGTAATTAGCCCAACATCATGATTACTTCGTTTTAAATAAGCATAATAATAACTTAGCTACGAGACATTAAATTAAAAAGGTTGAACATAACTTACAATGATTAAAAATAGCGTAGCGTTACACGGACAGAATTTCGACTTACACCCTTACAACATTCGCTAACATACCCTTATTATTAGAATTAAAATTAAAATTAAAATTATATATATATATATATATATATATATATATATATATATATACGTAAGAGATAGATTAGAAAAAGATGTGTAAAAATCGGCCAAATGCTCGGCCTTTTATAGGCCCACGTAATACTGTTTGACCTCCGCGAGTGCGGAGGTTTTTGTCTTCAAAGCTCCGCGAGTGCGGAGCCCCTGATTCCAGCTAACATAAGTTTGGCTCCTAGCTTGCCGACGGATTTTATTATATAAATATAATATAAATATAATATAAATATATAATTTATATAATTAATTATATATTATATTATATTTATATACATAATTAATTTGTAACTTTCGGTCCGTTGCGTCGTACGTTGAAAGCTGGTTCATGTCTCGGTTTCGGATTTTCCAACGTCCTTTCGTATAATTTAATATCTTGTACTTTGCGTTTTGCAGCTTGTACTCTTGTAATTTTGAGACGTTTCTCATCAATAATTGGAACCACTTTGATTGTACTTTGTACTTTTGAGCTTTTTGGTCGTTTGCGTCTTCAATTCGTCGAATCTATCTTTTGTCTTCACCTTTTAATATTTAAACGAATATTCCTTGTAAATAGGACAACTGCAACTAAAAGCTTGTCTTTCTTGAGGGATAATGCTATGAAATATATGTTCGTTTTTAGCATTATCAAATATTCCCACACTTTAGCGATGCTTGTCCTCAAGCAATATAGTCTTGAAATATACTAGAATCACTTCTTTATTCTTCACACTTTGTACATCAGTGATTTCATTACGGCAGTATGAACAATGGTAGTAACGTTATGGTTTACTGTCCCACATGACTATAAAAATTTAGATCCTTTAAGGAAATTGGATCTTTATGAAAACATTTGATCTTTTTGAAAATTCAATCTAGCTTTTACCCTAGATAAGTTTTCCGGAATAACCCTTCACTGGTGTTTGCAAATTCTTTTTGTGGGTTTGGTGGGTTTCAGATTTGAAAATTTTAGCTCAAAACTTGCGGTTTTGTGTCACCCACTTGCTAACCTTGTATTGGAAAAGCAATACGTCCAGTATACTTGCTCCGTATATTACCTTTCGGTAAACTACCGTCCGGTTGTAAAGGAAAGCGTTGAACAAGCAACTGTTAATGCAATGTTCCCTAACATGCTTTTAATTATGGTCTATAACGTATCGAATGCAATTACTATCCTTTGTAGGAGAAATAGTAAAGCTCACCCTTATAATTTTTCGATCTGGCACAAGGTCCTGTCTTTGACCATGCTATGCAACCACCGTTCTTACGGTTGACACCCAATTTGGTTCAGGTGACCTAATGAATTCCAGGTGAATTCTCAGGATTTTACGTTCAATGGTAATGAACGCATTGAAAATGGGTTTTCAGAAAATAAATCGGTTTGTAATTTTGATCAAAATATTTTCTCGTTCAGCTCGAGTTTAGATATCATTGAATTCCATGAGTTTGAATTCTCAATCTTTAAGGTCAATCTCTAGGATTGATTAATATCAGTCTTAAAAGCTAATTTTTGATCTTTAAGGAGATTATCCTTTCTGGGGATCTGATTCATTAGTCTTATCCAGCTAATTTGCACGGTGTTCTCCCCATTTTACAAGACAGATCCTCTTATGATTAGGATAAGTCTGACCACTTGGCGACCCTGTTTGATGCTGAGGTCTGTGGATTTCCTGCTGATTTTAAAGATGACATTTCTAGATTTTTCGTCTACCTACAGCTGGTCTGGATGACAACTTCATGACCTAAATCAAGAAGCGCGTTTCTTTTTCGGAAGACTTTACTTCCTTTTAACGATGGAATTGATTCATCGTGTAGATCCATCTTACTTACAGTAAATCGGGTAAAACTGTTTAGTTTAGTCCAAAGCAAAAGTATCTTCAATTATTTGTTACAGAAATATGTGACATATGTTTAAAATAACTTGGTAAATTTTCCCATACTTGGCTTTTATTTTCTTTTATTTGTCTTTTTATTGTCCTCTATTCTATTTTAAATGAATTCTAACATTTTGGTATGTTTCTCAATTTATGTCCTTTCCGAGGTAACAATAATTTCGGTGTTAACACCTAGTTTTATCGTTCATAAATATGTATAAACATGATTTTGAGTTCATTTAATTGAAAATTTTGAAAAATTTTACTAGAAGTGGGTAGTCAATATATAAGACTAGGGCTGTTCTTTATTATCAGAGAGCACTAGATTCTAATATAACTACTACGTTACTTGTATTTTTAATGGTAACCAAGTGTTTAAGTTAAAAATTTTAAAAATCCGAAAGAATTTAACCCCTTCCCACATTTAAGATCTTGCAATGCCCTCATTTGCAAGAAATCATTAACAATTTAAATTATTGAGGGTGATTAGCGTAGAAAAATAATTAAATTTTACCAAAGTTTCCAAACATATTGGCGTTTGTTTGCTGAATGATAAATGGTGCATATCATTTGTTCATTCCGTCTGTTGGTACATCATATTTGTTTTTCGTTTTGTCGTCAAAATTAATAGCTTTTGCTGTACTTAATGCCAGTCTTTGAAAATGCGCTGTTTTACCCTGTTTTGTACATGAGATAAACTACAAACACATATATACATATTTTTGAAGTTGGGTTTTCACACCACATTCAAAAATTATTAAAATCTAATAAAGTTAGAAAATTATAAAAGCTATTATAATAATAAAATAAGAAATAAGAAATAAGAAATAAGAAAATTAAGAATTAGTAACATTACAATAAAATAAACAAAAATAGAAAATTACGGATGAGGAGGATGGTTCCAGTATGGGTCCCAAGCGTATCCATAGATGCTGTAAAATGCTTGAGCCGGGTCATATGTAGGATATGGTGGTCGGCTCTCTAAAGTCCAAGGAGCAAATTCGGGCATAACGGTAGGAATGTAGTCTCTACCTACGTGAGTACAATGACTTATGATTTGGCTTTGATGATACTGCCAATCTTGAAATGCTTTTTGTCTAGCCATTTCATACTCGTGTCGAGCCATAAAAATTTGCATTTCCGTCATTGGATTACCCCCTCCCGGTTGACCTTGCTGTTGATCTCTCTCAACCTGTGGATGCCTGCCATCATAACGTGCTGCCGCGTTGTTTCGTTTCTTTAAGACCTTAGCACCATGATAAATACGCAAATATATTCTATCGCGAAGTTCTGGTTCTGCCATTAATATTCCCCCCCCGACTTCTATCCACACCGAGATATTCAGCAATTAAAGTAATAAATATACCACCTCCTATTATGCTACCACGCCTCATACCCCTAACCATAGTCAATAAATAATAACCCACACAAAAAGGTATACTTACAGCGCTATGTGGGTCTCGAATACACATGTGGTAAAACAAATCCTGTTCATTTACCTTTTCCTTATTCTTACCTCGTTGTGTAATCGAATTGGCTAAAAACCTATGGATTACTCTTAATTCAGCTCTATCAATATCAAGATAAGAGTATAACCCCCCTGGAATCGGCGATGGCTAGTCATCCTACTCCATACGTCATTCGTATCAAAATTCTCATCCACCCTCCTACCATAAACTATTAACCTCTGACAATCATAAGATGCTATCTCCTCGGGCGTATATATACATAATGCCCGAGCCATATCTAGTAAAGACATATGGCGCATCTCCCCTCCTAATAAAAATCTAATAAAACTACGATCGGTTAAAGTATCTACCCGATCATTTATTTCAATAGTACACAATAACTCTATACACCATTCTCTATATACAGGTCTACACATGTTGAATAAATGTACCCAATCACTAAAAGTAGAATTACCATACCTTTGAGTAAGTAATTCCCTGATTGGCTCGGCCAATTCCACTACCTCTAATGGTGCCTAATCTATAACTCTGGGTACCTCAACGTTATTAGACACAAGGTTGTGTAGGTTCTTTTGATATTTTGGATAGTCTATCCAATATCTATCAAATCTCAAATTCGGATGTAAATCTGCCTCATGAATGTTTGAATATGAAACAATTGGGTGAGGCATATCTTGTCGGTATTGGTTATTAATTTCCTGTTGATCTGCATCTTTCGGAGGAGCATTACGAGCCTGGGATGAAGATTCACCCCTTTCAGTCTGTAAAATATATCAAACACAATTTTTGTGCATCCAAATATGCATTAGTTTTAGCAAAATCATAAATCTAAACAATTACAATGACATGTTTAATCCATATTAAACTCTATACACATTTTCAAAGTATTAACAATTCTACCCTTTTACAAATATTCTTTTACAAAAATGTATACAAAGTTCCTTCGCATTTATCTTTTAAAACATGTCAAAAACAATCATTATAACAATTAAATAAGTTCCTCATTGCATTCATATCAATTAAATCAAGTTCATGCAATTTTGGTTCAAAAGTCCACTTTAATCTTCATAAATCATGTTTAGGATCAAAGTTTTAATCATTTAGCAACCTAAACATGTTACACTACTCAATTTAGCATAAACTAACAACAAAATTCGACCATAACCTGTTTATATCAAAAAGCCCTAATTTTGCTCAAGAACACAAACCCTAGATTATTCAAAAATTGAAGTTCAAAGCTTCTAATCATGTTAAATAGCATCAATCTAGGTTATACAAGCATAATACACAAACAATTGAAGCATTATTACACTAGAAAGCATTAAAATCGAATTAGGCATAAAATTGTTCAAGAACACTAAAAATTCGGATTAAGTGGTGTTTAGGTGTAGAAATTTACTGATTTCCTTGAGTAATTCCTTGATAATAGTCTCCTCATTGTGATTTTATGAAAGATTTGATGAAAAATGGTGAAAAATCACGAATTTGGGCGATTTTTTTGTGTGTTTTTTCGCAGAAAAATGGGTGTGAGTGTGCAAACATGTCCGTTCGACCAGTTATATTTTTTTCTGGATTTTTGATGCTCCGCGAGTGGTGGGGTTAAATTCTTTCGGATTTTTAAAATTTTTAACTTAAACACTTGGTTATCATTAAAAATACTAGTAACGTAGTAGTTGTATTAGAATCTAGTGCTCTCTGATAATAAAGAACAGCCCTAGTCTTATATACTGACTACCCACTTCTAGTAAAAAAATTTAAAATTTTTAATTAAATGAACTCAAAATCATGTTTATACATATTTATGAACGATAAAAC
Source organism: Rutidosis leptorrhynchoides (assembly GCF_046630445.1). Taxonomy (NCBI): domain Eukaryota; kingdom Viridiplantae; phylum Streptophyta; class Magnoliopsida; order Asterales; family Asteraceae; genus Rutidosis; species Rutidosis leptorrhynchoides. The sequence continues at coordinate 52,705,649 of NC_092338.1, forward strand.
TAGGTGTTAACACCGAAATTATTGTTACCTCGGAAAGGACATAAATTGAGAAACAAACCAAAATGTTAGAATTCATTTAAAATGGAATAGAGGACAATAAAAAGGCAAATAAAAAAATAAAAGCCAAGTGTGGGAAAATTTACCAAGTTATTTTAAACATATGTCACATATTTCTGTAACAAATAATTGAAGATACTTTTGCTTTGGACTAAACTAAACAGTTTTACCCGATTTACTGTAAGAAAGATGGATCTACACGATGAATCAATTCCATCGTTAAAAGGAAGTAAAGTCTTCCGAAAAAGTAATGCGCTTCTTGATTTAGGTCATGAAGTTGTCGTCCAGACCAGCTGTAGGTTGACGAAAAATCTAGAAAAGTCATCTATAAAATCAGCAGGAAATTCACGGACCTCAGCATCAAACAGGGTCGCCAAGTGGTCAGACTTATCCTAACCATGAGAGGATCTGCTTGTAAAATGGGTAGGATGCCGTGCAAATTAGCTGGATAAGACTAATGAATCTGATCCCCAGAAAGGATAATCTCCTTAAAGATCAAAAATCAGCTTTTAAGACTGATATTACTCAATCCTAGAGATTGACCTTAAAGATTGAGAATTCAAACTCATGGAATTCAATGATATCTAAACTCGAGCTGAACGAGAAAATATTTTGATCAAAATTACAAACCGATTTGTTTTCTGAAAACCCATTTTCAATGCGTTCATTACCATTGAATGTAAAATCCTAAGAATTCACCTGGAATTCATTAGGTCACCTGAAGCAAATCGGGTGTCAACCGTAAGAACGGTGGTTTCATAGCATGGTCAAAGACAGGACCTTGTGCCAGACCGAAAAATTATAAGGGTGAGCTTTACTATTGCTCCTACAAAGGATAGTAATTGCATTCGATACGTTATAGACCATAATTAAAAGCATGTCAGGGGACATTGCATTAACAGTTGCTTGTTCAACGCTTTCCTTTACAACCGGACGGTAGTTTACCCAAAGGTAATATACGGAGCAAGTATACTGGACGTGTTACTTTCCCAATACAAGGTTAGCAAGTAGGTGACACAAAACCGCAAGTTTTGAGCTAAAATTTTCAAATCTGAAACCCACCAAACCTACAAAAAGAATTTGCAAACACCGGTGAAGGGTTATTCCGGAAAACTTATCTAGGGTAAAAGCTAGATTGAATTTTCAAAAAGATCAAATGTTTTCATAAAGATCCAATTTCCTTAAAGGATCTAAATTTTTATAGTCATGTGGGACTGTAAACCATAACGTTACTACCATTGTTCATACCACCGTAATGAAATCACTGATGTACAAAGTGTGAAGAATAAAGAAGTGATTCTAGTATATTTCAAGACTATATTGCTTGAGGACAAGCAACGCTCAAGTGTGGGAATATTTGATAATGCTAAAAACGAACATATGTTTCATAGCATTATTACTCAAGAAAGACAAGCTTTTAGTTGCAGTTGTCCTATTTACAAGGAATATTCGTTTAAATATTAAAAGGTGAAGACAAAAGACAGATTCGACGAATTGAAGACGCAAACGACCAAAAAGCTCAAAAGTACAAAGTCAATCAAAGTGGTTCCAATTATTGATGAGAAACGTCTCAAAATTACAAGAGTACAAGCCGCAAAACGCAAAGTACAAGATATTAAATTATACGAAAGGACGTTCGAAAATCCGAAACCGAGACATGAACCAGCTTTCAACGTACGACACAACGGACCAAAAGTTACAAATTAATTATGTATATAAATATAATATAATATAATATATAATTAATTATATAAATTATATATTTATATTATATTTATATAATAAAATCCGTCGGCAAGCTAGGTGCCAAACTTATGTTAGCTGGAATCAGGGGCTCCGCACTCGCGGAGCTTTGAAGACAAAAACCTCCGCACTCGCGGAGGTCAAACAGTATTACGTGGGCCTATAAAAGGCCGAGCATTCGGCCGATTTTTACACATCTTTTTCTAATCTATCTCTTACGTATATATATATATATATATATATATATATATATATATATATATATATATATATATATATATATATATATATATATATATATATATATATTTATAATTTTAATTTTAATTTTAATTTTAATTTTAATTTTAATTTTAATTTTAATTCTAATAATAAGGGTATGTTAGCGAATGTTGTAAGGGTGTAAGTCGAAATTCTGTCCGTGTAACACTACGCTATTTTTAATCATTGTAAGTTATGTTTAACCTTTTTACATTAATGTCTCGTAGCTAAATTATTATTATGCTTATTTAAGTCGAAGTAATCATGATGTTGGACTAAAAATATTAAAATTGGGTAATTGGGCTTTGTACCATAATTGGGGTTTGGACAAAAGAACGACACTTGTGGAAATTAGACTATGGGATATTAATGGGCTTTATATTTGTTTAACTAAATGATAGTTTGTTAATTTTAATATAAAGATTACAATTGGACATACCTATAAATAACCATATACACTCAATCGGACACAATGGGCGGGATATTTATATGTATGAATAATCGTTCATTTAACCGGACATGGGAATGGATTAATAGTCTATAGAATTATTAAAACAGGTGTGAAATTATGTACAAGGACACTTGGCATAATTAATAACAAAGTATTAAAACCTTGGGTTACACGCAGTCGATAACCTGGTGTAATTATTAAACAAAGTATTAAAATCTTGTTACAGTTTAAGTCCCCAATTAGTTGGAATATTTAACTTCGGGTATAAGGATAATTTGACGAGGACACTCGCACTTTATATTTATGACTGATGAACTGTTATGGACAAAAACCAGACGGACATATTAAATAATCCAGGACAAAGGACAATTAACCTATGGGCATAAAACTAAAAATCTGAAATGTCCCGTTCTTATTGATTAAAAACGTTCCATATTAATTGATTTCGTTGCGAGGTTTTGACCTATATATGAGACATTTTTCAAAGACTGCATTTATTTTAAAACAAACCATAACCTTTATTTCATCAATAAAGGTTTAAAAAGCTTTACGTAGATTATCAAATAATGATAATCTAAAATATCATGTTTACACACGACCATTACATAATGGTTTACAATACAAATATGTTACAACAAAATAAGTTTCTTGAATGCAGTTTTTACACAATATCATACAAGCATGGACTCCAAATCTCGTCCTTATTTAAGTATGCGACAGCGGAAGCTCTTAATAATTACCTGAGAATAAACATGCTTAAAACGTCAACAAAAATGTTGGTGAGTTATAGGTTTAACCTATATATATCAAATCATAACAATAGACCACAAGATTTCATATTTCAATACACATCCCATACATAGAGATAAAAATCATTCATATGGTGAACACCTGGTAACCGACATTAACAAGATGCATATATAGGAATATCCCCATCATTCCGGGACACCCTTCGGATATGATATAAATTTCGAAGTACTAAAGCATCCGGTACTTTGGATGGGGTTTGTTAGGCCCAATAGATATATCTTTAGGATTCGAGTCAATTAGGGTGTCTGTTCCCTAATTCTTAGATTACCAGACTTAATAAAAAGGGGCATATTCGATTTCGATAATTCAACCATAGAATGTAGTTTCACGTACTTGTGTCTATTTTGTAAATCATTTATAAAACCTGCATGTATTCTCATCCCAAAAATATTAGATTTTAAAAGTGGGACTATAACTCACTTTCACAGATTTTTACTTCGTCGGGAAGTAAGACTTGGCCACTGGTTGATTCACGAACCTATAACAATATATACATATATATCAAAGTATGTTCAAAATATATTTACAACACTTTTAATATATTTTGATGTTTTAAGTTTATTAAGTCAGCTGTCCTCGTTAGTAATCTACAACTAGTTGTCCACCGTTAGATGTACAGAAATAAATCGATAAATATTATCTTGAATCAATCCACGACCCAGTGTATACGTATCTCAGTATTGATCACAACTCAAACTATATATATTTTGGAATCAACCTCAACCCTGTATAGCTAACTCCAACATTCACATATAGAGTGTCTATGGTTGTTCCGAAATATATATAGATGCGTCGACATGATAGGTCGAAACATTGTATACGTGTCTATGGTATCTCAAGATTACATAATATACAATACAAGTTGATTAAGTTATGGTTGGAATAGATTTGTTACCAATTTTCACGTAGCTAAAATGAGAAAAATTATCCAATCTTGTTTTACCCATAACTTCTTCATTTTAAATCCGTTTTGAGTGAATCAAATTGCTATGGTTTCATATTGAACTCTATTTTATGAATCTAAACAGAAAAAGTATAGGTTTATAGTCGGAAAAATAAGTTACAAGTCATTTTTGTAAAGGTAGTCATTTCAGTCGAAAGAACGACGTCTAGATGACCATTTTAGAAAACATACTTCCACTTTGAGTTTAACCATAATTTTTGGATATAGTTTCATGTTCATAATAAAAATCATTTTATCAGAATAAAAACTTTTAAATCAAAGTTTATCATAGTTTTTAATTAACTAACCCAAAACAGCCCGCGGTGTTACTACGACGGCGTAAATCCGGTTTTACGGTGTTTTTCGTGTCCCCAGGTTTTAAATCATTAAGTTAGCATATCATATAGATATAGAACATGTGTTTAGTTGATTTTAAAAGTCAAGTTATAAGGATTAACTTTTGTTTGCGAACAAGTTTAGAATTAACTAAACTATGTTCTAGTGATTACAAGTTTAAACCTTTGAATAAGATAGCTTTATATGTATGAATCGAATGATGTTATGAACATCATTACTACCTTAAGTTCCTTGGATAAACCTACTGGAAAAGAGAAAAATGGATCTAGCTTCAACGGATCCTTGGATGGCTCGAAGTTCTTGAAGCAGAATCATGACACGAAAACAAGTTCAAGTAAGATCATCACTTGAAATAAGATTGTTATAGTTATAGAAATTGAACCAAAGTTTGAATATGATTATTACCTTGTATTAGAATGATAACCTACTGTAAGAAACAAAGATTTCTTGAGGTTGGATGATCACCTTACAAGATTGGAAGTGAGCTAGCAAACTTGAAAGTATTCTTGATTTTATGTAACTAGAACTTGTAGAATATATGAAGAACACTTAGAATGTGAAGATAGAACTTGAGAGAGATCAATTAGATGAAGAAAATTGAAGAATGAAAGTGTTTGTAGGTGTTTTTGGTCGTTGGTGTATGGATTAGATATAAAGGATATGTAATTTTGTTTTCATGTAAATAAGTCATGAATGATTACTCATATTTTTGTAATTTTATGAGATATTTCATGCTAGTTGCCAAATGATGGTTCCCACATGTGTTAGGTGACTCACATGGGCTGCTAAGAGCTGATCATTGGAGTGTATATACCAATATTACATACATCTAAAAGCTGTGTATTGTACGAGTACGAATACGGGTGCATACGAGTAGAATTGTTGATGAAACTGAACGAGGATGTAATTGTAAGCATTTTTGTTAAGTAGAAGTATTTTGATAAGTGTATTTAAGTCTTTCAAAAGTGTATAAATACATATTAAAACACTACATGTATATACATTTTAACTGAGTCGTTAAGTCATCGTTAGTCGTTACATGTAAGTGTTGTTTTGAAACCTTTAGGTTAACGATCTTGTTAAATGTTGTTAACCCAATGTTTATAATATCAAATGAGATTTTAAATTATTATAATATCATGATATTATCATGTATGAATATCTCTTAATATGATATATATACATTAAATGTCTTTACAACGATAATCGTTACATATATGTCTCGTTTAAAAATCATTAAGTTAGTAGTCTTGTTTTTACATATGTAGTTCATTGTTAATATACTTAATGATATGTTTACTTATCATAGTATCATGTTAACTATATATATATCCATATATATGTCATCATATAGTTTTTACAAGTTTTAACGTTCGTGAATCACCGGTCAACTTGGGTGGTCAATTGTCTATATGAAACATATTTCAATTAATCAAGTCTTAACAAGTTTGATTGCTTAACATGTTGGAAACATTTAATCATGTAAATATCAATCTCAATTAATATATATAAACATGGAAAAGTTCGGGTCACTACAAAATCAACACGTCAAACATCATGATTACTGAAGTTTAAATAAGCATAATTCTTTTATTTCATATTTAATTTCCTTTATTTCGTATTTAATTGCATTTTTAATTATCGCACTTTTATTTATTGTCATTGTATTTAATTGCACTTTTAATTATCGCACTTTTATTTATTGTCATTGTATTTAATTTCACTTTTAATTATCGCACTTTTATTTATTGTCATTGTATTTAATTGCACTTTTAATTATCGCACTTTTATTTATTGTCATTTTATTTAATTGCACTTTTAATTATCGCACTTTTATTTATTGTCATTGTATTTAATTGCACTTTTAATTATCGTACTCTTTAATTATCACAAGTTTATTTTATCGCACTTTTATTTATCGCAATTTCATTATCGTTATTTGTTTTACGCTTTAAATTAAATCTTTTATTTATTTAATATTTTACATTAGGTTTTAACTGCGACTAAAGTTTTAAAATTGACAAACCGGTCATTAAACGGTAAAACCCCCTTTATAATAATAATATTACTTATATATATTTGTATTTTTATAAATTAAAACTAATATAGCGTTAAGCTTTGTTTAAAAGATTCCATGTGGAACGAACCGGACTTACTAAAAACTACACTACTGTACGATTAGGTACACTGCCTATAAGTGTTGTAGCAAGGTTTAGGTATATCCATTCTATAAATAAATAAATATCTTGTGTAAAATTGTATCGTATTTAATAGTATTTCCTAGTAAAAATAAAGCTATTTCCTAGTACGCCTCGCACACATCAAGTATTTTTGATATCATTAGCGTTGCGCTTTCGGCGTTTAAGTTCCCCGGCAGCGGCGCCAAAAATACTTGATGTGTGCGAGGCGTACTAGGAAATAGCTTTATTTTTACTAGGAAATACTATTAAATACGATACAATTTTACACAAGATATTTATTTATTTATAGAATGGATATACCTAAACCTTGCTACAACACTTATAGGCAGTGTACCTAATCGTACAGTAGTGTAGTTTTTAGTAAGTCCGGTTCGTTCCACAGGGAATCTTTTAAACAAAGCTTAACGCTATATTAGTTTTAATTTATAAAAATACAAATATATATAAGTAATATTATTATTATAAAGGGGGTTTTTACCGTTTAATGACCGGTTTGTAGATTTTAAAACTTTAGTCGCAGTTAAAACCTAATGTAAAATATTAAATAAATAAAAGATTTAATTTAAAGTGTAAAATAAATAACGATAATGAAATTGCGATAAATAAAAGTGCGATAAAATAAACTTGCGATAATTAAAGAGTACGATAATTAAAAGTGCAATTAAATACAATGACAATAAATAAAAGTGCGATAATTAAAAGTGCAATTAAATACAATGACAATAAATAAAAGTGCGATAATTAAAAGTGCAATTAAATACAATGGCAATAAATAAAAGTGCGATAATTAAAAGTGCAATTAAATACAATGACAATACATAAAAGTGCGATAATTAAAAGTGCAATTAAATACAATGACAATAAATAAAAGTACGATAATTAAAAATTCAATTAAATACGAAATAAAGGAAATTAAATATGAAATAAAAGAATTATGCTTATTTAAACTTCCGTAATCATGATGTTTGACGTGTTGATTTTTAGTTTTATGCCCATGGGTTAATTGTCCTTTGTCCTGGATTATTTAATATGTCCGTCTGCTTTTTGTCCATAACAGTCCATCAGTCATAAATATAAAGTGCGAGTGTCCTCGTCAAATTATCCTTATACCCGAAGTCAAATATTCCAACTAATTGGGGACTTAAACTGTAACAAGATTTTAATACTTTGTTTAATAATTACACCAGGTTATCGACTGCGTGTAACCCAAGGTTTTAATACTTAAGTGTCCTTGTACATAATTTCACCCCTGTCTTAATAATTCCATAGACTATTAATCCATTCCCGTGTCCTGTTAAATGAACGATTATTCATACATATAAATATCCCGCCCATCGTGTCTGATTGAGTGTATATGGTTATTTATAGGTATGTCCAATTGTAATCTTTATATTAAAATTAACAAACTATCATTTAGTTAAATAAATATAAAGCCCATTAATAGCCCATAGTCTAATTTCCACAAGTGTCATTTTTTTGTCCAAACCCCAATTATGGTACAAAGCCCAATTACCCAATTTTAATATCTTTAGTCCAACATCATGATTACTTCGACTTAAATAAGCATAATAATAATTTAGCTACGAGATATTAATGTAAAAAGATTGAACATAACTTACAATGATTAAAAATAGCGTAGCGTTACATGGACAGAATTTCGACTTACACCCTTACAACATTCGCTAACATGCCCTTATTATTAGAATTAAAATTAAAATTAAAATTATAAATATAAAATTATAAAAACGGCGTCGCAAAATTCTAAAGCACCTAAATCTTATTCTAAAGAAAAAGCACTTAAGGGATTTTACGGCAAAGCCTAAAAAATCTAGAAATAAAAATAACTACGGCAAAAACTATGACTTAAAACTAAATACGAACGAAATACAAATATTACGCTAAAACGAATAAAAAGATACAAAATATAAAAATATACTTAAAGTTGTAAAAAGTACAATTTTTTATAAAAATATTATTTTTATATTATTTATTTTATAAAACTATTAATTTTATAATTTATTAAAACTAATTAAACTACAAATACAAATAAGTAAATAAAACTAAAACAAATAATTAAAAACTAAACCCTAATTAGGGTTTTTAATTAATTAATAATAATTATTATTAACCCTAATTTCGTACAGCTAAGGTATCAGGCGAGTCAAATCACTCCATGCGATCGCATAGAGTGTATGTTATATATTCATGCGATCGCATGAAGTAGAAAATCGGGCCAGATGGGTTGGGCTGCTACAGTTCGGGCCGTATACTTATTTATTTTATTTTTTTTAATTTTCTGTATTAAAATTTATAAAAAGTATAAATTAAATAAAACTAATATTTTTACAAACTAAAAATAGAAATAGAAATATTTTATAATTTTTTATATATATATATATATATATATATATATATATATATATATATATATATATATATATATATATATATATATATATGAACAACTCTTAAATATAAATATATAGATATTTTTTTTTCTTTTTATATTTTTTTTATTTTTAAAAACGTATATTTTTAATAAAAACTTAATAAAACTCTAATAAATTTTTATTTTATATTTATATATAGCGTTTTGCTTCCGGCGTTTATGCAAGAAGTTCCCCGGCAGCGGCACCAAAAATATTTGATGTGTGCGAGGTGGTGTATAAAATAGTTATAATTTTTACAAGGAAATACTATTAAATACGATACAATTTTACACAAGTTATTTATTTATTTATAGAGTGGATATACCTAAACCTCGCTACAACACTTATAGGCAGTGTACATAATCGTACAGTAGTGTAGTTTTTAGTAAGTCCGGTTTGTTCCACAGGGATCTTTAGCCAAGCTTAACGCTATATTTTTAACTTATAATTGTAAAAATACAAAAATATATATAAGTAGTATTATTATTATAAAAGGGGGTTTTTACCGTTTAATGACCGGTTTGTCTATTTTAAAACTTTAGTCGCAGTTAAAACCTAATGTAAAATATTAAAAATAAATATAACTTAATTTAAAGCGTAAAGTAAATAACGATAATGAAATTGCGATAAATAAAAGTGCGATAAAATAAAATTGCGATAATTAAAGAGTACGATAATTAAAAGTGCAATTAAATAAAATGACAATAAATAAAAGTGCGATAATTAAAAGTGCAATTAAATATGAAATATATAAATTATGCTTATTTAAACTTCCGTAATCATGATGTTTGACGTGTTGATTTTAGTTTTATTACCATGGGTTAATTGTCCTTTGTCCTGAATTATTCGATATGTCCATACGGATTTGTCCATAATAGTCCATCAATCATAATCATAAAGTGCGAAAGTCTTCGTCAAATTATTCTTATTCCCGAAGTCAAATATTTCAACTAATTGGGAATTCGAATTGTAACAAGGTCTTAATACTTTGTTTAATGAATACACCAGGTTATCGACTGCGTGTAGTCCAAGGTTTTACTACTTTGTTAACAATTACACCAATTACCCTTAAATGTATTCCACCCCTGTTTCAACAAGTCTATTAACTATTAATTCAGTTCCGTATCCGGTAAAATAAACAATTATTGGTATTTATAGATATCCCGCCCACCGTACCCAGTCAAGCGTAAGTGGTTATATATAAATACGTCAAATTATAAGTCTATATATTAAATTAACGAGGTATCGTTTAGTTAATATAAAACCCATTAATAGCCCATAGTCTAATTTCCACAAGTGTCGTTCTTTTATCCAAACCCCAATTATGGTCCAAAGCCCAATTACCCAATTTTAGTATTTAGCCCAACATCATGATTACTTCGGAATTAAATAAGCATAATAATAACTTAGCTACGAGACATTAAATTAAAAAGGTTGAACATAACTTACAATGATTAAAAATAGCGTAGCGTTACACGGACAGAATTTCGACTTACACCCTTACAACATTCGCTAACATACCCTTATTATTAGAATTAAAATTAAAATTAAAATTAAAATTATAATATATATATATATATATATATATATATATATATATATATATATATATATATATATATATATATATATATATATATATATATATCGTTGATAGATATGAAGAGAAAAAGATGCTAATATTCGACCAAAAACTGCGAAATTTATAGATGTGGCCTGGTACCTACTGCCATGCGATCGCATGGAATTTGCTCTTCCAGGCCATGCGATCGCATGGCCACTTTTTCCAGCTCATGTGACTTTGTTTCCTAGCTTGCCGACGGATTAATAAATAAATATAATATATAAATAATTTTAAGAATTATTTAAATATTATATTATATTTATGTGCATAGTTGACTTGTAATTTTTAGTCCGTTGCGTCGAGCGTTGAGAGTTGACTCTGGTCCCGGTTCTGGTTTTTCGAACGTCCTTGCGTATAATTTAATATCTTGTATTTTGCGTTTTGCGTCTTGTACTCTTGTAATTTTGAGACGTTTCTCATCAATAATTTGAACCACTTTGATTGTACTTTGTACTTTTTAGATTTTTGGTAGTTTGCGTCTTCAATTCGTCGAATCTGTCTTTTGTCTTTACCTTTTATTATTTAAATGAATATCACTTGTAAATAGAACACTTGCAACTAAAAGCTTGTCTTTTTGAGGGATAATGCTATGAAATATATGTTCGTTTTTAGCATTATCAATCTCCTCCTAATCAAACCACCCAACACTTTGGTGCACTCAAGAATACTCCAAGAACAGTAACCAAGTCGTGATGATCAGCCATTACACCACTTGGAACTTTAATCCGTTCAAAAACACGTTTTAGCCATAACGGGTGATCCGTGGCTTGGATTTAGATGACCCGAACATGAAAGTTCATCCCATCATCAATCCTAACATACTAGTACACCCTAAAGACTCAAACCTGGTTCAATTCGTTTTCACAATTAAATCACAACAAAACACCATTTTAATCATAACTTAAGCTCCGGGAATCGAAATGACATGAATCCGGAGTCTAAAATTAATGTCTTGATGAGAGGAACTCATCTAGATACTTTAATTTTACTTTTATATCAGTTACATAACCATAAATGAACGAAAATGCTGCTGTCCCAATCAATCAAACCGAAAACATATACATTTTAGCAATTCTATGCATACAATCATCAATACAATAACATGTAAGCATCATACTATCAATATAACATCAAAATACAGAAAATATAAGAAAAATTAAAAATTTAGGATTAGGGTTTATACCCTAATCGAGAATCAAATGGTATGAACGCGTAGAGGAGAACGAGAGGAATCCGTTGATGTGAAATGCCCTAAATTCCAAGCTTGATTTTAATGGAAGATGTTGATGATGTTTATGGTGGTGGTGGTGTCAACTAAGAAGAGAGAAAGAGGAGGATGAGAGGAAATTTAGGTTAAGAAAATATGAAGTAGTAAATAAAATGGGAAATAACAAAATACGGCTTAAATGAGAAGCAAAAAAAAAAAAAAATTCAAACTCTTCCCCCCCTTAAGGGGAGTCCGGCCAAAATCAGCAAGGGGGTGGGCCTCACTATTCCAAAATGTTAAAAAGTCAATTAGCTTGTGGCTCGAACGCCCGATCGAATCCCGAAACGCGAAAACGCTACTACGCGATTGATTTTTCGGAGAGATAACAAATACGCGACGAAAAATATATATAAACACTATATATAATCATATGATCTTAAAATATAATAATTAAAATAATTAGGACTTAAAAATCCAAAAAGCTCGACCGTTGGTTTGAAAACCGAAAAGATTCGCCGAATAGAAATCCGCGACACGTAGAAACGTATAACTTAAAATATGAATACAAATATTCACATAACACATAATAATTAATATATATATTATTACAAAAATAATATAGGTCATAGAAATGACGTGGCACGAATAATAGTTAACGGTCGTTAAATAATTAACGGTAAAAGATAACGAAAAAAGTAGGGTCGTGACAGTACCTTCCCGTTACGAAAATTTCGTCCCGAAATTTAAGCAGGTACAGGGGTTTCCTCATCATTTGGAAACAAATGCGGGTACTTCTGCCTCATCTGATCTTCACGCTCCCAAGTGAACTCGGGACCGCGTCTGGCGTTCCATCTAACCCGGACAATAGGAATTCTGCTATGCTTGAGAGTCTTAACCTCTCGGTCCATAATTTCAACAGGTTCCTCAATAAAATGTAGTTGCTTATCAACATGAAGTTCCTCCAGAGGAATAGTCTTATCGGCCTCGACCAAACACTTCTTTAAATTCGATACATGAAAAACATCGTGAACAGCACTGAGTTCTTGTGGCAATTTCAAACGATAAGCCGCTGGTCCAACTCTCTCAATGATCTCAAACGGTCCAACAAAACGAGGACTTAACTTTCCCCTTTTACCAAAACGTATCACACCCTTCCAAGGTGAAACCTTTAACATAACACGGTCACCAACTTGAAATTCAATATCTTTCCTTCCCTTATCGGCATAACTCTTTTGTCGACTTCTGGCGGTTCTCAATCTTTCCTTAATCTGTACAATCTTCTCGGTAGTCTCATGAATAATCTCTGGGCCTGTGAGTTGAGCATCCCCAACCTCATTCCAACTGATATGAGACCTACACTTCCTACCATACAGAGCTTCAAATGGTGCGACTTTAATACTTACATGATAGCTGTTATTATAAGAAAATTCAGCCAGTGTCAAGTACCTATCCCAACCATTACCAAAATCAATTACGCATGCTCGCAGCATGTCTTCCAACGTTTGGATGGTCCTTTCACTCTGACCATCCAACTGTGGATGATAAGCAGTGCTCATATCCAACTTAGTTCCCAAAGCTTCTTGTAAGGACTGCCAAAACCTCGATGTGAATTGACTGTCTCGATCTGAAATAATAGATACGGGAACACCATGCCTCGAAACAATCTCCTTCAAATACAAACGAGTAAGTTTCTCCATCGAGTCCATTTCCCTAATCGGCAAAAAGTGAGCTGACTTTGTGAGTCGGTCAACAATCACCCAAATGGTATCATAACCACCCACAACTCTTGGTAACTTCGTAATAAAGTCCATCGTAATACCTTCCCGCTTCCACTCGGGAATTTCAGGTTGCACCAGAAGTTCCGGACGGTTTCTGATGCTCAGCTTTGACCTTAGCACAGGTCAAACACTTAGCCACATAAGTAGCCACATCAGCTTTCAAGTTAGGCCACAAGTATAGCTCCTTAAGATTATGATACATCTTTCCTGAACCAGGATGTATAGAGTACCTAGATTTATGAGCTTCATCTAAAACAAGTTGTCGCAAATCACCAAATTTTGGAACGCAAAGACGTCCCGCACAATACCGAGTACCATTGGTTCGTACCTCAAACTATTTACTCAAGCCTCTGACCTTCCCGTTACGGAAATTTTCCTCCTTCAAGGCTTCTTGTTGTGCCTCAAGAATTTTCCTAGCAAGGTTAGTTCGAATTGTCATATTCAAGGATCTAAACCCACGAGGTTCAACTATCTCATTTTCGACTCAAAGCATCAGCCGCAACATTGGCTTTTTCCCGGAATGGCTAAAGGAGTTCACAATCATAATCGTTCAATAATTTAACCCATCTTCGCTACCTCATATTACACTGTCTTTGATCAAATATAGGTTGAAGACTTTTGTGATCAGTGTACACTGTACATTTGACCCCATACAAATAATGTCTCCAAATCTTAAGTGCAAACACAACAGCTCCCAACTCTAAATCATGAGTTGTATAATTCTGCTCGTGAATCTTTAACTGACGTGACGCGTACGCAATAACTTTCTTTCGTTGCATCAAAACACAACCAAAGACTTGACGCGATGCATCACAATAAACAACAAAATCGTCATTACCTTCAGGTAGTGACAATATCGGAATAGAAGTTAACTTCTTCTTCAAGGTTTGGAAAGCAGACTATTGTTCATTCTTCCACTCATACTTTTTCCCCTTGTGTGTTAAAGCAGTCAGAGGTTTCGCTATACGAGAGAAGTCTGGAATGAACCTTCTATAGTAACCTGCCAACCCTAGAAACTGACGAATCTGAGTAGGAGTTTTCAGAATTTCCCACTTCTCAATTGCCTTAATCTTGGCAGGATCAACTTGAATTCCCTGGTTAATAACAATGTGTCCAAGGAATTGAACTTCTTTCAACCAGAACGCACACTTAAAGAACTTAGCGTACAGCTCTTCCATCCTCAACAAATCAAGCACCGACTTCAAATGTTCTTTGTGTTCTTGATCACTCTTGGAATAGATAAGTGATGTTATGCGAGGTGTATATAAAATAGTTATTAATTTTAGCAGAAAACACTATTAAATACGATACAATTTTACACAAGATATTTATTTATTTATAGAATGGATATACTTAAACCTTGCTACAACACTTATAGGCAGTGTACCTAATCGTACAGTAGTGTAGTTTTTAGTAAGTCCGGTTCGTTCCACAGGGAAATCTTTAAACAAAGCTCAACGCTATATTAGTTTACTTTTATTAAAAATACAAATATATATATATAAGTAATATTATTATTATAAAGGGGGTTTTTTTTTTACCGTTTAATGACCGGTTTGTCGATTTTAAGATTTTAGTCGAAGTTAAAACCTAATGTAAAATATAAAATAAATACAAGACTTAAATTAAAGCGTAAAGTAAATAACGATAATGAAATTGCGAATAATAAAAATGCGATAAAATAAAATTGCGATAATTAAAAAGTACGATAATTAAAAGTGCGATTAAATAACAATAAATAAAAGTGCGATAATTAGAAGTGCAATTAAATATAAAATAAAGGAAATTAAATATGAAATAAAAGAATTATGCTTATTTAAACTTCCGTAATCATGATGTTTGACGTGTTGATTTTAGTTTTATGCCCATGGGTTAATTGTCCTTTGTCCTGGATTATTTAATATGTCCGTCTGGTTTTTGTCCATAACAGTCCATCAGTCATAAATATAAAGTGCGAGTGTCCTCATCAAATTATTCTTATACCCGAAGTTAAATATTCCAACTAATTGGGGATTCGAATTGTAACAAGGTTTTAATACTTTGTTTAATGAATACACCAGGTTATCGATTGCGTGTAAACCAAGGTTTTACTACTTTGTTAACAATTACACCAATTACCCTTGAATGTAATTTCACCCCTGTTTTAATTATTCTAGTGGCTATTAATCCATTCCCGTGTCCGGTTAAATGAACGATTATTCGTACATATAAATACCCCGCCCATCGTGTCCGATCGAGTGTATATGGTAAATTATAGGGACGCCCAATTGTAAATCTTTATATTAACATTAACAAACTTTCATTTAATTAAACAAATATAAAGCCCATTAATAGCCCATAGTCTAATTTCCACAAGTGTCGTTCTTTTGTCCAAACCCCAATTATGGTACAAAGCCCAATTACCCAATTTTAGTAATTAGCCCAACATCATGATTACTTCGTTTTAAATAAGCATAATAATAACTTAGCTACGAGACATTAATATAAAAAGGTTGAACATAACTTACAATGATTAAAAATAGCGTAGCGTTACACGGACAGAATTTCGACTTACACCCTTACAACATTCGCTAACATACCCTTATTATTAGAATTATAATTAAAATTAAAATTAAAATATAAATTATATATATATATATATATATATATATATATATATATATATATATATATATATATATCGTATAGATAGAGAAGAGAGAAAATAGAATATGAAATTTTGATCAGAATTCGGTTTGCTTTATAGCCAGAGTTGAAATTTGGGGCTCCGCGACTCGCGGTGATATCCTCTTCAAACTCCGCGAGTCGCGGAGGATGTATTTACAGCTCACACCCTTGGAGTTTCTCTGCCGACGGTTTTATAATATATATATATAATATATATATAATTAATATAATTAATTATATATTATATTATATTTATATGCATAGTTAACTTGTAATTTTTAGTCCGTTGCGTCGAGCGTTAAGAGTTGACTCTGGTCCCGGTTCCGGATTTTCGAACGTCCTTGCGTACAATTTAATATCTTGTACTTTGCGTTTTGAATCTTGTACTCTTGTAATTTCGAGACGTTTCTTATCAATAATTGGAACCTTTTTTATTGTCTTTTGTACTTTTGAGCTTTTTGGTCGTTTGCGTCTTCAATTCGTCGAATCTGTCTTTTGTCTTCACCTTTTATTATTTAAACGAATATCACTTGTAAATAGAACAATTGCAACTAAAAGCTTGTCTTCCTTGAGGAATAATGCTATGAAATATATGTTCGTTTTTAGCATTATCAAATATTCCCACACTTGAGCGTTGCTTGTCCTCAAGCAATATCGTCTTGAAACACTAGAATCACTTCTTTATTCTTCACACTTTGTACATCAGTGATTTCTATACGGCGGTATAAACAATGGTAGTAATGATATGGTTTACAGTCCCACATGACTATAAAAATTTAGATCCATTAAGGAAATTGGATCTTTATGAAAACATTTGATCTTTTGAAAATTAAATCTAGTTTTTACCCTAGATAAGTTTTCCGGGATAACCCTTTACCGGTGTTTGCAAAATATTTTTGTGGGTTTGGTGGGTTTCAGATTTGAAAATTTTAGCTCAAAACTTGCGGTTTTGTGTCACCCACTTGCTAACCTTGTATTAGGAAAGCAACACGTCCAGTTTACTTGTTCCGTATATTACCTTTCGGCAAACTACCGTCCGGTTGTAAAGGAAAGCGTTGAACAAGCAACTGTTAAGGCAATGTCCCGTGACATGCTTTTGATTATGGTCTATAACGTGTCGGACGCAATTACTATCCTTGGTAGGAGCAACAGTAAAGCTCACCCTTATAATTTTTCGGTCTGGCACAAGGTCCTGTCTTTGACCACTATGCAACCACCGTTCTTACGGTTGACACCCGATTTAGTTCAGGTGACCTAATGAATTCCAGGTGAATTCCTAGGATTTTACGTTCAATGGTAATGAACGCATTGAAAATAGGGTTTTCAGAAAACAAATCGGTTTGTAATTTTGATCAAAATATTTTCTCGTTTAAGCTCGAGTTTAGATATCATCGAATTCCATGAGTTTGTAATTCTCAATCTTTAAGGTCAATCTCTAGGATTGAGTAATATCAGTCTTAAAAGCTGATTTTTAATCTTTAAGGAGATTATCCTTTCTGGGGATCTGATTCATTAGTCTTATCAAGCTAATTTGCACGGTGCCCCCCCCCATTGTACGAGATAAATCCTTCTCATGGTTAGGATAAATCTGACCACTTGGCGACCCTATTTAATGCTGAGGTCCGTGGATTTCCTGCTGATTTTAGTGATGACTTTTCTAGATTTTTCGTCAACCTACAGCTGATCTGAACGACAACTTCATGACCTAAATCAAGAAGCGCGTGTCTTTTTCGGAAGACTTTACTTCCTTTTAATGATGGAATTGATTCATCGTGTAGATCCATCTCTTCTTTTCTTTCATCGGGTAAAACAGTTTAGTTTAGTCCAAAGCAAAAGTATTTTCAGTTATTTGTTACAGATATATGTGACATATGTTTAAAATAACTTGGTAAATTTTCCCACACTTGGCTTTTATTTTCCTTTTTATCGTCCTCTATTCCATTTTAAATGAATTTTAACATTTTAGTTTGTTTCTCAATTTATGTCCTTTCCGAGGTAACAATAATTTCGGTGTTAAAACCTAGTTTTATCGTTCATAAATATGTATAAACATGATTTTGAATTCATTTAATTGAAAATTTTGAAAAATTTTACTAGAATTGGGTAGTCAGTATATAAGACTAGGGCTGTTCTTTTTTATCAGAGAGCACTAGATTCTAATACAACTACTGCTTTACTAGTATTTTTAATGGTAACCAAGTGTTTAATATAAAAATTTTAAAATCCGAAAGAATTTAATCCCTTCCCACACTTAAGATCTTGCAATGCCCTCATTTGCAAGAAATCAGTAACAATTTAAATTATTGAGGGTGATTTGTGTGAAAATGATTAAATTTTTACCAAAATTTCCAAATATATTGGCGTTTGTTTGCTGAATGATAAATGGTGCACATCATTTGTTCATTCCGTCTTGTTGTTATTTCACATATATTTTGCATCTTGTCGTCAAAATTAGTTGCTTTTGCTGAACTTAATGCCAGTCTTTGTAAATGAGTTGTTTTACCCTGTTGTGTACATAAGATAAACTGCAAACATATATACATATTTTTGAAGTTTGGTATATTACCCCACATTCAAAAATTATTAAAATCTAAGAATAAAAGTTAGATAATTATAAAAATGATTACAATATTAACAAAAATATTAAATGTATCAATAATTACAAATTACAAAATAAAAAAAAATAAGTAAACTAAGGATGATATTGGTACCAATAGGGGTTCCAGGCATAACCATAAGTGCTATAGAATGCTTCGGCAGGGTCATACGTAGGATATGGTGGCTGCATCTCTATCGACCAAGGAGGGAAGATGGGTTTCGGTGTAGGAATATAGTTTCTACCTATATGTTGGCAATGAGCTATGATCTGGTTCTGATGAACTTGCCAATCTTCAAATGCTCTCTGTCTAGCATTTTCGTATTCCTGAGAAGCTATAAACCTATGCATTTCTTGCATCTCATTCCCCCCTCCTACATTACCTTGTTGCTGGTTTCTCTCCACCTGTGGATGTCTACCATGGTATCGTACTGCGGCGTTATTTCGCCTCTTCAAAACTTTCGCACCATGGTATACATTTAAACCTATAGTATCGCGGGGTTCCGGCTCTTCTAGTAATAATCCCCCCCGACTTATATCCACACCGAGATATTCACCAATCAAAGTAATAAAAATACCACCTCCTATTATGCTATGTGGTCGCATCCCCCGAACCATAGCTGATAAATAATAACCCACACAATATGGTATACTTACAGCGCTTTGTGGGTCTCGAATACACATATGGTAAAACAAATCCTGTTCATTTACTTTTTCTTTGTTCTTACCCCTTTGTGTAATCGAATTAGCTAAAAACCTATGTATCACTCTTAATTCTGCTCTATCTATATCCAAATAAGAGTAATTTCCCCCTTTGAAACGGTGATGGCTTGTCATTTGACTCCACACACCGTGTGTATCAAAATTTTCATCTATCTTCCTACCGTTTAGTATCAATCCTCTACAATCGGCAGACGCTAACTCCTCAGGCGTATATATACGAAAAGCCTGAGCCATGTCTAGTAAAGACATGTGGCGCATCGAACCGCCTAACAAAAATCTAATAAAAGAACGATCGGTTAAACTAGCTACCCGATCATTCAACTCTATACTACATAACAATTCTTCACACCATACTTTATATACAGGTCTACGTATGGTGAATAAACATATCCAGTCATTAAAAGAAGAATTACCATACCTCTGTACAAGTAATTCTCTAATTGGCCCGGCCAATTCTACAGCTTCTAAGGGTCCCCATTCTATGACCCTCGGTACCTCAACAACCTTGGAATGAAGAGTATGCAAACCCCGTTGATATTTTGGATAATCTATCCAAAGTCTGTCAAATCTCAGGTTCGGGTGCAACTCTTCCAAATGCATATCGGAAAAGGTCATGACTGGATGAGGTACATCCTGCTTGTAGTAGTTATCCACCTCCTGTTGTTCCAAATTCTCAGCAGGAGCATTGCGGGCTTGGGATGAAGATTCACCCCTTTCATTCTGCAAAACACATCAAACACAAATTTTGTGCATCCAAATATGCATTAGTGTCAGCAAAATCATCAATCAAAATAATTACAATGACATTATCAATTTATATCAAACTTAAGCTTATTTTCACATTTTTATCAAATCTACACTTTTTCAAATAAGCATATACGAAAATTTTCGCCAAGTTCATAAGCATTCAACTCAAATAACATGTCAAAATAATCATTACTAGCAATTAAACAAGTCTCAAATGGCATTATCTTTCAAAAATCAAGTTCATGAATTTTAGACTTGAAAAAGTCCACTTTAATTCTCAAAATCATGTTTAGGCTCAAAGTTTGGATCATTTAACTACCTAGACATGTTACACTACTCAATTTAGCAACAATTCATGACAAAAATCGGCCATAACCTGTTTATATCAAAAAGCCCCAAATTTGCTCAAGAACACAAACCCTAGATTATTCAAAATTTGAAGTTTAAGGCTTCTAATCATGTTAAACAGCATCAATCTAGGTTATACAAGCATAATACATAAACAATTTAAGTCTAATTACACTAAAAAGCATCAAAATCAAATTGGGGAAAAAATAGCTCAAGAACACCAAATTTCGAATTAAATGGTGTTTAGGTGTAGAAATTTACCTTTTTTCTTGAGTAATTCTTAGATAGCATCCTTCTCAACATGATTTTAGCAAAAAATTTGGTAATTAACGGTTAAAAATTGGGATTTTTGGGGTGTTTTTGGGTGTATTTTCGGGGTTTTTTCGCAGTTTGTTCGCAGTGTTTTTGTGTGGGGGAGTGAAACTGATCAGTTCTTGCGTTATATTTTTTTTCTGTAAATTGGTCCCTCCGCGACTCGCGGAGATTTCCCTTTCAAACTCCGCGAGTCGCGGAGTTTGCTCTTTTTTTTTTTTTTTTTTATAATCTTTAACTTATAAAACAATTAAGTATTTAATTTTAAAATTTTGTTTCCCTTGTTATTTAGGACGAGGTCGTTTCGGATCGATGTCCTAGTCCGTCCTTCGACAAAATTTTAAAATTTGTCTTTTAGTAGCGATTGTTTTAAAAGCTAAGATTTTTGGGTTTTTTCAATGTTTTTGGCATACTCTAATTCAATAAGATTAAAAATAATGATAATAAAAGTTCTCGTCCCTCCCTCGGGTAAAGCAATTTCGGTTCAAAGACCTAGTCTTCAACTTACGACGAATTTTAAAAATCATATTGTTAACTTAATGAGATAAAGTAAATTTTTGTTTTTAAATTCACACAACTTAAATATAAAATTCAAAATTATTATTAAAAATTCACACCAAACTTAAAATTTGAAATGCATAAAATTAAAAATTTATATTTTAAAAATTAAAAATTCACAACAAACTTAATTTAAAAATTCATATTATAAATTCATATCAAACTTATATTAATTTTTCAAATATTTTAAATATATTGTTTTTACAAAGTTTACAATATTAATTTAAGATTTAAATATTAATTTTAAAAATATGGTAAAAATAAAATTAAAAATCTTTTTGTCTTTTTATCCCACTTTAATCAATCAAATATTATCAAAAATATGCGCCCCTCTTTTCGGTAAAGTAATTTCGGTTCCAAGACCTAATTTAACTCATGACGAATTTTTGAAATATTTTGGGTTGATTGATTAAAGATATTTATACCTTAAGAATAAACGTTAAATTTCGCAGTGATGTAATAAATTTTTGAATGATATCAATAATTTCGGTCGCCAAACCTAATTTTATTCAATACCAATTTAATACTTTTTAGCGAACAAATTAGCGTTTATTATCAAAGGGTTAAAAATAAAAAATAAAAAATATACAGACATACCTGTGAAATAGATTTCTTAGTTATATTATCTATCCCATTCATAAGATAGTCGGTTTAATTGGTTTTCCATGGCTACATAGGCGTAACCTCGAGCATTCAGTGTCTTTTCTTCTAAACATATGAACGGTCCGTCTCTGCATAAAGTAACAAATTCGGTATTTGAATAGGTTTGATTATTTGAACATTTACCTCCATGTGACCATTTTCCGCATTTGTGACATCTTTCTAGGTGTCGTGCTCTTCTTTTCGCTGCGGATTTTGATTTTCCTTTACCAAATTGTAACTTATTATCTTCGCATCTGGATTCTTTTCTAACTCCGTCCATTCTTTCTTTGATTACTGATACTATTTCACTTGGTAGTATGTCATTATTTCTTTTAGTGATCAAAGCGTGTAGCATTAGACCATGGTTTAGTTCACAGGCAGTCTTCATTTCGTAAAAACCTAAAAAAAATAAAAATTCAGAATGGGGGGAGAAGACTAGTTCTTTAGGGTCTGCTAGGGAAAGACCATACGTGTTCCATTTTCTAACTCTAACAGAAATATATATTATCCTTTAAAGACTTGATTCTCCCCACACTTAGTTAGCTGTGGTGTCGAAATTGTGATTAACTTCGTTGTCGACTTCCATCGGACCATGTATGTAATGTTTAACTCTGTGACCATTAACTTTAAATTCAATCCCATTTGAATTTATCAATTCTATCGTTCCGTATGGGAAAACTCTTTTGACTATGAATGGTCCAGACCATCTTGATTTCAATTTTCCAGGAAATAGCTTGAATCGTGAATTGAAAAGAAGAACTCTGTCTCCTTCTTTAAATTCTTTTGAATTTCTGATTCTTTTATCATGCCATTTCTTCGTTCTTTCTTTATAGATTAACGAATTTTCGTATGCTTCATGTCTTAATTCTTCTAATTCATTTAGTTGACTTAATAGTAGACTTCCGGCTTCATGTAAATCAAGATTACATGTCTTCAAAGCCCAAAATGCTTTGTGTTCAATTTCTACTGGAAGATGACATGCTTTTCCATAAACAAGTCTAAAAGGTGTGGTTCCAATTGGAGTTTTGTAGGCTGTTCTAAAAGCCCAGAGTGCATCCTCCAATTTAATGGACCATTCCTTCGAATTTGATCCTACGGTTTTCTCTAGAATACGTTTTAAAGCTCGGTTGGTATTTTCAACTTGTCCACTTGTTTGTGGATGATATGCGGTGGAGATTTTATGAGTTACTCCATATCTTTTAAGAACTTTCTCAAGTTGATTATTACAGAAATGAGTACCCCGATCACTTATTAAAGCTTTCGGTGTTCCAAACCTTGCAAAAAGACGTTTTAAAAAGTTGACTACAACTCGTGCATCGTTAGTTGGGAGAGCTTGTTCTTCCGCCCATTTAGATACATAATCAATGGCTACGAGTATATATAGATTATTATGAGATTTTGGAAATGGACCCATAAAGTCAATACCCCAAATGTCAAATACTTCACATACTTGGATGACATTTTGTGGCATTTCATCACGTTGACTTATTTTTCCGGCCCTTTGACATGCATCACAGGATTTGCAAAGAAGGTGTGCGTCTTTGTAAATTGTAGGCCAATAGAATCCAGCTTCATAAACTTTTCTAGCTGTTAGTTGAGGCCCATAATGCCCTCCTGTTGGTCCTGTGTGACAATGGTTTAAAATTTTACTAGCTTCATCTCCAAATACACATCGGCGTATTATTCCATTGGGACAACTTTTAAACAGATGTGGATCTTCCCAGAAATAGTGTTTTATATCACTGAAGAATTTCTTTCGTCTTTGGTACGATAATCCTTTTTCAAGGAATCCACAAACTAAGTAGTTTGCATAGTCTGCAAACCATGGAATTTCTTTATAATCTATCTTCAATAGATATTCATCAGGAAAGTTGTCTTGTATGGCCGATTCATTCAGAACTTCTAATTCGGGATTTTCAAGACGAGAAAGATGATCAGCGGCGAGATTTTCTGCTCCTCTTTTATCTCGGATTTCAATATCAAACTCTTGTAAGAGTAAGATCCAACGGATTAATCTTGGTTTAGCATCTTGTTTTGAAAATAGGTATCTAAGAGCAGAATGGTCGGTATAGACCACCGTTTTTGCTAGAACGAGATATGATCGAAATTTGTCAAAAGCAAAGACAATAGCAAGGAGTTCTTTTTCAGTAGTTGTATAGTTCGTTTGTGCTCCTTGTAACGTCTTACTAGCATAATATATAGGTTGAAATCGTTTTTCAATCCTTTGTCCTAAAACGGCTCCCATTGCAAAATCACTTGCATCGCACATTAGTTCAAATGGTAGATTCCAATTTGGTGTTATCATGATTGGTGCATTAGTGAGTTTTTCTTTAAGAATATTAAAAGATTTGATACACTCATCTGAAAAGATGAATGGCGCATCCTTTTCTAGGAGTTTATTCATAGGAGTGGCAATTTTAGAAAAATCTTTTATAAAACGTCGGTAAAAACCGACATGCCCTAGAAAACTCCTAACTCCTCTAACATTTGTGGGATGTGGAAGTTTAGCAATTACATCTACTTTAGCTCTATCCACTTCAATTCCTTCTTTTGAAATTTTATGTCCAAGAACGATGCCTTCTTTAACCATGAAATGGCATTTCTCCCAATTAAGTACTAGATTTGATTTTTCGCATCTAATTAGCATTCGTTCCAGATTAACTAGACATGATTTAAATGTATCACCGAAGACTGAAAAGTCATCCATGAATACTTCCATGCATTCTTCTATCATGTCATGAAAAATCGCCATCATACACCTTTGAAAGGTTGCAGGGGGTTACAAAGTCCAAATGGCATGCGTTTGTAAGCAAAAGTACCATAAGGGCACGTGAATATGGTTTTCTCTTGGTCCTCGGGTGCTATTGGAATTTGAAAATATCCGGAAAATCCATCTAGAAAACAATAGTAACTATTTCCGGCTAATCTTTCCAACATTTGATCTATGAAAGGTAAGGGAAAGTGATCTTTTCTGGTGGCGTCATTTAATTTTCTATAATCAATACATACACGCCATCCTGTTACAGTCCTAGTAGGAATAAGCTCATTTTTCTCATTTGTAATGACAGTCATGCCACCCTTCTTAGGCACGCATTGAACTGGGCTTACCCATGGACTATCAGAGATTGGATAAATTAAACCTGCATCTAGCAGTTTAATAATCTCTTTCTTAACTACATCTTGCATATTAGGATTTAGTCTTCGTTGGCGTTGCACATACGTTTTATGACCTTCTTCCATAAGGATTTTATGTGTGCAATACGAAGGACTTATTCCTTTAATATCATGAATCTTCCATGCAATGGCTGGTTTATGAGCTTTCAACACAGAAATGAGTTGTGATTTCTCATTTTCAGTAAGAGAAGACGATATTATTACAGGTAATTCAGATTCACCATGTAAATAAGCGTATTCCAAATGGTTTGGAAGTGGCTTTAACTCTAATTTCGGAGGTTCTTCTATCGATGATTTGTATCGATATCTGTCTTCTTCTTTTAGCATTTGAATTTCTTCTGTTGTTGGTTCATATCCATTAGCTATAAGTGTAGCTAACATTTCAGCTTCATCAATTGGTTCATTACCTTCTCCTAAAGAACATTCTCCTGTTCCTTGTAATTCTGGAAATTCTTCTAATAATTCTGCATGTGCATCTATAGTTTGAATATAATAACATGTATCATCTGCAGATTGTGGCTGTTGCATTGCTCTATCAACTGAAAAGGTAACACTCTCATCCTCTATACTTAGGGTCAGTTTCTTACCGAACACGTCTATCATTGCTTTAGCCGTGTTTAAGAATGGTCTTCCTAATATGAGAGGAACTTGAGAATCTTCTTCCATGTCCAAAACAACAAAATCTACTGGAAATACTAAAGTACCAACTTTAACTAGCATGTTCTCCATTATCCCTCTAGGATATTTTATTGATCTATCGGCGAGTTGTATGCTTATTCTGGTTGGTTTCAATTCTCCAAGGTCTAGTTTAGCGTATAGTGAATACGGCATTAGATTTATACTAGCACCTAAGTCTGCCAATGCTTCTATTGAACTAAGACTACCCAGAAAACATGGAATTGTGAAACTTCCTGGATCAGATAATTTTTCTGGTATCTTATTCAACAGCACTGCTGAACAATTAGCATTCATAGTAACAGCCGAGAGTTCTTCCATTTTCTTTCTATTCGTGATTAGATCTTTCAAGAATTTAGCATATCTTGGCATTCCTGAAATCACATCAATAAAAGGAAGATTTACATTTATCTGTTTAAACATATCCAAGAATTTGGATTGCTCGGCTTCAAGTTTTTCTTTCTTCATTTTACTCGGGTAAGGAAGTGGTGGTTGGTATGGTTTAACATAAGGTTTATCCTTAACTGTGTTATCTTCATTAACCTTTTCAACTACCGGTTCTTTTTCCTTATCTTGATCACGTTGTGGTTCTTGTAGAGTAGGAATGGTTTCATCAGAAGTTACAGGTATTTCAGGTGGTTTAAGTGTTGTACCACTTCTTGTGGTAATGGCTTTAGCTGTTTCATTTCGAGGGTTAGCGTTTGTATCACTAGGTAGACTTCCCGGTTTTCTTTCACCTATTAACCTTGCTAGGTTACTTACTTCTTGTTCCAGATTTTGAATAGAAGCTTGTTGATTTCTAAATGCTTGAGCATTTTGTTCATTGGTTTGTTTTTGAGATGTGAAAAACTGTGTTTGAGTTTCAACTAGCTTCGTCATCATATCTTCTAAATTTGGCTTTTTATCATCGGTTTGTTGTGGTGGTTTGTTTTGAAAATTCGGTCTTTGCTGGTTGTAAGTATTATTGGATACTTGTTGATTGCTAGGACCTTGTTGGTTGTTGTATGGAATATTTCGGTTATAATTCTGGTTTTGATTGTAAATCGGTCTTGGCGGTTGATAATTATTCTGATAATTATTTCCAGGCCTTTGGTTTATGTATGAAATATTCTCTCTTTGTTCCATTGTTAATTCAATACTGAGACAATCTTTTGTCAAATGTGGTCCTCCACACTGCTCACAACTAATTCGTATTGAGTGAATATCCTTAGTCATCTTTTCCATTCGTCTCTCCACAACATCTATCTTTGCGGAAATGGAATCTAAGTCATGGCTAGAATCGGCTCTAGCTGCTTTAGATGATCTAATGATATCTTTTTCTTGGTGCCACTCATGTGAGTGGGAAGCAGTATTATCAATAATTTTGTAAGCATCAGTTTCGGTTTTCTTCATAATAGAACCACCAGCTGCTATATCTATGTCTTTTCTTGTAGTGATGTCGCATCCTTGGTAGAATATTTGTACTATTTGACAGGTGTCTAAACCATGTTGCGGACATCCTCTTAACAACTTTCCATATCTTGTCCACGCCTCATATAGAGTTTCATTTGGTTTCTGTGTGAACGTAACAATTTCTGCTTGAAGTCTTACGGCTTTAGATGCAGGAAAGAATTGTTTAAGAAATTTGTCAATTAAAACATCCCATGTATCGATCGCCCCTTCAGGTAACGATTCCAACCAATCTTTGGCTTCTCCCTTTAAAGTCCAGGGAAATAACATGAGATATATCTGTTCATCCTCTACTTCTCGGATTTTAAATAGTGTGCAGATCCTATTAAAGGTACGTAGATGTTCATTTGGATCTTCCTTCGGCGCACCACTAAATTGGCATTGATTAGTCACCATGTGTAGAATTTGTCCTTTGATTTCATAATCTGGCGCATTAATGTCTGGATGAGTAATTGCGTGACCTTGGCCAGTGCGTTTAGCTCTCATTCGGTCTTCCATACTTAAAGGTTCTAGATTCTCCATAATTGAATTTGTTGAATCGGTATCACTAGATGATTCTGATTTAATGGTTCGTTCCTCAACAATCTCTGTTTGAATGATTGGTGATTCCGGAGGAAAGTTTAATGGTTCAGGATCTATGAACCGTTCCTGAATATTCTCTGGATTCTCAATTGTGAGGTTGGGTTCAAAAAATGGATTATCGGAAATTTGAACTGAAGTACTTGGTCGACTGGATGACGATTCTAAAGAAAAATCAACGGCGGTTATATTTGCTAAATGTCTTGATCTAGTTACAGGTGGTGAACGTACAAAAGGTGGTGAACGTCTTGCTCGGTGCATTCACTGAATATCCTATTAGTTTTTAAAAGGAAAGAAAAATTATAATAAGTTATCCAATTAATAGACTTTTCTGATTTTGCCCACGTTTCGAATAGCCAAAAGATGCAGCAGAGGGGCAGGATTCGTTTGGTCTCAATATAATTGAGGACTGTTTGGCTCCAATAACCCGGTCCACGTACAAATCCAACTATTACTACGAACCAGAAAATTTTGATGTCTATCAATTTAACCACTCAAAATAAATTTTCGTAATTTTAAGAAATTTAGATAAGAAGTAGAAAAAATTCTAAGTCCTAAAAACTAGAATAGCGAGAAATAAGAGAGAAAAAGAGTTCGTCGCAAAAGGTCGAAAAAGAAAAAATGGTTGAAAAATAAAAGGTGACGGAAAAATAAAAGAAACTTATAAAAACTTAAAAATACTTGACTAACCTAACCTTATTACTACAACTAACTTAAAATTATAATCGCAAATTGAAATTACTAATTGGAATGATAATTGGTACATAGTAAAAGGTCTAAAAATATTAAAGCTTACAGGAAAAACTAAATCCCAAATGGAAATAACTTAAAAAGAAACTAAAACTTAAAAAGGCGTCGCAAAATTCTAAAGCACCTAAATCTTAGTCTAAAGAAAAAGCACTTAAGGAATTCTACGGCAAAGCCTAAAAATCTAGGAGTAAAAATGACTATAGCAAAAACTAAGTTTAAAATTAAATATGAGCTAAAAATACAAAAGTTATGCTACAACGATTAAAAAGGGACAAAATATAAAAATATACAAAAAGTTGTAAAAAGTACAATTTTTATAAAAATATTATTTTTATATTATTTATTTAATAAAACTACTAATTTTACAATTTAATAAAACTAATTTATACTAAATACATAAATTAAATAAAAAGTAAAAATAAAAATAAAACTAATAATAATAATAATAATAATTAGGTTTAAATAATAATTATAATTAATAATAAACCGTAATTAATGCTGAATTAGGGCTTCCTGTCGCCTGTCAGATACCCTCCGCGAGTTGCGGTATTTTATAAAGAAAACCCCGCGAGTCGCGGGGTTCAGAATTTCAGCTGACAGATTTATCTTCAACGCGTTTTTCTTTATTTATTTTTTTTTTATTTTCTGTTTTTAATTTTTATATAAATAAAAGATATTAAAATTAAACTTATATTTTTATAAACTAAAATAAAAATAAAGAAACTTATAAAACTTAAATATTTAACAAAATCTTAAAAATACATATATTTTTGTTTTTCTTTTTATATTTTCGAATATTTAAAACGTATTTTTACAAAAGCGAATTTTAATAAAAGTAAACAAAAAATCTTTTTTTATTTTATTTTATATATTAGCGTTGCGCTTCCGGCGTTTAAGAGTGTTCCCCGGCAGCGGCGCCAAAAATACTTGATGTTATGCGAGGTGTATATAAAATAGTTATTAATTTTAGCAGAAAACACTATTAAATACGATACAATTTTACACAAGATATTTATTTATTTATAGAATGGATATACTTAAACCTTGCTACAACACTTATAGGTAGTGTACCTAATCGTACAGTAGTGTAGTTTTTAGTAAGTCCGGTTCGTTCCACAGGGAAATCTTTAAACAAAGCTCAACGCTATATTAGTTTACTTTTATTAAAAATACAAATATATATATAAGTAATATTATTATTATAAAGGGGGTTTTTTTTTTACCATTTAATGACCGGTTTGTCGATTTTAAGATTTTAGTCGAAGTTAAAACCTAATGTAAAATATAAAATAAATACAAGACTTAAATTAAAGCGTAAAGTAAATAACGATAATGAAATTGCGAATAATAAAAATGCGATAAAATAAAATTGCGATAATTAAAAAGTACGATAATTAAAAGTGCGATTAAATAACAATAAATAAAAGTGCGATAATTAGAAGTGCAATTAAATATAAAATAAAGGAAATTAAATATGAAATAAAAGAATTATGCTTATTTAAACTTCCGTAATCATGATGTTTGACGTGTTGATTTTAGTTTTATGCCCATGGGTTAATTGTCCTTTGTCCTGGATTATTTAATATGTCCGTCTGGTTTTTGTCCATAACAGTCCATCAGTCATAAATATAAAGTGCGAGTGTCCTCATCAAATTATTCTTATACCCGAAGTTAAATATTCCAACTAATTGGGGATTCGAATTGTAACAAGGTTTTAATACTTTGTTTAATGAATACACCAGGTTATCGACTGCGTGTAAACCAAGGTTTTACTACTTTGTTAACAATTACACCAATTACCCTTGAATGTAATTTCACCCCTGTTTTAATTATTCTAGTGGCTATTAATCCATTCCCGTGTCCGGTTAAATGAACGATTATTCGTACATATAAATACCCCGCCCATCGTGTCCGATCGAGTGTATATGGTAAATTATAGGGACGCCCAATTGTAAATCTTTATATTAACATTAACAAACTTTCATTTAATTAAACAAATATAAAGCCCATTAATAGCCCATAGTCTAATTTCCACAAGTATCGTTCTTTTGTCCAAACCCCAATTATGGTACAAAGCCCAATTACCCAATTTTAGTAATTAGCCCAACATCATGATTACTTCGTTTTAAATAAGCATAATAATAACTTAGCTACGAGACATTAATATAAAAAGGTTGAACATAACTTACAATGATTAAAAATAGCGTAGCGTTACACGGACAGAATTTCGACTTACACCCTTACAACATTCGCTAACATACCCTTATTATTAGAATTATAATTAAAATTAAAATTAAAATATAAATTATATATATATATATATCGTATAGATAGAGAAGAGAGAAAATAGAATATGAAATTTTGATCAGAATTCGGTTTGCTTTATAGCCAGAGTTGAAATTTGGGGCTCCGCGACTCGCGGTGATATCCTCTTCAAACTCCGCGAGTCGCGGAGGATGTATTTACAGCTCACACCCTTGGAGTTTCTCTGCCGACGGTTTTATAATATATATATATAATATATATATAATTAATATAATTAATTATATATTATATTAGATTTATATGCATAGTTAACTTGTAATTTTTAGTCCGTTGCGTCGAGCGTTAAGAGTTGACTCTGGTCCCGGTTCCGGATTTTCGAACGTCCTTGCGTACAATTTAATATCTTGTACTTTGCGTTTTGAATCTTGTACTCTTGTAATTTCGAGACGTTTCTTATCAATAATTGGAACCTTTTTTATTGTCTTTTGTACTTTTGAGCTTTTTGGTCGTTTGCGTCTTCAATTCGTCGAATCTGTCTTTTGTCTTCACCTTTTATTATTTAAACGAATATCACTTGTAAATAGAACAATTGCAACTAAAAGCTTGTCTTCCTTGAGGAATAATGCTATGAAATATATGTTCGTTTTTAGCATTATCAATAAGAATATCACCGTTGAAAACGATAACGAACTTGTCCAGATAAGGTCTACACACACGGTTCATGAGGTCCATGAACACAGCAGGTGTGTTAGTCAATCTGAACGGCATAACAAGAAATTTGTAGTGACCATAACGGGTATAGAAAGCGGTTTTCGAAATATCTGTTTCTTTAACGCGCAATTGGTAATAACCAGAGCGGAGATCAATCTTAGAATAAATGGACGAACCTTGCAGCGGAGATCAATTTAGATGTATGTACAACGTGTACTATTTTATATAAAACAAATTGACTTAGTCAAACAGCTCAATAAATGAGTGGTTTTTTTTTTTAAATAATTTTGAAAGTATGATTTAGTATATACTAGCCAAAATAGGTAAGGGTAAATTTACTCATTTGAATCCATACGTACATATATGATTTTATAAACTGTATACATGACAAAATATTTCATTACTTCTATTCGCCCATAAATCTCGTGAGAACCGCCCAATTAAACAAATGTGTAAAACTCCGGATGATAAACAGAGTATCTGTATTTTAGAGGTTACAAGTTGAAGTAAGATCATGGAAGATCGAGTAAAGGACTTGAATTGTCGTGCGATATTTGACCAACAAATGTTACGAGGTCATGAAAACCAATGAGTTAAATGTTGTTTTGACTATTATCAGGACATAAGTCCTTGGGCCAAAACTATTCCCGAGCGAAGCTGTTGCTAACAAGCGAGTTATGAAGGATAGAGCATGAGATAGACAATCTGGTTAAAATGAGCTTCTCGTATATCAACAAATAAGTTAATTGAATATTTTCCCTACCCATGTAATACATCGGAATTTTTGAATGAGCAGTGTAAAAATTTTCTTTGACTCGCTTTCTATTCCTCATGTCACAATATTGGGACTTCTTTAAGAATTAACGTAATATAATCACGTTGGCCTGACGCCATTATATTTCACTAATTCATAGTTCCATTCTAATAGCACTACATGAGGTCAGGACACGCGATCACCCTCGATTTTCACACAATTTCTCTAAAACGATTTCTTAAACAATGTGCTAAGGACAGCACAAGAGACAAAAACATCAAAAATAATGAATAGGAGTAACGATGACATAAAAATGTCTTCGAAGTACCAAGAATCTTTAAATGTCAAGAATGACATTTGTTGGTCGCAACCCAAAGCACAAAGGCACAACGGAACAAAGGCACGTAATATAACAAGAATGTTATATACCTAAACATAATAGCTGACATTGAAATGTCGAGCATTTAGAAGTCAAGAATGACATCTCGCGTAATATAACTCAAACGTTATATACATAACCATAATAGATGACATAGAAATGTCGAGAATTCCAGAAGTCAAGAATGACGTCCCTCGGTTTCACTACCCGAGGTATTCTTATAAGGATAAGTTAACATGAGTCGAAGAATACGTTTAAATCGGAATGGGAGTTCCTCCCAGATTCAGAACATAATAGAGAGGTATGTATGATAACAATATACATACCAATACGATACAAATAATCACATATAATAATATATTATAGGCCGGGCTGTAGACTAGACTCACTAATGCACCCTATTGACTCGGGGTAACGACATCAATGCAGCCTAATTCCCTACAACCAGAGCTCTGATACCAACTTTAACGACCCGTCAAAGTACACTTGACGACCATCGTTATCTTGGTCCACATCTGGATCGAACTTAAATGAATTTATTAAATAACATTGCATTCTTTTATTTCAAAAGTTTTCCCAAAAAGGAAAAACATAACAAAATATGTAGTTTAAATAACCCAACATATTAAATAACCAAAGTTGACATAAAACATTGTCAACAAACCCACAAGTTTAAATTATCCAAAAATAGAATGCAAGTTCAATGTTTCATAATGTTTCATAAAATCTGCCCAAATGCATGCAGACTCTTCTAACACAGTGGAAGCATCACATAAACTCAAGTACCTGTGAAAACATGCGAGTAAACTGTCAACACAAAGGTTAAGTGAATTATAGGTTTAAATAATTGAATAAACTTTAGACCATAAGATTTAAAAATGTTAGAAAACATTAAACATTATTCCATTATCAATGAGCCACCTGGTAACCACTTAACCCTTTATTAACCCTTGCCAAACACAATAAATAATATACACCGAACAGTGTATCTACAAAAAATACGAAGTACTAAACATTCTGATTATAAATTGCTAGCGCGACTAGCTCGAAATGGGGTTGTCAAACCCGATAGATCTATTCGTAGGATTCGCATTCACCAGTAGAAACCAGTGATTACAGTTACCAGACTATGGAATATTTTTGTTCAACTCACAATGAATAATTTAAATTTAATTGCCACTTGTGTCTAAACATAAAATAAAATGCATGTAATCACATCCCAAAAATATACTTTGAAAAGTATGTAAAAACGGGACTATAACTCACCTTAATAGCAAACGAAGAAACCACACAAATAAGCGAACAACAAACGAAGTAAAGTGATCAGGAATGGTCACAACGCCGACCTATAAATAAAGCAGGTCGATATAAATAACTAACTTAGGTCAAGTCTTAGTATGATAGCTATTGTATATGTTGCAAGTAGACATAGAACAATACTCAACATTCATCGGTTTGATCGGAACAGCGTACGGACACACACTTTCTATTTTTAGAAAGTTTTTATTTTTAGCATGTTTCCATTTTTGGAAAGTTTCTATTTTTGGAAAGTTTCTATTTTTTGAAAGTTTTTATTTTTGGAAAGTTTCTATTTTTGGAAAGTTTCCAAATTTAGAAAGTTTCCATATTTAGGAAGTTTCTATTTTTAGAAAGTTTTTAAGTTAGGAAAGTTTCCTTATTTAGAAAGTCAACAAAAGTCAACTGAAAGTCAAAGTCAACTGAAAGTCAACTCAAAAGTCAACATTGGTCAAACATAGTCAACATTAATTTTAAAAGTGTAAGTTGTAATAATAATATAAGTTATAATGTTAATTAAAGTTAAATGTGTATAATTATGTCATAACATAAGTTTAATTAAATTAAAATGAATTATTAAAGTTAACATAAGTTTAAATAATATAATTAATATAACATAAGTATTTAATTAATTAATTAAATATTAGTCATAATATAAGTATTATTAATTAATAATAAATTTTAATCATATCATAAGTATTATTAATTAATAATGAATTATTAATCATATCATAAGTTTCTAATTATAATTATTAAATCATAAGTATTTAATAATTAAATTATATTTAAATAATAACTAAGCCTTATAATAATTAAATAATTAATTAATCCTTATTATAAGTCTTATAATAATAATCTCATAATATAAGTTTAATACTTATCATAAGTATTTTCCATTAATAATAAAAGTATTATTAATCATAAGTTTAATTAAAAGTTTAATTAAATCATAAGTAATTATTAAATGATATAATAAATATATATCATAAGTCTTAAATTATAATAATTACTTTTTATATCATAAGTAATTTAATAATAATTAAAATCATTATTTATATCATAAGTTTTAATAATTAACCATAAGTTTTAATTAAAAGTTCATCGGGTCATATCTTGAGCCCCGGGTGTCGGTTTTCGGCGAGCCTTATATATATCTCCACCTAATCAAACCACCTGACACTTTGGTGCACTCAAGAACACTCCAAGAACAGTAACCAAGTCATGATGATCAGCCATTACACCACTTGGAACTTTAATCCGTTCAAAAACACGTTTTAGCCATAACGGGTGATCAGTGGCTCGGATTTAGATGACCCGAACATGAAAGTTCATCCCATCATCAATCCTAACACACTAGTATACCCTAAAGACTCTAAAAGTGGTCACAAAGTCAGACCAAACCTGGTTCAATTCGTTTTCACAATTAAATCTCAACAAAACACCATTTTAATCATAACTTAAGCTCCGAGAATCGAAATGACATGAATCTGGAGTCCCAATTCAATCAAACCGAAAACATATACATTTGAGCAATTCTATACATACAATCATCAATACAATAACATGTAAGCATCATACTATCAATATAACATCAAAATATAGAAAATATAAGAAAAATTAAAAATCTAGGGTTAGGGTTTATACCCTAATCGAGAATCAAATGGTATGAACGCGTAGAGGAGAACGAGAGGAATCCGTTGATGTGAAATGCCCTAAATTCCAAGCTTGATTTTAATGGAAGATGTTGATGATGTTTATGGTGGTGGTGGTGTCAACTAATAAGAGAGAAAGAGGAGGATGAGATGAAATTTAGGTTAAGAAAATATGAAGTAGTAAATAAAATGGGAAATAACAAAATAAGGCTTAAATGAGAAGCAAAATAAAAAAAAAATATTCAAACTCTTCCCCCCCTAAGGGGAGTCCGTCCAAAATCAGCAAGGTTCCAAAATGTTAAAAAATCAATTAGCTTGTGGCCCGAGCGCCCGATCGAAGCCCGAAACGCGAAAACGCTACTACGCGATTGATTTTTCGGAGAGATAACAAATACGCGACGAAAAATATATATAAACACTA
Organism: Rutidosis leptorrhynchoides; assembly: GCF_046630445.1. Lineage (NCBI taxonomy): Eukaryota > Viridiplantae > Streptophyta > Magnoliopsida > Asterales > Asteraceae > Rutidosis > Rutidosis leptorrhynchoides. The sequence goes on from NC_092338.1 coordinate 52,742,208, forward strand.
TATATAATCATATGATCTTAAAATATCATAATTAAAATAATTAGGACTTGAAAATCCCAAAAGCTCGACCGTTGGTTTGAAAACCGAAAAGATTCGCCGGATAAAAATTCGCGACACGTAGAAATGTATAACTTAAAATATGAATACAAATATTTACATAACACATAATAATTAATATATATATTATTACAAAAATAATATAGGTCATAGAAATGGCGTGGCACGAATAACAGTTAACGGTCGTTAAATAATTAACGGTAAAAGATAACGAAAAAAGTAGGGTCGTGACATTATCCGTCATGTGTGTGTTATCATGAGTCTGCCATTGATGATATTAATGGCAATGAGATGATTTTTGCGAAAATGAACTCTGCAAAGGGACTCACATTGATCAGTGTGTTTGTATGTTCATAAGATTCATAAGAATCTGATGTCCCCCTTGTTGTTGAACAAGTTTAGCTTCAAAAAGAAAAGAAAAATGTATGTTCAAAAGGTCATGTTGACCAAAAGTGGAATGTATGTTCATAAGGTCTACGCCCAATAAATGTGAAATTTGTGTTGAAGCCAAATTAACGAGATCGTCTTTCTTATCGGTTGAACGAACAACCGAAACCCTTGGTATGATCCACACTCATGTGTGTGATTGAGATCCATTCTAACGATGAATGGAAACAAATACTTTATTTCGTTTATCGATGATAAACGAAGTATTGTTATATTTACTTGTTGAAAAGTAAAGATGAAGCAATAGATTCGTTTATTGCTTATAAAAACGAAGTTGAGAATAAACTTAAACGGAAAATCGAGGTTGTTTGCAGTGATAAAGGTGGTAAATATGTTGCACATTTTGCTGAAGTTGGTTCACAAAACGGCATTGAACATGAATGCACTGCACCTTACTTACTCTAATCGAATGAGACTGCTGAATGCAAGAATAGAACCTTGAAAGAAATGGTGAATGCCATGTTGGTGAGTTCTGGTGTAAGCCAGTCAATGTGGGGGATTCCATCCTATCGGAAAATTATCTTTTAAATAAGATACTCCAAAAGAAAAGGGATGAAACACCGGTGCTTGGAAAAGGTAGTTGTTTCACTACAAGGCACGAAAGATAAGATCCAAGAATGGCATATGCGTTATGCTTATAAAGGAACTAAACTGAATGTATACGAAGATATATCTGATACTTAAAACCATCTTAAATGGTATATTTAAGGCGGTGTTTGAATATATGAAGTCGATTTTGTCATGATACAAGGGGTATCGTATAACATTCCTTGTGAGAAAAGCTATGGAGAATATGAATAATGCGTCTTCTTTTTTCATGCTTTGGACTTGAAGTCTATAGAATACAAGACTTAGATTTGTTAATAATGATCATCTGCAGAGATCAATTAACATATAATATTTCATTGTGTTGAATATATTTAAAGACAAAATCGCTTTCATTTGGTAATAGAAGGCATTTGGTATATTGTGAAACCATATTTGTAAACATCATTGATGATGTGAATTATTCCATTTTATGTGGAATATGATATTGAAGATAATTATAAATATAAAGATGAAAATCTTTACTATATTATTATCTTGAGATTTGCATTACCTAATCAGAATTCAGATGTGGAAATATAATTTGAGTGCGAGAACTTTGTTAAGTTTTCTAAATTCGACGTCTCTAGGTCAAACCTAGAATATGACTAAGAATTGCTCAAATGTGTTAAAATTTGGATCACAAAAGATGTATATCTTATGTGTGTGCATTTGAACGCTTCATTGATTAGAACCATATTAGATATATATGATTATGATATCAAGTTGCAACACATGTGGGGGAAGCTTTAAAAGGATGAGAAGTAACCCTTGTTAGTTGTGTAAAACGAACACAATGACTTTAAAATGTGGGGGTGTCTTGTATTTGATAGCAAGAACATGATACATGATAACGCGTTCTAATGTATCTAATGAGTTGTACTAGATCTGAGTTAGCATATGATGTAAGCAAGCTAAGTAGATACAAGAGTAATCCAAGTACATCTCATTGGAGTTAAGTCAGTAACAGATATCCTTCAGTGATCAAGGAATACTGTGATGTAAACTAGATATCTGATACGAATGATTCCAGAGCGACAAGTGAGTATGTATTTACACTTGGAGGTTCGGCTATATCGTGGAAATTGTTTAAACAAGCGGTTATTGCTAGATCCACGATGGAATCAGAATTCACCGCTGTAGATAAGATGGCGAAAAGGCAGAAAAGGCTACGTCAATTCCGTGAGGATATACAAAGATGGCCTAAACTGGTGTCGGCCATAAGTATACATTGTGATAGTCAATCGGTGATTGGTAGAACTCATATCACAATGCGTAATGGTATGAATAAACATATGCGACGTAGACATAATAAAGTACGACAACTAATCTCTGGAAGAATTATCACTATTGACTATGTGAAGTCAATGGATAATGTTACGGATCCGCTGAAAAAGGCTTAAGCAGAGAGTTAGTATATGAGTCGTGTGTGGGAATAGGACTGAAGCCCATGAAAGGCTAAGTTTATATGAAGGAAAACCTAACTCAGTTGACTGGAGATCCTAAGATCTGAGTTCAATAGGACAACCTACTTGTATGAACTGGCGATGGTCACTGTGGGGGAGATAATGTGACGACCCGGAAATTTTTGACCAAAATTAAAACTTAATCATCATATGATTCCAACACGATAAGCAAAAACTGTTAGGTTGAGTCTCAAAATTTTGAACTGTTTTCATATATACAATTACCCTTCGACTGCTCTCGACGATTCACGAACAATTGTTGAAAATAGATAAATATATATGAGACAATTATATTTTCATATTTAATAAGTAAACACATATTATATAATGTATTTATATTAAAATGTATAAATAATAAATATATGTTATCATATAATATATATGGTATAATCGAAATATATAATATTAATCTGATGAATAAAATTTCTAATATGATTGCTATACTAATATAAATAGTAATACTAATATTAATATTAAAATTTAGTGTTAGTATCATTATTAGTTTCAATAGGTAATATATGGATATGAAAGTTGATACATATAATTTGTTATGATAATATTCTTTTTACCATTATCATTAAAATCACTATTTTTGCTATTATTAATATAATCATATTGTTATTATTATTATTATTATTATTATTATTATTATTATTATTATTATTATTATTATTATTATTATTATTATTATTATTATTACACTTATTATTGTTATCATTATTATTACTCTTCTTAATATTGTTATTAGTATTATTATTATTAATATTAGTATTATTATCATTATTAATTCTATTATTAATATTATTATTTATTTCATTAATATTAGATATTATTATTTGCATTAAGAACTACTATTATTATAAATGGTTATTATCATAAATATTAATGTTGTTATTATTATTAGAAAATAATATTTTTTATTATTATCAACATTAATAATACGATTATTAATATTTTTATTATTATTAGAATCATTATTATTTATTATTATTATTATTAATATAATTATTAACATTACTATTATGTTTATTAACTAGCAAGAATTCGAATCATAATTACAGATAGTCTGATTGGAGGTGTTACACATCCTTGTCCAATTCTTATTCCATTAATACCTAATGCTAGTCGCTAAACAAAATCAAACAAAACAGAATATAAATCTGTTTTAAGTCATTGTCTACCTTTATTATGATTTCTTTCCTGATTACCAATTTGTCGACAAATCTTAACTACAATACAAATGTAATCGAATCTATACGCTGTAGTAATCGTTCAATATCACATTAAATATACAACACTGTAAGTGAGAATCGAAAAACAGAAAAATAAAAGATTACAGCTCGAACACCTTGAACACACATCTTCTTCTATTATTCTTTATTTCCTATCCGAGACCAACACCATCTTCCATCCATTTAAACCTTCACAAACCACCTCAACTTCGTCTAAATCAAACAACCCACACCACCATATGATCACTTATGTGTGCCTCCTGCTTCTATATATATTCGATCACCACTATTAGTCACCATGACAAACTGCCACAATATTTTTTTTTTCCTTTTACTTTTTGTTATTTTCTGAATAAACCTTCATCCGAACCAACAGACTACCTCTACTATTCTTAAACGACTGTTTTTGCTGTGCCGTTCGTGACTCCCATCCATGATGCTACAAATTAATTTTTTTCCTACTTTTCGAGAATAGTACAAGAAAAGATGATATAGGTAATGAATAATTATATTATATGAAGTCGTAAATTAAAGGGATCATATTGAATGAATTGAGAGTTCTTTATAAAAAGCTATAACAATTGCGGACTTAAGTGGTTCAGGTGGGGACGACTCGAGATCCATTGGTCGACACTGATAAAACTTTAGAATTGTTTAGTACTTCTTTAGTTAGTGGATTAAGTTAGAGATGTAGGGAATCCGATGTGGTCATGTTATATACATTTAATTTAAGATTAAAGTAATAAATATGATGAAAGTTGAGGTGTACCTACGTTTTGTTGTTGTCTGCCATTCGAAGTTCTTGAGACTCGATAAAAGACCACGTATTACTTTCTTTCTTTTGGTTAGGCAGTGGTACCTTGTTTCTACTTTCTGATTACAATAGCGATTAATGATATAGGGCCGAGAGTTATTAGTTGATTAGGTAGTGGTTTCTTGTCCTTACCATATGGACCAAAGTAGCTAGTGGGTCGTGACATATGATGATAGTATTAGTAATTAAGAAAATGATTATGAATGGTGATAGATGTTGTTGTTCTGGTAACAGCCGAATCCCACTTGAACTAGTAGTTAATCGATCAGAATATAGGATTACTATATAATGCATCATTAAATTTTTCAAAGGTTAGACAAGTGGGACTAGATGGCATACCATATTACTTTTAGGGAGGTGCTTTTATTTTTGTTATGAAGTAAAGATGATGATATGGGAATTAAGTGATGGCATATGATATAATATTAGTAACATGATGATGATTGATGATGAGAAATTTTTGGACGGCCATTTGATTTAACTTGGGATACTTTAATTCAACTTGGGCCGAATAGATTAATATTAAAGATGGATACTGACATACATATATGACTTGTGATGCGGTAAAATTAAAGATGATGATGTTAAATATTTTAAATGGAGAAGAATGATGATGAAAATAAATGAATTGTGATAATGGGGTGGTAATAATGAAACACTAAAGAGAGCATGCGTTTCTTTTGGTTTTGAATATGAGAAATCGAATTTCCATGTTATCGGGATTGAGATCATAAAAGCCATTTTGTTGAGCTTAATTTTAAATGGCCGAAAGGTGCTTTAAATTATTGGGTCGGTTTATATTTTATTTGGACTGAAATAAAACTGGGCCGAGACCCATTGTGGTTAAATGAAGAAAAAGGACTGAATGATGAAGATAGAAAAGGAGAAGATAAACAGATTATGGTTAAATAGAAATAAGTGGTGAATTATTCCTGAAAAACATAAATGGCGTATTGGTTTAGAGTGCTTGTGTATGAGCGAGAGGTCTTGGGTTCGAGCCCGGGCTGTGACATCTTTTTAGTAGGAAGCTATTCTTTGAGGTAGTTATTATTATTATTATTATTGTTATTGTTATTGTTATTATTATTATTATTATTATTATTATTATTATTATTATTATTATTATTATTATTATTATTATTATTAAAATTAACATTTTTAAAAGTATCATTTTTAATATAACTATTATTATTATTATTATACTATAACAAATATATATTTTGTATACCAAAAATATACTTATTACATATACTATAATTATATTAATACTACATTTAATTATATATTAAACATAATTAATTAAGTCATTAATAAAACCCATGATTAAAATAACAAGTAAATCACTAAATATATATAAAATTTGTTCGATTACCACTATATGTTATATATATATATATATATATATATATATATATATATATATATATATATATATATATATATATATATATATATATATATATATATATAAATGATATAGGTTCGTGAATCCGAGGTCAACCCTACATTTGTTCAATGTCGTCGTATGTATTTTTACTACAAAATACAATAGGTGAGTTCATTTGTTCCCTTTTACTCTTTACATTTTTGGGACTGAGAATACATGCGCTGTTTTTACAACTGCTTTATTAAAAGCTTTTGAAATATATTTTGAACTGCGAATACATGAAATGCTTTTATAAATGTTTGACGAGATAGACATAAGCAAAACATTCCTCGAAAGAATTATTATGCAGACAGAAGTTCTGTGGATTATTATTGAATTAGTTGGACGTTATAATTGCCACTAATTGTTGTGAATATTTCCCCTGATTATTATTGCTTGGTAACCTAAGAATTAGAATTGGGTATGGCCCTAATTCACACGAATCCTAAAGGTAGCTACCGGGTTTAACACCCCCACCCAGAATGTTCACTAGACGGAAGAGCTAGTGGGCGTGGTGTTTAGTACTTCGAAGTTTATTATTATTATACAGAAGAGATGTTCTGTTTTGGGGATATTATTATGCGCATTATATGTTAAGGTCAGTTACCAAGCCAAGTTATGAAAGCAATGAAAAGTGAATGTTATGTATCGAGAGAATGATTTTATACACAGGTTATGTGTATGTTATTTTTGTGTACACGATATGTGTACGGTTACTAAGATTTATGAAAGATGATTTCGTACACGAGAAATGTGTACTGTATTTAAAAGATATCGCATGTACATTACAGGTGGGTATAGGATTCGTGCCCATTTGTACCATGCAGGATTTAAATCTTGTGGTCTATCAAAATGATGAATTTTATTATTTTAAGATAAACCTATGAACTCACCAACCTTTTGGTTGACACTTGAAAGCATGTTTATTCTTAGGTATGAAAGAAACCTTCCGCTGTGCATTTGCTCATTTTAAAGACATTATTTGGAGTCGATCATCTCAATGGGACTAGATGTTGGTGACTTCGTCCAGATGGATTAGGACGGGGTATGACATGTGGTATCAGAGCAGAGGTCTTAGCGAACCAGGTCTTGCATTAGTGTGCCTAACTGATAGTTTTTTAGATGTATTAGTGGGTCTGGACTTCGACCGTGTCTGCATGTCAAAAGTTTTGCTTATCATTTCGTGTCGAAAATCATCTACTTATCATCCTTAGGAAATTACCTGCTTATCATTCCTAAGTCTAGACACGTCCTACTACCTTCATTGCATAGATAGTGTATAGACAAACTCATATCTTAGCGTATCTGCTACTGTAGACTTTGCCTGACAGCTTCCGTAGATTCCTCTGTAACTTATGGGATTTTAGTATTATATATGCATATGTAAATTATGTATTGTAGGGTACTAATCTATATCCTATAATCTAATTCTTATCAAAAATCATTTATCTGGTCGTACGAGATGAATCCCTCAACTAGTTCCAGTCCCTCGGATTCCGACATAGAGTCCCACTCAAGCTCCGAAAGCAGTGTAACCGGAATGGATCAACCGATTAGCCATCATCAATTCTGGATGAATTGGGGATGGGTTCGTAGTCTACTTAATCAATGGAAACGAGAAGAAGGTGATCCCTTCCAACTTATTGCCCTCTTGGCAAAGAACCTGAAGCATTTACCGGCGAACCTATTTGAAATACCATTTTCTCTCTCATTTCTAGAGTATCTCGTCATGATTATATTCTATCTACAATTCTAAACCTTATTCATCCGCTCGTTCCGACTGTCAATCATTCCGGAATAATAGAAGAAGTCAACGAACTTCGCGCTCGAGTAATCAATTTGGAGAATATGGTGCACAATTTACCAGCTTCAGCAACATCACCGGCACCAACAGTACCACCAACAACCTAAGTTTCAACATCACATGCCTCAACATCTCATTCTGTACCTCGAGAATAATCATCGTTCTACATGACATTCTACATCATTTATCTTCGTTCGACATGATGGTTATGTAACTTCTAATGTTTTAGAGATTATGTACTCTAGTTCTAAACATAAACTAAATGAGTTTAATATCATATTAACTCATTAAATCCATGATTACATCTGAAGAAAATATATACGTATATATGTTTTCATAAAGATTGTAATTAAAAATTCTTTTGTACAAACTGTTAATGGTGAAAATATTTTAACGGGTAGGTAATACCCGAGGAATATTTAGATTTCACATTAAAAAGTTACATTGTACATTCTTCCAATCGGAATCAACAGTCATTTACTATCCTACCTGCAATCACCGATATATGTATCCGTTCACCGCAGAATAACCATTTTCATTCAATTTCATATTTGGATTTTGACCTATCAGAATCCAACAAGTGGCATAAAGAAGAAAACATTAAACAAAATAAAATTTGTTAGAAACAAACAACTTAACTATGAGAAGAATTTTGTTAAGAATCCACGCTAACTGTTCCTAGCTAACTGTTCCTAGCTAACTGATTACATTTTATTTATCGCAATTTATTTATTGCAATTTATATTCTCGCAATTTAATTTATCGTCATTTAATTTCTATTATTTATTTTACGCACTTTATATATCGGGACACGTACACAATGTTTTGACATATCATATCGACGCATATATATATATATTATTTGGAATAACCATAGACACTCTATATGCAGTAATGATCGAGTTCTCTATACAGGGTTGAGGTTGATTCTTAAATAATATATATACTTTGAGTTGTGATCGAGTCTGAGACATGTACACGGGTCACGATACGTATTAATTAATTCGAATATTATATGTTAAACTATATATGAATCATTGAACTGTTAACTGTGGACTATCGACTGTGGACTAAAAACATTGGACAATTAAAATGAATTAAAATATTGATTATATCATATGAAATTAAACAATTCTTCAAGTTTTCCACTTGATTTCATCTTAAATCTCGTTTGTATCTTGATAATTACAATCTGCATTCAAATCTTTCATGATTATTGAAAACACCTCAATCGAGAGGATGAACCAACCGCATTTCATCTACGAGAAGAAAGATTTATGCATATAGATATGCACCTGAAAATGCTCGAAACCTGAATAAATGTTTAACACGTATCTGTGCTAGCTCCTCTGGCGTTGTTATTACTGAAAATTAACTTTGCAATTCCTTTTCAAATTAGCCAATTTTGTCACAGCTCCAACAAGATAACTTCTACTTTTCATTCAAAACAACCTTATTATAACCTTGATAAATATGCTTGCTCATTTATTGTTATCAGAGAACTTTTTATATTCCACCCTACTACCATCAGCGTTTAATCATCTAAAAACACAATTCTCCTGAAACCACCTTGGATTGATAACCAACCATTCAGATATGACTGCATTAAATGCAGAGAAAACAGTAAAATTGTAGATGGCCTAAATGGCTAAGAGTTTGATGATACAGAATGGAGTGTTGGAAACGCTCGATAGAAAATTTGGTACTGAAAAACAGATTGAGCTAACCATGAAGGAGACCAAGGACAAATACAAGGACCAAACCCTATATTCAAAGAATCCAGGTAATACTTGATCCGATGAAATCTTTAGAGAATACCTTGCTCCGAAGTCATGTTAAAATCTTGCGGAAAAATTTTCCCCATCAACCTTCAAACTTAGAAATTCCAAAATATCATCACAAATATCTTCGATATTTCTGAGGATATTTTCATAAATATTCTTGTCCGAAATTATCTACCTGTTCGTGTTTTCTGTATTCCATTATATTGGAAACTTCTGTAATATCCAAGTATAAATTACGAATGAATTGTGGAGAAGTGTTGGGAATTGAAGCATGAGTTAGTATAATATAATGGCACTTGGCCAACGTGATTATATTACAGTAATTCATGCTGAGTTTTTAAATAGAACGTGATGATTCACAGATCAAAACGTCATCATGTACCATGTTACATGACTCTTACATTCTACTAAATCTCTAAACAAATTAAGAACATATTTTCTTGATAAGTCTATCTATTCCAGTGACTTCTGATAATTTGGCAAATGTTTTAGAAATATGAATCGAAGTATAAAAGCTGAGAGTTGTGAAAAAATAATGGAACGAAAGAGGGTAGATTTATAGTAAAATATCCGACAGAGCAATCAAAACAGATGATCACATTTAAAGTGGATCCTAATTTCTTTAATTACCGAAGAATCAAATCTTATTATAAAGATTTCCTCTAAATCCCTTGAATTCCGGAAATCAACCGTGACTACATCGCCGGTTAAGATTAACATGCAATTATTCATATCACTCTTTTGTGATAGCTTCATTCGTACTCTTCGAATAATCGAATTATTTTATTCTTATTACTCAATGGTGATAAAAATCTAAATTTCAACACGTATGAGTCATGAAAACATATTTATTGTTAGCAATGACCATCCCAATCAAATTTCGGGTCGAAATTTCTTTAACGGGTAGGTACTGTGACGACCCGGAAATTTTTGACCAAAATTAAAACTTAATCTTCATATGATTCCAACACGATAAGCAAAAACTGTTAGGTTGAGTCTCAAAATTTTGAACTATTTTCATATATACAATTACCCTTCGACTGCTCCCGACGATTCACGAACAATTGTTGAAAATAGATAAATATATATGAGACAATTATATTTTCATATTTAATACGTAAACACATATTATATAATGTATTTATATTAAAATGTATAAATAATAAATATATGTTATCATATAATATATATGGTATAATCGAAATATATAATATTAATCTGATGAATAAAATTTCTAATATGATTGCTACACTAATATAAATAGTAATACTAATATTAATATTAAAATTTAGTGTTAGTATCATTATTAGTTTCAATAGGTAATATATGGATATGAAAGTTGATACATATAATTTGTTATGATAATATTATTTTTACCATTATCATTTAAATCATTATTTTTGCTATTATTAATATAATCATATTGTTATTATTATTACTCTTATTATTATTATTATTATTATTATTATTATTATTATTATTATTATTATTATTATTATTATTATTATTATTATTATTATTATTATTATTATTATTATTATTATTACACTTATTATTGTTATCATTATTATTACTCTTATTAATATTGTTATTAGTAGTATTATTATTAATATTAGTATTATTATCATTATTAATTCTATTATTAATATTATTATTTATTTCATTAATATTAGATATTATTATTTGCATTAAGAACTACTATTATTATAAATGGTTATTATCATAAATATTAATGTTGTTATTATTATTAGAAAATAAAATTTTTTATTATTATCAACATTAATAATACGATTATTAATATTTTTATTTTTATTATTATTATTATCATTATTATTTATTATTATTATTATTAATATAATTATTAATATTACTATTATATTTATTAACTAGCAAGAATTTGAATCATAATTACAGATAGTCTGATTAGAGTTGTTACACATCCTTGTCCAATTCTTATTCCATTAATACCTAATGCTAGTCGCTAAACAAAATCAGACAAAACAGAATATAAATCTGTTTCAAGTCATTGTCTACCTTTATTCTGATTTCTTTCCAGATTACCAATTTGTCGACAAATCTTAACTACAATACAAATGCAATCGAATCTATATGCTGTAGTAATCGTACAATATCACATTAAATATACAACACTGCAAGTGAGAATCGAAAAACAGAAAAATAAAAGATTACAGCTCGAACACCATGAACACCCATCTTCTTCTATTATTCTTTATTTCCTATCCGAGACCAACACCATCTTCCATCCATTTAAACCTTCACAAACCACCTCACCTTCGTCTAAATCAAACAACCCACACCACCATATGTGAAATGTCCCGTTCATATTGATTATAAACGTTCCATATTAATTGATTTCGTCGCGAGGTTTTGACCTCTATATGAGATGTTTTTCAAAGACTGCATTCATTTTTAAAACAACCATAACCTTTATTTTATCTATAAAGGTTTAAAAAGCATTACGTAGATTATCAAATAATGATAATCTGAAATATACCGTTTACACACGACCATTACATAATGGTTTACAATAAGAATATATTACATCAAAAATAAGTTTCTTGAATGCAGTTTTTACATAATATCATACAAGCATGGACTCCAAATCTTGTCCTTATTTTAGTATGCAACAGCAGAAGCTCTTAATAATCACCTGAGAATAAACATGCTTAAAACGTCAACAAAAATGTTGGTGAGTTATAGGTTTAACCTATATATTATCAAATCATAATAATAGACTACAAGATTTCATATTTCAATATACATCCCATACATAGAGATAAAATTCATTCATATGGTGAACAACTGGTAACCGACATTAACAAGATGCATATATAAGAATATCCCCATCATTCCGGGACACCCTTCGGATATGATATAAATTTCGAAGTACTAAAATTTTTTTTTGATATATATTATCTTGAATCAATCCACGACCCAGTGTATACACGTCTCAGGCTAGATCACAACTTAAAGTATATATATATTTTTGGAATCAACCTCAACCCTGTATAGCTAACTCCCTCATTACTGCATATAGAGTGTCTATGGTTGTTCCAAATAATATATACACATGGGTCGATATGATATGTCAAAACATTTGCATACGTGTCTATGGTATCCCAAGATTACATAATATATTAGAATACATGTATAATACAATATATGTTAGCTAGGATATGATTAATATAGATTTGTTACCAATTTTCACGTTGCTACAACAAGAAAAATTATCCAATCTTGTTTTACCCATAACTTCTTCATTTTAAATCCGTTTTGAGTGAATCAAATTGCTATGGTTTCATATTGAACTCTATTTTATGAATCTAAACAGAAAAAGTATAGGTTTATAGTCAGAAATATAAGTTACAATTCGTTTTTGTAAAGGTAGTCATTTCAGTCGAAAGAACGACGTCTAGATGACCATTTTAGAAAACATACTTCCACTTTGAGTTTAACCATGATTTTTCGATATAGTTTCATGTTCATAAGAAAAATCCTTTTTCCAGAAGAACAACTTTTAAATCAAAGTTTATCATAGTTTTTAATTAACTAACCCAAAACAGCCCGCGGTGTTACTACGACGGCGTATGTCCGGTTTTACAGTGTTCTTCGTGTTTCCAGGTTTTAAATCATTAAGTTAGCATATCATATATATATATATATATATATATATATATATATATATATAGAACATGTGTTTATTTGATTTTAAAATTCAAGTTAGAAGGATTAACTTTTGTTTGCGAACAAGTTTAGAATTAACTAAACTATGTTCTAGTGATTACAAGTTTAAACCTTCGAATAAGATAGCTTTATATGTATGAATCGAATGATGTTATGAACATCATTACTACCTCAAGTTTTCTGGATAAAGCTACTGGAAATGAGAAAAATGGATCTAGCTTCAAAGGATCCTTGGATGGCTTGAAAGTTCTTGAAGCAGAATCATGACACGAAAAACAAGTTCAAGTAAGATTTCCACTCGAAATAAGATTGTTATAGTTATAGAAATTGAATCAAAGTTTGAATATGAGTATTACCTTATATTAGAAAGATATCTTACTGTAAATAAGAAAGATTTCTTGAGGTTGGATGATCACTCTACAAGATTGAAAGTAAGCTAGCAAACTTGGAAGTATTCTTGATTTTATGAAACTAGAACTTGTAGAATTTATGAAGAACACTTAGAACTTGAAGATAGAAATTGAGAGAGATCAATTAGATGAAGAAAATTAAAGAATGAAAGTGTTTGTAGGTGTTTTTGGTCGTTGGTGTATGGATTAGATATAAAGGATATGTAATTTTGTTTTCATGTAAATAAGTCATGAATGATTACTCATATTTTTGTAATTTTATGAGATATTTCATGCTAGTTGCCAAATGATGGTTCCCACATGTGTTAGGTGACTCACATGGGCTGCTAAGAGCTGATCATTGGTGAAATGTCCCGTTCTTATTGATTAAAAACGTTCCATATTAATTGATTTCGTTGCGAGGTTTTGACCTCTATATGAGACGTTTTTCAAAGACTGCATTCATTTTTAAAACAAACCATAACCTTTATTTCATCAATAAAGGTTTAAAAAGCTTTACGTAGATTATCAAATAATGATAATCTAAAATATCCTGTTTACACACGACCATTACATAATGGTTTACAATACAAATATGTTACAACAAAATAAGTTTCTTGAATGCAGTTTTTACACAATATCATACAAGCATGGACTCCAAATATCGTCCTTATTTAAGTATGCGACAGCGAAAGCTCTTAATAATCACCTGAGAATAAACATGCTTAAAACGTCAACAAAAATGTTGGTGAGTTATAGGTTTAACCTATATATATCAAATCATAATAATAGACCACAAGATTTCATATTTCAATACACATCCCATACATAGAGATAAAAAATCATTCATATGGTGAACACCTGGTAACCGACATTAACAAGATGCATATATAAGAATATCCCCATCATTCCGGGACACCCTTCGGATATGATATAAATTTCGAAGTACTAAAGCATCCGGTACTTTGGATGGGGTTTGTTAGGCCCAATAGATCAATCTTTAAGATTCGCGTCAATTAGGGTGTCTGTTCCCTAATTCTTAGATTACCAGACTTAATAAAAAGGGGCATATTCGATTTCGATAATTCAACCATAAAATGTAGTTTCACGTATTTGTGTCTATTTTGTAAATCATTTATAAAACATGCATTTATTCTCATCCCAAAAATATTAGATTTTAAAAGTGGGACTATAACTCACTTTCACAGATTTTTACTTCGTCGGGAAGTAAGACTTGGCCACTGGTTGATTCACGAACCTATAACAATATATACATATATATCAAAGTATGTTCAAAATATATTTACAACACTTTTAATATATTTTGATGTTTTAAGTTTATTAAGTCAGCTGTCCTCGTTAGTAACCTACAACTAGTTGTCCACAGTTAGATGTATAGAAATAAATCGATAAATATTATCTTGAATCAATCCACGACCCAGTGTATACGTATCTCAGTATTGATCGCAACTCAAACTATATATATTTTGGAATCAACCTCAACCCTGTATAGCTAACTCCAACATTCACATATAGAGTGTCTATGGTTGTTCCGAAATATATATAGATGTGTCGACATGATAGGTCGAAACATTGTATACGTGTCTATGGTATCTCAAGATTACATAATATAAAATACAAGTTGATTAAGTTATGGTTGGAATAGATTTGTTACCAATTTTCACGTAGCTAAAATGAGAAAAATTATCCAATCTTGTTTTACCCATAACTTCTTCATTTTAAATCCGTTTTGAGTGAATCAAATTGCTATGGTTTCATATTGAACTCTATTTTATGAATCTAAACAGAAAAAGTATAGGTTTATAGTCGGAAAAATAATTTACAAGTCGTTTTTGTAAAGGTAGTCATTTCAGTCGAAAGAACGATGTCTAGATGACCATTTTAGAAAACATACTTCCACTTTGAGTTTAACCATAATTTTTGGATATAGTTTCATGTTCATAATAAAAATCATTTTCTCAGAATAACAACTTTTAAATCAAAGTTTATCATAGTTTTTAATTAACTAACCCAAAACAGCCCGCGGTGTTACTACGACGGCGTAAATTCGGTTTTACGGTGTTTTTCGTGTTTCCAAGTTTTATATCATTAAGTTAGCATATCATATAGATATAGAACATGTGTTTAGTTGATTTTAAAAGTCAAGTTAGAAGGATTAACTTTTGTTTGCGAACAAGTTTAGAATTAACTAAACTATGTTCTAGTGATTACAAGTTTAAACCTTCGAATAAGATAGCTTTATATGTATGAATCGAATGATGTTATGAATATCATTACTACCTTAAGTTCCTTGGATAAACCTACTGGAAAAGAGAAAAATGGATCTAGCTTCAACGGATCCTTGGATGGCTCGAAGTTCTTGAAGCATAATCATGACACGAAAACAAGTTCAAGTAAGATCATCACTTGAAATAAGATTGTTATAGTTATAGAAATTGAACCAAAGTTTGAATATGATTATTACCTTGTATTAGAATGATAACCTACTGTAAGAAACAAAGATTTCTTGAGGTTGGATGATCACCTTACAAGATTGGAAGTGAGCTAGCAAACTTGAAAGTATTCTTGATTTTATGTAACTAGAACTTGTAGAATTTATGAAGAACACTTAGAACTTGAAGATAGAACTTGAGAGAGATTAATTAGATGAATAAAATTGAAGAATAAAAGTGTTTGTAGGTGTTTTTGGTCGTTGGTGTATGGATTAGATATAAAGGATATGTAATTTTGTTTTCATGTAAATAAGTCATGAATGATTACTCATATTTTTGTAATTTTATGAGATATTTCATGCTAGTTGCCAAATGATGGTTCCCACATGTGTTAGGTGACTCACATGGGCTGCTAAGAGCTGATCATTGGAGTGTATATACCAATAGTACATACATCTAAAAGCTGTGTATTGTACGAGTACGAATACGGGTGCATACGAGTAGAATTGTTGATGAAACTGAACGAGGATGTAATTGTAAGCATTTTTGTTAAGTAGAAGTATTTTGATAAGTGTATTGAAGTCTTTCAAAAGTGTATAAATACATATTAAAACACTACATGTATATACATTTTAACTGAGTCGTTAAGTCATCGTTAGTCGTTACATGTAAGTGTTGTTTTGAAACCTTTAGGTTAACGATCTTGTTAAATGTTGTTAACCCAATGTTTATAATATCAAATGAGATTTTAAATTATTATATTATCATAATATTATCATGTATGAATATCTCTTAATATGATATATATACATTAAATGTCTTTACAACGATAATCGTTACATATATGTCTCGTTTAAAAATCATTAAGTTAGTAGTCTTGTTTTTACATATGTAGTTCATTGTTAATATACTTAATGATATATTTACTTATCATAGTATCATGTTAACTATCTATATATCCATATATATGTCATCATATAGTTTTTACAAGTTTTAACGTTCGTGAATCACCGGTCAACTTGCGTGGTCAAATGTCTATATGAAACATATTTCAATTAATCAAGTCTTAACAAGTTTGATTGCTTAACATGTTGGAAACATTTAATCATGTAAATATCAATCTCAATTAATATATATAAACATGGAAAAGTTCGGGTCACTACAGTACCTACCCGTTAAATAAATTGCGTCCCGAAATTTTAAGCTGTTGAAGGTGTTGATGAATCTTCTGGAAATAGATACGGGTATTTCTTCTTCATCTGATCTTCACGCTCCCAGGTGAACTCGGGTCCTCTACGAGCATTCCATCAAACCTTAACAATTGGTATCTTGTTTTGCTTAAGTCTTTTAACCTCACGATCCATTATTTCGACGGGTTCTTCGATGAATTGAAGTTTTTCGTTAATTTGGATTTCATCTAACGGAATAGTGAGATCTTCTTTAGCAAAACATTTCTTCAAATTCGAGACGTGGAAAGTGTTATGTACAGCCGCGAGTTGTTGAGGTAACTCAAGTCGGTAAGCTACTGGTCCGACACGATCAATAATCTTGAATGGTCCAATATACCTTGGATTTAATTTCCCTCGTTTACCAAATCGAACAACGCCTTTCCAAGGTGCAACTTTAAGCATGACCATCTCTCCAATTTCAAATTCTATATCTTTTCTTTTAATGTCAGCGTAGCTCTTTTGTCGACTTTGGGCGGTTTTCAACCGTTGTTGAATTTGGATGATCTTCTCGGTAGTTTCTTGTATAATCTCCGGACCTGTAATCTGTCTATCCCCCACTTCACTCCAACAAATCGGAGACCTGCACTTTCTACCATAAAGTGCTTCAAACGGCGCCATCTCAATGCTTGAATGGTAGCTGTTGTTGTAGGAAAATTCTGCTAATGGTAGATGTCGATCCCAACTGTTTCCGAAATCAATAACACATGCTCGTAGCATGTCTTCAAGCATTTGTATCGTCCTTTCGCTCTGCCCATCAGTTTGTGGATGATAGGCAGTACTCATGTCTAGACGAGTTCCTAATGCTTGCTGTAATGTCTGCCAGAATCTTGAAATAAATCTGCCATCCCTATCAGAGATAATAGAGATTGGTATTCCATGTCTAGAGACGACTTCCTTAAAATACAGTCGTGCTAACTTCTCCATCTTGTCATCTTCTCTTATTGGTAGGAAGTGTGCTGATTTGGTGAGACAATCAACTATTACCCAAATAGTATCAAAACCACTTGCAGTCCTTGGTAATTTAGTGATGAAATCTATGGTAATTTTTTCCCATTTCCATTCCGGGATTTTGGGTTGTTGAAGTAGACCTGATGGTTTCTGATGCTCAGCTTTGACCTTAGAACACGTCAAACATTCTCCTACGTATTTAGCAACATCGGCTTTCATACCCGGCCACCAAAAATGTTTCTTGAGATCCTTGTACATCTTCCCCGTTCCAGGATGTATTGAGTATCTGGTTTTATGAGCTTCTCTAAGTACCATTTCTCTCATATTTCCAAATTTTGGTACCCAAATCCTTTCAGCCCTATACCGGGTTCCGTCTTCCCGAATATTAAGATGCTTCTCCGATCCTTTGGGTATTTCATCCTTTAAATTTCCCTCTTTTAAAACTCCTTGTTGCGCCTCCTTTATTTGAGTAGTAAGGTTATTATGAATCATTATATTCATAGATTTTACTCGAATGGGTTCTCTGTCCTTCCTGCTCAAGGCATCGGCTACCACATTTGCCTTCCCCGGGTGGTAACGAATCTCAAAGTCTTAATCATTCAATAATTCAATCCACCTACGCTGCCTCATATTCAGTTGTTTCTGATTAAATATATGTTGAAGACTTTTGTGGTCGGTATATATAATACTTTTGACCCCATATAAGTAGTGCCTCCAAGTCTTTAATACAAAAACAACAGCGCCTAATTCCAAATCATGCGTCGTATAATTTTGTTCGTGAATCTTCAATTGTCTAGACGCATAAGCAATCACCTTCGTTCGTTGCATTAATACACAACCGAGACCTTGCTTTGATGCGTCACAATAAATCACAAAATCATCATTCCCTTCAGGCAATGACAATATAGGTGCTGTAGTTAGCTTTTTCTTCAATAACTGAAACGCTTTCTCTTGTTCATCATTCCATTCAAATTTCTTCCCTTTATGCGTTAATGCAGTCAAGGGTTTTCCTATTCTGGAAAAGTCTTGGATGAACCTTCTGTAGTAACCAGCTAGTCCTAAAAACTGGCGTATGTGTTTCGGAGTTTTCGGGGTTTCCCACTTTTCAACAGTTTCTATCTTTGCCGGATCCACCTTAATACCTTCTTTGTTCACTATGTGACCGAGGAATTGAACTTCTTCCAACCAAAATGCACACTTTGAAAACTTAGCGTACAATTCTTCCTTCCTCAATACTTCTAACACCTTTCTCAAATGTTCACCGTGTTCTTGGTCATTCTTTGAGTAAATAAGTATGTCATCAATGAAAACAATGACAAACTTGTCAAGGTATGGTCCACACACTCGGTTCATAAGGTCCATGAACACAGCTGGTGCATTAGTTAAACCAAACGGCATGACCATAAACTCGTAATGACCGTAACGTGTTCTGAAAGCAGTCTTTGGAATATCATCTTCTTTCACCCGCATTTGATGATACCCGGAACGTAAGTCAATCTTTGAATAAATAGACGAGCCTTGTAGTTGATCAAATAAGTCGTCAATTCTCGGTAGTGGGTAGCAGTTCTTGATGGTAAGTTTGTTCAACTCTCGGTAGTCGATACACAACCTGAATGTACCATCTTTCTTCTTGACAAACAAAACAGGAGCTCCCCATGGTGATGTGCTTGGTCGAATAAAACCACGCTCTAAAAGTTCTTGTAATTGGCTTTGCAGTTCTTTCATCTCGCTGGGTGCGAGTCTGTAAGGAGCACGAGCTATTGGTGTAGCTCCTGGTACAAGATCTATTTGAAATTCAACGGATCGATGTGGGGGTAATCCCGGTAATTCTTTCGGAAATACATCGGGAAATTCTTTTGCAATGGGAACATCATTGATGCTCTTTTCTTCAGTTTGTACTTTCTCGACATGTGCTAGAACAGCATAGCAACCTTTTCTTATTAGTTTTTGTGCCTTCAAATTACTAATAAGATGTAGCTTCGTGTTGCCCTTTTCTCCGTACACCATTAAGGGTTTTCCTTTTTCTCGTATAATGCAAATTGCATTTTTGTAACAAACGATCTCTGCTTTCACTTCTTTCAACCAGTCCATATCGATTATCACATCAAAACTCCCTAACTCTACTGGTATCAAATCAATCTTAAATGTTTCGCTAACCAGTTTAATTTCTCGATTCCGACATATATTATCTCCTGAAATTAATTTACCATTTGCTAATTCGAGTAAAAATTTACTATCCAAAGGCGTCAATGGACAACTTAATTTAGCACAAAAATCTCTACTCATATAGCTTCTATCCGCACCCGAATCAAATAAAACGTAAGCAGATTTATTGTCAATAAGAAACGTACCCGTAACAAGCTCCGGGTCTTCCTGTGTCTCTACCGCATTAATATTGAAAACTCTTCCGCGGCCTTGTCCATTCGTGTTCTCCTGGTTCGGGCAATTTCTAATAATGTGGTCCGGTTTTCCACGTTTATAACAAACTACATTGGCATAACTTGCTCCGACACTACTAACTCCGCCATTACTCGTTCCGGCACCATTTGTTCCTTTTGTTCTATTAACCCCTGGTCCGTAGACCTCACACTTCGCCGCGCTATGACCATTTCTTTTACACTTGTTGCAAAATTTAGTGCAGAACCCGAGTGATACTTTTCACACCTTTGGCATAGCTGCTTCTGATTGTTGTTGTTGTTGCGGTTATTATTGTTGTTGAGATGATTGTTGTAGTTGCTGTTGTTGTTGTTGTTGTTGTTGTTGTTGTTGGGCCATTTGTTGTAGTTGCAATTGATGTTGCGATTGTTGGGATAATTGTTGCGATTATTGTTGTAATTGCTGTTGTTGTTGTATTGGTGATTCTTATCACCGTTTTCCTCCCACTTTCTTTTGACTTGCTTCACATTGGCCTCTTCAGCAGTCTGTTCTTTAATTCTTTCTTCAATCTGGTTCACTAGTTTGTGAGCCATTCTACATGCCTGTTGTATGGAGGCGGGCTCGTGTGAACTTATATCTTCTTGGATTCTTTCCGGTAATCCTTTCACAAACGCTTCGATCTTCTCTTCCTCATCTTCGAATGCTCCCGGGCACAATAGGCACAATTCTGTGAATCGTCTTTCGTATGTGGTAATATTAAATCCTTGGGTTCGTAACCCTCTAAGTTCTGTCTTGAGCTTATTGACCTCGGTTCTGGGACGGTACTTCTCGTTCATCAAGTGCTTGAATGCTGACCACGGTAGTGCGTACGCATCGTCTTGTCCCACTTGCTCTAGATAGGTATTCCACCATGTTAACGCAGAACCTGTGAAGGTATGCGTAGCGTACTTTACATTGTCCTCTTCAGTACACTTACTTATGGTAAACACCGATTCGACCTTCTCGGTCCACCATTTCAATCCGATCGGTCCTTCGGTTCCATCAAATTCCAAAGGTTTGCAGGCAGTGAATTCTTTGTAGGTGCATCCTACACGATTTCCTGTACTGCTAGATCTAAGGTTATTGTTGGTATGTAGCGCAGCCTGTACTGCGGCTATGTTTGAAGCTAGAAAAGTACGGAATTCCTCTTCATTCATATTCACGGTGTGTCGAGTAGTCGGTGCCATTTCCTTCAAAATAGTCAAATGGAACAAGTTAATCATACAGAATATTAAGAGTAGTTAATAGTATTTCGTAGCATAATATGAACTTATTTATAAAAGCTTTTTCTTCATATTAGCGTTTTATAAGTTTAAATTCGGGTAGTACCTACCCGTTAAGTTCATACTTAGTAGCTAATATACAATTCAACTACTACAATTCTATATGAAAAACTGATTATAATAATATTTCGCGTTCAAACTTTTATACAATATTTTACAAACTTACAATACCGCTTATTTTACATAAAGCATGAAATATAGCACACAATAACTTTGATACAAGATAGTTGTGAAGATAATTCTAGCTAGTACACAAGTCGTTCAGCAAAGGCAATAAAGACACGTAATTCATACGTCCAGAAACAAGTCATGCATTCTGGTTTTACTAGGACTACTTCCCATCCTTGGTCTTGTGGAACATAACCGTTATGGCCGTTGATAAGACAGCGTGTTGTAACGTCGTCAAAGGGACGAGGGTTACGTAATGTCCAACAGTCCCGTAACAATCTAAAAACCTCATTTCTTACCCCAATTACCGACTCCGTCACTTGTGGGAACGTTTTGTTTAATAGTTGTAGCCCGATGTTCTTGTTCTCACTTTGGTGAGAAGCGAACATTACTAATCCGTAAGCATAACATGCTTCTTTATGTTGCATGTTAGCCGCTTTTTCTAAATCACGTAGTCCAATATTCGGATATATTGAGTCAAAATAATTTCTTAACCCGTTTTGTAAAATAGCATTTGGGTTCCCCGCAATATATGCATCAAAGTAAACACATCGTAACTTATGGATTTCCCAATGTGATATCCCCCATCTTTCGAACGAAAGCCATTTATAAACCAAGGCATTCTTGGAACGTTCTTCGAATGTCTTACAAACTGATCTCGCCTTAAATAGTTGTGCAGAAGAATTCTGACCGACTCTAGACAAGATTTCATCAATCATGTCTCCGGGTAGGTCTCTTAAAATATTGGGTTGTCTATCCATTTTGTGTTTTTATACTGTAAAATAGACAACAGTTAGATTCATAAAAAAAATACTTATTAATACAAGCAATTTTTACATATATCATAAAGCATAAGCACACTATATTACTTATATTACACCACACGAATACAACTATCTTATTCCGACTCGCTTGTTTCTTCTTCTTCGGTTTTGTTTCGTTTTGCCAAGTTTCTAGGGATATATGATGTTCCCCTAATACGAGCCGTCGTTATCCACATTGGTTTAGAAAAACCTGGTGGTTTAGAGGTTCACGGGTCATTGTTACAACTTAAGGACTTCGGGGGTTGATGATACATATAAAGTTCATCGGGGTTGGAATTAGATTTCTCTATTTTTATGCCCTTTCCCTTATTATTTTCTTTTGCCTTTTTAAATTCAGTTGGGGTAATTTCTATAACATCATCGAAATTCTCGTCGGAATCTGATTCATCGGAGAATTGGTAATCCTCCCAATATTTTGCTTCCTTGGCGAAAATACCATTGACCATAATTAACCTTGGTCGGTTGGTTGAGGATTTTCTTTTACTTAACCGTTTTATTATTTCCCCCACCGGTTCTATTTCTTCATCCGGTTCCGATTCTTCTTCCAGTTCCTCTTCGGGAACTTGTGAATCATTCCACGAATCATTCCAATTTACATTTGAATCTTCATTATTATTAGGTGAGTCAATGGGACTTTTTCTAGAGGTAGACATCTATCACATAATATCAAACGCGTTAAGAGATTAATATATCACATAATATTCACACGTTAAAAATATATAGTTTCCAACAAAATTTGTTAAGCAATCATTTTTCAAGTAAACACGGTTGAAGTCCAGACTCACTAATGCATCCTAACAAACTAGATAAGACACACTAATGCAAAATTCTGGTTCTCTAAGACCAACGCTCGGATACCAACTGAAATGTCCTGTTCTTATTGATTAAAAACGTTCCATATTAATTGATTTCGTTGCGAGGTTTTGACCTCTATATGAGACGTTTTTCAAAGACTGCATTCATTTTTAAAACAAACCATAACCTTTATTTCATCAATAAAGGTTTAAAAAGCTTTACGTAGATTATCAAATAATGATAATCTAAAATATCCTGTTTACACACGACCATTACATAATGGTTTACAATACAAATATGTTACAACAAAATAAGTTTCTTGAATGCAGTTTTTACACAATATCATACAAGCATGGACTCCAAATCTCGTCCTTATTTAAATATGCGACAGCGGAAGCTCTTAATAATCACCTGAGAATAAACATGCTTAAAACGTCAACAAAAATGTTGGTGAGTTATAGGTTTAACCTATATATATCAAATCATAATAATAGACCACAAGATTTCATATTTCAATACACATCCCATACATAGAGATAAAAAATCATTCATATGGTGAACACCTGGTAACCGACATTAACAAGATGCATATATAAGAATATCCCCATCATTCCGGGACACCCTTCAGATATGATATAAATTTTGAAGTACTAAAGTATCCGGTACTTTGGATGGGGTTTGTTAGGCCCAATAGATCTATCTTTAGGATTCGCGTCAATTAGGGTGTCTGTTCCCTAATTCTTAGATTACCAGACTTAATAAAAAGGGGCATATTCGATTTCGATAATTCAACCATAAAATGTAGTTTCACGTACTTGTGTCTATTTTGTAAATCATTTATAAAACATGCATGTATTCTCATCCCAAAAATATTAGATTTTAAAAGTGGGACTATAACTCACTTTCACAGATTTTTACTTCGTCGGGAAGTAAGACTTGGCCACTGGTTGATTCACGAACCTATAACAATATATACATATATATCAAAGTATGTTCAAAATATATTTACAACACTTTTAATATATTTTGATGTTTTAAGTTTATTAAGTCAGCTGTCCTCGTTAGTAACCTACAACTAGTTGTCCACAGTTAGATGTATAGAAATAAATCGATAAATATTATCTTGAATCAATCCACGACCCAGTGTATACGTATCTCAGTATTGATCACAACTCAAACTATATATATTTTGGAATCAACCTCAACCCTGTATAGCTAACTCCAACATTCACATATAGAGTGTCTATGGTTGTTCCGAAATATATATAGATGTGTCGACATGATAGGTCAAAACATTGTATACGTGTCTATGGTATCTCAAGATTACATAATATACAATACAAGTTGATTAAGTTATGGTTGGAATAGATTTGTTACCAATTTTCACGTAGCTAAAATGAGAAAAATTATCCAATCTTGTTTTACCCATAACTTCTTCATTTTAAATCCGTTTTGAGTGAATCAAATTGCTATGGTTTCATATTGAACTCTATTTTATGAATCTAAACAGAAAAATTATAGGTTTATAGTCTGAAAAATAAGTTACAAGTTATTTTTGTAAAGGTAGTCATTTTAGTCGAAAGAACGACGTCTAGATGACCATTTTAGAAAACATACTTCCACTTTGAGTTTAACCATAATTTTTGGATATAGTTTCATGTTCATAATAAAAATCATTTTCTTAGAATAACAACTTTTAAATCAAATTTTATCATAGTTTTTAATTAACTAACCCAAAACAGCCCGCGGTGTTACTACGACGGCGTAAATCCGGTTTTACGGTGTTTTTTGTGTTTCCAGGTTTTAAATCATTAAGTTAGCATATCATATAGATCTAGAACATGTGTTTAGTTGATTTTAAAAGTCAAGTTAAAAGGATTAACTTTTGTTTGCGAACAAGTTTAGAATTAACTAAACTATGTTCTAGTGATTACAAGTTTAAACCTTCGAATAAGATAGCTTTATATGTATGAATCGAATGATGTTATGAACATCATTACTACCTTAAGTTCCTTGGATAAACCTACTGGAAAAGAGAAAAATGGATCTAGCTTCAACGGATCCTTGGATGGCTCGAAGTTCTTGAAGCATAATCATGACACGAAAACAAGTTCAAGTAAGATCATCACTTGAAATAAGATTGTTATAGTTATAGAAATTGAACCAAAGTTTGAATATGATTATTACCTTGTATTAGAATGATAACCTACTGTAAGAAACAAAGATTTCTTGAGGTTGGATGATCACCTTACAAGATTGGAAGTGAGCTACCAAACTTGAAAGTATTCTTGATTTTATGTAACTAGAACTTGTAGAATTTATGAAGAACACTTAGAACTTGAAGATAGAACTTGAGAGAGATTAATTAGATGAAGAAAATTGAAGAATGAAAGTGTTTGTAGGTGTTTTTGGTCATTGGTGTATGGATTAGATATAAAGGATATGTAATTTTGTTTTCATGTAAATAAGTCATGAATGATTACTCATATTTTTGTAATTTTATGAGATATTTCATGCTAGTTGCCAATTGATGGTTCCCACATGTATTAGGTGACTCAGATGGGCTGCTAAGAGCTGATCATTGGAGTGTATATACCAATAGTACATACATCTAAAAGCTGTGTATTGTACGAGTACGAATACGGGTGCATACGAGTAGAATTGTTGATGAAACTGAACGAGGATGTAATTGTAAGCATTTTTGTTAAGTAGAAGTATTTTGATAAGTTTATTGAAGTCTTTCAAAAGTGTATAAATACATATTAAAACACTACATGTATATACATTTTAACTGAGTCGTTAAGTCATCGTTAGTCGTTACATGTAAGTGTTGTTTTGAAACCTTTAGGTTAACGATCTTGTTAAATGTTGTTAACCCAATGTTTATAATATCAAATGAGATTTTAAATTATTATATTATCATGTATGAATATCTCTTAATATGATATATATACATTAAATGTCTTTACAACGATAATCGTTACATATATGTCTCGTTTAAAAATCATTAAGTTAGTAGTCTTGTTTTTACATATGTAGTTCATTGTTAATATACTTAATGATATATTTACTTATCATAGTATCATGTTAACTATCTACATATCCATATATATGTCATCATATAGTTTTTACAAGTTTTAACGTTCGTGAATCACCGGTCAACTTGCGTGGTCGAATGTCTATATGAAACATATTTCAATTAATCAAGTCTTAACAAGTTTGATTGCTTAACATGTTGGAAACATTTAATCATGTAAATATCAATCTCAATTAATATATATAAACATGGAAAAGTTCGGGTCACTACAATTGGAGTGTATATACCAATAGTACATACATCTAAAAGCTGTGTATTGTACGAGTACGAATACGGGTGCATACGAGTAGAATTGTTGATGAAACTGAACGAGGATGTAATTGTAAGCATTTTTGTTAAGTAGAAGTATTTTGATAAGTGTCTTGAAGTCTTTCAAAAGTGTATGAATACATATTAAAACACTACATGTATATACATTTTAACTTAGTCGTTAAGTCATCGTTAGTCGTTACATGTAAGTGTTGTTTTGAAACCTTTAGGTTAACGATCTTGTTGAATGTTGTTAACCCAATATTTATAATATCAAATGAGATTTTAAATTATTATATTATCATGATAATATGATGTATTAATATCTCTTAATATGATATATATACATTAAATGTCGTTACAACGATAATCGTTACATATATGTCTCGTTTCAAAATCATTAAGTTAGTAGTCTCGCTTTTACATATGTAGTTCAATGTTAATATACTTAATGATATGTTTACTTATCATAATATCATGTTAACTATATATATATCCATATATATGTCATCATATAGTTTTTACAAGTTTTAACGTTCGTGAATCACCGGTCAACTTGGGTGGTCAATTGTCTATATGAAACCTATTTCAATTAATCAAGTCTTAACAAGTTTGATTGCTTAACATGTTGGAAACACTTAATCATGTAAATAACAATTTCATTTAATATATATAAACATGGAAAAGTGCGGGTCACTACAGTACCTACCCGTTAAATAAATTTCGTCCCGAAATTTTAAGCAGTTGGAGGTGTTGACGTATCTTCTGGAAATAAGTGCGGGTATTTCTTCTTCATCTGATCTTCTCGTTCCCAGGTGAACTCGGGTCCTCTACGAGCATTCCATCGAACCTTAACAATTGGTATCTTGTTTTGTTTAAGTCTTTTAACCTCACGATCCATTATTTCGACGGGTTCTTCGATGAATTGAAGTTTTTCGTTGATTTGGATTTCGTTTAATGGAATAGTGAGATCTTCTTTAGCAAAACATTTCTTTAAATTCGACGTGGAAAGTGTTATGTGCAGCCGCGAGTTGTTGAGGTAACTCAAGTCGGTAAGCTACTGGTCCGACACGATCAATAATCTTGAATGGTCCAATATACCTTGGATTTAATTTACCTCGTTTACCAAATCGAACAACGCTTTTCCAAGGTGCAACCTTAAGCATGACCATCTCTCCAATTTCAAATTCTATATCTTTTCTTTTAATGTCGGCGTAGCTCTTTTGTCGACTTTGGGCGGTTTTCAACCGTTGTTGAATTTGGATGATCTTCTCGGTAGTTTCTTGTATTATCTCCGGACCCGTAATCTGTCTATCCCCCACTTCACTCCAACAAATTGGAGACATGCACTTTCTACCATAAAGTGCTTCAAATGGCGCCATCTCAATGCTTGAATGGTAGCTGTTGTTGTAGGAAAATTCTGCTAACGGTAGATGTCGATCCCAACTGTTTCCGAAATCAATAACACATGCTCGTAGCATGTCTTCAAGCGTTTGTATCATCCTTTCGCTCTGCCCATCAGTTTGTGGATGATAGGCAGTACTCATGTCTAGACGAGTTCCTAATGCTTGCTGTAATGTCTGCCAGAATCTTGAAATAAATCTGCCATCCCTATCAGAGATAATAGAGATTGGTATTCCATGTCTGGAGACGACTTCCTTCAAATACAGTCGTGCTAACTTCTTCATCTTGTCATCTTCTCTTATTGGCAGGAAGTGTGCTGATTTGGTAAGACGATCAACTATTACCCAAATAGTATTAAAACCACTTGCAGTCCTTGGCAATTTAGTGATGAAATCCATGGTAATATTTTCTCATTTCTATTCTGGGATTTCGGGTTGTTGAAGTAGACCTGATGGTTTTTGATGCTCTGCTTTGACCTTAGAACACGTCAAACATTATCCTACGTATTTAGCAACATCTACTTTCATACCCGGCCACCAAAAATGTTTCTTAAGATCCTTGTACATCTTCCCCGTTCCAGGATGTATTGAGTATCTGGTTTTATGAGCTTCCCTAAGTACCATTTCTCTCATATTTCTAAATTTTGGTACCCAAATCCTTTCAGCCCTATACCGGGTTCCGTCTTCCCGAATATTAAAATGCTTCTCTGATCCTTTGGGTATTTCATCCTTTAAATTTCCCTCTTTTAAAACTCCTTGTTGTGCCTCCTTTATTTGAGTAGTAAGGTTATTGTGAATCATTATATTCATAGGTTTTACTCGAATGGGTTCTCTGTCCTTCCTGCTCAAGGCGTCGGCTACCACATTTGCCTTCCCCGGGTGGTAACAAATCTCAAAGTCGTAATCATTCAACAATTCAATCCACCTACGCTGCCTCATATTTAGTTGTTTCTGATTAAATATGTGTTGAAGACTTTTGTGGTCGGTATATATAATACTTTTGACCCCATATAAGTAGTGCCTTCAAGTCTTTAATGCAAAAACAACCGCGCCTAATTCCAAATCATGCGTCGTATAATTCTGTTCGTGAATCTTCAATTGTCTAGACGCATAAGCAATTACTTTCGTTCGTTGCATTAATACACAACCGAGACCTTGCTTTGAGGCGTCACAATATATCACAAAATCATCATTCTCTTCAGGTAATGACAATATAGGTGCCGTAGTTAACTTTTTCTTTAGCAATTGAAACGCTTTCTCTTGTTCATCTTTCCATTCAAAGTTCTTCCCTTTATGCGTTAATGCAGTCAAGGGTTTTGCTATTCTGGAAAAGTCTTGGATGAACCTTCTGTAGTAACCCGCTAGTCCTAAAAACTGGCGTATGTGTTTTGGAGTTTTCGGGGTTTCCCACTTTTCAACGCTTTCGATCTTTGCTGGATCCACCTGAATACCTTCTTTGTTCACTATGTGACCGAGGAATTGAACTTCTTCCAAGCAAAATGCACACTTTGAAAACTTAGCGTACAGTTTTTCTTTTCTCAGCAACTCTAGCACTTTTCTCAAATGTTCTTCGTGCTCTTGATCATTCTTCGAGTAAATAAGTATGTCATCGATGAAAACAATGACAAATTTGTCAAGATATGGCCCACACACTTGGTTCATGAGGTCCATGAACACAGCTGGTGCGTTAGTCAATCCAAACGGCATAACCATAAACTCGTAATGACCGTAACGCGTCCTAAAAACAGTCTTTGGAATATCATCCTCCTTCACCCGCATTTGATGATATCCAGAACGTAAATCGATCTTCGAATAAACAGACGAGCCTTGTAGTTGATCAAATAAGTCGTCAATTCTCGGTAGTGGGTAGCGGTTCTTGATGGTAAGTTTGTTCAACTCTCGGTAGTCGATACACAACCTGAATGTACCATCTTTCTTCTTGACAAACAAAACAGGAGCTCCCCACGGTGATGTGCTTGGTCGAATGAAACCACGCTCTAAAAGTTCTTGTAATTGGCTATGAAGTTCCTTCATTTCGCTAGGTGCGAGTCTGTATGGAGCACGAGCTATTGGTGCAGCTCCCGGTACAAGGTCTATTTGAAATTCAACGGATCGGTGTGGAGGTAGTCCCGGTAATTCTTTCGGAAATACATCGGGAAATTCTTTTGCGACGGGAATATCATTGATGTTCTTTTCTTCGGAATTGACTTTCTCGACGTGTGCTAGTACAGCATAGCAACCTTTTCTTATTAGTTTTTGTACCTTCAGGTTACTAATAAGATTTAACTTCGCATTGCTCTTTTCTCCGTACACCATTAAGGGTTTTCCTTTTTCTCGAATAATGCGAATTGCATTTTTGTAACAAACGATCTCTGCTTTCACTTCTCTCAACCAGTCCATACCGATTATCACATCAAAACTGTAATGACCCGCACTTTTTCGATCGTTCTATACTTATAAGATTAATATTTACATAAATTAAACCTTACCAACATGATAAGCAATCCAAATTGTTGAGATTTATGTTTTTGAAAAGAGTTTTACACAACGTTTGACCGATGATATCACGAACTATATAACATATGATAATTATACGTTTGTGTATATATATGTATATATACATATTTAACATGATCTAAGAATGTTTTAATACCTCATTTTGTATTAATAACAATAAGTTATAAGTATATTTTGAAACTACTAACTTAAGTTTTCAAAACGATAACCATACGTAACGTTATTTGACATAAATACTTATGACCTATAACGTTTATACATATATCGTATATGTAATGTATTTAATCACTTTTTAAGGATTTAAATACATAAAACAATATAAGTGTATTCACAAAAGATAGCTATATTTGAATTCTCATTCCATTTTTCACAAGATTTCTATACGTATATCTACGGTATATGTACCGTATCATACCTAGCTTCTATACGTATTTACTATTGGTATATACACATCAAATCACCACCTAACCAGCCCTTGTTACTACCCTAGGTATAAGGTAATTAGAATTGGAGGTTAGTATGACAATTTTACAAGATTACAAGTTTGAAAAATTTGTCCATGTCTCCCCATAATCACGTTTTATATGGCCATCCCCATGACATTTCTAGTTCACCATTCTCACTTCTAAATTACTCTATAACACACCTACTTGAAATCCATAAGAAACCTCCATCAATTTAGCAAGTAACCATGAAGATCTAGCTTCAAAAACATCACTTAATCATCATAAGAAAACCCTTACAAAAACACTTCAAGAATCCTTCCAAGAACACAAATTTACTTCCAATCTTTCATCCAACCCCATCACTCTTTTGGTTCTAGGTTTTTACTCCTCTTTTACAGCAATCTAGTCCAAGTAACTTGAGGTAGTAACTTTGTCCATAACCTTATTCGATTCATATATATATAGCTATCTTATTTTATGGTATAAAATTTTAACAACAAGAACATAGTTTGAATGTTTTCAAAATTGTTTGCAAACTAAATAGATCCTTCTAACTTAACTTTTAAAATACTTTAAGACATGTAATATATCATAAATATATGCTAATTTAACAAGGTATAACTTGGTTTTTCAAAGAACACCTTAAAAACTGTTTTTACGACGTCGGAGTGCAACCGGGGGCGGTTTTGGGTTGGATAATTAAAAACTATTTTGAACCTTGAATTGGAGGTTTATTTTCTGGAAAAATGATATTTACTATGAATATGATAACACATAAAAATTTCATGATTTAACTCAAAGTATAAGTATTTTTAGAAAAATAATCATTTAATATTGTTTATATGATGGAAAATGATTAACTTCATAAGTTTCACCAAAGTTTGACCTATGAACTGTGATTTCGAATACAAACTAAGGTATTTACAGTTCATATTCTTAAAGAGGGACTCGATCCAAGGAAGTGGCAAGTTGAACCAACGAAAACGGAGTTGTAACGAAGAAACTATGACCAAAACAAAATCGGATATCCAAAACTAGTTTAGCCACGAAAATAATTGGAGAAAAATTAAATAAATCACATCTTTCTAAAATAACATGATATTTTATATATATGTACTCATAATTTAATTTTATATATTTCAGGATCACCCGTAAACAATACGAGAAGATTAATCATAAGATCCCATGATTGTACGCAACACGTCATTTGACAACACCGGTACTTTATGTACGCAACACGTCATTTGACAACACCGGTACCATGGGTCAAGATTAATCCCGACCAATACAAATACGATGGGGTTTTATTTATTTCGATGGGGGTTTTATTTATTAAACACCTAAATATAAACCATTAAAATTGAATTACTAACATCGGACTGCTAACTACGGACTAAGAAATTATTAAAACTATTAAAAGTATAATAAGTATATATATGTGATGATTGTTTAAAATGGAAATATATTGATAAACTATATATGGATAGGTTCGTGATATCAACCGGAGACCAAGTCAAAATATATATATCTTCAAGGCAAAAGTGCGTATATAGTCCCACTTTTAAACTCTAAATATTTCGGGATGAGAATACATGTATTTTATGTTTTACGATATGGACACAAGTAACTGAAAAATATATTCTACGTTGAGTTGTACCACTGGCATACTTCCCTGTAGCTTGGTAACTATTATTTACAGCGGTATTGTAAACGCGAATCCTGTTGATAGATCTATCGGGCCTGACAACCCCAACCGGACTGGACGACCAGTATTCAACGGTTGCACAGTACTTCGTTTCGTGACTATACTTGGTACGGTGTAGTAAGATTTCATAATAAAGGGAATATGCGACGTGATTAAATGTTAAGTATGGTTACCAAGTGCTCAACCACTTAGAATATTTTTATTAAAATGTTTATATATGAAATCTTGTGGTCTATATATATATATTGATGCCGGCATTAAACCTATATCTCACCAACTTTATGTTGACGTTTTAAGCATGTTTATTCTCAGGTGATAACTAAAAGCTTCCGCTGCAACATGTTGAATTTAAGCAAGATCTTGAGTATGCATATTTGTGTCAAAAATAAAACTGCATATCCGAGGAATTGTAATGTAAAATATGCTAGAAATCGTATTGTTATCATCACATGTAAAGTTTGTAAGTCTAAGATTATCGCTAAACGATAATCATCTTTATATTGTCTAAAGCTTGTATTAAAATAAGAGTTATGGTTTGTAATGTAAAATAAATGCAGTTGTTCTTTTAAAAATGTCGCATATAGAGGTCAATACCTCGCAATGAAATCATACGTTATCTAACTCGTTCATATGGTTAAGGACGGGATATGACATGTGGTATCAGAGCGGTGGTCTTAGCGAACCAGGTTTGCATTAGTGTGTCTAACTGATAAGTCGTTAAGATACATTAGTAAGTCTGGACTTTGACCGGGTCTGATTTAAAAACCATTGCTTATCATTGTTGGTTAAAATTTATATGTAAATATTATGTAGTACTAATGGGTTAGTTGTTGTGTGATAGATGTCGGGCTCAAAACTTGTCATCACATTCAGCGACTCCGAACCAGAATCTTCAGATGGTGTTCCAGTCATTAACCTATCCGATGACGAAAATAATATCTTTGGGGAAGACTCACAAATTCCGGATGAACCGACTATAGAGAACCCGGAAAGTGAACCCGAGGAGGAAAGTGAACCCGAGGAGGAAAGTGAACCCGAGGAGGAAAGTGAACCCGAGGAAGAAATACAGGAAATTACAAAAGACAAGTTCGAACTAGGAAAGAAACGAAAGGCTAATGAATTAAAAAATTCAAATCCCGAGTTTAGTGAGAATGATGTGGCACCAACTCCACTAGACACTACCACCCCTATTCCCGCTATTCCTATTCGTTCTATTCCGACATCCAGTTCTTCAGCCCCACAGCCAAAATATAGGTAGACAGCTAGGATAAGCGTTAGGCCATTCCTTGAACCTAAACGTCCTAGAAAATAGACCAAACGATGCGCTGCCGTATTAAACCATGGGATCATATAATGTTTTGTATAATATTATTAGTGTGGTTTGCTTAATGTTCGATGTAAGATAAGCATATGTAAAATAGTGAAGCATGAAATGCAATAATTTTCCATGGTTAAGTATTATTTAGATTGTAGTAATTAGTTCTGTACTAAGCTATTAAGTATGAACATTAACGGCTAGGTACTACCCTAGATATAATTATAAAATGCTAATAAGAAGAAAAGGCTTTTATAATAATACCTGGTTCATATTGTTAACAAGCTATAATGTACTATAAATACACACTACATCTATAATATTCCATGTGAATAATTATTTTCTTTCATTAGGAAATGGCGCGATTGAATCGAATGACGGAACAAGAAGTCGAGGAATTCATCAACCAGCGAGTGAACGACAGAATGTTATGGGTCGAAGCTGCAAGAGCTGCTGCAGTTAACCCAAATCCTCGTGTAGGATGTACCTACAAGACTTTTCAAGCTTGCAAGCCCTCATCATTCAGTGGAACAGAAGGACCGATCGGTTTAACCCGGTGGATAGAAAAGATGGAGACTGTGTTTAAAATCAGTGGTTGTGTTGAAAAGGACATGACCAAGTATGCATCGTGCACTTTACAAGATAGTGCACTCACGTGGTGGAAAAATTTTGTGAAGGCTGTAGGAGGAGATGTAGCTTATGATACTCCATGGGAAGAATTCAAAACAATGTTAATCAACGAATATTGTCCAAGGAACGAGGTTAGGAAGTTGGAAGATGAATTACGAAGTCTGAAGGTTATTGGTACTGAAATCACCAACTACAATCAGCGATTCATGGAATTAGTTTTGCTATGTCCTGAATTGGTTCCAACCGAAGAACGGAAGATTGAAATGTACAAAGATGGTTTGCCCAAAAAGGTCAAGGCAAATGTTACAGCATCGAAACCTAAGACAATTCATGAAGCTATAACCATGGCAAATGAGCTAATGGATCAGGTCATCATGGATAAGAAAGTATCCAATACTGATGTGAAGGTATCAGGTAACAAAAGAAAGTGGAATGGAAATTATGATCGAGGTAACCAACAACAATCTTTTAAGAAACAAGAAATCACGCAAGGTGCGGGTAGTGGTTTAAGCTTTGGTTACAAAGGACAAAATCCTTTATGTAACCGATGCCACAAACATCACTCTGGCTACTGTAATGTGGTATGCAACAAATGTAATCGAAAGGGTCATCTTGCTAAAGATTGTAGGGCTCTCGTTACAAATACAAATGGTACCAAGACTCCTGCCACCAATGCAAATAGAACTGCTTTGGCTACCATTACTTGTTATGGGTGTGGAAAACAAGGTCACTATAAGAGCCAGTGTCTGAATCCAGAGAAGAATAATGGATCTGCACGAGGAAGAGAATTTGTTATTAATGCTAGAGAGGCGTGTGAAGACCCGGAGCTTGTTACGGGTACGTTTACCATTAATAACTTATCCGCATCTATTATATTTGATACTGGTGCTGATAGAAGTTACGTATGTAGAGACTTTCACGCTAAATTGAATTGTTCATCATTACCTCTAGATGCTAAGTACATGATTGAGTTAGCTAATGGTAAACTAATTAAAGCCGATAAAATTTGCCGCGATTGTAAAATAAATTTAGCCGGAGAAACATTTAAAATTGACTTAATACCCGTAGAATTAGGAAGTTTTGATGTAATAGTCGGCATGGACTGGATGTCCAAAGTAGGAGCTGAAGTTGTGTGTGCCAAGAAGGCAATTCGCATTCCTTGTAAGGATAAAATGCCGGTGATGATTTATGGAGAGAAGGGTAACTCAAAGCTAAAACTCATTAGCTGTTTGAAAGCTAAGAAGTGTTTAGAAAAGGGATGTTATGCTATTCTAGCACATGTTAATAAAGTCGAAAAGAAAGAAAAAGAGAAGTGCATCAACGACGTGCCTGTGGCAAGAGATTTTCCTGAAGTTTTTCCGGAAGAGTTGCCGGGATTACCTCCATTTAGATCTGTAGAATTTCAAATAGATTTAGTACCAGGAGCTGCACCAGTTGCCCGTGCTCCATATAGACTTGCACCGTCCGAGTTAAAAGAACTTCAGAGTCAGTTAAAAGAATTACTGGATCGTGGATTCATACGACCAAGTACTTCACCGTGGGGAGCTCCGATTTTATTTGTTAAAAAGAAAGATGGATCTTTTAGGATGTGTATAGATTATCGTGAATTAAATAAGTTAACTATCAAAAATCGGTATCCACTACCGAGAATTGACGACTTATTTGATCAACTCCAAGGATCATGTGTGTACTCAAAAATTGACCTAAGGTCGGGCTATCATCAATTACGTGTCAAAGAAGAGGTCATTCCGAAAACTGCTTTTCGGACACGTTATGGTCATTACGAATTTTTGGTCATGCCGTTTGGGTTGACAAATGCGCCAGCTGTATTCATGGACCTCATGAATCGAGTTTGTAGTCCGTATTTAGATAAGTTTGTTATTGTTTTCATTGATGATATTCTTATCTATTCCAAGAGTGAGCAAGAGCATGAACAGCATTTAAGGTTGATATTAGAGTTGTTGAGAAAAGAACAGCTATATGCTAAATTTTCTAAATGTGCTTTCTGGTTGAAAGAAGTGCAATTTCTTGGCCACGTTGTTAGTAGCAAAGGAATTCAGGTTGATCCAGCAAAAATTGAAGCCATTGAAAAATGGGAGACTCCTAAGACACCAACGCAGATACGCCAATTTTTGGGTTTAGCCGGTTATTATAGAAGGTTTATTCAAGATTTTTCCCGAATAGCTAAACCGTTGACAGCGTTAACGCAAAAAGGGAAGAAATATGAATGGACATCTGAGCAGGAGAGTGCATTTCAATTACTAAAGAAGAAGTTAACTACGGCGCCTATTTTATCGTTACCAGAAGGGAACGATGATTTTGAAATATATTGTGACGCTTCGCGACAAGATTTTGGTTGCGTTCTTATGCAACGGAAGAAAGTTATTGCATACGCATCCCGACAATTGAAGATTCACGAGCGGAATTATACGACGCATGATCTAGAACTGGGAGCAGTCGTGTTTGCATTGAAGATATGGAGACACTACTTGTATGGGGTTAAATGCACTGTGTTTACTGATCATAAAAGCCTTCAACATATTTTTGATCAGAAACAGCTGAACATGAGACAACGTAGGTGGGTCGAGTTAATAAATGACTATGATTGTGAAATTCGTTATCATCCCGAGAAAGCGAATGTGGTGGCTGACGCACTAAGCAGAAAGGAACGAGAACCAATTCGAGTACGAGCGATGAACATAAAAATTCGCATGAATCTCAACTCACAAATCAAAGAGGCTCAACGAGAAGCACTTACTAAAGAAAATATAGGAAATGAAATAATGAAGAAGTATGAGAAGCAACTCGTTATACGGGAAGATGGAATTCGATATTTTGCAAATCGTATTTGGGTACCGAAGTTGGGTGGATTAAGGAAGTTGATATTGAACGAGGCACATAAGACAAGATACTCGATACATCCTGGAGTGGGAAAGATGTACCAAGATCTTAAGACACATTATTGGTGGCCAAATTTAAAGACAGACGTTGCAACATATGTTGGGGAGTGTTTAACTTGTTCCAAAGTCAAAGCAGAACACCAGAAGCCGTCAGGGTTACTTCAACAACCAGAAATCCCAGAATGGAAATGGGATGGTATTACCATGGATTTCATCACGAAGTTACCAAAGACTACCCGGGGATACGACACCATTTGGGTAATTGTTGATCGTCTTACCAAATCTGCACATTTCTTGCCTATAAAGGAAACGGATAGAATGGAGAAATTATTACGATTATATATAAAGGAAATAGTTTCAAGGCATGGAATACCTATTTCCATTATATCTGATCGTGATAGTAGATTTACCTCAAAGTTCTGGCAATCACTACAGGAGGCACTAGGAACTCGTTTGGATATGAGTACCGTATATCATCCGCAAACCGACGGGCAGAGTGAAAGAACAATTCAGACTCTTGAAGACATGCTCAGGGCATGTGTGATCGATTTTGGAAACGGATGGGATAAATATCTACCATTAGCAGAATTCTCGTATAATAATAGTTATCATGCGAGCATTAAAGCTGCGCCATTCGAAGCATTGTACGGAAGGAAGTGTAGATCTCCTATTTGTTGGAATGAAGTAGGAGATCGACAATTAACTGGTCCCGAGATCATACACGAAACGACTGAGAAGATAGTACAAATCAAGGAGAGATTGAAAACAGCCCGTAGTCGCCAAAAGAGCTACGCCGATGTCCGAAGGAAACCATTAGAGTTTCAGATCGGTGACATGGTTATGCTAAAGGTGTCACCTTGGAAAGGTGTAATACGTTTCGGTAAAAGAGGTAAACTGAACCCAAGATATGTAGGCCCGTTCAAGATCATCGAACGCATTGGACCGGTAGCTTATCGACTCGAGTTACTGCAACAACTCGCCGGAGTACATAATACATTTCATGTCTCGAACCTTAAGAAGTGTCTTGCAAAGGAAGACCTCACCATTCCTCTTGAAGAAATCCAAGTTGACGAGAAACTACAATTCATCGAAGAACCAATCGAAATCATGGACCGTGAAGTTAAACAGCTCAAACAGAGCAACATACCGATCGTTAAGGTTCGTTGGAATGCTCGAAGAGGTCCTGAGTTTACTTGGGAACAAGAGGATCAGATGAAACAAAATTATCCACACTTGTTTCTCGATGACGCAAAATAGGTACAATTTTAAAATTTCGGGACGAAATTTATTTAACGGGTAGGTACTGTAATGACCCGCACTTTTTCGATCGTTCTATACTTATAAGATTAATATTTACATAAATTAAACCTTACCAACATGATAAGCAATCCAAATTGTTGAGATTTATGTTTTTGAAAAGAGTTTTACACAACGTTTGACCGTCTAGTTTGACCGATGATATCACGAACTATATAACATATGATAATTATACGTTTGTGTATATATATGTATATATACATATTTAACATGATCTAAGAATGTTTTAATACCTCATTTTGTATTAATAACAATAAGTTATAAGTATATTTTGAAACTACTAACTTAAGTTTTCAAAACGATAACCATACGTAACGTTATTTGACATAAATACTTATGACCTATAACGTTTATACATATATCGTATATGTAATGTATTTAATCACTTTTTAAGGATTTACATACATAAAACAATATAAGTGTATTCACAAAAGATAGCTATATTTGAATTCTCATTCCATTTTTCACAAGATTTCTATACGTATATCTACGGTATATGTACCGTATCATACCTAGCTTCTATACGTATTTACTATTGGTATATACACATCAAATCACCACCTAACCAGCCCTTGTTACTACCCTAGGTATAAGGTAATTAGAATTGGAGGTTAGTATGACAATTTTACAAGATTACAAGTTTGAAAAATTTGTCCATGTCTCCCCATAATCACGTTTTATATGGCCATCCCCATGACATTTCTAGTTCACCATTCTCACTTCTAAATTACTCTCTAACACACCTACTTGAAATCCATAAGAAACCTCCATCAATTTAGCAAGTAACCATGAAGATCTAGCTTCAAAAACATCACTTAATCATCATAAGAAAACCCTTACAAAAACACTTCAAGAATCCTTCCAAGAACACAAATTTACTTCCAATCTTTCATCCAACCCCATCACTCTTTTGGTTCTAGGTTTTTACTCCTCTTTTACAGCAATCTAGTCCAAGTAACTTGATGTAGTAACTTTGTTCATAACCTTATTCGATTCATATATATATAGCTATCTTATTTTATGGTATAAAATTTTAACAACAAGAACATAGTTTGAATGTTTTCAAACTTGTTTGCAAACTAAATAGATCCTTCTAACTTAACTTTTAAAATACTTCAAGACATGTAATATATCATAAATATATGCTAATTTAACAAGGTATAACTTGGTTTTTCAAAGAACACCTTAAAAACTGTTTTTACGACGTCGGAGTGCAACCGGGGGCGGTTTTGGGTTGGATAATTAAAAACTATTTTGAACCTTGAATTGGAGGTTTATTTTCTGGAAAAATGATATTTACTATGAATATGATAACACATAAAAATTTCATGATTTAACTCAAAGTATAAGTATTTTTAGAAAAATAATAATTTAATATTGTTTATATGATGGAAAATGATTAACTTCATAAGTTTCACCAAAGTTTGACCTATGACCTGTGATTTCGAATACAAACTAAGGTATTTACAGTTCATATTCTTAAAGAGGGACTCGATCCAAGGAAGTGGCAAGTTGAACCAATGAAAACGGAGTTGTAACGAAGAAACTATGACCAAAACAAAATCGGATATCCAAAACTAGTTTAGCCACGAAAATAATTGGAGAAAAATTAAATAAATCACATCTTTCTAAAATAACATGATATTTTATATATATGTGCTCATAATTTAATTTTATATATTTCAGGATCACCCGTAAACAATACGAGAAGATTAATCATAAGATCCCATGATTGTACGCAACACGTCATTTGACAACACCGGTACTTTATGTACGCAACACGTCATTTGACAACACCGGTACCATGGGTCAAGATTAATCCCGACCAATACAAATATGATGGGGTTTTATTTATTTCGATGGGGGTTTTATTTATTAAACACCTAAATATAAACCATTAAAATTGAATTACTAACATCGGACTGCTAACTACGGACTAAGAAATTATTAAAACTATTAAAAGTATAATAAGTATATATATGTGACGATTGTTTAAAATGGAAATATATTGATAAACTATATATGGATAGGTTCGTGATATCAACCGGAGACCAAGTCAAAATATATATATCTTCAAGGCAAAAGTGAGTATATAGTCCCACTTTTAAACTCTAAATATTTCGGGATGAGAATACATGTATTTTATGTTTTACGATATGGACACAAGTAACTGAAAAATATATTCTACGTTGAGTTGTACCACTGGCATACTTCCCTGTAGCTTGGTAACTATTATTTACAGCGGTATTGTAAACGCGAATCCTGTTGATAGATCTATCGGGCCTGACAACCCCAACCGGACTGGACGACCAGTATTCAACGGTTGCACAGTACTTCATTTCGTGACTATACTTGGTACGGTGTAGTAAGATTTAATAATAAAGGGAATATGCGACGTGATTAAATGTTAAGTATGGTTACCAAGTGCTCAACCACTTAGAATATTTTTATTAAAATGTTTATATATGAAATCTTGTGGTCTATATATATATATTGCTGCCGGCATTAAACCTATATCTCACCAACTTTATGTTGACGTTTTAAGCATGTTTATTCTCAGGTGATAACTAAAAGCTTCCGCTGCAACATGTTGAATTTAAGCAAGATCTTGAGTATGCATATTTGTGTCAAAAATAAAACTGCATATCCGAGGAATTGTAATGTAAAATATGCTAGAAATCTTATTGTTATCATCACATGTAAAGTTTGTAAGTCTAAGATTATCGCTAAACGATAATCATCTTTATATTGTCTAAAGCTTGTATTAAAATAAGAGTTATGGTTTGTAATGTAAAATAAATGCAGTTGTTCTTTTAAAAATGTCGCATATAGAGGTCAATACCTCGCAATGAAATCATACGTTATCTAACTCGTTCATATGGTTAAGGACGGGTTATGACAAAAACTCCCTAA
Source organism: Rutidosis leptorrhynchoides (assembly GCF_046630445.1). Classification (NCBI taxonomy): domain Eukaryota; kingdom Viridiplantae; phylum Streptophyta; class Magnoliopsida; order Asterales; family Asteraceae; genus Rutidosis; species Rutidosis leptorrhynchoides. The sequence continues at coordinate 52,784,524 of NC_092338.1, forward strand.
CTCTACTGGTATCAAGTCAATCTTAAATGTTTCGCTAACCAGTTTAATTTCTCGATTCCGACATATATTATCTGCTAAAATTAATTTACCATTTGCTAATTCGAGTAAAAATTTACTATCCAAAGGTGCCAATGGGCAACTTAATTTAGCACAAAATTCTCTACTCATATAGCTTCTATCAGCACCCGAATCAAATAAAACATAAGCAGATTTATCGTCAATAAGAAACGTACCCGTAACAAGCTCCGGGTCTTCCTGTGCCTCTGCCGCATTAATATTGAAAACTCTTTCGCGGCCTTGTCCATTCGTGTTCTCCTGGTTCGGGTAATTTCTAATAATGTGGCCCGGTTTTTCATATTTATAACAAACTACATTGGCATAATTTGCTCCGACACTACTTGCTCCGCCATTACTCGTTCCGACACCATTTGTTCCCTTCGTTCTGTTAACCCCTGGTCCGTAGACCTCACACTTCGCCGCGCTATGACCATTTCTTTTACACTTGTTGCAAAATTTGGTGCAGAACCCCGAGTGATACTTTTCACACCTTTGGCATAACTGCTTCTGATTGTTGTTGTTGTTGCGGTTGTTATTGTTGTTGGGATGATTGTTGTAGTAGTAGTAGTTGTTGTTGTTATTGTTGTTGTTGTTGTTGTTGGGCCGTTTGTTGTAGTTGCGATTGTTAGGATAGTTGTTGCGATTATTGTTGTAATTGCTGTTGTTGTTGTATTGGTGATTCTTATCACCGTTTTCCTCCCACTTTCTTTTGACTTGCTTCACATTGGCCTCTTCAGCCGCATGTTCTTTAATTCTTTCCTCAATCTGGTTCACTAATTTGTGAGCCATTCTACATGCCTGTTGTATGGAGGCGGGCTCGTGTGAACTTATATCTTCTTGGATTCTTTCAGGTAATCCTTTCACAAACGCGTCGATCTTCTCTTCCTCATCTTCGAACACTCTCGGACACAATAGGCATAATTCTGTGAATCGTCTTTCGTACGTGGTAATATCAAATCCTTGGGTTCGTAGCCCTCTAAGTTCTGTCTTGAGCTTATTGACCTCGGTTCTGGGACGGTACTTCTCGTTCATTAAGTGCTTGAATGCTGACCACGGTAGTGCGTAAGCATCATCTTGTCCCACTTGCTCTAGATAGGTATTCCACCATGTTAACGCAGTACCTATGAAGGTATGCGTAGCGTACTTCACTTTGTCCTCTTCAGTACACTTACTTATGGCAAACACCGATTCGACCTTCTCGGTCCACCGTTTCAATCCGATCGGTCCTTCAGTTCCATCAAATTCCAAAGGTTTGCAGGCAGTGAATTCTTTGTAGGTGCATCCTACACGATTTCTTGCGCCGTTAGCTGCATTGCTAGATTCGAAGTTATTGTTGGTATGTAGCGCAGCCTGTACTGCGGCTATGTTTGCAGCAAGAAAGGTACGAAATTCCTCTTCGCTCATATTCATGGTTTGTCGAGTAGTCGGTACCATTTCCCGTTAAGTTCATACTTAGTAGCTAATATACAATTCAACTACTACAATTCTATATGAAAAACTAATTATAATAATATTTCGCGTTCAAACTTTTTCACAATATTTTACAAACTTACAATACCGCTTATTTTACATATAACATGAAATATAGCACACAATAACTTTGATACAAGATAGTTGTGAAGATAATTCTAGCTAGTACACAAGTCGTTCAGCAAAGGCAATAAAGACACGTAATTCATACGTCCAGAAACAAGTCATGCATTCTGGTTTTACTAGGACTACTTCCCATCCTTGGTCTTGTGGAACATAACCGTTATGGCCATTGATAAGACAGCGTGTTGTAACGTCGTCAAAGGGACGAGGGTTACGTAATGTCCAACAGTCCCGTAACAATCTAAAAACTTTGTTTCTCACCCCAACTACTGAGTCCGTCACTTGTGGGAACGTTTTGTTTAATAGTTGTAGCCCGATGTTCTTGTTCTCACTTTGGTGAGAAGCGAACATTAATAACCCGTAAGCATAACATGCTTCTTTATGTTGCATGTTAGCTGCTTTTTCTAAATCACGAAGTCCTATATTCGGATATATTGAGTCAAAATAATTTCTTAACCCGTTGCGTAAAATAGCATTTGGGTTCCCCGCAATATATGCGTCAAAGTAAACACATCGTAACTTATGGATTTCCCAATGTGATATCCCCCATCTTTCGAACGAAAGCCTTTTATAAACCAAGGCATTCTTGGAACGTTCTTCGAATGTCTTACAAACTGATCTCGCCTTAAATAGTTGTGCCGAGGAATTCTGACCGACTCTAGACAAAATTTCATCAATCATGTCTCCGGGTAGGTCTCTTAAAATATTGGGTTGTCTATCCATTTTTGTGTTTTTATACTGTAAAATAGACAAGAGTTAGATTCATAAAAAAAATACTTATTAATACAAACAATTTTTACATATATCATAAAGCATAAGCACACTATATTACATATATTACACACAACTATCTTATTCTGACTCGCTCGTTTCTTCTTCTTCGGTTTTGGTTCGTTTTGCTAAGTTTCTAGGGATATATGATGTTCCCCTAATACGAGCCGTCGTTTTCCACATTGGTTTAGAAAAACCTGGTGGTTTAGAGGTTCCCGGGTTATTGTCACAACTTAAGAAATACGGGTGTTAACGATACATATAAAGTTCATCGGGTTTGGAATCAAATTTCTCTATTTTTATGCCCTTTCCCTTATTGTTCTCTTTTGCCTTATTAAATTGTGTTGGGGTAATTTCTATAACATCATTGGAATCCTTGTCGGGATCCGATTCATCGGAGAATTGGTAATCCTCCCAATACTTTGCTTCCTTGGTGGAAACACCATTGACCATAATTAACTTTGGTCAGTTGGTTGAGGATTTTCTTCTACTTAACCGTTTTATTATTTCCCCCACTGGTTCTATTTCTTCTTCCGGTTCCGATTCTTCTTCCGGTTCCGATTCTTCTTCCGGTTCCGACTCTTCTTCCGGTTCCTCTTTGGGAACTTGTGAATCAGTCCACGAATAATTCCAATTTACATTTGACTCTTCATTATTATTAGGTGAGTCAATGGAACTTGTTCTAGAGGTAGACATCTATCACATAATATCAAACACGTTAAGAGATTAATATATCACATAATATTCGCATGTTAAAAATATATAGTTTCCAACAAAATTTGTTAAGCAATCATTTTTCAATTAAACACGGTCGAAGTCCAGACTCACTAATGCATCCTAACAAACTCGATAAGACACACTAATGCAAAATTCTGGTTCTCTAAGACCAACGCTCGGATACCAACTGAAATGTCTCGTTCATATTGATTATAAACGTTCCATATTAATTGATTTCATCGCGAGCTTTTGACCTCTATATGAGACGTTTTTCAAAGACTGCATTCATTTTTAAAACAACCATAACCTTTATTTTATCTATAAAGGTTTAAAAAGCATTACATAGATTATCAAATAATGATAATCTAAAATATACCATTTACACACGACCATTACATAATGGTTTTCAATAAGAATATATTACATCAAAAATAAGTTTCTTGAATGCAGTTTTTACATAATATCATACAAGCATGGACTCCAAATCTTGTCCTTATTTTAGTATGCAACAGCGGAAGCTCTTAATAATCACCTGAGAATAAACATGCTTAAAACGTCAACAAAAATGTTGGTGAGTTATAGGTTTAACCTATATATTATTGAAATGTCCCGTTCTTATTGATTAAAAACGTTCCATATTAATTGATTTCGTTGCGAGGTTTTGACCTCTATATGAGACGTTTTTCAAAGACTGCATTCATTTTAAAACAAACCATAACCTTTATTTCATCAATAAAGGTTTAAAAAGCTTTACGTAGATTATCAAATAATGATAATCTAAAATATCTTCTTTACACACGATCATTACATAATGGTTTACAATACAAATATGTTACAACAAAATAAGTTTCTTGAATGCAGTTTTTACACAATATCATACAAGCATGGACTCCAAATCTCGTCCTTATTTAAGTATGCGACAGCGGAAGCTCTTAATAATCACCTGAGAATAAACATGCTTAAAACGTCAACAAAAATGTTGGTGAGTTATAGGTTTAACCTATATATATCAAATCATAATAATAGACCACAAGATTTCATATTTCAATACACATCCCATACATAGAGATAAAAAAATCATTCATATGGTGAACACCTGGTAACCGACATTAACAAGATGCATATATAAGAATATCCCCATCATTCCGGGACACCCTTCGGATATGATATAAATTTCGAAGTACTAAAGCATCCGGTACTTTGGATGGGGTTTGTTAGGCCCAATAGATCTATCTTTAGGATTCGCGTCAATTAGGGTGTCTGTTCCCTAATTCTTAGATTACCAAACTTAATAAAAAGGGGCATATTCGATTTCGATAATTCAACCAAAGAATGTAGTTTCACGTACTTGAGTCTATTTTGTAAATCATTTATAAAAACCTGCATGTATTCTCATCCCAAAAATATTAGATTTTAAAAGTGGGACTATAACTCACTTTCACAGATTTTTACTTCGTCGGGAAGTAAGACTTGGCCATTGGTTGATTCACGAACCTATAACAATATATACATATATATCAAAGTATGTTCAAAATATATTTACAACACTTTTAATATATTTTGATGTTTTAAGTTTATTAAGTCAGCTGTCCTCGTTAGTAACCTACAACTAGTTGTCCACAGTTAGATGTACAGAAATAAATCGATAAATATTATCTTGAATCAATCCACGACCCAGTGTATACGTATCTCAGTATTGATCACAACTCAAACTATATATATTTTGGAATCAACCTCAACCCTGTATAGCTAACTCCAACATTCACATATAGAGTGTCTATGGTTGTTCCGAAATATATATAGATGTGTCGACATGATAGGTCAAAACATTGTATACGTGTCTATGGTATCTCAAGATTACATAATATACAATACAAGTTGATTAAGTTATGGTTGGAATAGATTTGTTACCAATTTTCACGTAGCTAAAATGAGAAAAATTATCCAATCTTGTTTTACCTATAACTTCTTCATTTTAAATCCGTTTTGAGTGAATCAAATTGCTATGGTTTCATATTGAACTCTATTTTATGAATCTAAACATAAAAAGTATAGGTTTATAGTCAGAAAAATAAGTTACAAGTCATTTTTGTAAAGGTAGTCATTTTAGTCGAAAGAACGACGTCTAGATGACCATTTTAGAAAACATACTTCCACTTTGAGTTTAACCATAATTTTTGGATATAGTTTCATATTCATAATAAAAATCATTTTCTCATAATAAAAACTTTTAAATCAAAGTTTATCATAGTTTTTAATTAACTAACCCAAAACAGCCCGCGGTGTTACTACGACGGCGTAAATCCGGTTTTACGGTGTTTTTCGTGTTTCCAGGTTTTAAATCATTAAGTTAGCATATCATATAGATATAGAATATGTGTTTAGTTGATTTTAAAAGTCAAGTTAGAAGGATTAACTTTGGTTTGCGAACAAGTTTAGAATTAACTAAACTATGTTGTAGTGATTACAAGTTTAAACCTTCGAATACGATAGCTTTATATGTATGAATCGAATGATGTTATGAACATCATTACTACCTTAAGTTCCTTGGATAAACCTACTGGAAAAGTGAAAAATGGATCTAGCTTCAACGGATCCTTGGATGGCTCGAAGTTCTTGAAGCAGAATCATGACACGAAAACAAGTTCAAGTAAGATCATCACTTGAAATAAGATTGTTATAGTTATAGAAATTGAACCAAAGTTTGAATATGATTATTACCTTGTATTAGAATGATAACCTACTGTAAGAAACAAAGATTTCTTGAGGTTGGATGATCACCTTACAAGATTGGAAGTGAGCTAGCAAACTTAAAAGTATTCTTGATTTTATGTAACTAGAACTTGTAGAATATATGAAGAACACTTAGAACTTGAAGATAGAACTTGAGAGAGATCAATTAGATGAAGAAAATTGAAGAATGAAAGTGTTTGTAGGTGTTTTTGGTCGTTGGTGTATGGATTAGATATAAAGGATATGTAATTTTGTTTTCATGTAAATAAGTCATGAATGATTACTCATATTTTTGTAATTTTATGAGATATTTCATGCTAGTTGCCAAATGATGGTTCCCACATGTGTTAGGTGACTCACATGGGCTGCTAAGAGCTGATCATTAGAGTGTATATACCAATATTACATACATCTAAAAGCTGTGTATTGTACGAGTATGAATACGGGTGCATACGAGTAGAATTGTTGATGAAACTGAACGAGGATGTAATTGTAAGCATTTTTGTTAAGTAGAAGTATTTTGATAAGTGTATTGAAGTCTTTCAAAAGTGTATAAATACATATTAAAACACTACATGTATATACATTTTAACTGAGTCGTTAAGTCATCGTTAGTCGTTACATGTAAGTGTTGTTTTGAAACCTTTAGGTTAACGATCTTGTTAAATGTTGTTAACCCAATGTTTATAATATCAAATGAGATTTTAAATTATTATATTATCATGATATTATCATGTATGAATATCTCTTAATATGATATATATATACATTAAATGTCTTTACAACGATAATCGTTACATATATGTCTCGTTTAAAAATCATTAAGTTAGTAGTCTTGTTTTTACATATGTAGTTCATTGTTAATATACTTAATGATATGTTTACTTATCATAGTATCATGTTAACTATATATATATCCATATATATGTCATCATATAGTTTTTACAAGTTTTAACGTTCGTGAATCACCGGTCAACTTGGGTGGTCAATTGTCTATATGAAACATATTTCAATTAATCAAGTCTTAACAAGTTTGATTGCTTAACATGTTGGAAACATTTAATCATGTAAATATCAATCTCAATTAATATATATAAACATGGAAAAGTTCGGGTCACTACAGTACCTACCCGTTAAATAAATTTCATCCCGAAATTTTAAGCTGTTGAAGGTGTTGACGAATCTTCTGGAAATAGATGCGGGTATTTCTTCTTCATCTGATCTTCACGCTCCCAGGTGAACTCGGGTCCTCTACGAGCATTCCATCGAACCTTAACAATTGGTATCTTGTTTTGCTTAAGTCTTTTAACCTCACGATCCATTATTTCGACGGGTTCTTCGATGAATTGAAGTTTTTTGTTGATTTGGATTTCATCTAACGGAATAGTGAGATCTTCTTTAGCAAAACATTTCTTCAAATTCGAGACGTGGAAAGTGTTATGTACAGCCGCGAGTTGTTGAGGTAACTCAAGTCGGTAAGCTACTGGTCCGACACGATCAATAATCTTGAATGGTCCAATAAGCCTTGGATTTAATTTCGCTCGTTCACCAAATCGAACAACGCCTTTCCAAGGTGCAACTTTAAGCATGACCATCTCTCCAATTTCAAATTCTATATCTTTTCTTTTAATGTCAGCGTAGCTCTTTTGTCGACTTTGGGCGGTTTTCAACCGTTGTTGAATTTGGATGATCTTCTCGGTAGTTTCTTGTATAATCTCCAGACTCGTAATCTGTCTATCCCCCACTTCACTCCAACAAATCGGAGACCTGCACTTTCTACCATAAAGTGCTTCAAACGGCGCCATCTCAATGCTTGAATGGTAGCTGTTGTTGTAGGAAAATTCTGCTAACGGTAGATGTCAATCCCAACTGTTTCCGAAATCAATAACACATGCTCGTAGCATGTCTTCAAGCGTTTGTATCCGTCCTTTCGCTCTGCCCATCAGTTTGTGGATGATAGGCAGTACTCATGTCTAGACGAGTTCCTAATGCTTGCTGTAATGTCTGCCAGAATCTTGAAATAAATCTGCCATCCCTATCAGAGATAATAGAGATTGGTATTCCATGTCTGGAGACGACTTCCTTCAAATACAGTCGTGCTAACTTCTCCATCTTGTCATCTTCTCTTATTGGCAGGAAGTGTGCTGATTTGGTGAGACGATCAACTATTACCCAAATAGTATCAAAACCACTTGCAGTCCTTGGCAATTTAGTGATGAAATCCATGGTAATGTTTTCCCATTTCCATTCTGGGATTTCAGGTTGTTGAAGTAGACCTGATGGTTTCTGATGCTCAGCTTTGACCTTAGAACACGTCAAACATTCTCCTACGTATTTAGCAACATCAGCTTTCATACCCGGCCACCAAAAATGTTTCTTGAGATCCTTGTACATCTTCCCCGTTCCAGGATGTATTGAGTATCTGGTTTTATGAGCTTCTCTAAGTACCATTTCTCTCATATCTCCAAATTTTGGTACCCAAATCCTTTCAGCCCTATACCGGGTTCCGTCTTCCCGAATATTAAGATGCTTCTCCGATCCTTTGGGTATTTCATCCTTTAAATTTCCCTCTTTTAAAACTCCTTGTTGCGCCTCCTTTATTTGAGTAGTAAGGTTATTATGAATCATTATATTCATAGATTTTACTCGAATGGGTTCTCTGTCCTTCCTGCTCAAGGCATCGGCTACCACATTTGCCTTCCTCGGGTGATAACGAATCTCAAAGTCGTAATCATTCAATAATTCAATCCACCTACGCTGCCTCATATTCAGTTGTTTCTGATTAAATATGTGTTGAAGACTTTTGTGGTTGGTATATATAATACTTTTGACCCCATATAAGTAGTGCCTCCAAGTCTTTAATGCAAAAACAACCGCGCCTAATTCCAAATCATGCGTCGTATAATTTTGTTCGTGAATCTTCAATTGTCTAGATGCATAAGCAATCACCTTCGTTCGTTGCAATAATACACAACCGAGACCTTGCTTTGATGCGTCACAATAAATCACAAAATCATCATTCCCTTCAGGCAATGACAATATAGGTGCCGCAGTTAGCTTTTTCTTCAATAACTGAAATGCTTTCTCTTGTTCATCATTCCATTCAAATTTCTTCCCTTTATGCGTTAATGCAGTCAAGGGTTTTGCTATTCTAGAAAAGTCTTGGATGAACCTTCTGTAGTAACCAGCTAGTCCTAAAAACTGGCGTATGTGTTTCGGAGTTTTTGGAGTTTCCCACTTTTCAACAGTTTCTATCTTTGCCGGATCCACCTTAATACCTTCTTTGTTCACTATGTGACCGAGGAATTGAACTTCTTCCAACCAAAATGCACACTTTGAAAACTTAGCGTACAATTCTTCCTTCCTCAATACTTCTAACACCTTTCTCAAATGTTCACCGTGTTCTTGGTCATTCTTTGAGTAAATAAGTATGTCATCAATGAAAACAATGACAAACTTGTCAAGGTATGGTCCACACACTCGGTTCATAAGGTCCATGAACATAGCTGGTGCATTAGTTAAACCAAACGGCATGACCATAAACTCGTAATGACCGTAACGTGTTCTGAAAGCAGTCTTTGGAATATCATCTTCTTTCACCCGCATTTGATGATACCCGGAACGTAAGTCAATCTTTGAATAAACAGACGAGCCTTGTAGTTGATCAAATAAGTCATCGATTCTCGGTAGTGGGTAGCGGTTCTTGATGGTAAGTTTGTTCAACTCTCGGTAGTCGATACACAACCTGAATGTACCATCTTTCTTCTTGACAAACAAAACAGGAGCTCCCCACGGTGATGTGCTTGGTCGAATGAAACCACGCTCTAAAAGTTCTTGTAATTGGCTTTGCAGTTCTTTCATCTCGCTGGGTGCGAGTCTGTAAGGAGCACGAGCTATTGGTGCAATTCCTGGTACAAGATCTATTTGAAATTCAACGGATCGATGTGGGGGTAATCCCGGTAATTCTTTCGGAAATACATCGGGAAATTCTTTTGCAATGGGAACATCATTGATGCTCTTTTCTTCAGTTTGTACTTTCTCGACGTGTGCTAGAACAGCATAGCAACCTTTTCTTATTAGTTTTTGTGCCTTCAAATTACTAATAAGATGTAGCTTCGTTTTGCCCTTTTCTCCGTACACCATTAAGGGTTTTCCTTTTTCTCGTATAATGCGAATTGCATTTTTGTAACAAACGATCTCTGCTTTCACTTCTTTCAACCAGTCCATACCGATTATCATATCAAAACTCCCTAACTCTACTGGTATCAAATCAATCTTAAATGTTTCGCTAACCAGTTTAATTTCTCGATTCCGACGTATATTATCTGCTGAAATTAATTTACCATTTGCTAATTCGAGTAAAAATTTACTATCCAAAGGCATCAATGGACAACTTAATTTAGCACAAAAATCTCTACTCATATAGCTTCTATCCGCACCCGAATCAAATAAAACGTAAGCAGATTTATTATCAATAAGAAACGTACCCGTAACAAGCTCCGTGTCTTCCTGTGCCTCTGCCGCATTAATATTGAAAACTCTTCCGCGGACTTGTCCATTCGTGTTCTCCTGGTTCGGGCAATTTCTAATAATGTGGCCCGATTTTCCACATTTATAACAAACTACATTGGCATAACTTGCTCCGACACTACTTGCTCCGCCATTACTCGTTCCGACACCATTTGTTCCTTTCGTTCTATTAACCCCTGGTCCATAGACCTCACACTTCGCCGCGCTATGACCATTTCTTTTACACTTGTTGCAAAATTTGGTGCAGAACCCCGAGTGATACTTTTCACACCTTTGGCATAGCTGCTTCTGATTGTTGTTGTTGTTGCGGTTATTATTGTTGTTGGGATGATTGTTGTAGTTGCTGTTGTTGTTGTTGTTGTTGTTGTTGTTGTTGTTGTTGTTGGGCCGTTTGTTGTAGTTGCGATTGATGTTGCGATTGTTGGGATAATTGTTGCGATTATTGTTGTAATTGCTGTTGTTGTTGTATTGGTGATTCTTATCACCGTTTTCCTACCACTTTCTTTTAACTTGCTTCACATTGGCCTCTTCAGCAGTCTGTTCTTTAATTCTTTCTTCAATCTGGTTCACTAGTTTGTGAGCCATTCTACATGCCTGTTGTATAGAGGTGGGCTCGTGTGAACTTATATCTTCTTGGATTCTTTCCGGTAATCCTTTCACAAATGCGTCGATCTTCTCTTCCTCATCTTCGAATGCTCCCGGACACAATAGGCACAATTCTGTGAATCGTATTTCGTATGTGGTAATATCAAATCCTTGGGTTCGTAACCCTCTAAGTTCTATCTTGAGCTTATTGACCTCGGTTCTGGGATGGTACTTCTCGTTCATCAAGTGCTTGAATGCTGACCACGGTAGTGCGTACGCATCATCTTGTCCCACTTGCTCTAGATAGGTATTCCACCATGTTAACGCAGAACCTGTGAAGGTATGCGTAGCGTACTTCACTTTGTCCTCTTCAGTACACTTACTTATGGCAAACACCGATTCGACCTTCTCGGTCCACCGTTTCAATCCGATCGGTCCTTCGGTTCCATCAAATTCCAAAGGTTTGCAGGCAGTGAATTCTTTGTAGGTGCATCCTACACGATTTCCTGTACTGCTAGATCCAAGGTTATTGTTGGTATGTAGCGCAGCCTGTACTGCGGCTATGTTTGAAGCTAGAAAAGTACGGAATTCCTCTTCATTAATATTCACGGTGTGTCGAGTAGTCGGTGCCATTTCCTTCAAAATAGTCAAATGGAACAAGTTAATCATACAGAATATTAAGAGTAGTTAATAGTATTTCGTAGCATAATATGAACTCATTTATAAAAGCTTTTTCTTCATATTAGCATTTTATAAGTTTAAATTCGGGTAGTACCTACCCGTTAAGTTCATACTTAGTAGCTAATATACAATTCAACTACTACAATTCTATATGAAAAACTGATTATAATAATATTTCACGTTCAAACTTTTACACAATATTTTACAAACTTACAATACCGCTTATTTTACATATAGCATGAAATATAGCACACAATAAATTTGATACAAGATGGTTGTGAAGATAATTATAGCTAGTACACAAGTCGTTCAGCAAAGGCAATAAAGACACGTAATTCATACGTCCAGAAACAAGTCATGCATTCTGGTTTTACTAGGATTACTTCCCATCCTTGGTCTTGTGGAACATAACCATTATGGCCGTTGATAAGACAGCGTGTTGTAACGTCGTCAAAGGGACGAGGGTTACGTAATGTCCAACAGTCCCGTAACAATCTAAAAACCTCATTTCTTACCCCAATTACCGACTCCGTCACTTGTGGGAACGTTTTGTTTAATAGTTGTAGCCCGATGTTCTTGTTCTCACTTTGGTGAGAAGCGAACATTACTAATCCGTAAGCATAACATGCTTCTTTATGTTTCATGTTAGCCGCTTTTTCTAAATCACGAAGTACACATTTACAGAGCTAACCCCTGTCCAGTGCCTGGCAGAGCTAAGGGGGCTTCAATCCTTACTCTTTATCCTCATCTTCGCCCAGGCTAACGGGGCCTTACTTATTCAGGGGGGAGAGTGGAGCCTCGAGTTCGGATATATTGAGTCAAAATAATTTCTTAACCCATTGCGTAAAATAGCATTTGGGTTCCCCGCAATATATGCGTCAAAGTAAACACATCGTAACTTATGGATTTCCCAATGTGATATCCCCCATCTTTCGAACGAAAGCCTTTTATAAACCAAGGCATTCTTGGAACGTTCTTCGAATGTCTTACAAACTGATCTTGCCTTAAATAGTTGTGCCGAAGAATTCTGACCGACTCTAGACAATATTTCATCAATCATGTCTCCGGGTAGGTCTCTTAAAATATTGGGTTGTCTATCCATTTTGTGTTTTTATACTGTAAAATAGACAAGAGTTAGATTCATGAAAAAAAAATACTTATTAATACAAGCAATTTTTACATATATCATAAAGCATAAGCACACTATATTACATATATTACACCACACGAATACCACTATCTTATTCCGACTCGCTTGTTTCTTCTTCTTCGGTTTTGGTTCGTTTTGCCAAGTTTCTAGGGATTATGATGTTCCCCTAATTCGAGCCGTCGTTTTCCACATTGGTTTAGAAAAACCTGGTGGTTTAGAGGTTCCCGGGTCATTGTTACAACTTAAGGACTTCGGGGGTTGACGATACATATAAAGTTCATCGGGATTGGAATTAGATTTCTCTATTTTTATGCCCTTTCCCTTATTATTTTCTCTTGCCTTTTTAAATTCAGTTGGGGTAATTTCTATAACATCATCGGAATTCTCGTCGGAATCCGATTCATCGGAGAATTGGTAATCCTCCCAATATTTTGCTTCCTTGACGGAAACACCATTGACCATAATTAACCTTGGTCGGTTGGTTGAGGATTTTCTTTTACTTAACCGTTTTATTATTTCCCCCACCGGTTCCGATTCTTCTTCCGGTTCCGATTCTTCTTCCGGTTCCGATTCTTCTTCCGGTTCCGACTCTTCTTCCGGTTCCTCTTCGGGAACTTGTGAATCAGTCCACGAATCATTCCAATTTACATTTGACTCTTCATTATTATTAGGTGAGTTAATGGGACTTATTCTAGATATAGACATCTATCACATAATATCAAACGCGTTAAGAGATTAATATATCACATAATATTCACATGTTAAAAATATATAGTTTCCAACAAAATTTGTTAAGCAATCATTTTTCAAGTAAACACGGTCGAAGTCCAGACTCACTAATGCATCCTAACAAACTTGATAAGACACACTAATGCAAAATTCTGGTTCTCTAAGACCAACGCTCGGATACCAACTGAAATGTCCCGTTCTTATTGATTAAAAACGTTCCATATTAATTGATTTCGTTGCGAGGTTTTGACCTCTATATGAGACGTTTTTCAAAGACTGCATTCATTTTAAAACAAACCATAACCTTTATTTCATCAATAAAGGTTTAAAAAGCTTTAAGTAGATTATCAAATAATGATAATCTAAAATATCTTGTTTACACACGACCATTACATAATGGTTTACAATACAAATATGTTACAACAAAATAAGTTTCTTGAATGCAGTTTTTACACAATATCATACAAGCATGGACTCCAAATCTCGTCCTTATTTAAGTATGCGACAGCGGAAGCTCTTAATAATCACCTGAGAATAAACATGCTTAAAACGTCAACAAAAATGTTGGTGAATTATAGGTTTAACCTATATATATCAAATCATAATAATAGACCACAAGATTTCATATTTCAATACACATCCCATACATAGAGATAAAAAAATCATTCATATGGTGAACACCTGGTAACCGACATTAACAAGATGCATATATAAGAATATCCCCATCATTCCGGGACACCCTTCGGATATGATATAAATTTCGAAGTACTAAAGCATCCGGTACTTTGGATGGGGTTTGTTAGGCCCAATAGATCTATCTTTAGGATTCGCGTCAATTAGGGTGTCTGTTCCCTAATTCTTAGATTACCAAACTTAATAAAAAGGGGCATATTCGATTTCGATAATTCAACCATAGAATGTAGTTTCACGTACTTGTGTCTATTTTGTAAATCATTTATAAAAACCTGCATGTATTCTCATCCCAAAAATATTAGATTTTAAAAGTGGGACTATAACTCACTTTCACAGATTTTTACTTCGTCGGGAAGTAAGACTTGGCCACTGGTTGATTCACGAACCTATAACAATATATACATATATATCAAAGTATGTTCAAAATATATTTACAACACTTTTAATATATTTTGATGTTTTAAGTTTATTAAGTCAGCTGTCCTCGTTAGTAACCTACAACTAGTTGTCCACAGTTAGATGTACAGAAATAAATCGATAAATATTATCTTGAATCAATCCACGACCCAGTGTATACGTATCTCAGTATTGATCACAACTCAAACTATATATATTTTGGAATCAACCTCAACCCTGTATAGCTAACTCCAACATTCACATATAGAGTGTCTATGGTTGTTCCGAAATATATATAGATGTGTCGACATGATAGGTCAAAACATTGTATACGTGTTTATGGTATCTCAAGATTACATAATATACAATACAAGTTGATTAAGTTATTGTTGGAATAGATTTGTTACCAATTTTCACGTAGCTAAAATGAGAAAAATTATCCAATCTTGTTTTACCTATAACTTCTTCATTTTAAATCCGTTTTGAGTGAATCAAATTGCTATGGTTTCATATTGAACTCTATTTTATGAATCTAAACATAAAAAGTACAGGTTTATAGTCGGAAAAATAAGTTACAAGTCATTTTTGTAAAGGTAGTCATTTCAGTCGAAAGAACGACGTCTAGATGACCATTTTAGAAAACATACTTCCACTTTGAGTTTAACCATAATTTTTGGATATAGTTTCATATTCATAATAAAAATCATTTTCTCAGAATAACAACTTTTAAATCAAAGTTTATCATAGTTTTTAATTAACTAACCCAAAACAGCCCGCGGTGTTACTACGACGGCGTAAATCCGGTTTTACGGTGTTTTTCGTGTTTCCAGGTTTTAAATCATTAAGTTAGCATATAATATAGATATAGAACATGTGTTTAGTTGATTTTAAAAGTCAAGTTAGAAGGATTAACTTTTGTTTGCCAACAAGTTTAGAATTAACTAAACTATGTTCTAGTGATTACAAGTTTAAACCTTCGAATAAGATAGCTTTATATGTATGAATCGAATGATGTTATGAACATCATTACTACCTTAAGTTCCTTGGATAAACCTACTGGAAAATATAAAAATGGATCTAGCTTCAACGGATCCTTGGATGGCTCGAAGTTCTTGAAGCAGTATCATGACACGAAAACAAGTTCAAGTAAGATCATCACTTGAAATAAGATTGTTATAGTTATATAAATTGAACCAAAGTTTGAATATGATTATTACCTTGTATTAGAATGATAACCTACTGTAAGAAACAAAGATTTCTTGAGGTTGGATGATCACCTTACAAGATTGGAAGTGAGCTAGCAAACTTAAAAGTATTCTTGATTTTATGTAACTAGAACTTGTAGAATATATGAAGAACACTTAGAACTTGAAGATAGAACTTGAGAGAGATCAATTAGATGAAGAAAATTGAAGAATGAAAGTTTTTGTAGGTGTTTTTGGTCGTTGGTGTATGGATTAGATATAAAGGATATGTAATTTTGTTTTCATGTAAATAAGTCATGAATGATTACTCATATTTTTGTAATTTTATGAGATATTTCATGCTAGTTGCCAAATGATGGTTCCCAAATGTGTTAGGTGACTCACATGGGCTGCTAAGAGCTGATCATTAGAGTGTATATACCAATATTACATACATCTAAAAGCTGTGTATTGTACGAGTACGAATACGGGTGCATACGAGTAGAATTGTTGATGAAACTGAACGAGGATGTAATTGTAAGCATTTTTGTTAAGTAGAAGTATTTTGATAAGTGTATTGAAGTCTTTCAAAAGTGTATAAATACATATTAAAACACTACATGTATATACATTTTAACTGAGTCGTTAAGTCATCGTTAGTCGTTACATGTAAGTGTTGTTTTGAAACCTTTAGGTTAACGATCTTGTTAAATGTTGTTAACCCAATGTTTATAATATCAAATGAGATTTTAAATTATTATATTATCATGATATTATCATGTATGAATATCTCTTAATATGATATATATACATTAAATGTCTTTACAACGATAATCATTACATATATGTCTCGTTTAAAAATCATTAAGTTAGTAGTCTTGTTTTTACATATGCAGTTCATTGTTAATATACTTAATGATATGTTTACTTATCATAGTATCATGTTAACTATATATATATCCATATATATGTCATCATATAGTTTTTACAAGTTTTAACGTTCGTGAATCACCGGTCAACTTGGGTGGTCAATTGTCTATATGAAACATATTTCAATTAATCAAGTCTTAACAAGTTTGATTGCTTAACATGTTGGAAACATTTAATCATGTAAATATCAATCTCAATTAATATATATAAACATGGAAAAGTTCGGGTCACTACAATTATCAAATCATAATAATAGACCACAAGATTTCATATTTCAATATACATCCCATACATAGAGATAAAATTCATTCATATGGTGAACACCTGGTAACCGACATTAACAAGATATATATATATATAAGAATATCCCCATCATTCCGGGACACCCTTCGGATATGATACAAATTTCGAAGTACTAAAGCATCCGGTACTTTGGATGGGGTTTGTTAGGCCCAATAGATATATCTTTAGGATTTGCGTCAATTAGGATGTCTGTTCCCTAATTCTTAGATTACCAGACTTAATAAAAAGGGGCATATTCGATTTCGATAATTCAACCATAGAATGTAGTTTCACGTACTTGTGTCTATTTTGTAAATCATTTATAAAACCTGCATGTATTCTCATCCCAAAAATATTAGATTTTAAAAGTGGGACTATAACTCACTTTCACAGATTTTTACTTCGTCGGGAAGTAAGACTTGGCCACTGGTCGATTCACGAACCTATAACAAATATGTACATATATATCAAAGTATATTCAAAATATATTTACAACACTTTTAATACATTTTGATGTTTTAAGTTTATTAAGTCAGCTGTCCTCGTTAGTAACCTACAACTAGTTGTCCAACGTTAGATGTACAGAAAAAATTGATATATATTATCTTGAATCAATCCACGACCCAGTGTATACACGTCTCAGGCTAGATCACAACTCAAAGTATATATATATTTTTGGAATCAACCTCAACCCTGTATAGCTAATACCCTCATTACTGCATATAGAGTGTCTATGGTTGTTCCAAATAATATATACACATGGGTCGATATGATATGTCAAAACATTTGCATACGTGTCTATGGTATCCCAAGATTACATAATATATTAGAATACATGTATAATACAATATAAGTTAGCTAGGATATGATTAATATAGATTTGTTACCAATTTTCACGTTGCTACAACAAGAAAAATTATCCAATCTTGTTTTACCCATAACTTCTTCATTTTAAATTCGTTTTGAGTGAATCAAATTGCTATGGTTTCATATTGAACTCTATTTTATGAATCTAAACAGAAAAAGTATAGGTTTATTGTCAAAAATATAAGTTACAAGTCATTTTTATAAAGGTAGTCATTTCAGTCGAAAGAACGACGTCTAGATGACCATTTTAGAAAACATACTTCCACTTTGAGTTTAACCATGATTTTTGGATATAGTTTCATGTTCATAAGAAAAATCATTTTTCCAAAAGAACAACTTTTAAATCAAATTTTATCATAGTTTTTAATTAACTAACCCAAAACAGCCTGCGGTGTTACTACGACGGCGTATGTCCGGTTTTACAGTGTTCTTCGTGTTTCCAGGTTTTAAATCATTAAGTTAGCATATCATATATATATATATAACATGTGTTTAGTTGATTTTAAAAGTCAAGTTAGAAGGATTAACTTTTGTTTGCGAACAAGTTTAGAATAACTAAACTATGTTCTAGTGATTACAAGTTTAAACCTTCGAATAAGATAGCTTTATATGTATGAATCGAATGATGTTATGAACATCATTACTACCTCAAGTTTTCTGGATAAAGCTACTGAAAATGAGAAAAATGGATCTAGCTTCAAAGGATCCTTGGATGGCTTGAAAGTTCTTGAAGCAGAATCATGACACGAAAAACAAGTTCAAGTAAGATTTCCACTCGAAATAAGATTGTTATAGTTATAGAAATTGAATCAAAGTTTGAATATGAGTATTACCTTATATTAGAAAGATATTTTACTATAAATATGAAAGATTTCTTGAGGTTGGATGATCACTCTACAAGATTGGAAGTAAGCTAGCAAACTTGGAAGTATTCTTGATTTTATGAAACTAGAACTTGTAGAATTTATGAAGAACACTTAGAACTTGAAGATAGAACTTGAAGATAGAACTTGAGAGAGATCAATTAGATGAAGAAAATTGAAGAATGAAAGTGTTTGTAGGTGTTTTTGGTCGTTGGTGTATGGATTAGATATAAAGGATATGTAATTTTGTTTTCATGTAAATAAGTCATGAATGATTACTCATATTTTTGTAATTTTATGAGATATTTCATGCTAGTTGCCAAATGATGGTTCCCACATGTGTTAGATGACTCACATGGGCTGCTAAGAGCTGATCATTGGAGTGTATATATGATGTTATGCGAGGTGTATATAAAATAGCTTTATTTTTTTACTAGGAAATACTATTAAATATGATACAATTTTACACAAGATATTTATTTATTTATAGAATGGATATACTTAAACCTTGCTGCAACACTTATAGGCAGTGTACCTAATTGTACAGTAGTGTAGTTTTTAGTAAGTCCGGTTCGTTCCACAGGGAAAAAAAATCTTTAAACAAAGCTTAACGCTATATTAGTTTAATTTATAAAAATACAAATATATATATATATATAAGTAATATTATTATTATAAAGGGGGTTTTTACCGTTTAATGACCGGTTTGTCGATTTTTAAAACTTTAGTCGCAGTTAAAACCTAATGTAAAATATTAAAAATAAATACAAGACTTAATTTAAAGCGTAAAGTAAATAATGATAATGAAATTGCGATAAATAAAAGTGCGATAAAATAAAATTGCGATAATTAAAAAGTACGATAATTAAAAGTGCAATTAAATACAATAACAATAAATAAAAGTGCGATAATTAGAAGTGCAATTAAATATAAAATAAAGGAAATTAAATATGAAATAAAAGAATTATGCTTATTTAAACTTCCGTAATCATGATGTTTGACGTGTTGATTTTAGTTTTATGCCCATGGGTTAATTGTCCTTTGTCCTGGATTATTTAATATGTCCGTCTGGTTTTTGTCCATAACAGTCCATCAGTCATAAATATAAAGTGCGAGTGTCCTCGTCAAATTATCCTTATACCCGAAGTTAAATATTCCAACTAATTGGGGACTTAAACTGTAACAAGGTTTTATTACTTTGTTTAATAATTACACCAGGATATCGACTGCGTGTAACCCAAGGTTTTAATACTTTGTTATCAATTATGCCAAGTGTCCTTGTACATAATTTCACCCCTGTTTTAATAATTCTAGTGACTATTAATCCATTCTCGTGTCCGGTTAAATGAACGATTATTCGTACATATAAATATCCCGCCCATCGTGTCCGATTGAGTGTTTATGGTTATTTATAGGGACGTCCAATTGTAAATCTTTATATTTAAAATTAACAAACTATCATTTAGTTAAACAAATATAAAGCCCATTAATAGCCCATAGTCTAATTTCCACAAGTGTCGTTCTTTTGTTCAAACCCCAATTATGGTACAAAGCCCAATTACCCAATTTTAGTAATTAGCCCAACATCATGATTACTTCGTTTTAAATAAGCATAATAATAACTTAGCTACGAGACATTAAATTAAAAAGGTTGAACATAACTTACAATGATTAAAAATAGCGTAGCGTTACACGGACAGAATTTCGACTTACACCCTTACAACATTCGCTAACATACCCTTATTATTAGGATTAAAATTAAAATTAAAATTAAAATATAAATATAAATATTTACGTATAGATATAGAGAGGATGGATATATTGATGATAAAAATGATCAGAATTCGTTGGGTTTTATAGGGATTTTCGAATTTGGCTGCTCCGCAACTCGCGGTGTTTTTGCTCTTCAAACTCCGCGAGTCGCGGAGTTTGAAATTCCAGCTCACTCCAATTCCAGCTCACCTTTTATTATTTAAACGAATATCACTTGTAAATAGAATAATTGCAACTAAAAGCTTGTCTTTCTTGAGGAATAATGCTATGAAATATATGTTCGTTTTTAGCATTATCAAATATTCTCACATTTGAGTGTTGCTTGTCCTCAAGCAATATAGTCTTGAAATACTAGAATCACTTCTTTATTCTTCACACTTTGTACATCAGTGATTTCTATACGGCGGTATAAACAATGGTAGTGACGATATGGTTTACAGTCCCACATAACTATAAAAATTTAGATCCATTAAGGAAATTGGATCTTTATGAAAACATTTGATCTTTTGAAAATTAAATCTAGCTTTTACCCTAGATAAGTTTTCCGGAATAACCCTTCACCGGTGTTTGCAAATTCTTTTTGTGGGTTTGGTGGGTTTTAGATTTGAAAATTTTGGCTCAAAACTTATGGTTTTGTGTCACCCACTTGCTAACCTTGTATTAGGAAAGCAACACGTCCAGTATACTTGCTCAGTATATTACCTTTAGGTAAACTACCGTCCGGTTGTAAAGGAAAGCGTTGAACAAGCAACTGTTAAGGCAATGTCCCCTGACATGCTTTTAATTATGGTCTATAACGTGTCAGACGCAATTACTATCCTTTGGAGGAGCAATAATAAAGCTCACCCTTATAATTTGTCAGTCTGGCACAAGGTCCTGTCTTTGACCATGCTATGCAACCACCATTCTTACGGTTGACACCCGATTTGGTTCAGGTGACCTAATGAATTCCAGGTGAATTCCTAGGATTTTATGTTCAATGGTAATGAACGCATTGAAAATGGGTTTTTAGAAAACAAATCGGTTTTAATTTTGATCAAAATATTTTCTCGTTCAAGCTCGAGTTTAGATATCATTGAATTCCATGAGTTTGTAATTCTCAATCTTTAAGGTCAATCTCAAGGATTGAGTAATATCGGTCTTAAAAGCTGATTTTTGATCTTTTAAGGAGATTATCCTTTCTGGGGATCTGATTCATTAGTCTTATCAAGCTAATTTGCACGGTGCCCTCCCCATTTTACGAGACAAATCCTCTCATGGTTATGATAAGTCTGACCACTTGGCGACCCTGTTTGATACTGAGGTCCGTGGATTTCCTGCTGATTTTAGTGATGACTTTTCTAGATTTTTCGTCAACCTACAGCTGGTCTGGATGACAACTTCCTGACCTAAATCAAGAAGCGCGTTTCTTTTTCGGAAGACTTTACTTCCTTTTAATGATGGAATTGATTCATCGTGTAGATCCATCTTTCTTACAGTTGTCATAACCCGTCCTTAACCATAAGAACGTGTTAAATAACGTATGATTTCATTGCGAGGTATTGACCTCTATATGCGACATTTTTAAAAGAAAACTGCATATATTTTACATTACAAACCACAAATCTTATTTTTGATACAAGCTTTAGACGATAGAAAGATGATTATCGTTTAGCGATAATCTTCGACTTACAAACTTTACAAATAATGATAACAACACGGTTTCTAGCATATTTTACAACACAGATCCTCGGGTATGCAGTTTTATTTTTGACACAAATATGCGTACGCAAGATCCTGCTCAAATTCAACATAATGCAGCGGAAGCTTTAGTAATCACCTGAGAATAGACATGTTTTAAAAGGTCAACATAAAGTTGGTGAGATATAGGTTTAGTGCCGGCAGCAATATATATATATAGACCACAAGATTTCGTATATAAACAGTTTAGTAAAAATATTCTAAGTGGTTGAGCACTTGGTAACCATACTTAACATTTAATCACGTCGCATATTCCCTTTATTATGAAATCTTACTACACCGTACCAAGTGTAGTCACGAAACGAAGTACTGTGCAACCGTTGAATACTGGTCGTCCAGTCCGGTTGGGGTTGTCAGGCCCGATAGATCTATCAACAGGATTCGCGTTTACAATACCGCTGTAAATAACAGTTACCAAGCTACAGGGAAGTATGCCAGTGGTACAACTCAACGTAGAATATATTTTTCAGTTCCTTGTGTCCATAACGTAAAACATAAAATACATGTATTCTCATCCCGAAATATTTAGAGTTTAAAAGTGGGACTATATACTCACTTTCGTCTTGAAGATATGTAATTTCGACTTGGTCTCCGATTGATATCACGAACCTATCCATATATAGTTTATCAATATATTTCTATTTTAAACAATCGTCACATATATATACTTTTTATACTTTTAATAGTTTTAATAATTTTTTAGTCCGTAGTTAGCAGTCCGATGTTAGTAATTCAATTTTAATGGTTCATTTTTAGGTGTTTAATAAACCCCCAATGAAATAAATAAAAACCCCCATCGTATATGTATTGGTCGAGATTAATCTTGACCCATGGTACCGGTGTTGTCAAATGACGTGTTGCGTACATAAAGTACCGGTGTTGTCAAATGACGTGTTGCGTACAATCATGGGATCTTATGATTAATCTTCTCGTATTGTTTACGGGTGATCCTGAACCATATAAAATTAAATTATGAGTACATATATATAAAATATCATGTTATTTCAAAAAGATGTGATTTATTTAATTTTCTCCAATTATTTTCGTAGCCAAACTAGTCTTAGATATCCGATCTCGTTTTGGTCATAGTTTCTTCGTTATAACTCCGTTTTCGTTGATTCAACTTGCCACTTCCTTGGATCGAGTCCCTCTTTAAGACTATGAACTGTAAATACCTTAGTTTGTATTCGAAATCACAGGTCATAGGTCAAACTTTAGTGAAACTTATGAAGTTAATCATTTTCCATCATGTAAACAACCTTAAATGATTATTTTTCTAAAAATACTTATACTTTGAGTTAAATCATGAAATTTTTATGTGTTATCATATTCATAGTAAAAATCATTTTTCCAGAAAATAAACCTCCAATTCAAAGTTTAAGATGGTTTTTAATTATCCAACCCAAAACAGCCCCCGGTTGCACTCCGACGTCATAAAAACAGTTTTTAAGGTGTTCTTTGAAAAACCAAGTTATACCTTGTTAAATTAGCATATTTTTAAGTTATATTACAGGTCTTGAAGTATTTTAAAAGTTAAGTTAGAAGGATCTATTTAGTGTGCGAACAAGTTTGAAATCATTCAAACTATGTTCTAGTTTATAAACTCTTATATATATAGCTATAAATATATGAATTGAAAAAGAGTTGAAGTAGAGTTTTTACCTCAAGTTTAAAATGTAAAGTTGCTGGAAAGAAGTAGTAAAATAAAAGTTGAGAGAGTTCTTGCAAGTGTGTGTGAAAATTGGAAGTAAAATTTGGAAAATGAATGTGTAAAAATGAGTTAGAAATGGTGCTTATTTATAGGCTTGAAAATTTGGTTTTTAGTTAAAATATCTAAGATAAGTTAAAATTTATTATGTCATGAATGACATATTATTCCAATAATTGAAGATTTCTATTGGTATATACCAATAGTAAATACTTCTAGAAGCTGTGTATAGTACCCTAGATATACGTATAGGATTATTGAGGAAACGGAACGAGAATTCAAATATAACTATCTTTTATAAATATACTTATATTGTTTTATGTATAAAAGCCCTTTAAAAATGATTAAATACATTACTTATACGATATATGTATAAACATTATAAATCATCAGTATTTATGTCAAATAACGTTACGTATGGTTATTGTTTTGAAAACTTAAGTTAGTAGTTTCAAAATATACTTATGACTTTTTGTTATTAATACAAAATGAGATATTAAAACATCCTTAGATCATGTTAAATATGTATGTATAATTATCATATATTGTATAGTTCGTGATATCATCGGTCAAACTAGACGGTCAAACGTTGTGTAAAACTCTTTTCAAAAATATAAATCTTAACAATTTGGATTGCTTATCATGTTGGTAAGGTTTAATTTATGTAAATATTAATCTCATAAGTATAGAACGATCGGAAAAGTGCGGGTCGTTACAGTACCTACCCGTTAAATAAATTTCGTCCCGAAATTTTAAAATTGTACCTATTTTGCGTCATCGAGAAACAAGTGTGGATACTTTTGTTTCATCTGATCCTCTCGTTCCCAAGTAAACTCAGGACCTCTTCGAGCATTCCAACGAACCTTAACGATTGGTATGTTGCTCTGCTTGAGCTGTTTAACTTCACGATCCATGATTTCGATTGGTTCTTCGATGAATTGTAGTTTCTCATCGACATGGATTTCTTCAAGAGGAATGGTGAGGTCTTCCTTTGCAAGACACTTCTTAAGGTTTGAGACGTGAAAGGTATTGTGTACTCCGGCGAGTTGTTGCGGTAACTCGAGTCGATAAGCTACCGGTCCAATGCGTTCGATGATCTTGAACGGGCCTACATATCTTGGGTTCAGTTTACCTCTTTTACCGAAACGTATTACACCTTTCCAAGGTGACACCTTTAGCATAACCATGTCCCCAATCTGAAACTCTAATGGTTTCCTTCGGACATCGGCGTAGCTCTTTTGGCGACTTCGGGCTGTTTTCAATCTCTCCTTGATTTGTACTATCTTCTCAGTCGTTTCGTGTATGATCTCGGGACCAGTTAATTGTCGATCTCCTACTTCATTCCAACAGATAGGAGATCTACACTTCCTTCCATACAATGCTTCGAATGGTGCAGCTTTAATGCTTGCATGATAACTATTATTATACGAAAATTCTGCTAACGGTAGATACTTATCCCATCCGTTTCCAAAATCGATCACACATGCCCTGAGCATGTCTTCAAGAGTCTGAATCGTTCTTTCACTCTGCCCGTCGGTTTGCGGATGATATGCGGTACTCATATCTAAACGAGTTCCTAGTGCCTCCTGCAGTGATTGCCAGAACTTTGAGGTAAATCTACTATCACGATCGGATATAATGGAAATAGGTATTCCATGCCTTGAAACAACTTCCTTTATATACAATCGTACTAGTTTCTCCATTCTATCCGTTTCCTTTATAGGCAAGAAATGTGCAGACTTGGTGAGACGATCAACAATCACCCAAATGGTGTCGTAACCCCAGGCAGTCTTTGGTAACTTCGTGATGAAATCCATGGTAATACCATCCCATTTCCATTCTGGGATTTCTGGTTGTTGAAGTAACCCTGACGGCTTCTGGTGTTCTGCTTTGACCTTGGAACAAGTTAAACACTCCCCAACATATGTTGCTACGTCTGTCTTTAAATTAGGCCACCAATAACGTGTCTTAAGATCTTGATACATCTTTCCAACTCCAGGATGTATCGAGTATCTTGTCTTATGTGCCTCGTTCAATATCAACTTCCTTAATCCACCCAACTTCGGTACCCAAATACGATTTGCAAAATATCGAATTCCATCTTCCCGCATAACGAGTTGCTTCTCATACTTCTTCATTATTTCATTTCTTATATTTTCTTTAGTAAGTGCTTCTCGTTGAACTTCTTTGATTTGTGAGTTGAGATTCATGCGAATTTTTATGTTCATCGCTCGTACTCGAATTGGTTCTCGTTCCTTTCTGCTTAGTGCGTCAGCCACCACATTCGCTTTCCCGGGATGATAACGAATTTCACAATCATAGTCGTTTATTAACTCGACCCACCTACGTTGCCTCATGTTCAGCTGTTTCTGATCAAAAATATGTTGAAGACTTTTATGATCAGTAAAAACAGTGCATCTAACCCCATATAAGTAGTGTCTCCATATCTTTAACGCAAACACGACTGCTCCCAGTTCTAGATCATGCGTCGTATAATTCCGCTCGTGAATCTTCAATTGTCGAGATGCGTATGCAATAACTTTCTTTCGTTGCATAAGAACACAACCAAAACCTTGTCGCGAAGCGTCACAATATATTTCAAAATCATCGTTCCCTTCAGGTAACGATAAAATAGGCGCCGTAGTTAACTTCTTCTTCAGTAATTGAAATGCGTTCTCCTGCTCCGAGGTCCATTCGTATTTCTTCCCTTTTTGCGTTAATGCTGTCAACGGCTTAGCTATTCGGGAAAAATCTTGAATAAACCTTCTATAATAACCGGCTAAACCCAAAAATTGGCGTATCTGCATTGGTGTTTTAGGAGTCTCCCATTTTTCAATGGCTTCAATTTTTGCTGGATCAACCTGAATTCCTTTGCTACTAACAACGTGGCCAAGAAATTGCACTTCTTTCAACCAGAAAGCACACTTAGAAAATTTAGCGTATAGCTGTTCATTTCTCAACAACTCTAATATCAACCTTAAATGCTGCTCATGCTCTTGCTCACTCTTGGAATAGATAAGAATGTCATCAATGAAAACGATAACAAACTTATCTAAATACGGACTACAAACTCGATTCATGAGGTCCATGAATACAGCTGGCGCATTCGTCAATCCAAACGGCATGACCAAAAATTCGTAATGACCATAACGTGTCCGAAAAGCAGTTTTCGGAATGTCCTCTTCTTTGACACGTAGTTGATGATAGCCCGATCTTAGGTCGATTTTCGAATAAACACATGATCCCTGGAGTTGATCAAATAAGTCGTCAATTCTCGGTAGTGGATACCGATTTTTGATAGTTAACTTATTTAATTCACGATAATCTATACACATCCTAAAAGATCCATCTTTCTTTTTAACAAATAGAATCGGAGCTCCCCACGGTGAAGTACTTGGTCGTATGAATCCATGATCCAGTAATTCTTTTAACTGACTCTGAAGTTCTTTTAACTCGGACGGTGCAAGTCTATATGGAGCACGAGCCACTGGTGCGGCTCCTGGTACTAAATCTATTTGAAATTCTACAGATCTAAATGGAGGTAATCCCGGCAACTCTTCCGGAAAAACTTCAGGAAAATCTCTTGCCACAGGCACGTCGTTGATGCACTTCTCTTTTTCTTTCTTTTCGACTTTATTAACATGTGCTAAGATAGCATAGCACCCTTTCTTCAAGCACTTTTGAGCTTTCAAATAACTAATGAGTTTTAGCTTTGAGTTACCCTTCTCTCCATAAATCATCACCGGCATTCTATCCTTACAAGGAATGCGAATTGCCTTCTTGGCACACACAACTTCAGCTCCTACTTTGGACATCCAGTCCATGCCGACTATTACATCAAAACTTCCTAATTCTACGGGTATTAAGTCAATTTTAAACGTTTCTCCGGCTAAATTTATTTTACAATCACGGCAAATTTTATCGGCTTTAATTAGTTTACCATTAGCTAACTCAATCATGTACTTAGCATCGAGAGGTAATGATGAACAATTCAATTTAGTGTGAAAGTCTCTACACACGTAACTTCTATCAGCACCAGTATCAAATATAATAGATGCGGATAAGTTATTAATGGTAAACGTACCCGTAACAAGCTCCGGGTCTTCACATGCCTCTTTAGCATTAATAACAAATGCTCTTCCACGTGCAGGTCCGATATTCTTCTCTGGATTCGGGCACTGGCTCTTATAGTGGCCTTGTTTTCCACACCCAAAACAAGTAATGGTAGCCAAAGCAGTTCTATTTGCGTTGGTGGCAGGAGTCTTGGCACCATTTGTATTCGTAACGAGAGCCCTACAATCTTCAGCAAGATGACCCTGTCGATTACATTTGTTGCATACCACACTACAGTAACCAAAGTGATGTTTGTGACATCGGTTGCATAAAGGACTTTGTCCTTTGTAA
This sequence comes from Rutidosis leptorrhynchoides, assembly GCF_046630445.1. Taxonomy (NCBI): domain Eukaryota; kingdom Viridiplantae; phylum Streptophyta; class Magnoliopsida; order Asterales; family Asteraceae; genus Rutidosis; species Rutidosis leptorrhynchoides. The sequence goes on from NC_092338.1 coordinate 52,812,910, forward strand.
CCAAAACCTGAACCACTACCCGCACCTTTCGGGGTTTCTTGTTTCTTAAAAGTTTGTTGTTGATTACCTCGATCATAGCTTCCATTCCACTTTCTCTTGTTACCTGATACCTTCACATCAGTATTGAATGCTTTCTTATCCAAAATGACCTGATCCATTAGCTCGTTTGCCATGGTTATAGCTTCATGAATTGTCTTAGGTTTCGATGCTGTAACATTTGCCTTGACCTTTTTGGGCAAACCATCTTTGTACATTTCAATCTTCCGTTCTTCGGTTGGAACCAATTCAGGACATAGCAAAACTAATTCCATGAATCGCTGATTGTAGTTGGTGATTTCAGTACCAATAACCTTCAGACTTCGTAACTCATCTTCCAACTTCCTAACCTCGTTCCTTGGACAATATTCATTGATTAACATTGTTTTGAATTCTTCCCACGGAGTATCATAAGCTACATCTCCTCCTACAGCCTTCACATAATTTTTCCACCACGTGAGTGCACTATCTTGTAAAGTGCACGATGCGTATTTGGTCATGTCCTTTTCAACACAACCACTGATTTTGAACACAGTTTCCATCTTTTCTATCCACCGGGTTAAACCGATCGGTCCTTCTGTTCCACTGAATGATGAGGGCTTGCAAGCTTGAAAAGTTTTGTAAGTGCACCCCACACGAGGATTTGGGTTAACTGCAGCACCTCTTGCAGCCTCGACCCATAACATTCTGTCGTTCACTCGCTGATTGATGAGTTCCTGGATTTCTTGTTCCGTCATTCGGTTCAATCGCGCCATATTCTTCCGTTAATGTTCATACTTAATAGCTTAGTACCGAACCAATTACTACAATCTAAATAATACTTAACCATGGAAAATTATTGCATTTCACACTTCACTATTTTACATATGCTTATCTTACATCGAACATTAAGCAAACCACACTAATAATATTATAAAAAACATTATATGATCCCATGGTTTAATACGGCAGCGCATCGTTTGGTCTATTTTCTAGGACGTTTAGTTCCAATGAATGGCCTAACGCTTATCCTAGCTGTCTGCCTATATTTTGGCGGTGGGGCTGAAGAACTAGATGCCGGGACAGCACGAATAGGAATAGCGGGAATAGGGGTGGTAGTGTCTAGTGGAGTTGGTGCCACATCATCCTTACTAAACTCGGGATTTGAATTTTCTAATTCATTAGCCTTTCGTTTCTTTCCTAGTTCGAACTCGTCTTTTGTAATTTCCTGTATTTCTTCCTCGGGTTCACTTTCCTCCTCGGGTTCACTTTCCTCCTCGGGTTCACTTTCCTCCTCGGGTTCACTTTCCTCCTCGGGTTCACTTTCCGGGTTCTCTATAGTCGGTTCATCCGGAATTTGTGAGTCTTCCCCAAAGATATTATTTTCGTCATCGGATAGGTTAATGACTGGAACACCATCTGAAGATTCTGGTTCGGAGTCGCTGAATGTGATAACAAGTTTTGAGCCCGACATCTATCATACAACAACTAACCCATTAGTACTACATAATATTTACATATAAATTTTAACCAACAATGATAAGCAATGGTTTTTAAATCAGACCCGGTCAAAGTCCAGACTTACTAATGTATCCTAACGACTTATCGGTTAGACACACTAATGCAAACCTGGTTCGCTAAGACCACCGCTCTGATACCACATGTCATAACCCGTCCTTAACCATAAGAACGTGTTAAATAACGTATGATTTCATTGCGAGGTATTGACCTCTATATGCGACATTTTTAAAAGAAAACTGCATATATTTTACATTACAAACCACAAATCTTATTTTTGATACAAGCTTTAGACGATAGAAAGATGATTATCGTTTAGCGATAATCTTCGACTTACAAACTTTACAAATAATGATAACAACACGGTTTCTAGCATATTTTACAACACAGATCCTCGGGTATGCAGTTTTATTTTTGACACAAATATGCGTACGCAAGATCCTGCTCAAATTCAACATAATGCAGCGGAAGCTTTAGTAATCACCTGAGAATAGACATGTTTTAAAAGGTCAACATAAAGTTGGTGAGATATAGGTTTAGTGCCGGCAGCAATATATATATATAGACCACAAGATTTCGTATATAAACAGTTTAGTAAAAATATTCTAAGTGGTTGAGCACTTGGTAACCATACTTAACATTTAATCACGTCGCATATTCCCTTTATTATGAAATCTTACTACACCGTACCAAGTGTAGTCACGAAACGAAGTACTGTGCAACCGTTGAATACTGGTCGTCCAGTCCGGTTGGGGTTGTCAGGCCCGATAGATCTATCAACAGGATTCGCGTTTACAATACCGCTGTAAATAACAGTTACCAAGCTACAGGGAAGTATGCCAGTGGTACAACTCAACGTAGAATATATTTTTCAGTTCCTTGTGTCCATAACGTAAAACATAAAATACATGTATTCTCATCCCGAAATATTTAGAGTTTAAAAGTGGGACTATATACTCACTTTCGTCTTGAAGATATGTAATTTCGACTTGGTCTCCGATTGATATCACGAACCTATCCATATATAGTTTATCAATATATTTCTATTTTAAACAATCGTCACATATATATACTTTTTATACTTTTAATAGTTTTAATAATTTTTTAGTCCGTAGTTAGCAGTCCGATGTTAGTAATTCAATTTTAATGGTTCATTTTTAGGTGTTTAATAAACCCCCAATGAAATAAATAAAAACCCCCATCGTATATGTATTGGTCGAGATTAATCTTGACCCATGGTACCGGTGTTGTCAAATGACGTGTTGCGTACATAAAGTACCGGTGTTGTCAAATGACGTGTTGCGTACAATCATGGGATCTTATGATTAATCTTCTCGTATTGTTTACGGGTGATCCTGAACCATATAAAATTAAATTATGAGTACATATATATAAAATATCATGTTATTTCAAAAAGATGTGATTTATTTAATTTTCTCCAATTATTTTCGTAGCCAAACTAGTCTTAGATATCCGATCTCGTTTTGGTCATAGTTTCTTCGTTATAACTCCGTTTTCGTTGATTCAACTTGCCACTTCCTTGGATCGAGTCCCTCTTTAAGACTATGAACTGTAAATACCTTAGTTTGTATTCGAAATCACAGGTCATAGGTCAAACTTTAGTGAAACTTATGAAGTTAATCATTTTCCATCATGTAAACAACCTTAAATGATTATTTTTCTAAAAATACTTATACTTTGAGTTAAATCATGAAATTTTTATGTGTTATCATATTCATAGTAAAAATCATTTTTCCAGAAAATAAACCTCCAATTCAAAGTTTAAGATGGTTTTTAATTATCCAACCCAAAACAGCCCCCGGTTGCACTCCGACGTCATAAAAACAGTTTTTAAGGTGTTCTTTGAAAAACCAAGTTATACCTTGTTAAATTAGCATATTTTTAAGTTATATTACAGGTCTTGAAGTATTTTAAAAGTTAAGTTAGAAGGATCTATTTAGTGTGCGAACAAGTTTGAAATCATTCAAACTATGTTCTAGTTTATAAACTCTTATATATATAGCTATAAATATATGAATTGAAAAAGAGTTGAAGTAGAGTTTTTACCTCAAGTTTAAAATGTAAAGTTGCTGGAAAGAAGTAGTAAAATAAAAGTTGAGAGAGTTCTTGCAAGTGTGTGTGAAAATTGGAAGTAAAATTTGGAAAATGAATGTGTAAAAATGAGTTAGAAATGGTGCTTATTTATAGGCTTGAAAATTTGGTTTTTAGTTAAAATATCTAAGATAAGTTAAAATTTATTATGTCATGAATGACATATTATTCCAATAATTGAAGATTTCTATTGGTATATACCAATAGTAAATACTTCTAGAAGCTGTGTATAGTACCCTAGATATACGTATAGGATTATTGAGGAAACGGAACGAGAATTCAAATATAACTATCTTTTATAAATATACTTATATTGTTTTATGTATAAAAGCCCTTTAAAAATGATTAAATACATTACTTATACGATATATGTATAAACATTATAAATCATCAGTATTTATGTCAAATAACGTTACGTATGGTTATTGTTTTGAAAACTTAAGTTAGTAGTTTCAAAATATACTTATGACTTTTTGTTATTAATACAAAATGAGATATTAAAACATCCTTAGATCATGTTAAATATGTATGTATAATTATCATATATTGTATAGTTCGTGATATCATCGGTCAAACTAGACGGTCAAACGTTGTGTAAAACTCTTTTCAAAAATATAAATCTTAACAATTTGGATTGCTTATCATGTTGGTAAGGTTTAATTTATGTAAATATTAATCTCATAAGTATAGAACGATCGGAAAAGTGCGGGTCGTTACAACAGTAAATTGGGTAAAACAGTTAATTATCGTCCAAAACAAAAGTATTTTCAATTATTTGTACAAAAATATGTGATATATATTTTGAATAACTTGGTGAAAATTTCCCACACTTGGCTTTTATTTTCCTTTTTGTTCTCCTCTATTCCATTTTAAATGAAATCTAACATTTTGGTTTGTTTCTCAATTTATGTCCTTTCCAAGGTAACAATAATTTCGGTGTTAACACCTAGTTTTATCGTTCATAAATATGTATAAACATGATTTTGAGTTCATTTAATTGAAAATTTTGAAAAATTTTACTAGAATTGGGTAGTCAGTATATAAGACTAGGGCTGTTCTTTATTATCAGAGAGCACTAGATTCTAATACAACTACTGCTTTACTAGTATTTCTAATGGTAACCAAGTGTTTAAGATAAAAATTTTAAAAATCCGAAAGAATTTAACCTCTTCCCACACTTAAGATCTTGCAATGCCCTCATTTGCAAGAAAACAGTAACATTTTAAATTATTGAGGGTGATTAGTGTAGAAAAATGATTAAATTTTACCAAGGTTTCCAAACATATTGTTGTTTGTGTTGAATGATAAATGGTGCACATCATTTGTTCATTCCGTCTTGTTGTTATTTCACATATATTTTGCATCTTGTCGTCAAAATTAGTTGCTTTTGCTGAACTTAATGCCAGTCTTTGAAAATGCATTGTTTTACCCTGTTGTGTACATAAGATAAACTGCAAACATATATACATATTTTTGAAGTTTGGTATATTACCCCACATTCAAAAATTATTAAAATCTAATAATAAAAGTTAGAAAATTATAAAAACTATTACAATATTAACATAAGTATTAAATGTATCAACATTACAAATAATAAAATAAATAAAACTAAGTAGACTAGGGATGATACTGATACCAGTAGGGGTTCCATGCATAACCGTATGTGTTATAGAATGCTTCGGCAGGATTATACGTAGGATACGGTGGTTGGATCTCTATAGACCAGGGAGGAAATATGGGGGTTGGAGTAGGAATATAGTTTCTGTAGCGACCCGACCAAATCGTCATTGACGGCGCCGTCTACTTAGGTCCCGTTACGTGGTCATAAGTCTTTAAAACAACGTTTGACCAAAAGATATGTCGCATTCATTTCAAATGTAAAGGTTGTTCAAGTTTACAAGAATAGTTCCACCACAAGTTACGATACAAAGTTTTAAGTACAAATGAAACTTATGCGACACAATTTAAAAGTATCCAAAAGACGCTCCATGTATGCATATATACTCGACATCCAATGCAAGTATCAAAATAATGAGCGGAAGCATGTATCATGTATCGTTCAAGGACCTGAGAAAAAACATAGAAATCTGTCAACGAAAACGTTGGTGAAATCATAGGTTTAAGTAAGTAAGTACAAGTGAACCACAAGATTTGCATCAATGAAATAATAGTAATACATTCCAAAAGTTTGTTTCACGAGCACCCAATTATCAATGCTTAACATTTCCTTCCATTGAACCCCATCACTTAGTGCTAGAACATACACTGTTTCTCGAAAATATATTTCATTCGTAAACGGTAGCGAACCGTTTGAATGAGGGTTTGTCAAACCCATATGGATCCATACAACATAAGTTCTCGCTTACACCCGGCAAGTGTAACTAATGATAATCGAATTGAGGATTTTGTTCTAAACTCGTATGTAGAATGTTTGTTTTCCTGTACTTGTGTTCACTTAGTAAAAGAAATGTTTATGTTTTCTCATCCCAAATGTAAGTTCAAAAAGAGTAAGAGTGGGACTATGATCTCACCTTGAATGCACGAGTAGTAAAGTACTTCAACAAGTAAATATGTGCAAAGAACAATGCTAGTCTTGACCTAAACAAATAGGTTGTATCAATAACGATAGTCACGATTGGTCAAAGATGTTCAATTAGTCCTATGGCTCGTTACGACTCGATTAATATAGCATGTGAATCAATTTGTCAAGTTTCATGCACGATACAAGTAGTTAAGTATGTTAGAACGATTGTATAATCGTTTGGTTAAGTTTGACTAAAAGTCAAACTTGGTCAAAGTCAAAGTCAACGGGGTCGGGTCGGGTATCCGACAATTTTCCCAAGACGAGAAGTCATATAAGAGCCTAATAGTCAAGTTTCATGTTAAACGGAGTTTTAGTTAAGCGGAAACATTTTTGTGACATTTAAAAACAAAAGAGAGTGGCCTGGGGCTTTTGCGCGGCGCGCACTGGGTTGCGCGGCGCGCACCCAAGTGCAATTTCTGGTCAGAACTCAACCAAGAAGGCAAACATCTGGGATCTCTGATTCTGCGCGGCGCGCGGGTAAATGCGCGGCGCGCAATAAATGGGAATCATGCAGTTTGCAGAAAAAAAATGGTCCAAGTCACGAACCAAAATACAATATAACACATTTCATGCACCGAAAACACTTAAAACGCATAACCTATATCATTAGAAAGGTAATTTGACAAGGAAAACAACTAAGCACATTTCATCAAGCAATTCATCACTAACAACAACCAAAAACCGCATTAAACGTTCATAATCAAAGTTTCAAGTTCTAAAACGCATTTTATGATTCGGGCAACCAATTTACATGTATGATATGCCGTTTCGAAGGTAATCATACACACATTGCAACAAAATTCTTATCTACAATATTTCATAGCATTTGGTGCATCAAAAGTTCATCTAAAGCTTATCAAACCCTAATCCAAGTTCACAAAATCACTAATCATGTTCTTGGAGTTTCCTTAATCAACCTATACATCAAAACGAAGCTAATGATACTAGTAACACTTTTAAAATATGCACTTTAACAATCTAACAACATTTTATCATTCAAAATCAAAGATTTAGCAAGCAAATTTTCATAATGAACTAGTTACACCAAAAACAACGAATCGAGCATACAAATTACATACACGACATCACGATGAGCCATAGACACTAATTAACAACTTTATAAGTCAAGAACACGAATTTAAAGAAATCTAGAGTTTTAGAAATGTTACCCAAACTTGATGATATTGGTATCAAAATGTAGAGGATGAAGAGAGGATCACAAATATGTAGTTTATTTTGTTGTAAGCCTCCTAGATCGAATTTAGATGATGATTGAATAAATTTGGTAAATGGGTGTGTGTTCTTGCTAGAGAGAAAGAGAGAGAGATGGAGATGATAATGAATGGGTGAAAGGGGTTTGACCCTTTGACCTAGTCAAGGGTTTGATCCCTTGTCAAGTTTAGTCCCTCAACTTTCGTTCGGGTGCGGGAATTACCTAAACGAGATAATTTAAAACGCGTATCAACGGGAGATGTTATAAACATATAACGGACTTTATATTAGTATAACGGAAAAGTAAATGGAAAAAGGCGGGATGTTACATTACCTACTCCTTAAAAGAAATTTCGTCCCGAAATTTAAGTAGGCGTAGTAGTCGTTGTTTCTTCCTCGAGATCTTGCGTTTCCGAATTCACGAATAGATGAGGATACTTCCTTTGCATTTGATCTTGTCTTTCCCAAGTAAACTCGGGTCCTCTTTTGGCATTCCAACGAACCTTGACAATCGGGATTCGGCTTTGTTTCAATGTATTGACGGAGGTGTCCACAATTTCAACCGGTTCCTCCACAAAATGAAGTTTGTCATCAATAGTAAGTTCTTCGAGAGGGATGACGATATCGGGTTCGGCAAGACACTTTTTCAAGTTAGATACATGGAAGGTAGGATGAACGGAGTTCAATTGAGGCGGAAGATCTAAACGATAAGCAACGGTTCCAATACGCTCCAAGATTTCGAAAGGACCAATATACCGCGGATTTAGCTTCCCGCGTTTCCCAAAATGGATTACACCCTTCCAAGGTGCGACTTTTAACATTACTCGGTCACCGACTTGAAATTCAAGATCGTTGCGTCGTTTGTCGGTATAGCTCTTTTGACGACTTCGGGCCGTCCTAAGCCTATCTCGGATTTGAACGATTTTCTCGGTGATTTCGTGAATGAGTTCGGGTCCGGTGATTTGCACGTCGCCTACCTCGGCCCAACAAAGAGGTGAACGACATTTGCGGCCATATAGCGCTTCAAAAGGTGCGGCTTTAATACTCGCGTGATAACTATTGTTGTAAGAGAACTCGGCGAGAGGTAAGTGCTTGTCCCAAGCTTTTCCGAAATCAACCACGCAAGCTCGTAACATGTCCTCTAAGGTTTGAATTGTACGTTCGCTTTGTCCATCGGTTTGAGGATGATATGCGGTGCTCATGTCTAAACGCGTTCCCAACGCTTCTTGCAATGTACGCCAAAATCTAGAAACGAAACGGCCATCTCGGTCGGAGATAATCGATAAAGGTACACCGTGTTGGGCTACGATCTCCTTAATGTAAAGTTGTGCAAGTTTCTCCATTTTGTCCGTTTCTTTCATGGCAAGGAAGTGTGCGGATTTGGTGAGACGGTCAACAATAACCCAAATGGTATCATAACCGCCCGTCGTTTTTGGTAGCTTGGTGATAAAATCCATCGTTATCCTTTCCCACTTCCATTGCGGGATCTCGGGTTGTTGAAGTAGTCCGGACGGTCTTTGGTGTTCGGCTTTGACTTTGGAACATGTCAAACACTTGGAAACATAAGTAGCTACGTCCCTTTTGATGTTCGGCCACCAATATAGTTGTTTAAGGTCGTGGTACATCTTATTGGCACCGGGGTGAATCGAGTATCGTGACTTATGGGCTTCATCTAAAATAAGGCTTCGTAGATCCCCATAACTAGGCACCCAAATTCTTCCGGCGAAATATCGGAGTCCGGTTTCTTTAACTTCGAATCGAGAGGTGAGGACGTTCAAGTGTTCGAGAGAGATGTTTTCATCCTTGAGAGCCTCATCTTGGGCTACCCGAATTTGGCTATTAAGGTTGGTGTGAATGGTGATGTTTAAAGCTCGGACACGGAGAGGCACCGCTCTTTCTTTTCGACTTAAGGCATCGGCTACTACATTTGCCTTCCCGGGATGGTAACGAAGCTCGCAATCGTAATCGTTTAAGGTTTCAATCCACCTTCGTTGTCTCATGTTTAGTTGCTTTTGATCGAAAATGTGTTGAAGGCTTTTGTGATCGGTGAAGATAGTACTCTTGGTTCCATAAAGATAGTGTCTCCACATTTTAAGTGCAAAGACAACGGCTCCGAGTTCGAGATCATGTGTCGTATAGTTTCGTTCATGAATTTTGAGTTGTCGAGAAGCATAAGCAATGACTTTCGTTCGTTGCATCAATACACACCCAAAACCATGTTTTGAGGCATCGCAATATACAACAAAGTCATCATTGCCTTCGGGAAGTGACAAGATAGGAGCGGTGGTTAGCTTCGTTTTCAAGATTTGGAATGCGGATTCATGTTCGGTCGCCCAAATGAATTTCTTTCCCTTGTGAGTCAATGCGGTTAGAGGACGTGCAACCAAAGAGAAATTTTCGATGAATCTACGATAGTACCCGGCGAGACCCAAAAATTGACGAATGTGAGTAGGAGTAGTAGGAGTCTCCCATTTGCTAATGGCTTCGATTTTCGTTGGATCGACTTTAATACCTTGGTCACTTACAACATGACCAAGAAATTGAACTTCCTTTAACCAAAATTCACACTTGGAGAATTTGGCATAGAGTTGTTCTTGTCTTAAAAGTTCAAGCACAAGTCGGAGATGTTGTTCGTGCTCTTCTTCATTTTTAGAATAGATCAATATGTCATCGATGAACACAATAACGAATTTATCGAGATACGGTTTGCACACGCGGTTCATAAGATCCATGAACACCGCCGGTGCGTTAGTGAGACCAAATGGCATGACAAGGAATTCATAACTACCATAACGAGTTCGGAAAGCGGTTTTGGAGACATCTTCCCCCTTAACCCTCAATTGATGATAACCCGAGCGGAGATCGATTTTCGAATATATACAAGACCCTTGTAGTTGATCAAAGAGGTCATCGATGCGAGGAAGAGGATATCGGTTCTTAACCGTCAATTTATTTAGTTCACGATAATCAATGCACATTCGTAGGGATCCGTCTTTCTTTTTAACAAACAAAATCGGAGCGCCCCAAGGTGAATGGCTAGGTTGGATAAAACCTCGATCAAGTAGTTCTTGGATTTGACTTTGCAATTCTTGCATTTCAGATGGAGCGAGTCTATATGGTGCACGTGCTACGGGTGCGGCTCCCGGAATAAGATCGATTTGGAATTCAACCGGTCGATGAGGCGGAAGACCTAGCAATTCGTCGGGAAATACATCGGAATAGTCACTAACAATTGGCACATCATCGATGTGCTTCTCATCGGACTCGACTTTCTTAACGTGAGCAAGGATCGCAAAACAACCCTTACGGAGTAGTTTTCTAACTTTAACACACGAAACGAGGTTGAGTCCGGTGCAACTCTTATCGCCATAGACGATCAAAGGTTCACCATTCTCGATAGGAATTCGGATTGCGTTAAGATCACAAAGAATGTGAGATTTCGTTTTGACTAACCAATTCATACCGATTATTACATCAAAGCTTCCTAGTTCCATGGGTATCAAATCAATTTCAAATTCCTTACCCAAAATGTTTATCGTACACCCCCAGTAATATGTGTCGGCACTTAATAGTTTCCCGTTAGCCACTTCAATGGTATAAGTGGTATCTAATGGAAGAGGTGGAGTGCTAAAAGAATGAGTCAAAGTCTTGGATACAAAGCATTTATCGGCACCTGAATCGAATAAGCAAGAGACATAAGAATTGTTGAGAAGAAACGTACCCGTGACTAGTTCAGTGTCATCCCGGGCTTCCTCGGTGTTGATGTTGAAAGCTCGGCCGCGCGTGTTGGGGTTATCTTTCTTCTTTGGGCATGCATTTCTATAATGACCTGTTTGACCACATTCGTAACAAGTGCCCGTCTTTGGTGCATTGGGCCACTTTCGAGCAACGGGAGTGGCACTTTTACAATCGTTGGCCTTATGACCAACTCCTTGGCACCGGTGGCAAATTAACTTGCCACATTCACCAAAGTGATGTTTGTTGCATTTGTTGCAAAGAGGTAGGTTCCCGGCATAACCCCTCTTGCCGTCGGAGGTGTAAGGCTTCTTAGCAAAGTTGTTGTTGCTTGATTGGGAGGGTTCCCACTTTCTTTTGTTGCCGCCCGATTTATCCTCGGCCTTAGGTGCCGGAACTATGATTTCGTCAACCGTTTCAATTAGTTGGCGAGCCATGTTCATAGCGGCTTGATGAGTAGTGGGTTTGGATGACATCACCCCTTGTTTGATGCTTTTTGGAAGACCGAGCATGTAGAGCTCAATCCTTTGAGATTCGGGGTTAACAAGATTAGGACACATCAAGGATAGTTCGGCGAAGCGTTGATTATAAGCTTTAAGATCGTTTCCGACCGCTTTCAAAGCTCTTAGTTCTTCCTCAAGCTTTCGGGTTTCTTCGCGCGGAAAATATTCAACAATCATCTTTTCCTTTAGATCGGCCCAAGAGAGGGCATGAGCTTCATCGGTACCCACCGATTGAACATAGGTGTTCCACCATGTTAGAGCAATTCCGGAGAAAGTGTGAGTGGAGTATTTGACCTTGTCTTGGTCCCGACAACCGCTTATGCTAAAGACGGCTTCCGTTTGCTCAAACCATCGGGTGAGCACGACCGGTCCCCCGGTTCCATCAAAAGTGTGAGGTTTGCACCCCATGAAAGCTTTATAGGAGCATCCCTCGTTTGAGTTTCCGGCTCCATTGTTGTTGTTGTTGTTGTTGTTGTGGTTGTTATTATTATTGTTGTTGGATGAGTGACCGGCCATGGCCGCATCTACGGCGGTAGCTATCATCCGTTCGAGAGCTTGTTCGGGAGTTTCATTGCGGCGTACACGACGAGGAGCCATTGTTCCTTCAAGACACAAGAATATCATTGATTAGTATTCTCAATAATACTAACCGTGATATAGAATAAAGATAAAGAGAAGTTTTTCCTCGACTCGCCTTAAATTCTTTATGTCATAATGTCGGAACGTTCATATGAGTCACCGTAATATAATCCCGGAAATTATATTACCCTGATTCATATGTGCATTCGACATCATTTCATATAGTCAAGGTGGCGCGTCAATCAAATTAAACAACGTGAGATTAAGATGAACTAAGAGTAGATATGAGTAGAAGCGTTCGAGTATAAATGCACAAGTAGTCAAGTAATTCCTACTTCAAGTCTATATGCCGGTTGTAGTCTAGACTCACCAATGTACCCTATGACTCGAGGTTGACACCAATGAACTCTAAATCCCTACAACCAACGCTCTGATACCATCTGTAGCGACCCGACCAAATCGTCATTGACGGCGCCGTCTACTTAGGTCCCGTTACGTGGTCATAAGTCTTTAAAACAACGTTTGACCAAAAGATATGTCGCATTCATTTCAAATGTAAAGGTTGTTCAAGTTTACAAGAATAGTTCCACCACAAGTTACGATACAAAGTTTTAAGTACAAATGAAACTTATGCGACACAATTTAAAAGTATCCAAAAGACGCTCCATGTATGCATATATACTCGACATCCAATGCAAGTATCAAAATAATGAGCGGAAGCATGTATCATGTATCGTTCAAGGACCTGAGAAAAAACATAGAAATCTGTCAACGAAAACGTTGGTGAAATCATAGGTTTAAGTAAGTAAGTACAAGTGAACCACAAGATTTGCATCAATGAAATAATAGTAATACATTCCAAAAGTTTGTTTCACGAGCACCCAATTATCAATGCTTAACATTTCCTTCCATTGAACCCCATCACTTAGTGCTAGAACATACACTGTTTCTCGAAAATATATTTCATTCGTAAACGGTAGCGAACCGTTTGAATGAGGGTTTGTCAAACCCATATGGATCCATACAACATAAGTTCTCGCTTACACCCGGAAAGTGTAACTAATGATAATCGAATTGAGGATTTTGTTCTAAACTCGTATGTAGAATGTTTGTTTTCCTGTACTTGTGTTCACTTAGTAAAAGAAATGTTTATGTTTTCTCATCCCAAATGTAAGTTCAAAAAGAGTAAGAGTGGGACTATGATCTCACCTTGAATGCACGAGTAGTAAAGTACTTCAACAAGTAAATGTGTGCAAAGAACAATGCTAGTCTTGACCTAAACAAATAGGTTGTATCAATAACGATAGTCACGATTGGTCAAAGATGTTCAATTAGTCCTATGGCTCGTTACGACTCGATTAATATAGCATGTGAATCAATTTGTCAAGTTTCATGCACGATACAAGTAGTTAAGTATGTTAGAACGATTGTATAATCGTTTGGTTAAGTTTGACTAAAAGTCAAACTTGGTCAAAGTCAAAGTCAACTGGGTCGGGTCGGGTATCCGACAATTTTCCCAAGACGAGAAGTCATATAAGAGCCTAATAGTCAAGTTTCATGTTAAACGGAGTTTTAGTTAAGCGGAAACATTTTTGTGACATTTAAAAACAAAAGAGAGTGGCCTGGGGCTTTTGCGCGGCGCGCACTGGGTTGCGCGGCGCGCACTGGGTTGCGCGGCGCGCACTGGGTTGCGCGGCGCGCACCCAAGTGCAATTTCTGGTCAGAACTCAACCAAGAAGGCAAACATCTGGGATCTCTGATTCTGCGCGGCGCGCGGGTAAATGCGCGGCGCGCAATACCTGGGAATCATGCAGTTTGCAGAAAAAAAATGGTCCAAGTCACGAACCAAAATACAATATAACACATTTCATGCACCGAAAACACTTAAAACGCATAACCTATATCATTAGAAAGGTAATTTGACAAGGAAAACAACTAAGCACATTTCATCAAGCAATTCATCACTAACAACAACCAAAAACCGCATTAAACGTTCATAATCAAAGTTTCAAGTTCTAAAACGCATTTTATGATTCGGGCAACCAATTTACATGTATGATATTCCGTTTCGAAGGTAATCATACACACATTGCAACAAAATTCTTATCTACAATATTTCATAGCATTTGGTGCATCAAAAGTTCATCTAAAGCTTATCAAACCCTAATCCAAGTTCACAAAATCACTAATCATGTTCTTGGAGTTTCCTTAATCAACCTATACATCAAAACGAAGCTAATGATACTAGTAACACTTTTAAAATATGCACTTTAACAATCTAACAACATTTGATCATTCAAAATCAAAGATTTAGCAAGCAAATTTTCATAATGAACTAGTTACACCAAAAACAACGAATCGAGGATACAAATTACATACACGACATCACGATGAGCCATAGACACTAATTAACAACTTTATAAGTCAAGAACACGAATTTAAAGAAATCTAGAGTTTTAGAAATGTTACCCAAACTTGATGATATTGGTATCAAAATGTAGAGGATGAAGAGAGGATCACAAATATGTAGTTTATTTTGTTGTAAGCCTCCTAGATCGAATTTAGATGATGATTGAATAAATTTGGTAAATGGGTGTGTGTTCTTGCTAGAGAGAAAGAGAGAGAGATGGAGATGATAATGAATGGGTGAAAGGGGTTTGACCCTTTGACCTAGTCAAGGGTTTGATCCCTTGTCAAGTTTAGTCCCTCAACTTTCGTTCGGGTGCGGGAATTACCTAAACGAGATAATTTAAAACGCGTATCAACGGGAGATGTTATAAACATATAACGGACTTTATATTAGTATAACGGAAAAGTAAATGGAAAAAGGCGGGATGTTACAGTTTCTACCTATATGTTGGCAATAAGCTATGATTTAGTTTTGATGAACTTGCCAATCTTCAAATGCTCGATGTCTAGCATTTTCGTACTCTTGTGAAGCTATAAACCTTTGCATTTCTGTCATTTCATTTCTCCCTCCCACATTACCTTGCTGTTGATTTCTCTCAACCTGTGGATGTCTTCCATGGTATTGTACTGCGGCATTATTTCGCCTCTTCAAAACTTTAGCACCATGGTACACATTTAAACCAATTGTATCGTGGGGTTCTGGTTCTTCGATTAATAATCCCCCCCGACTTATATCCACACCGAGATATTCAGCAATCAAAGTAATAAATATACCATCTTCTATTATACTGTGCAATCTCATCCCCCTAACCATAGCTGATAAATAATAACCCACACAATAAGGTATACTTACAGCGCTTTGTGGGTCTCGAATACACATGTGGTAAAACAAATCCTGTTCATTTACCTTTTCCTTATTCTTACCTCTTTGTGTAATCGAATTAGCTAAAAACCTGTGAATTACTCTTAATTCAGCTCTATCTATATCCAAATAAGAGTAATTTCCCCCTTTAAATCGGTGATGGCTAGTCATTTGACTCCATACACCATGCATATCAAAATTTTCATCAATTTTCCTACCGTTCAATATCAACCCTCTACAATCGGCAGATGCTAACTCCTCAGGCATATATATACGTAAGGCCTGAGCCATGTCTAGTAGAGACATGTGGCGCATCGAACCTCCTAACAAAAATCTAATAAAAGATCGATTGGTTAAACCAGCTACCCGATCATTTGTTTCTATACTACACAATAATTCTTCACACCATACTTTATATACAGGTCTACGCATGTTGAATAAACGTACCCAATCGTTAAAAGTAGAATTACCATACCTCTGTGTAAGTAATTCTCTAATTGGCCCGGCTAATTCTACAGCTTCTAACGGTGCCCTTTCTATTACCCTAGGTACTTCAACAGCTTTAGAATGAAGAGTATGCAAGCCCCTTTGGTATTTTGGATAATCTATCCAACGTCTGTCAAATCTCAAGTTCGGGTGCAAATCTTCCAAGTGCATATCTAAAAATGTCATAACTGGATGAGGTATATCTTGTTTATAATAGCTATCAACATCCTGTTGTTTCGCATTCTCAGGAGGAGCATTGCGAGCTTGGGATGAAGATTCACCCCTTTCAGTCTGCAAAACATATAAACACAATTTTTTGTGCATCCAAATATGCATTAGTGTCAGCAAAATCATCAATCAAAATAATTACAATGACATGATCAATTTATATCAAACTTATGCTCATTTTCATATTTTTATCAAATCTACACTTTTTCAAATAAGCATATATGAAAATGTTCGCCAAGTTCATAAGCATTCAACTCAAATAACATGTCAAAATAATCATTATTAGCAATTAAACAAGTTTCAAATGGCATTATCTCTCCAAAATCAAGTTCATGAATTTTAGACTTGAAAAAGTCCACTTTAATTCTCAAAAATCATGTTTAGGCTCAAAGTTTGGATCATTTAACTACCTAAACATGTTACACTACTTAATTTAGCAATAATTCATGACAAAAATCGGCCATAACCTGTTTATATCAAAAAGCCCCAAATTTGCTCAAGAACACAAACCCTAGATTACTCAAAATTTGAAGTTTAAGGCTTCTAATCATGTTAAATAGCATCAATCTAGGTTATACAAGCATAATACATAAGCAATTTAAGCATAATTACACTAAAAAGCATCAAAATTGAATTGGGTATAAAATTTGCTCAAGAACACTAATTTTCGGATTAAATGGTGTTTTGGTGTAGAAATTTACCGTTTTCCTTGAGTAATTCCTTGATAGCATCCTTCTCAACATGATTTTGTGAAAGATTTGATGAAAAAGGTGAAAAAATTCGATTTTGTGTGTGTTTTATTCGGGTGTTTTTCGCAGTTTTTGGGTTGGGGGTGTGTTGGGGACTGTCTGATCTGCGTTATATTTTTTTCTGGATTTTACATCCTCCGCGAGTCGCGGCATATTTACACTACAAACTCCGCGAGTCGCGGTGCTTTTTTTTTTTTAATACTTAAGTTATAAAACAAATATAAAATAAATTTAAAATTTTGTTTTCCTGTGTTTTAGGATGAGGTCGTTTCGGATCGATGTCCTAGTCTGTCCCTCGACAAAATTTTAAAATTTGTCTTTTTCAAGCGATTGTTTTAAAAGCTTAGATTTTTGGGTTTTTTTAATGTTTTTGGCATACTTTAATTCAATAAGATTAAAATTAATGATAATAAAATTTCTCGTCCCTCCCTCGGGTAAAGCAATTTCGGTTCAAAGACCTAGTCTTCAACTCACGACAAATTTTAAAAATCATATTTTTAACTTAACGAAATAAAGTAAATTTTTGTTTTTAAATTCACACCAAACTTAAATTTAAAATGCATAAAATTAAAAATTCACACCAAACATAATTTTAAAATGCATAAAATTAAAAATTCATATTTTTTAAAAATTAAAAATTCACACCAAACTTATATTATATTTTTGTTTTTATACATACAAACTTAAAAATATCAATTGTTCAAATATTTACAATTTTAAATATATTAATTTAACAAGTTTACAATATTAATTTAAGATTTATATATTAATTTTAAAAACATGGTAAAAATAAAATTAAAAATCTTTTTGGCTTTTATCCCACTTTAATCAATCAAATATTATAAAAAATGTACGCCCCTCTTTTCGGTAAAGTAATTTCGGTTCAATGACCTAATTTAACTCATGACGAATTTTTGAAATATTTTGGGTTGATTGATTAAAGATATTTATACCTTAAGAATAAACGTTAAATTTCGCAGTGATGTAATAAATTTTTGTATGATATCAATAATTTCGGTCGCCAAACCTAATTTTATTCAATACCAATTTAATACTTTATAGCGAACAAATTAGCGTTTATTATCAAAAGGTTAAAAATAAAAATAAAAATAAAAGCTGTACAGACTTACCTGTGAGATAGTATTCTTAGTGATATGATCTATCCCATTCATAAGATAGTCGGTTTAATTGATTTTCCATGGCTACATAGGCGTAACCTCGAGCATTCAGTATTTTTTCTTCTAAACATATGAACGGTCCATCTCTGCATAAAGTAACAAATTCGGTGTTTGAATAGGTTTGATTATTTGAACATTTACCTCCATGTGACCATTTTCCGCATTTGTGACATCTTTCTAGGTGTCGTGCTCTTCTTTTCGCTGCGGATTTTGATTTTCCTTTACCAAATTGTAACTTATTATCTTCGCATCTAGATTCTTATCTTACTCCGTCCAATCTTTCTCTGATTACTGATACTATTTCACTCGGAAGTGTGTCATTATTACGTTTAGTGATCAAAGCGTGTAGCATTAGACCATGGTTTAGTTCACAGGAAGTCTTCATTTCGTAAAAACCTAAAAAAAATAAAAATTCAGAATGGGGGGAGAAGACTAGTTCTTTAGGGTCTGCTAAGGAAAGACCATTCGGGTTCCATTTTTGAGAACTACACGAAAACAGAAAATCTAACTCTAACAGAAATACATAAACCTTTAAAAGACTTGATTCTCCCCACACTTAGTTAGCTGTGGTATCGAAATTGTGATTAACTTCGTTGTCGACTTCCATTGGACTATCTATGTAGTGTTTAACTCTGTGACCATTAACCTTAAATTCAATCCCATTTGAATTTATTAATTCTACTGTTCCGTATGGGAAAACTCTTTTGACTGTGAATGGTCCAGACCATCTTGATGTCAATTTTCCAGGAAATAGCTTGAATCGTGAATTGAAAAGAAGAACTCTGTCTCCTTCTTTAAATTCTTTTGAACTTCTGATTCTTTTATCATGCCATTTCTTCGTTCTTTCTTTATAGATTAATGAATTTTCGTATGCTTCATGTCTTAATTCTTCTAATTCGTTTAATTGACTTAACCGTAGATGTCCGGCTTCATGTAAATCAAGATTACATGTCTTCAAAGCCCAAAATGCTTTGTGTTCAATTTCTACTGGAAGATGTCATGCTTTTCCATAAACGAGTCTAAAAGGTGTGGTTCCAATTGGAGTTTTGTAGGCTGTTCTAAAAGCCCAGAGTGCATCCTCCAATTTTATGGACCATTCCTTCGGATTTGATCCTACGGTTTTTTCTAGAATACGTTTTAAAGCTCGGTTGGTATTTTCAACTTGTCCACTCGTTTGTGGATGATAAGCGGTGGAGATTTTATGAGTTACTCCATATCTTTTGAGAACTTTCTCAAGTTGATTATTACAGAAATGAGTACCCCGATCACTTATTAAAGCTTTCGGTGTTCCAAACCTTGCAAAAAGACGTTTTAAAAAGTTGACTACAACTCGTGCATCGTTAGTTGGGAGAGCTTGTACTTCCGCCCATTTAGATACATAATCAATGGCTACGAGAATGTAGAGATTATTATGAGATTTCGGAAATGGACCCATAAAGTCAATACCCCAAATGTCAAATACGTCACATACTTGAATGACATTTTGTGGCATTTC
Source organism: Rutidosis leptorrhynchoides (assembly GCF_046630445.1). Taxonomy (NCBI): domain Eukaryota; kingdom Viridiplantae; phylum Streptophyta; class Magnoliopsida; order Asterales; family Asteraceae; genus Rutidosis; species Rutidosis leptorrhynchoides. Next base: position 52,832,575 of record NC_092338.1, read on the forward strand.
ATCACGTTGACTTATTTTTCCGGCCCTTTGACAAGCATCACAGGATTTGCAAAGAAGGTGAGCGTCTTTGTAAATTGTAGGCCAATAGAATCCAGCATCATAAACTTTTCTTGCTGTTAGTTGAGGCCCATAATGCCCTCCTGTTGGTCCTGTGTGACAATGGTTTAAGATTTCACTAGCTTCATCTCCGAATACACATCGGTGTATTATTCCATCTGGACAACTTTTAAACAGATGTGGATCTTCCCAGAAATTATGTTTTATATCACTAAAGAATTTCTTTCATTTTTGGTACAATAATCCTTTTTCAAGGAATCCACATACTAAGTAGTTTGCATAGTCTGCAAACCATGGTATTTCATTATAATCTATTTTCAATAGATATTCATCAGGAAAGTTGTCTTGTATGGCCGATTCATTTAGAACTTCTAATTCGGGATTTTCAAGACGAGAAAGATGATCAGCGGCGAGATTTTCTGCTCCTCTTTTATCTCGGATTTCAATATCGAACTCTTGTAAGAGTAAGATCCAACGGATTAATCTTGGTTTGGCATCTTGTTTCGAAAATAGGTATCTAAGAGCAGAATGGTCGGTATAGACCACCGTTTTTGCTAGAACGAGATATGATCGAAATTTGTCAAAAGCAAAGACAATAGCAAGGAGTTCTTTTTCAGTAGTTGTGTAATTCGTTTGTGCTCCTTGTAACGTCTTACTAGCATAATATATAGGTTGAAATCTTTTTTCAATCCTTTGTCCTAAAACGGCTCCCATTGCAAAATTACTTGCATCACACATTAGTTCAAACGGTAGATTCCAATTTGGTGTTATCATGATCGGCGTATTAGTGAGTTTCTCTTTAAGAATATTAAAAGATTTGATGCATTCATCTGAAAAGATGAATGTGGCATCCTTTTCTAGGAGTTTATTCATAGGAGTGGCAATTTTAGAAAAATCTTTTATGAAACGTCGATAAAAACCGGCATGCCCTAGAAAACTCCTAACTCCTCTAACATTGGTGGGATGTGGAAGTTTAGCAATTACATCTACTTTAGCTCTATCCACTTCAATTCCTTCCTTTGAAATTTTATGACCAAGAACGATGCCTTCTTTAACCATGAAATGGCATTTCTCCTAATTAAGTACTAGATTTGATTGTTCGCATCTAATAAGCATTCGTTCAAGATTAGCTAGACATGTTTCAAATGTATCACCGAAGACTGAAAATTCATCCATGAAAACTTCCATGCATTCTTCTATCATGTCGTGAAAAATCGCCATCATGCATCTTTGAAAGGTTGCAAGGGCGTTGCAAAGTCCAAATGGCATGCGTTTGTAAGCAAAAGTACCATATGGGCACGTGAATGTGATTTTCTCTTGATCTTCGGGTGCTATTGGAATTTGAAAATATCCGGAAAAACCATCTAGAAAACAATAGTAACTGTTTCCGGCTAACCTTTCCAACATTTGATCAATAAAAGGTAAGGGAAAGTGATCTTTTCTGGTGGCGTCATTTAATTTTCTATAATCAATACATACACGCCATCCTGTTATAGTCCTAGTAGGAATAAGCTCATTTTTCTCATTTGTAATGACAGTCATGCCACCCTTCTTAGGCACGCATTGAACTGGCTTACCCATGAACTATCGAAAATTGGATAAATTAAACCTGCATCAAGCAGTTTAATAATTTCTTTTTTAACTACATCTTGCATATTAGGATTTAGTCTTCGTTGACGTTGCACATACGTTTTATGACCTTCTTCCATAAGGATTTTATGTATGCAATACGAAGGACTTATTCCTTTGATATCATGAATCTTCCATGCAATGGCTGGTTTATGAGCTTACAACACAGAAATGAGTTGTAATTTCTCATTTTCAGTAAGAGAAGACGATATTATTACAGGTAATTCAGATTCACCATGTAAATAAGCGTATTCCAAATGGTTTGGAAGTGGCTTTAACTCTAATGTTGGAGGTTCTTCTATCGATGATTTGTATCGATATCTATCTTCTTCTTTTAGCATTTGAATTTCTTCTGTTGTTGGTTCATATCCATTTGCTATTAGTGTAGCTAACATTTCAGCTTCATTAATTGGTTCAGTACTTTCTCCTAAAGAACATTCTCCTGTTCCTTGTAATTCTGGAAATTCTTCTAACAATTCTGTATGTGAATCTATAGTTTGAATATAATAGCATGTATCATCTGCAGATTGTGGTTGTTGCATTGCTCTATCAACTGAAAAGGTAACACTCTCGTCCTCTATACTTAGGGTCAATTTCTTACCAAACACGTCTATCATTGCTTTAGCCGTGTTTAAGAATGGTCTTCCTAATATGAGAGGAACTTGAGAATCTTCTTCCATGTCCAGAACAACAAAATCTACTGGAAATACTAAAGTACCAACTTTAACTAGCATGTTCTCCATTATCCCTCTAGGATATTTTATTGATCGATCGGCTAGTTGTATACTTATTCTTGTTGGTTTCAATTCTCCAAGGTCTAGTTTAGCGTATAGTTAATACGGCATTAAATTTATACTAGCACCTAAATCTGCCAATGCTTCTATTGAACTAAGACTTCCCAGAAAACATGGAATTGTGAAACTTCCTGGATCAGATAGTTTTTCTGGTATCTTATTCAACAGCACTGCTGAACAATTAGCATTCATGATAACAGCCGAGAGTTCTTCCATTTTCTTTCTATTCGATATTAGATCTTTCAGAAATTTAGCATATCTAGGCATTCCTGAAATCACATCAATGAAAGGAAGATTGACATTTATCTGTTTAAACATATCTAAGAATTTGGATTGCTCGGCTTCAAGTTTCTCTTTTTTCAATTTACTTGGGTAAGGAAGTGGTGGTTGATATGGTTTAACATAAGGTTTAGCCTTAACTGTGTTATCTTCATTAACCTTTTCAACTACCGGTTCTGTTTCCTTATCTTGATCAGGTTATGGTTCTTGTGGAGTAGGAATAGTTTCATTAGAAGTTACAGGTATTTCAGGTGGTTTAAGTGTTGTACCACTTCTTGTGGTAATGGCTTTAGCTGTTTCATTCCGGGGGTTAGCATTTGTATCACTAGGTAAACTTCCCGATTTTCTTTCACCTATTAACCTTGCTAGGTTACTTACTTCTTGTTCCAGATTTTGAATAGAAGCTTGTTGATTTCTAAATGCTTGAGCATTTTGTTCATTAGTTTGTTTCTGAGATGTGAAAAACTGCGTTTGAGTTTCAACTAGCTTTGTCATCATATCTTCTAAATTCGGCTTTTTATCATCGGTTTGTGGTGGTTTGTTTTGAAAATTAGGTCTTTGCTGATTGTAAGTATTATTGGATACTTGTTGATTGCTAGGACCTTGTTGGTTGTTGTATGGAATATTTCGGTTATAGTTCTGGTTTTGATTGTAAATCGGTCTTAGCGGTTGATAATAATTCTGATAATTATTTCCAGGCCTTTGGTTTATGTATGAAATATTCTCTCTTTGTTCTATTGTTAGCTCAATACTGAGACAATCTTTTGTCAAATGTGGTCCTCCACACTGCTCACAACTAATTCGTATTGAGTGGATATCTTTAGTCATCTTTTCCATTCGTCTCTCGACATCATCTATTTTTGTGGAAATGGAATCTAAGTCATGGCTAGAATCGGCTCTAGCTGCTTTAGATGATCTAACGATATCTTTTTCTTGGTGCCACTCATGTGAGTGGGAAGCAGTGTTATCAATAATTTTGTAAGCATCAGTTTCTGTTTTCTTCATAATGGAACCTCCAGCTGCTATATCGATGTCTTTCCTTGTAGTGATGTCGCATCCTTGGTAGAATATTTGTACTATTTGACAAGTGTCTAAACCATGTTGCGGACATCCTCTTAATAACTTTCCAAATCTTGTCCACGCCTCATATAGAGTTTCATTTGGCTTCTGTGTGAACGTAACAATTTCTCCTTGAAGTCTTACGGCTTTAGATGCCGGAAAGAATTGTTTAAGAAATTTTTCAACTAAAACGTCCCATGTATCAATCGCCCCTTCAGGTAATGATTTCAACCAATCTTTGGCTTCTCCCTTTAAAGTCCAGGGAAATAACATGAGATATATCTGTTCATCCTCAACTTCTCTTATTTTAAATAGTGTGCAGATCCTATTAAAGTTACGAAGATGTTCATTTGGATCTTCCTTCGGCGCACCACTAAATTGGCATTGATTAGTCACCATGTGTAGAATTTGTCCTTTGATTTCATAATCTGGCGCATTAATGTCTGGATGAGTAATTGCGTGACCTTGGCCAGTGCGTTTAGCTCTCATTCGGTCTTCCATACTTAAAGGTTCCAGATTCTCCATAATTGAATTTGTTGAATCTGAATCACTAGAGGATTCTGATTTAATGGTTCATTCCTCAACAATCTCTGTTTGAATGATTGGTGGATCCGGAGGAAAGATTAATGGTTCAGGATCTATGAATTGTCCCTGAATATTCTCCGGATTCTCAATTGTGAGGTCGGGTTCAAAAAATGGATTATCGGAAATTTGAACTGGAGTACTTGGTCGACTGGATGACGATTCTAAAAAAAAAATCAACAGCGGTAATATTATCTAGATGTCTTGATCTAGTTACAGGTGGTGAACGTACAAAAGGTGATGAACGTCTTGCTCGGTGCATTCACTGAATATCCTATTAGTTTTTTAAAAGGAAAGAAAAATTATATAAGTTATCCAATTAATAGACTTTTCTGATTTTGCCCACGTTTCGAATAGCCAAAAGATGCAGCAGAGGGGCAGGATTCGTTTGGTCTCAATATAATTGAGGACTGTTTGGCTCCAATAACCCGGTCCATGTACAAATCCAACTATTACTACGAACCAGAAAATTATGATGTCTATCAATTTAACCACTTAAAATAAATTTTCGTAATTTTAAGAAATTTAGATAAGAAGTAGAATAAAAATCTATGTCCTAAAAACTAGAATGGCGAGAAATAAGAAAGAAAAAGAGCGCGTCTAAAAAGGTCGAAAAAGAAAAGATCGAAAAATAAAAGGCATCGAAAAATAAGAAAAAAAAATGACTTATAGAACTTAATAACACTCGACTAACCCAACCTTATTACTATCACTAACTTAAAATTATAATCGCAAATTGAGATTACTAATTGGAGTGATAATTGATACATAGGTAAAAGGCGTCGAAAAATAAAAATAAGAATGTAGCGTGTTGAAACTTAAAAAGGCACTAAAAACTAAAAATTAAAAGTTGCTTCTAAAAATATTAAAGCTTTCAAGTAAAACTATATCCCAAATGGCAATATCTTAAAAAGGAACTAAAACTTAAAAAGGCGTCGCAAAATTCTAAAGCACTTTAATCTTAGTATAAAGAAAAAGCACTTAAGGGATTTTACGGCAAAGCCTAAAAATCTAGAAATAAAAATAACTATAGCAAAAACTATATTTAAAAACTAAATACGAGCGAAAAACACAAATATTACGCTAAAATAATTAAAAAGGAACAAAATATAAAATATACTAAAAGTTGTAAAAATTACAATTTTTATAAAAATATTATTTTTATATTATTTATTTATTAAAACTATTAATTTTAAAATTTAATTAAACTAAATTAAACAAAATAAATAATAAAAACTAAAATAAATAATTAATTAAAACCTAATTAGGGTTTTATAATAATAATTATAATAATTACCCCGTAATTAATTGCTGACTAGGGTTTCTGTCGGTGTCAGAGTGGATCCGCGAGTCGCGGTTCCACCTGGCAAAAATCTTCGCGAGTCGCGGTAAATGAAAATTCAGATCAGGTGCAGTATTAAATTCGACGTTTTACTTTTCTTTTTTTTAATTTCTGTTTTATATTTTCTGTTTTAATAAAAATATTTATATAATAAAAACTTATATTAAAAAACTAAAATAAAAATAGAAATACTTTATAATTTTATAAATAAAGAATCTTAAAAATAGATTTATATATATATATATATATATATATATATATATATATATTTTTTTTTTTTTCAGTTTTTGATTTTATGTTTTAATAAAAACAAAATATTTAAATAAAACTTATATTTTTAAAAAAAAATTAAAGAAACTTTATAAAACTTAATTATTTAACAAACTCTTAAAAATATTTAAATTTTTGTGTAACACCCCGTTTTTCCCCGTACATGATTTATAGGTGTATTGTGTATGTACGAAAGGCGTATGAAGGGTTCGATACATGTTTGGGTGTTAAAGTCTTGTATACGAGAATATATATATATGTACATATGTATGTATATACAGTGGAGATATTTAGATATACATGTGTATATGGTTCGAGTTGCGTATGAATTCATGTATATATATAGTTGGAACGAGAGATACGCGGTGTACGATAGTGTACGTTGCATGTACGCGTGGGAATATGCGTATATAAGGTGGTGGTTACGCATGCATGCAAGATTATTGGTAAGGGTTCGTTCTAGGGTCTTCTAGAAGGGTTTGCTTGCATAAATAAGTCGGGATTGGAGCGTACGAGTGGAATTATGAGACGGGGACTTGGTTAGACGAAAATGGAAGAAAATGTGTTGTGGGTCGCGTCGCGAAGGCTGTGGTCGCGCCGCGATGATTAAGAGCAAAACTGGATCAGAACACTAGTAATTTGAAGCACCAGCTGTAGCACGTTGTCGCGCCGTGACAAGTAGGGTCGCGCCGCGGCCAGCCTGGTTCCAGACCCGATTTTCAGCTTTAAATGGGGTGTGTTCAGGGGTAAAACCGTCATTTCGCATATGGATCAGTTTGTGGGATAAATCTCAGCCACCCATCTCATTCATTTCATTTCCTTTTTCATTTTTCTTCCATTTATTCTCTCAAAACATAAATCCTCTTTGGATTCAAGTGAAGATTTGGGGTTCAAGACTTGTGATTCGATCTTTGGCGTAGTTGGAAAGTGTGTTCTCCTCGTTCTTAGCTACACGGTGATACTAGTGGTAAGCTCTAACTCCGAAATTCATTTTCGTGTTCATCATTCAAGTTTAGGGCTTTTGATTGTATGATTCATAGGTGAAACCCATTTAGTTGTTAATTGGAGATTAACACCAATATTCGGGTTTATGGTTGTTATTGGCGGTTTTGTGTTTAGTGTGCAAGTTTATGCTTGTAAAACTTGTAAATGGTGAGATTTTGACTTAATTGGTTAAAATTAGGGTTTTGGTGTCAAAATGGGTGAGACATGTGTTTAACACTTGTGTTTGGGTTTACTTGGCATATTAGGACCATTTTCACCCGTGTTAGTAATTATTGGTTAGTTTGGGCGCGGTTTGTACTTGGAATTACTTTTGGGTCGAATTTGCACTAAGTGTCAAATTGGGTTGGTTTGTAAATCCAATCTAAGTGTGTTGTTGAATTTGTGATAATGGAATAGGTACGTTCCATTGACGAGTTGCGGATTACTTGGTTGCATTCATCAAGGCTTAAGGTGAGTGTTAATATCCTATATGCATATGTATGTGTAGGATGGGTGCGGGTCGGGTGAAGTGGTTCTCGGTTATAGAGCTCACTTCACATATAGGTGGATTGATGGACTTGTGTGTAGGTCCAATTGGCACGGTTGTGCGTTTTGGTTGACCATCTTTGACGAGGTGCACACCTTGCGTGTACTCTATCACATGGGCGTGTGATTTGGATTATATAACCCCAATGGCGAAGGGTTAATATTGTGAGTGGAATAATTATGCGTGTACGTATATAATGTATTTATTTGTGTAGTATGAATGTGGTATTGTCGCGGTGTTCAAGACACCACATTCTAAGTAACGAGTAGTAGTGTCGCGGTGTTTAAGACACTACTCATTGTTTGATTGGCATGTGGTATTGTCGCGGTGGTTAAGACACCACATTGTCATGGGAGTGGAATTGTCGCGGTGTTCAAGACACCACTCATTATTTTGATTGACGTGTGGATTCGTCGCGGTGTTTAAGACGCCACATTGTCATGGGGTGAATTAGTCGCGGTGTTTAAGACATCACCCGGGGGATTAGTGATTACGCCAGTGTTTATGTAACGCTAATGGATGTTACGAACTCCGACGGTCTCTTACGAGTATCTTTCCCTTGTACGATTGGTTAACCATGGTTATTGTGTTGTAAGCGTAAGCAAATTATGTTATTCGAGAGATATATACATATATATACATATATATTGTATACATATAATGTTGTATTGTCGTGTTGTAGCTAACCCTCCGGGTGTAGCTTATTGGCATTGTTCACATCGTTGTTGGCAAACTTATATTTTGTTGATGTATCTTTAGCTCATTGCTTAGTGATCTTACGGTATGCTTAGACTAGCTTGCCTTTATGTTTGGATGCTCCGGTATGCGGTATTTGCTATTTTGTGGCGTGTCCATTTTATGCATATATATGTATGTAGTATATTCTCACTCACTAAGCGTTAGCTTACCCTCTCGTTGTTGATATTTTTATAGGTTCGCATGCTTGGCGGCTCGGGTAAGCTTGGGAATTAGAGATCTCGGCTAGGTTGCTTTAGAAGATCTTGCTTTTGGACTCGATTAGGATTTGGGTAGCGTAGTCCCAAATCACCATGCTCGGTTTTGTGTAAACGTAACTAGTCGGGTCATAATGATTATAACCGGTTTACGATTTAATTAATGAACCATTGTATTAAGGAGTTTAAATCATTAATGTATGTTTTAAGTTCGATGAACTTACTTTGATAACAAATACGTTTTGGAATATGTGTAACGGGACCTAAAGTATTATTTAACGCGTATTAAAAGGAAAAATTTTTATGGGCCGGTTTTAATACGGGTTGGGTCGTTTCAAGTGGTATCAGAGCATGGTCTAAGGGATTTAGGTGACTTGAGATAGGTGCCTAGACTTAGACTTTTGTGTGTGCTCAATTTGTTGCGGGCCTTGTAGGATTACGGGTCGAAATGGGTTTAGTTAGTGCCTTGTTTATAGGTTGACTAATGTTTATATTAGTAATGCGGATATTATTAATATATTATTGTGTTGTGGTGTAATTCTCGCGTGTGTTTATATCGCGTAGAATTTTGTTTGTGTTTGTTTATGTCATCGAGCGAGGCGGTCATTGTACTAACGAGTTGATACGGCATGTGTGCGTAATAAGGACTTGCAAACCTTATTACGGGTGCAAATCGTGTCAAACAAGTGATGTACGACGAGTGTTTAGCAAGATGGGCCGGTGTTGTGTGTGTGGTTTTACACGTTCGTGGTCTAACCGCTTTGCATTCCTTAGAATGGCGACGGGAAATGGGATCGAGACGAACGACGCTGAGTTTAACGCTAGAGTTGCGGCCGCCGTTGCGGAGCAAATGAGTGCGTTTCGAGAAGAAATGGATAGGAAGTATTCCGAACTTCAAAGTAGTAGCGAAATGGAGCGTTGTCTTAAGAGCTTCATGAGGACTAAACCCCCAATGTACGACGGAAAGCCAGATCCTTTGATAAGCACAACTTGGATTTCGGACGTCGAAGGGTGTTTCCGTACTATTGATTGCCCTCCTGAGAGAAAGACGAGACTCGCTACGAGTTTGTTGCGGGGTAGGGCAAGGGATTGGTTGGATGGTAAGATTGATCTTGTCGGTGGCGAGACGTTTATGGCTTTATCGTGGGACGACTTTAAGGAGGAATTCTTCGAGGAGTTCCGGACTTCGACCGATTTGTGGGAATTGCGTAATGAGTTGCGAAATTTGCGACAAGGATCTATGGATTTGAGTACTCTCAAGACGACCTTTATGGCGAAGGCTCGTTTTTGTCCGGAGTATTTGGGGAATGATCGTTTGTTGATGGGGGATTTCTATCGAACCTTGAATGATGACTTGAAGAATAAGATTAGCCGGGGTCACGCGAAATCGTTTGCGGAATTATTCGCCGTGGCTAGAGGTTTCGAGTCGTATTCACGATCAAAGAAGGGTGAACCTTCGAGCGAGAGAAGGGTTGTTTCGCATGGTGCTCCGAGTAAGAGGACTAAGGGTCCGAGTGTGAGCACGGGTGGTACACGGACGGGTATATTGGATTCTAGTGCGTCTAGATGTTACAATTGTGGCATAAGGGGTCACAAGTCGTGGGAATGTTCGGTACCAAAAGGCGATGGCATGGTGTACTTCAATTGCCAAGAAGAAGGACATCGTAAGTCGGAATGTCCCAAGTTAGCGGGGACGGGGCCGGCAAGGAGACGTTAAGGTACGTTTCGTTTTAATAAATATGTCTTTTGATTATTTATTAAGTGCCGTTTGAAGTTGAGTTTACTAAATGCATTGTGTTGTGCATGTTATTGATATGGGTGACGTTCCTAATGGAAGTACCCTATGACGACGTTTTGATTGACGGGCGAAGGGCGTAAGACTTGGTGTAACCAAGCATTCCTTGATATTTGTAAAATGTTTCTACCAAGCCATGGAAATGGGTTGGTGTTCGGTTGTTAAGCGCGTGTTCGCTTTTGTGTTGAGGTCGATGAACCGTGAGGTTCGACGGGTGGGCTGAAACCCTTGAGATCGAGTGTTTTGAATCTCGATGTATGTTGGTAATGGAGTCTTTATGACGCGACATTAGGTGCCTCTTTTATACCTACTAGCGTGGTGTTCGACTCCGATTATGTTGCGGTTACATTGTACTTAGGGTACCGAAGTGAAATCCTTAGGTACATGAGTGACTAGGTGTAATTTGACAAACTAAAGCAATTGGATGATTGCGAAGGTATGGTTTGTGTAATCGTGGTACACTTTTTTGCTCGAAGTGTTTAAGGATTGATTGAAATCCTTTGTGTGCTCAAGGCTGGAGCAAGATATGGTGACGGGTCGTGTGAGCCCAATCTTTGTAAATTCTACCTTAGGTAGCATTGTACGGTTGTACGAGTTGTGGATATGGGACGTAGTTCCAAATGGGGGAGTTACACTCCCGCACGAGGAAGTTTTAGTGTGAGATTTCGGATGATGCTTTTGGTAGATCCGGAAAATGTTGTCGAGGCCTGATTTTGGTCGATTTGTAGTAGATTACAATTTCGGATAAATTGTACTTATGGTTTGGATTTAAATTATCACCGAGGTGGTAATGTGGTAAATCTCGATTGAGAGATAATGGACGTGTTTGGCGAGCAAGGTGAAATCCTTCGGTTAAGGGAGGTGTGTGTCGGATTCTCTTCTAGAGAATAATTGTTTTGTGCCTATGTTTGATATAGGTGGTTCTTGCTCGTGTATGTGAATGGTTAGTGGTATCCGTTAGGATTCACTATGGCATAGCAGAGCGCGATGTTACGCTACTCGTCGTTCGAGGCCAAAAGGGCGTTGATTGATGAAGCATGACTTTCGGGTCCGCTGACTTCATCATGGTATTGGTGATTGATGAAGCATGACCTTTAGGGTCCGCTGACTTCATCATGGGAGTATACGATTGGTGGAGCATGACCTTCGGGGTCCGCTGGTTTCATCATGAGCGAGGTGTTATATCAGTGAAGCATGACTTTCAGAGTCCGCTGACTTCATCCGGTGTTGAGATTGGTGAAGCATGACCTTCGGGGTCCGTTGACTTCATCATGGGATTATTGATTGGTGAAGCATGATATTCGGGTTCGCTGACTTCATCATGGTAGTGAATCGCGTGTAGTTCGGATTCACTAAGGCGCGTGTGTTTTCGGCCAGCCTTCGTGTTGTGTGATCTGTCGGTTGTTTTATACACCGATGGTGGGGTCGTAAGGACCGTGATGTTGATCTGTTGGTTGTTTTATACACCAATGGTGGGGTCGTAAGGACCGTGTTGTGTGATCGATCGGGTGTTTTTATACGCCGATGGTGGGGTCGCGAGGACCACGTGGTATGATTAGTGATGCGATAGCCGTGTGATGTTAAGCGAGGTGTATATAAAATAGTTATTATTTTACTAGGAAAATACTATTAAATACGATACAATTTTACACAAGATATTTATTTATTTATAGAATGGATATACTTAAACCTTGCTACAACACTTATAGGCAGTGTACCTAATCGTACAGTAGTGTAGTTTTTAGTAAGTCCGGTTCGTTCCACAGGGAAATCTTTAAACAAAGCTCAACGCTATATTAGTTTACTTTTATAAAAATACAAATATATATATAAGTAATATTATTATTATAAAGGGGGGTTTTTACCGTTTAATGACCGGTTTGCCGATTTTAAGATTTTAGTCGCAGTTAAAACCTAATGTAAAATATAAAATAAATACAAGACTTAAATTAAAGCGTAAAGTAAATAACGATAATGAAATTTCGAATAATAAAAATGCGATAAAATAAAATTGCGATAATTAAAAAGTACGATAATTAAAAGTGCGATTAAATAACAATAAATAAAAGTGCGATAATTAGAAGTGCAATTAAATATAAAATAAAGGAAATTAAATATGAAATAAAAGAATTATGCTTATTTAAACTTCCGTAATCATGATGTTTGACGTGTTGATTTTAGTTTTATGCCCATGGGTTAATTGTCCTTTGTCCTGGATTATTTAATATGTCCGTCTGATTTTTGTCCATAACAGTCCATCAGTCATAAATATAAAGCGCAAGTGTCCTCGTCAAATTATTATTATACCCGAAGTTAAATATTCCAACTAATTGGGGATTCGAATTGTAACAAGGTTTTAATACTTTGTTTAATGAATACACCAGGTTATCGACTGCGTGTAAACCAAGGTTTTACTACTTTGTTAACAATTACACCAATTACCCTTGAATGTAATTTCACCCCTGTTTTAATTATTCTAGTGGCTATTAATCCATTCCCGTGTCCGGTTAAATGAACGATTATTCGTACATATAAATACCCCGCCCATCGTGTCCGATCGAGTGTATATGGTAATTTATAGGGACGCCCAATTGTAAATCTTTATATTAACATTAACAAACTTTCATTTAGTTAAACAAATATAAAGCCCATTAATAGCCCATAGTCTAATTTCCACAAGTGTCGTTCTTTTGTCCAAACCCCAATTATGGTACAAAGCCCAATTATCCAATTTTAGTAATTAGCCCAACATCATGATTACTTCATTTTAAATAAGCATAATAATAACTTAGCTACGAGACATTAATGTAAAAAGGTTGAACATAACTTACAATGATTAAAAATAGCGTAGCGTTACACGGACAGAATTTCGACTTACACCCTTACAACATTCGCTAACATACCCTTATTATTAGAATTATAATTAAAATTAAAATTAAAATATAAATTATATATATATATATATATCGTATGATAAGAAGAAAAAAAGATGATGAATTTTGATCAGAATTCGGGTTGCTTTATAGCCAGAGTCGAAAATTGGGGCTCCGCGACTCGCGGCAAAAACCCCTTCAATCTCCGCGAGTCGCGGAGGATGTATTTACAGCTCACACCCTTGGAGTTTCTTGCTGCCGACGGTTTTAATAATATATATATAATATATATATAATTAATATAATTAATTATATATTATATTATATTTATATACATAGTTAACTTGTAATTTTTAGTCCGTTGCGTCGAGCGTTAAGAGTTGACTCTGGTCCCGGTTCCGGATTTTCGAACGTCCTCGCGTACAATTTTATATTTTGTACTTTGCGTTTTGAATCTTGTACTCTTGTAGTTTCGAGACGTTTCTTATCAATAATTGGAACCTTTTTTGATTGTCTTTTGTACTTTTGAGCTTTTTGGTCGTTTGTGTCTTCAATTCGTCGAATCTGTCTTTTGTCTTCACCTTTTATTATACAAACGAATATCACTTGTAAATAGAACAATTGCAACTAAAAGCTTGTCTTTCTTGAGGAATAATGCTATGAAATATATGTTCGTTTTTAGCATTATCAAATATTCCCACACTTGAGCGTTGCTTGTCCTCAAGCAATATTGTCTTGAAATACTAGAATCACTTCTTTATTCTTCACACTTTGTACATCAGTGATTTCTATACGGCGGTATAAACAATGGTAGTAACGATATGGTTTACAGTCCCACATGACTATAAAAATTTAGATCCATTAAGGAATTTGGATCTTTATGAAAACATTTGATCTTTTGAAATCTAGTTTTTACCCTAGATAAGTTTTCCGGAATAACCCTTTACCGGTGTTTGCAAAATATTTTTGTGAGTTTGGTGGGTTTCAGATTTGAAAATTTTAGCTCAAAACTTGCGGTTTTGTGTCACCCACTTGCTAACCTTGTATTTGGAAAGCAACACGTCCAGTTTACTTGTCCCGTATATTACCTTTCGGCAAACTACCGTCCGGTTGTAAAGGAAGGCGTTGAACAAGCAACTGTTAAGGCAATGTCCCGTGACATGCTTTTGATTATGGTCTATAACGTGTCGGACGCAATTACTATCCTTGGTAGGAGCAATAGTAAAGCTCACCCTTATAATTTTTCGGTCTGGCACAAGGTCCTGTCTTTGACCATGCTATGCAACCACCGTTCTTACGGTTGACACCCGATTTAGTTCAGGTGACCTAATGAATTCCAGGTGAATTCCTAGGATTTTACGTTCAATGGTAATGAACGCATTGAAAATAGGGTTTTCAGAAAACAAATCGGTTTGTAATTTTGATCAAAATATTTTCTCGTTCAAGCTCGAGTTTAGATATCATTGAATTCCATGAGTTTGTAATTCTCAATCTTTAAGGTCAATCTCTAGGATTGAGTAATATCAGTCTTAAAAGCTGATTTTTAATCTTTAAGGAGATTATCCTTTCTGGGGATCTGATTCATTAGTCTTATCCAGCTAATTTGCATGGTGCCTCCCCATTGTACGAGATAAATCCTTCTCATGGTTAGGATAAATCTGACCACTTGGCGACCCTGTTTAATGCTGAGGTCCGTGGATTTCCTGCTGATTTTAGTGATGACTTTTCTAGATTTTTCGTCAACCTACAGCTGGTCTGGACGACAACTTCATGACCTAAATCAAGAAGCGCGTTTCTTTTTCGGAAGACTTTACTTCCTTTTAATGATGGAATTGATTCATCGTGTAGATCCATCTCTTCTTTTCTTTCATCGGGTAAAACAGTTTAGTTTAGTTCAAAGCAAAAGTATTTTCAGTTATTTGTTACAGATATATGTGACATATGTTTAAGATAACTTGGTAAATTTTCCCACACTTGGCTTTTTATTTTTCTTTTTATCGTCCTCTATTCCATTTTAAATGAATTTTGACATTTTAGTTTGTTTCTCAATTTATGTCCTTTCCGAGGTAACAATAATTTCGGTGTTAAAACCTAGTTTTATCGTTCATAAATATGTATAAACATGATTTGAATTTATTTAATTGAAAATTTTGAAAAATTTTACTAGAATTGGGTAGTCAGTATATAAGACTAGGGCTGTTCTTTTTTATCAGAGAGCACTAGATTCTAATACAACTACTGCTTTACTAGTATTAATGGTAACCAAGTGTATAAAATAAAAATTTTAAAATCCGAAAGAATTTAACCCCTTCCCACACTTAAGATCTTGCAATGCCCTCATTTGCAAGAAATCAGTAACAATTTAAATTATTGAGGGTGATTAGTGTGAAAATGATTAAATTTTTACCAAAGTTTCCAAATATATTGGCGTTTGTTTGCTGAATGATAAATGGTGCACATCATTTGTTCATTCCGTCTTGTTGTTATTTCGCATATATTTTGCATCTTGTCGTCAAAATTAGTTGCTTTTGCTGAACTTAATGCCAGTCTTTGAAAATGCGTTGTTTTACCCTGTTGTGTACATAAGATAAACTGCAAACATATATACATATTTTTGAAGTTTGGTATATTACCCCACATTCAAAAATTATTAAAATCTAAGAATAAAAGTTTAGACAATTATAAAAATGATTACAATATTAACAAAAATATTAAACGTATCAATAATTACAAATTACAAAATAAAAGAAAATAATAATAAGTAAACTAAGGATGATATTGGTACCAATAGGGGTTCCAGGCATAACCATAAGTGCTATAGAATGCTTCGGCAGGGTCATACGTAGGATATGGTGGCTGCATCTCTATCGACCAAGGAGGGAAGACGGGTTTCGGTGTAGGAATATAGTTTCTACCTATATGTTGGCAATGCGCTATGATCTGGTTCTGATGAACTTGCCAATCTTCAAATGCTCTCTGTCTAGCATTTTCGTATTCCTGAGAAGCTATAAACCTATGCATTTCTTGCATCTCATTCCCCCCTCCTACATTACCTTCCTGCTGGTTTCTCTCCACCTGTGGATGTCTACCATGGTATCGTACTGCGGCGTTATTTCGCCGCTTCAAAACTTTCGCACCATGGTATACATTTAAACCTATAGTGTCGCGGGGTTCCGGCTCTTCTAGTAATAATCCCCCCCGACTTATATCCACACCGAGATATTCACCAATCAATGTAATAAAAATACCACCTCCTATTATGCTATGTGGACGCATCCCCCGAACCATAGCTGATAAATAATAACCCACACAATATGGTATACTTACAGCGCTCTGTGGGTCTCGAATACACATATGGTAAAACAAATCTTGTTCATTTACCTTTTCTTTGTTTTTACCCCTTTGTGTAATCGAATTAGCTAAAAACCTATGTATTACTCTTAATTCGGCTCTATCTATATCCAAATAAGAGTAGTTTCCCCCTTTGAAACGGTGATGGCTTGTCATTTGACTCCACACACCGTGTGTATCAAAATTTTCATCTATCTTTCTACCGTTTAGTATCAATCCTCTACAATCGGCAGACGCTAACTCCTCAGGCGTATATATACGTAAAGCCTGAGCCATGTCCAGTAAAGACATGTGGCGCATCGAACCGCCTAACAAAAATCTAATAAAAGAACGATCGGTTAAACTAGCTACCCGATCATTCAACTCTATACTACATAACAACTCTTCACACCATACTTTATATACAGGTCTGCGTATGGTGAATAAACATATCCAGTCATTAAAAGAAGAATTACCATACCTCTGTACAAGTAATTCCCTAATTGGCCCGGCCAATTCTACAGCTTCTAAGGGTCCCCATTCTATGACCCTCGGTACCTCAACAACCTTGGAATGAAGAGTATGCAAACCCCGTTGATATTTTGGATAATCTATCCAAAGTCTGTCAAATCTCAGGTTCGGGTGCAACTCTTCCAAATGCATATCGGAAAAGGTTATGACTGGATGAGGGACATCCTGCTTGTAGTAGTTATCTACCTCCTGTTGTTCCAAATTCTCGGCAGGAGCATTGCGGGCTTGGGATGAAGATTCACCCCTTTCATTCTGCAAAACACATCAAACACAAATTTTGTGCATCCAAATATGCATTAGTGTCAGCAAAATCATCAATCAAAATAATTACAATGACATTATCAATTTATATCAAACTTAAGCTTATTTTCACATTTTTATCAAATCTACACTTTTTCAAATAAGCATATACGAAAATTTTCGCCAAGTTCATAAGCATTCAACTCAAATAACATGTCAAAATAATCATTACTAGCAATCAAACAAGTCTCAAATGGCACTATCTTTCAAAAATCAAGTTCATGAATTTTGGAATTGAAAAAGTCCACTTTAATTCTCAAAATCATGTTTAGGCTCAAAGTTTGGATCATTTAATTACCTAGACATGTTACACTACTCAATTTAGCAACAATTCATGACAAAAATCGGCCATAACCTGTTTATATCAAAAAGCCCCAAATTTGCTCAAGAACACAAACCCTAGATTACTCAAAATTTGAAGTTTAAGGCTTCTAATCATGTTAAACAGCATCAATCTAGGTTATACAAGCATAATACATAAACAATTTAAGTCTAATTACACTAAAAAGCATCAAAATCAAATTGGGAAAAAATTAGCTCAAGAACACCTAATTTCGAATTAAATAGTGTTTAGGTGTAGAAATTTACCGTTTTTCTTGAGTAATTCTTAGATATCATCCTTCTCAACATGATTTTAGCAAAAGATTTTTGGTGATTAACGGTTAAAAATTGAGATTTTTGGGGGTGATTTTCGGGTTTTTTCGGGTTCTTTTTTCGCAGTATATTTCTGTTTTGTGTGTGGGTGAGTGAACTGATCGTTTGCAGCTCTTATTTTTTTTCTGTAATCCGGTCTCTCCGCGAGTCGCGGGGATTTACCCTCCAAACTCCGCGACTCGCGGAGTTTGGTATTTTTTTTTTTTTTTTTTTTTTTATAATCTTTAACTTATTAAAACAATTTAGTAATTAATTTTAAAATTTTGTTTCCCTTGTTATTTAGGACGAGGTCGTTTCGGATCGATGTCCTAGTCCGTCCTTCGACAAAATTTTAAAATTTGTCTTTTTGTAGCGATTGTTTTAAAAGCTAAGATTTTTGGTTTTTTTTCAATGTTTTTGGCATACTTTAATTCAATAAGATTAAAAATAATGATAATAAAAGTTCTCGTCCCTCCCTCGGGTAAAGCAATTTCGGTTCAAAGACCTAGTCTTCAACTTACGACGAATTTTAAAAATCATATTTTTAACTTAATGAGATAAAGTAAATTTTTGTTTTTAAATTCACACAACTTAAATATAAATTCAAAATTAAAAATTAAAAATTCACACCAAACTTAAAATTTGAAATGCATAAAATTAAAAATTCATATTTTAAAAATTAAAAATTCACACCAAACTTAATTTAAAAATTTATAAATTCATATCAAACTTATATTAATTTTTCAAATATTTACACTTTTAAATATATTGTTTTTACAAAGTTTACAATATTAATTTAAGATTTAATATTAATTTTAAAAACATGGTAAAAATAAATTTAAAAATCTTTTTGTCTTTTTATCCCACTTTAATCAATCAAATATTATCAAAAATATGCGCCCCTCTTTTCGGTAAAGTAATTTCGGTTCCAAGACCTAATTTAACTCATGACGAATTTTTGAAATATTTTGGGTTGATTGTTTAAAGATATTTATACCTTAAGAATAAACGTTAAATTTCGCAGTGATGTAATAAATTTTTGAATGATATCAATAATTTCGGTCGCCAAACCTAATTTTATTCAATACCAATTTAATACTTTTTAGCGAACAAATTAGCGTTTATTATCAAAAGGTTAAAAATAAAAATAAAAATAAAAACTGTACAGACATACCTGTGAAATAGATTTCTTAGTTATATGATCTATTCCATTCATAAGATAGTCGGTTTAATTGGTTTTCTATGGCTCCAAAGGCGTAACCTCGAGCATTCAGTGTCTTTTCTTCTAAACATATGAACGGTCCGTCTCTGCATAAAGTAACAAATTCGGTATTTGAATAGGTTTGATTATTTGAACATTTACCTCCATGTGACCATTTTCCGCATTTGTGACATCGTTCTAGGTGTCGTGCTCTTCTTTTCGCTGCGGATTTTGATTTTCCTTTACCAAATTGTAACTTATTATCTTCGCATCTGGATTCTTTTCTAACTCCGTCCATTCTTTCTCTGATTACTGATACTAATTCGCTCGGTAGTATATCATTATTTCTTTTAGTGATCAAAGCGTGTAGCATTAGACCATGGTTTAGTTCACAGGCAGTCTTCATTTCGTAAAAACCTAAAAAAATAAAAATTCAGAATGGGGGGAGAAGACTAGTTCTTTAGGGTCTGCTAGGGAAAGACCATACGTGTTCCATTTTCGAGAACTACACGAAAACAGACAATCTAACTCTAACAGAAATACATATTATCCTTTAAAGACTTGATTCTCCCCACACTTAGTTAGCTGTGGTGTCGAAATTGTGAATAACTTCGTTGTCGACTTCCATCGGACCATGTATGTAATGTTTAACTCTGTGACCATTAACTTTAAATTCAATCCCATTTGAATTTATTAATTCTATCGTTCCGTATGGGAAAACTCTTTTGACTATGAATGGTCCAGACCATCTTGATTTTAATTTTCCAGGAAATAGCTTGAATCGTGAATTGAAAAGAAGAACTCTGTCTCCTTCTTTAAATTCTTTTGAACTTCTGATTCTTTTATCATGCCATTTCTTCGTTCTTTCTTTATAGATTAACGAATTTTCGTATGCTTCATGTCTTAATTCTTCTAATTCGTTTAATTGACTTAATCGTAGACGTCCGGCTTCATGTAAATCAAGATTACATGTCTTCAAAGCCCAAAATGCTTTGTGTTCAATTTCTACTGGAAGATGACATGCTTTTCCATAAACAAGTCTAAAAGGTGTGGTTCCAATTGGAGTTTTGTAGGCTGTTCTAAAAGCCCAGAGTGCATCCTCCAATTTAATGGACCATTCCTTCGGATTTGATCCTACGGTTTTCTCTAGAATACGTTTTAAAGCTCGGTTGGTATTTTCAACTTGTCCACTTGTTTGTGGATGATATGCGGTGGAGATTTTATGAGTTACTCCATATCTTTTAAGAACTTTCTCAAGTTGATTATTACAGAAATGAGTACCCCGATCACTTATTAAAGCTTTCGGTGTTCCAAACCTTGCAAAAAGACATTTTAAAAAATTGACTACAACTCGTGCATCGTTAGTTGGGAGAGCTTGTGCTTCCGCCCATTTAGATACATAATCAATGGCTACGAGTATATATAAATTATTATGAGATTTTGGAAATGGACCCATAAAGTCAATACCCCAAATGTCAAATACTTCACATACTTGGATGACATTTTGTGGCATTTCATCACGTTGACTTATTTTTCCGGCCCTTTGACATGCATCACAGGATTTGCAAAGAAGGTGTGCGTCTTTGTAAATTGTAGGCCAATAGAATCCAGCTTCATAAACTTTTCTTGCTGTTAGTTGAGGCCCATAATGCCCTCCTGTTGGTCCTGTGTGACAATGGTTTATTATTTTACTAGCTTCATCTCCAAATACACATCGGCGTATTATTCCATCGGGACAACTTTTAAACAGATGTGGATCTTCCCAGAAATAGTGTTTTATATCACTGAAGAATTTCTTTCGTCTTTGGTACGATAATCCTTTTTCAAGGAATCCACATACTAAATAATTTGCATAGTCTGCAAACCATGGGATTTCTTTATAATCTATCTTCAATAGATATTCATCAGGAAAGTTGTCTTGTATGGCCGATTCATTCAGAACTTCTAATTCAGGATTTTCAAGACGACAAAGATGATCAGCGGCGAGATTTTCTGCTCCTCTTTTATCTCGGATTTCAATATCAAACTCTTGTAAGAGTAAGATCCAACGGATTAATCTTGGTTTAGCATCTTGTTTTGAAAATAGGTATCTAAGAGCAGAATGGTCGGTATAGACCACCGTTTTTGCTAGAACGAGATATGATCGAAATTTGTCAAAAGCAAAGACAATAGCAAGGAGTTCTTTTTCAGTAGTCGTATAGTTTGTTTGTGCTCCTTGTAATGTCTTACTAGCATAATATATAGGTTGAAATCGTTTTTCAATCCTTTGTCCTAAAACGGCTCCCATTGCAAAATCACTTGCATCGCACATTAGTTCAAATGGTAGATTCCAATTCGGTGTTATCATGATCGGCGCATTAGTGAGTTTTTCTTTAAGAATATTAAAAGATTTGATACACTCATTTGAAAAGATGAATGGCGCATCCTTTTCTAGGAGTTTATTCATAGGAGTGGCAATTTTAGAAAAATCTTTTATGAAACGTCGGTAAAAACCGGCATGCCCTAGAAAACTCCTAACTCCTCTAACATTGGTGGGATGTGGAAGTTTAGCAATTACATCTACTTTAGCTCTATCCACTTCAATTCCTTCTTTTGAAATTTTATGTCCAAGAACGATGCCTTCTTTAACCATGAAATGGCATTTCTCCCAATTAAGTACTAGATTTGATTTTTCGCATCTAATTAGCATTCGTTCCAGATTAACTAGACATGATTTAAATGTATCACCGAAGACTGAAAAGTCATCCATGAATACTTCCATGCATTCTTCTATCATGTCGTGAAAAATCGCCATCATGCACCTTTGAAAGGTTGCAGGGGCGTTACAAAGTCCAAATGGCATGCGTTTGTAAGCAAAAGTACCATAAGGGCACGTGAATGTGGTTTTCTCTTGGTCCTCGGGTGCTATTGGAATTTGAAAATATCCGGAAAATCCATCTAGAAAACAATAGTAACTATTTCCGGCTAATCTTTCCAACATTTGATCTATGAAAGGTAAGGGAAAGTGATCTTTTCTGGTGGCGTCATTTAATTTTCTATAATCAATACATACACGCCATCCTGTTACAGTCCTAGTAGGAATAAGCTCATTTTTCTCATTTGTAATGACAGTCATGCCACCCTTCTTAGGTACGCATTGAACTGGGCTTACCCATGGACTATCAGAGATTGGATATATCAAACCTGCATCTAGCAGTTTAATAATCTCTTTCTTAACTACATCTTGCATATTAGGGTTTAGTCTTCGTTGGCGTTGCACATACGTTTTATGACCTTCTTCCATAAGGATTTTATGTGTGCAATACGAAGGACTTATTCCTTTAATATCATGAATCTTCCATGCAATGGCTGGTTTATGAGCTTTCAACACAGAAATGAGTTGTGATTTCTCATTTTCAGTAAGAGAAGACGATATTATTACAGGTAATTCAGATTCACCATGTAAATAAGCGTATTCCAAATGGTTTGGAAGTGGCTTTAACTCTAATTTCGGAGGTTCTTCTATCGATGATTTATATCGATATCTGTCTTCTTCTTTTAGCATTTGAATTTCTTCTGTTGTTGGTTCATATCCATTAGCTATAAGTGTAGCTAACATTTCAGCTTCATCAATTGGTTCATTACCTTCTCCTAAAGAACATTCTCCTGTTCCTTGTAATTCTGGAAATTCTTCTAATAATTCTGCATGTACATCTATAGTTTGAATATAATAACATGTATCATCTGCAGATTGCGGTTGTTGCATTGCTCTATCAACTGAAAAGGTAACACTCTCATCCTCTATACTTAGGGTCAGTTTCTTACCGAACACGTCTATCATTGCTTTAGCCGTGTTTAAGAATGGTCTTCCTAATATGAGAGGAACTTGAGAATCTTCTTCCATGTCCAAAACAACAAAATCTACTGGAAATACTAAAGTACCAACTTTAACTAGCATGTTCTCCATTATCCCTCTAGGATATTTTATTGATCTATCGACTAGTTGTATGGTTATTCTGGTTGGTTTCAATTCTCCAAGGTCTAGTTTAGCGTATAGTGAATACGGCATTAGATTTATACTAGCACCTAAGTCTGCCAATGCTTCTATTGAACTAAGACTACCCAGAAAACATGGAATTGTGAAACTTCCTGGATCAGATAGTTTTTCTGGTATCTTATTCAACAGCACTGCTGAACAATTAGCATTCATAGTAACAGCCGAGAGTTCTTCCATTTTCTTTCTATTTGTGATTAGATCTTTCAAGAATTTAGCATATCTTGGCATTCCTGAAATCACATCAATGAAAGGAAGATTTACATTTATCTGTTTAAACATATCCAAGAATTTGGATTGCTCGGCTTCAAGTTTTTCTTTCTTCATTTTACTCGGGTAAGGAAGTGGTGGTTGGTATGGTTTAACATAAGGTTTATCCTTAACTGTGTTATCTTCATTAACCTTTTCAACTACCGGTTCTTTTTCCTTATCTTGATCAGGTTGTGGTTCTTGTGGAGTAGGAATAGTTTCATCAGAAGTTACAGGTATTTCAGGTGGGTTAAGTGTTGTACCACTTCTTGTGGTAATAGCTTTAGCTGTTTCATTCCGGGGGTTAGCATTTGTATCACTAGGTAGACTTCCCGGTTTTCTTTCACCTATTAACCTTGCTAGGTTACTCACTTCTTGTTCCAGATTTTGAATAGAAGCTTGTTGATTTCTAAATGCTTGAGCATTTTGTTCATTGGTTTGTTTCTGAGATGTGAAAAACTGCGTTTGAGTTTCAACTAGCTTCGTCATCATATCTTCTAAATTCGGCTTTTTATCATCGGTTTGTTGTGGTGGTTTGTTTTGAAAATTAGGTTTTTGCTGATTGTAAGTATTATTGGATACTTGTTGATTGCTAGGACCTTGTTGGTTGTTGTATGGAATATTTCGGTTATAATTCTGGTTTTGATTGTAAATCGGTCTTGGCGGTTGATAATTATTCTGATAATTATTTCCAGGCCTTTGGTTTATGTATGAAATATTTTCTCTTTGTTCCATTGTTAATTCAATACTGAGACAATCTTTTGTCAAATGTGGTCCTCCACACTGCTCACAACTAATTCGTATTGAGTGAATATCTTTAGTCATCTTTTCCATTCGTCTCTCAAAAGCATCTATCTTTGCGGAAATGGAATCTAAGTCATGGCTAGAATCGGCTCTAGCTGCTTTAGATGATCTAATGATGTCTTTTTCTTGGTGCCACTCATGTGAGTGGGAAGCAGTGTTATCAATAATTTTGTAAGCATCAGTTTCGGTTTTCTTCATAATAGAACCACCAGCTGCTATATCTATGTCTTTTCTTGTAGTGATGTCGCATCCTCGGTAGAATATTTGTACTATTTGACAGGTGTCTAAACCATGTTGCGGACATCCTCTTAATAACTTTCCATATCTAGTCCACGCCTCATATAGAGTTTCATTTGGCTTTTGTGTGAACGTAACAATTTCTGCTTGAAGTCTTACGGCTTTAGATGCAGGAAAGAATTGTTTAAGAAATTTGTCAATTAAAACGTCCCATGTATCGATCGCCCCTTCAGGTAACGATTCCAACCAATCTTTGGCTTCTCCCTTTAAAGTCCAGGGAAATAACATGAGATATATCTGTTCATCCTCCACTTCTCGGATTTTAAATAGTGTGCAGATCCTATTAAAGGTATGTAGATGTTCATTTGGATCTTCCTTCGGCGCACCACTAAATTGGCATTGATTAGTCACCATGTGTAGAATTTGTCCTTTGATTTCATAATCTGGCGCATTAATGTCTGGATGAGTAATTGCGTGACCTTGGCCAGTGCGTTTAGCTCTCATTCGGTCTTCCATACTTAAAGGTTCCAGATTCTCCATAATTGAATTTGTTGAATCGGTATCACTAGATGATTCTGATTTAATGGTTCGTTCCTCAACAATCTCTGTTTGAATGATTGGTGGTTCCGGAGGAAAGTTTAGTGGTTCAGGATCTATGAACCGTTCTTGAATATTTTCCGGATTCTCAATTGTGAGGTTGGGTTCAAAAAATGGATTATCGGAAATTTGAACTGAAGTACTTGGTCGACTGGATGACGATTCTAAAGAAAAATCAACGGCGGTTATATTTGCTAAATGTCTTGATCTAGTTACAGGTGGTGAACGTACAAAAGGTGATGAACGTCTTGCTCGGTGCATTCACTGAATATCCTATTAGTTTTAAAAAGGAAAGAAAAATTATAATAAGTTATCCAATCAATAGACTTTTCTGATTTTGCCCACGTTTCGAATAGCCAAAAGATGCAGCAGAGGGGCAGGATTCGTTTGGTCTCAATATAATTGAGGACTGTTTGGCTCCAATAACCCGGTCCACGTACAAATCCAACTATTACTACGAACCAGAAAATTTTGATGTCTATTAATTTAACCACTTAAAATAAATTTTCGTAATTTTAAGAAATTTAGATAAGAAGTAGAAAAATTCTAAGTCCTAAAACTAGAATAGCGAGAAATAAGAAAGAAAAAGAGTTCGTCGAGAAAAAAAAAAATCGAAAAAGGAAAATGGTTGAAAAAAATAAAAGGTGACGGAAAAATGAAAGAAACTTATAAAAACTTAAAAATACTTAACTAACCTAACCTTATTACTACAACTAACTTAAAATTATAATCGCAAATTGAAATTACTAATTGGAATGATAATTGGTACATAGTAAAAGGTCTAAAAATATTAAAGCTTACAGAAAAAACTAAATCCCAAATGGAAATAACTTAAAAAGAAACTAAAACTTAAAAAGGCGTCGCAAAATTCTAAAGCACTTAAATCTTAGTCTAAAGAAAAAGCACTTAAGGAATTCTACGGCAAAGCCTAAAAATCTAGGAGTAAAAATAACTATAGCTAAAACTAAGTTTAAAATTAAATATGAGCTAAAAAAAAATACAAATATTACGCTACAACGATTAAAAAGGGACAAAATATAAAAATATACAAAAAGTTGTAAAAAGTACAATTTTTATAAAAATATTATTTTTATATTATTTATTTTACTAAACTATTAATTTTACAATTTTAATAAAACTAATTTAACTAAAATATATAAATAAAAAGTAAAAGTAAAAATAAAACTAATAATAATAATAATAATAATTAGGTTTAAATATTAATAATAATTAATTAAAAACGATATTAATGCTGAATTAGGGCTTCCTGTGCGCGTGTCAGAGTAGCTCCGCGAGTCGCGGCAATTATTGCACCAAACCCCGCGAGTCGCGGGGTTCAGAATTTCAGTTGACAGCTTTGAATTTTTTACGCGTTTTCTTTATTTTTATTTATTTTTTTTTTATTTTCTGTTTTCTAAATAAATAAAGGATTTTAAAATAAAACTTATATTTTTATAAACTAAAATAAAAATAAAGAAACTTATAAAACTTAAATATTTACCAATATCTTAAAAATACATATATTTTTGTTTTTCTTTTTATATTTTTAAAACGTATTTTTACAAAAACGAATTTTAATAAAAGTTAACTAAAATTTTTTTTTTTTTTTTTATATTAGCGTTGCGCTTCCGGTTTTTAAGATAGTTCCCCGGCAGCGGCGCCAAAAATACTTGATGTTAAGCGAGGTGTATATAAAATAGTTATTATTTTACTAGGAAAATACTATTAAATACGATACAATTTTACACAAGATATTTATTTATTTATAGAATTGATATACTTAAACCTTGCTACAACACTTATAGGCAGTGTACCTAATCGTACAGTAGTGTAGTTTTTAGTAAGTCCGGTTCGTTCCACAGGGAAATCTTTAAACAAAGCTCAACGCTATATTAGTTTACTTTTATAAAAATACAAATATATATATAAGTAATATTATTATTATAAAGAGGAGTTTTTACCGTTTAATGACCGGTTTGTCGATTTTAAGATTTTAGTCGCAGTTAAAACCTAATGTAAAATATAAAATAAATACAAGACTTAAATTAAAGCGTAAAGTAAATAACGATAATGAAATTTCGAATAATAAAAATGCGATAAAATAAAATTGCGATAATTAAAAAGTACGATAATTAAAAGTGCGATTAAATAACAATAAATAAAAGTGCGATAATTAGAAGTGCAATTAAATATAAAATAAAGGAAATTAAATATGAAATAAAAGAATTATGCTTATTTAAACTTCCGTAATCATGATGTTTGACGTGTTGATTTTAGTTTTATGCCCATGGGTTAATTGTCCTTTATCCTGGATTATTTAATATGTCCGTCTGGTTTTTGTCCATAACAGTCCATCAGTCATAAATATAAAGCGCAAGTGTCCTCGTCAAATTATTATTATACCCGAAGTTAAATATTCCAACTAATTGGGGATTCGAATTGTAACAAGGTTTTAATACTTTGTTTAATGAATACACCAGGTTATCGACTGCGTGTAAACCAAGGTTTTACTACTTTGTTAACAATTACACCAATTACCCTTGAATGTAATTTCACCCCTGTTTTAATTATTCTAGTGGCTATTAATCCATTCCCGTGTCCGGTTAAATGAACGATTATTCGTACATATAAATACCCCGCCCATCGTGTCCGATCGAGTGTATATGGTAATTTATAGGGACGCCCAATTGTAAATCTTTATATTAACATTAACAAACTTTCATTTAGTTAAACAAATATAAAGCCCATTAATAGCCCATATTCTAATTTCCACAAGTGTCGTTCTTTTGTCCAAACCTCAATTATGGTACAAAGCCCAATTACCCAATTTTAGTAATTAGCCCAACATCATGATTACTTCGTTTTAAATAAGCATAATAATAACTTAGCTACGAGACATTAATGTAAAAAGGTTGAACATAACTTACAATGATTAAAAATAGCGTAGCGTTACACGGACAGAATTTCGACTTACACCCTTACAACATTCGCTAACATACCCTTATTATTAGAATTATAATTAAAATTAAAATTAAAATATAAATTATATATATATATATATATCGTATGATAAGAAGAAAAAAAGATGATGAATTTTGATCAGAATTCGGGTTGCTTTATAGCCAGAGTCGAAAATTGGGGCTCCGCGACTCGCGGCAAAAACCCCTTCAATCTCCGCGAGTCGCGGATGATGTATTTACAGCTCACACCCTTGGAGTTTCTTGCTGCCGACGGTTTTAATAATATATATATAATATATATATAATTAATATAATTAATTATATATTATATTATATTTATATACATAGTTAACTTGTAATTTTTAGTCCGTTGCGTCGAGCGTTAAGAGTTGACTCTGGTCCCGGTTCCGGATTTTCGAACGTCCTCGCGTACAATTTTATATTTTGTACTTTGCGTTTTGAATCTTGTACTCTTGTAATTTCGAGACGTTTCTTATCAATAATTGGAACCTTTTTTGATTGTCTTTTGTACTTTTGAGCTTTTTGGTCGTTTGTGTCTTCA
Organism: Rutidosis leptorrhynchoides; assembly: GCF_046630445.1. NCBI lineage: Eukaryota > Viridiplantae > Streptophyta > Magnoliopsida > Asterales > Asteraceae > Rutidosis > Rutidosis leptorrhynchoides. The sequence goes on from NC_092338.1 coordinate 52,861,176, forward strand.
ATTCGTCGAATCTGTATTTTGTCTTCACCTTTTATTATACAAACGAATCTCACTTGTAAATAGAACAATTGCAACTAAAAGCTTGTCTTTCTTGAGGAATAATGCTATGAAATATATGTTCATTTTTAGCATTATCACCGTGTTTCGCTCACGTGTTGTTACGGGTGTGACCATAGTCGATTTTGTACACCTTTGGATTTGGCGTTTTCATAGTCGTTTTGGGCGCTATCGGTTTTAGCCTTTTGATTATGATGTTACGATAGTTGCGTATTGATCGTATTGCGCACTACAAGGGATGTTTAGTGATTGGTGTTATCCGTCAGGATTCGTTGGTTCGGTCTTCATCGTTTCGGATTGTTGACCTTAGGTTGAGACTTGGTTGCTTTTAGCGTTGTACTCGGTAAGGGTACGCTAAGGGGTTGATATCTCTGTACGAGATTGGTTGAGTTTTCCCGATGTTAGGGAATGAGCATGGTTTTAGTGCTCGGATTGTGGATTTGATAAATCGCGGGTGACGATTTAGTTGTTAAAGGCAATTCAGTGGGAAGAATTGCTTAGGAAAGTCGGTTTGGACTTATGTTTGAGGACCGTGAAGTGTGGTCCGTTTGGTTAAATGACAAGGATCACGAGGACGTGATCGAGTCTAATTGGGGGAGAGTTGTAACACCCCGTTTTTCCCCGTACATGATTTATAGGTGTATTGTGTATGTACGACAGGCGTATGAAGGGTTCGATACATGTTTGGGTGTTAAAGTCTTGTATGCGAGAATATATATATATGTACATATGTATGTATATACAGTGGAAATATTTAGATATACATGTGTATATGGTTCGGGTTGCGTATGAATTCATGTATATATATAGTTGGAACGAGAGATACGCGGTGTACGATAGTGTACGTTGCATGTACGCGTGGGAATATGCGTATATAAGGTGGTGGTTACGCATGCATGCAAGATTATTGGTAAGGGTTCGTTCTAGGGTCTTCTAGAAGGGTTTGCTTGCATAAATAAGTCGGGATTGGAGCGTACGAGTGGAATTATGAGACGGGGACTTGGTTAGACGAAAATGGAAGAAAATGTGTTGTGGGTCGCGCCGCGAAGGCTGTGGTCGCGCCGCGATGATTAAGAGCAAAACTGGATCAGAACACTAGTAATTTGAAGCACCAGCTGCAGCACGTTGTCGCGCCGCGACAAGTAGGGTCGCGCCGCGGCCAGCCTGGTTCCAGACCCGATTTTCAGCTTTAAATGGGGTGTGTTCAAGGGTAAAACCGTCATTTTGCATATGGATCAGTTTGTGGGATAAATCTCAGCCACCCATCTCATTCATTTCATTTCCTTTTTCATTTTTCTTCCATTTATTCTCTCAAAACATAAATCCTCTTTGGATTCAAGTGAAGATTTGGGGTTCAAGACTTGTGATTCGATCTTTGGCGTAGTTGGAAAGTGTGTTCTCCTCGTTCTTAGCTACACGGTGATACTAGTGGTAAGCTCTAACTCCGAAATTCATTTTCGTGTTCATCATTCAAGTTTAAGGCTTTTGATTGTATGATTCATAGGTGAAACCCATTTAGTTGTTAATTGGAGATTAACACCAATATTCGGGTTTATGGTTGTTATTGGCGGTTTTGTGTTTAGTGTGCAAGTTTATGCTTGTAAAACTTGTAAATGGTGAGATTTTGACTTAATTGGTTAAAATTAGGGTTTTGGTGTCAAAATGGGTGAGACATGTGTTTAACAGTTGTGTTTGGGTATACTTGGCATATTAGGACCATTTTCACCCGTGTTAGTAATTATTGGTTAGTTTGGGCGCTGTTTGTACTTGGAATTACTTTTGGGTCGAATTTGCACTAAGTGTCAAATTGGGTTGGTTTGTAAATCCAATCTAAGTGTGTTGTTGAATTTGTGATAATGGAATAGGTACTTTCCATTGACGAGTTGCGGATTACTTGGTTGCATTCATCAAGGCTTAAGGTGAGTGTTAATATCCTATATGCATATGTATGTGTAGGATGGGTGCGGGTCGGGTGAAGTGGTTCTCGGTTATAGAGCTCACTTCACATATAGGTGGATTGATGGACTTGTGTGTAGGTCCAATTGGCACGGTTGTGCGTTTTGGTTGACCATCTTTGACGAGGTGCACACCTTGCGTGTACTCTATCACATGGGCGTGTGATGTGGATTATATAACCCCAATGGCGAAGGGTTAATATTGTGAGTGGAATAATTATGCGTGTACGTATATAATGTATTTATTTGTGTAGTATGAATGTGGTATTGTCGCGGTGTTCAAGACACCACATTCTAAGTAACGAGTAGTAGTGTCGCGGTGTTTAAGACACTACTCATTGTTTGATTGGCATGTGGTATTGTCGCGGTGGTTAAGACACTACATTGTCATGGGAGTGGAATTGTCGCGGTGTTCAAGACACCACTCATTATTTTGATTGACGTGTGGATTCGTCGCGGTGTTTAAGACGCCACATTGTCATGGGGGTGAATTAGTCGCGGTGTTTAAGACATCACCCGGGGGATTAGTGATTACGCAGTGTTTAAGTAACGCTAATGGATGTTACGAACTCCGACGGTCTCTTACGAGTATCGTTCCCTTGTACGATTGGTTAACCATGGTTATTGTGTTGTAAGCGTAAGCAAATTATGTTATTCGAGAGATATATACATATATATACATATATATTGTATACATATAATGTTGTATTGTCGTGTTGTAGCTAATCCTCCGGGTGTAGCTTATTGGCATTGTTCACATCGTTGTTGGCAAACTTATATTTTGTTGATGTATCTTTAGCTCATTGCTTAGTGATCTTACGGTATGCTTAGACTAGCTTGCCTTTATGTTTGGATGCTCCGGTATGCGGTATTTGCTATTTTGTGGCGTGTCCATTTTATGCATATATATGTATGTAGTATATTCTCACTCACTAAGCGTTAGCTTACCCTCTCGTTGTTGATATTTTTATAGGTTCGCATGCTTGGCGGCTCGAGTAAGCTTGGGAATTAGAGATCTCGGCTAGGTTGCTTTAGAAGATCTTGCTTTTGGACTCGATTAGGATTTGGGTAGCGTAGTCCCAAATCACCATGCTCGGTTTTGTGTAAACGTAACTAGTCGGGTCATAATGATTATAACCGGTTTACGATTTAATTAATGAACCATTGTATTAAGGAGTTTAAATCATTAATGTATGTTTTAAGTTCGATGAACTTACTTTGATAACAAATACGTTTTGGAATATGTGTAACGGGACCTAAAGTATTATTTAACGCGTATTAAAAGGAAAAATTTTTATGGGCCGGTTTTAATACGGGTTGGGTCGTTTCATTTTGTTTTCTTTTCTATGTTTTCGAATATTTAAAACGTATTTTTACAAAAACGTATTTTTATAAAAGTAAACTAAAAATAATTTTTTTTTATTTAGCGTTGTGCTTCCGGCTTTTAAGCAAGAAATTGGGTTCTCCGGCAGCGGCGCCAAAAATACTTGATGTTATGCGAGGTGTATATAAAATAGCTTTATTTTTTTACTAGGAAATACTATTAAATATGATACAATTTTACACAAGATATTTATTTATTTATAGAATGGATATACTTAAACCTTGCTACAACACTTATAGGCAGTGTACCTAATCGTACAGTAGTGTAGTTTTTAGTAATTCCGGTTCGTTCCACAGGGGGAAAAAATCTTTAAACAATGCTTAACGCTATATTAGTTTAATTTATAAAAATACAAATATATATAAGTAATATTATTATTATAAAGGGAGTTTTTACCGTTTAATGACCGGTTTGTCGATTTTTAAAACTTTAGTCGAAGTTAAAACCTAATGTAAAATATTAAAAATAAATACAAGACTTAATTTAAAGCGTAAAGTAAATAATGATAATGAAATTGCGATAAATAAAAGTGCGATAAAATAAAATTGCGATAATTAAAAAGTACGATAATTAAAAGTGCAATTAAATACAATAACAATAAATAAAAGTGCGATAATTAGAAGTGCAATTAAATATAAAATAAAGGAAATTAAATATGAAATAAAAGAATTATGCTTATTTAAACTTCCGTAATCATGATGTTTGACGTGTTGATTTTAGTTTTATGCCCATGGGTTAATTGTCCTTTGTCCTGGATTATTTAATATGCCCGTCTGGTTTTTGTCCATAACAGTCCATCAGTCATAAATATAAAGTGCGAGTGTCCTCGTCAAATTATCCTTATACCCGAAGTTAAATATTCTAACTAATTGGGGACTTAAACTGTAACAAGGTTTTATTACTTTGTTTAATAATTACACCAGGATATCGACTGCGTGTAACCCAAGGTTTTAATACTTTGTTATCAATTATGCCAAGTGTCCTTGTACATAATTTCACCCCTGTTTTAATAATTCTAGTGACTATTAATCCATTCCCGTGTCCGGTTAAATGAACGATTATTCGTACATATAAATATCCCGCCCATCGTGTCCGATTGAGTGTTTATGATTATTTATAGGGACGTCCAATTGTAAATCTTTATATTTAAAGTTAACAAACTATCATTTAGTTAAACAAATATAAAGCCCATTAATAGCCCATAGTCTAATTTCCACAAGTGTCGTTCTTTTGTCCAAACCCCAATTATGGTACAAAGCCCAATTACCCAATTTTAGTAATTAGCCCAACATCATGATTACTTCGTTTTAAATAAGCATAATAATAACTTAGCTACGAGACATTAAATTAAAAAGGTTGAACATAACTTACAATGATTAAAAATAGCGTAGCGTTATGAAATGTCCCGTTCTTATTGATTAAAAACGTTCCATATTAATTGATTTCGTTGCGAGGTTTTGACCTCTATATGAGACGTTTTTCAAAGACTGCATTCATTTTAAAACAAACCATAACCTTTATTTCATAAATAAAGGTTTAAAAAGCTTTATGTAGATTATCAAATAATGATAATCTAAAATATCCTGTTTACACACGACCATTACATAATGGTTTACAATACAAATATGTTACATCGAAATCAGTTTCTTGAATGCAGTTTTTACACAATATCATACAAACATGGACTCCAAATCTTGTCCTTATTTTAGTATGCAACAGCGGAAGCTCTTAATATTCACCTGAGAATAAACATGCTTTAAACGTCAACAAAAATGTTGGTGAGTTATAGGTTTAACCTATATATATCAAATCGTAACAATAGACCACAAGATTTCATATTTCAATACACATCCCATACATAGAGATAAAAATCATTCATATGATGAACACCTGGTAACCGACATTAACAAGATGCATATATAAGAATATCCCCATCATTCCGGGACACCCTTCGGATATGATATAAATTTCGAAGTACTAAAGCATCCGGTACTTTGGATGGGGTTTGTTAGGCCCAATAGATCTATCTTTAGGATTCGCGTCAATTAGGGTGTCTGTTCCCTAATTCTTAGATTACCAGACTTAATAAAAAGGGGCATATTCGATTTCGATAATTCAACCATAGAATGTAGTTTCACGTACTTGTGTCTATTTTGTAAATCATTTATAAAACCTGCATGTATTCTCATCCCAAAAATATTAGATTTTAAAAGTGGGACTATAACTCACTTTCACTGATTTTTACTTCGTCGGGAAGTAAGACTTGGCCACTGGTTGATTCACGAACCTATAACAATATATACATATATATCAAAGTATGTTCAAAATATATTTACAACACTTTTAATATATTTTGATGTTTTAAGTTTATTAAGTCAGCTGTCCTCGTTAGTAACCTACAACTAGTTGTCCACAGTTATATGTACAGAAATAAATCGATAAATATTATCTTGAATCAATCCACGACCCAGTGTATACGTATCTCAGTATTGATCACAACTCAAACTATATATATTTTGGAATCAACCTCAACCCTTTATAGCTAACTCCAACATTCACATATAGAGTGTCTATGGTTGTTCCGAAATATATATAGATGTGTCGACATGATAGGTCGAAACATTGTATACGTGTCTATGGTATCTCAAGATTACATAATATACAATACAAGTTGATTAAGTTATGGTTGGAATAGATTTGTTACCAATTTTCACGTAGCTAAAATGAGAAAAATTATCCAATCTTGTTTTACCCATAACTTCTTCATTTTAAATCCGTTTTGAGTGAATCAAATTGCTATGGTTTCATATTGAACTCTATTTTATGAATCTAAACAAAAAAAGTATAGGTTTCTAGTCGGAAAAATAAGTTACAAGTCGTTTTTGTAAAGGTAGTCATTTCAGTCGAAAGAACGACGTCTAGATGACCATTTTAGAAAACATACTTCCACTTTGAGTTTAACCATAATTTTTGGATATAGTTTCATGTTCATAATAAAAATCATTTTCTCAGAATAACAACTTTTAAATCAAAGTTTATCATAGTTTTTAATAAACTAACCCAAAACAGCCCGCGGTGTTACTACGACGGCGTAAATCCGGTTTTACGGTGTTTTTCGTGTTTCCAGGTTTTAAATCATTAAGTTAGCATATCATATAGATATAGAACATGTGTTTAGTTGATTTTAAAAGTCAAGTTAGAAGGATTAACTTTTGTTTGCGAACAAGTTTAGAATTAACTAAACTATGTTCTAGTGATTACAAGTTTAAACCTTCGAATAAGATAGCTTTATATGTATGAATCGAATGATGTTATGAACATCATTACTACCTTAAGTTCCTTGGATGAACCTACTGGAAAAGAGAAAAATGGATCTAGCTTCAATGGATCCTTGGATGGCTCAAAGTTCTTGAAGCAAAATCATGACACGAAAACAAGTTCAAGTAAGATCATCACTTGAAATAAGATTGTTATAGTTATAGAAATTGAACCAAAGTTTGAATATGCTTATTACCTTGTATTAGAATGATAACCTACTGTAAGAAACAAAGATTTCTTGAGGTTGGATGATCACCTTACAAGATTGGAAGTGAGCTAGCAAACTTGAAAGTATTCTTGATTTTATGAAACTAGAACTTTTGGAATTTATGAAGAACACTTAGAACTTGAAGATAGAACTTGAGAGAGTTCAATTAGATGAAGAAAATTGAAGAATGAAAGTGTTTGTAGGTGTTTTTGGTCGTTGGTGTATGGATTAGATATAAAGGATATGTAATTTTGTTTTCATGTAAATAAGTCATGAATGATTACTCATATTTTTGTAATCTTATGAGATATTTCATGCTAGTTGCCAAATGATGGTTCCCACATGTGTTAGGTGACTCACATGGGCTGCTAAGAGCTGATCATTGGAGTGTATATACCAATAGTACATACATCTAAAAGCTGTGTATTGTACGAGTACGAATACGGGTGCATACGAGTAGAATTGTTGATGAAACTGAACGAGAATGTAATTGTAAGCATTTTTGTTAAGTAGAAGTATTTTGATAAGTGTATTGAAGTCTTTCAAAAGTGTATAAATACATATTAAAACACTACATGTATATACATTTTAACTGAGTCGTTAAGTCATCGTTAGTCGTTACATGTAAGTGTTGTTTTGAAACCTTTAGGTTAACGATCTTGTTAAATGTTGTTAACCCAATGTTTATAATAACAAAAGAGATTTTAAATTATTATATTATCATGATATTATGATGTACGAATATCTCTTAATATGATATATATACATTAAATGTCGTTACAACGATAAACGTTACATATATGTCTCGTTTCAAAATCATTAAGTTAGTAGTCTTGTTTTTACATATGTAGTTCATTGTTAATATAATTAATGATATGTTTACTTATCATAATATCATGTTAACTATATATATAACCATATATATGTCATCATATAGTTTTTTTACAAGTTTTAACGTTCGTGAATCACCGGTCAACTTGGGTGGTCAATTGTCTATATGAAACCTATTTCAATTAATCAAGTCTTAACAAGTTTGATTGCTTAACATGTTGGAAACATTTAATCATGTAAACATCAATCTCAATTAATATATATAAACATGGAAAAGTTCAGGTCACTACAGTACCTACCCGTTAAATAAATTTCGTCCCGAAATTTTAAGCTGTTGAAGGTGTTGACGAATCTTCTGGAAATAGATGCGGGTATTTCTTCTTCATCTGATCTTCACGCTCCCAGGTGAACTCGGGTCCTCTACGAGCATTCCATCGAACCTTAACAATTGGTATCTTGTTTTGCTTAAGTCTTTTAACCTCACGATCCATTATTTCGACGGGTTCTTCGATGAATTGGAGTTTTTCGTTGATTTGGATTTCATCTAACGGAATAGTGAGATCTTCTTTAGCAAAACATTTCTTCAAATTCGAGACGTGGAAAGTGTTATGTACAGCCGCGAGTTGTTGAGGTAACTCAAGTCGGTAAGCTACTGGTCCGACACGATCAATAATCTTGAATGGTCCAATATACCTTGGATTTAATTTCCCTCGTTTACCAAATCGAACAACGCCTTTCCAAGGTGAAACTTTAAGCATGACTATCTCTCCAATTTCAAATTCTATATCTTTTCTTTTAATGTCAGCGTAGCTCTTTTGTCGACTTTGGGCGGTTTTCAACCGTTGTTGAATTTGGATGATCTTCTCGGTAGTTTCTTGTATAATCTCCGGACCCGTAATCTGTCTATCCCCCACCTCACTCCAACAAATCGGAGACCTGCACTTTCTACCATAAAGTGCTTCAAACGGCGCCATCTCAATGCTTGAATGGTAGCTGTTGTTGTAGGAAAATTCTGCTAACGGTAGATGTCGATCCCAACTGTTTCCGAAATCAATAACACATGCTCGTAGCATGTCTTCAAGCGTTTGTATCGTCCTTTCGCTCTGCCCATCAGTTTGTGGATGATAGGCAGTACTCATGTCTAGACGAGTTCCTAATGCTTGCTGTAATGTCTGCCAGAATCTTGAAATAAATCTGCCATCCCTATCAGAGATAATAGAGATTGGTATTCCATGTCTGGAGACGACTTCCTTCAAATACAGTCGTGCTAACTTCTCCATCTTGTCATCTTCTCTTATTGGTAGGAAGTGTGCTGATTTGGTGAGACGATCAACTATTACCCAAATAGTATCAAAACCACTTGCAGTCCTTGGCAATTTAGTGATGAAATCCATGGTAATGTTTTCCCATTTCCATTCCGGGATTTCGGGTTGTTGAAGTAGACCTGATGGTTTCTGATGCTCAGCTTTGACCTTAGAACACGTCAAACATTCTCCTACGTATTTAGCAACATCGGCTTTCATACCCGGCCACCAAAAATGTTTCTTGAGATCCTTGTACATCTTCCCCGTTCCAGGATGTATTGAGTATCTGGTTTTATGAGCTTCTCTAAGTACCATTTCTCTCATATCTCCAAATTTTGGTACCCAAATCCTTTCAGCCCTATACCGGGTTCCGTCTTCCCGAATATTAAGATGTTTCTCCGATCCTTTGGGTATTTCATCCTTTAAATTTCCCTCTTTTAAAACTCCTTGTTGCGCCTCCTTTATTTGAGTAGTAATGTTATTATGAATCATTATATTCATAGATTTTACTCGAATGGGTTCTCTATCCTTCCTGCTCAAGGCATCGGCTACCACATTTGCCTTCCCCGGGTGGTAACGAATCTCAAAATCGTAATCATTCAATAATTCAATCCACCTACGCTGCCTCATATTCAGTTGTTTCTGATTAAATATGTGTTGAAGACTTTTGTGGTCGGTATATATAATACTTTTGACCCCATATAAGTAGTGCCTCCAAGTCTTTAATGCAAAAACAACCGCGCCTAATTCCAAATCATGCGTCGTATAATTTTGTTCGTGAATCTTCAATTGTCTAGACGCATAAGCAATCACCTTCGTTCGTTGCATTAATACACAACCGAGACCTTGCTTTGATGCGTCACAATAAATCACAAAATCATCATTCCCTTCAGGCAATGACAATATAGGTGCCGTAGTTAGCTTTTTCTTCAATAACTGAAACGCTTTCTCTTGTTCATCATTCCATTCAAATTTCTTCCCTTTATGCGTTAATGCAGTCAAGGGTTTTGCTATTCTGGAAAAGTCTTGGATGAACCTTCTGTAGTAACCAGCTAGTCCTAAAAACTGGCGTATGTGTTTCGGAGTTTTCGGGGTTTCCCACTTTTCAACAGTTTCTATCTTTGCCGGATCCACCTTAATACCTTCTTTGTTCACTATGTGACCGAGGAATTGAACTTCTTCCAACCAAAATGCACACTTTGAAAACTTAGCGTACAATTCTTCCTTCCTCAATACTTCTAACACTTTTCTCAAATGTTCACCGTGTTCTTGGTCATTCTTTGAGTAAATAAGTATGTCATCAATGAAAACAATGACAAACTTGTCAAGGTATGGTCCACACACTCGGTTCATAAGGTCCATGAACACAGCTGGTGCATTAGTTAAACCAAACGGCATGACCATAAACTCGTAATGACCGTAACGTGTTCTGAAAGCAGTCTTTGGAATATCATCTTCTTTCACCCGCATTTGATGATACCCGGAACGTAAGTCAATCTTTGAATAAACAGACGAGCCTTGTAGTTGATCAAATAAGTCGTCGATTCTCGGTAGTGGGTAGCGGTTCTTGATGGTAAGTTTGTTCAACTCTCGGTAGTCGATACACAACCTGAATGTACCATCTTTCTTCTTGACAAACAAAACAGGAGCTCCCCACGGTGATGTGCTTGGTCGAATGAAACCACGCTCTAAAAGTTCTTGTAATTGGCTTTGCAGTTCTTTCATCTCGCTGGGTGCGAGTCTGTAAGGAGCACGAGCTATTGGTGCAGCTCCTGGTACAAGATCTATTTGAAATTCAACGGATCGATGTGGGGGTAATCCCGGTAATTCTTTCGGAAATACATCGGGAAATTCTTTTGCAATGGGAACATCATTGATGCTCTTTTCTTCAGTTTGTACTTTCTCGACGTGTGCTAGAACAGCATAGCAACCTTTTCTTATTAGTTTTTGTGCCTTCAAATTACTAATAAGATGTAGCTTCGTGTTGCCCTTTTCTCCGTACACCATTAAGGGTTTTCCTTTTTCTCGTATAATGCGAATTGCATTTTTGTAACAAACGATCTCCGCTTTCACTTCTTTCAACCAGTCCATACCGATTATCACATCAAAACTCCCTAACTCTACTGGTATCAAATCAATCTTAAATGTTTCGCTAACCAGTTTAATTTCTCGATTCCGACATATATTATCTGCTGAAATTAATTTACCATTTGCTAATTCGAGTAAAAATTTACTATCCAAAGGCGTCAATGGACAACTTAATTTAGCACAAAAATCTCTACTCATATAGCTTCTATCCGCACCCGAATCAAATAAAACGTAAGCAGATTTATTGTCAATAAGAAACGTACCCGTAACAAGCTCCGGGTCTTCCTGTGCCTCTACCGCATTAATATTGAAAACTCTTCCACGGCCTTGTCCATTCGTGTTCTCCTGGTTCGGGCAATTTCTAATAATGTGGCCTGGTTTTCCACATTTATAACAAACTACATTGGCATAACTTGCTCCGACACTACTTGCTCCGCCATTACTCGTTCCGACACCATTTGTTCCTTTCGTTCTATTAACCCCTGGTCCGTAGACCTCACACTTCGCCGCGCTATGACCATTTCTTTTACACTTGTTGCAAAATTTGGTGCAGAACCCCGAGTGATTCTTTTCACACCTTTGGCATAGTTGCTTCTGATTGTTGTTGTTGTTGCGGTTATTATTGTTGTTGGGATGATTGTTGTAGTTGCTGTTGTTGTTGTTGTTGTTGTTGTTGTTGTTGGGCCGTTTGTTGTAGTTGCGATTGATGTTGCGATTGTTGGGATAATTGTTGCGATTATTGTTGTAATTGCTGTTGTTGTTGTATTGGTGATTCTTATCACCGTTTTCCTCCCACTTTCTTTTGACTTGCTTCACATTGGCCTCTTCAGCAGTCTGTTCTTTAATTCTTTCTTCAATCTGGTTCACTAGTTTGTGAGCCATTCTACATGCCTGTTGTATGGAGGCGGGCTCGTGTGAACTTATATCTTCTTGGATTCTTTCCGGTAATCCTTTCACAAACGCGTCGATCTTCTCTTCCTCATCTTCGAATGCTCCCGGACACAATAGGCACAATTCTGTGAATCGTCTTTCGTACGTGGTAATATCAAATCCTTGGGTTCGTAACCCTCTAAGTTCTGTCTTGAGCTTATTGACCTCGGTTCTGGGACGGTACTTCTCGTTCATCAAGTGGTTGAATGCTGACCACGGTAGTGCGTACGCATCATCTTGTCCCACTTGCTCTAGATAGGTATTCCACCATGTTAACGCAGAACCTGTGAAGGTATGCGTAGCGTACTTCACTTTGTCCTCTTCAGTACACTTACTTATGGCAAACACCGATTCAACCTTCTCGGTCCACCGTTTCAATCCGATCGGTCCTTCGGTTCCATCAAATTCCAAAGGTTTGCAGGCAGTGAATTCTTTGTAGGTGCATCCTACACGATTTCCTGTACTGCTAGATCCAAGGTTATTGTTGGTATGTAGCGCAGCCTGTACTGCGGCTATGTTTGAAGCTAGAAAAGTACGGAATTCCTCTTCATTCATATTCACGGTGTGTCGAGTAGTCGGTGCCATTTCCTTCAAAATAGTTAAATGGAACAAGTTAATCATACAGAATATTAAGAGTAGTTAATAGTATTTCGTAGCATAATATGAACTCATTTATAAAAGCTTTTTCTTCATATTAGCGTTTTATAAGTTTAAATTCGGGTAGTACCTACCCGTTAAGTTCATACTTAGTAGCTAATATACAATTCAACTACTACAATTCTATATGAAAAACTGATTATAATAATATTTCGCGTTCAAACTTTTATACAATATTTTACAAACTTACAATACCGCTTATTTTACATAAAGCATGAAATATAGCACACAATAACTTTGATACAAGATAGTTGTGAAGACAATTCTAGCTAGTACACAAGTCGTTCAGCAAAGGCAATAAAGACACGTAATTCATACGTCCAGAAACAAGTCATGCATTCTGGTTTTACTAGGACTACTTCCCATCCTTGGTCTTGTGCAACATAACCGTTATGGCCGTTGATAAGACAGCGTGTTGTAACGTCATCAAAGGGACGAGGGTTACGTAATGTCCAACAGTCCCGTAATAATCTAAAAACCTCATTTCTTACCCCAATTACCGACTCCGTCACTTGTGGAAACGTTTTGTTTAATAGTTGTAGCCCGATGTTCTTGTTCTCACTTTGGTGAGAAGCGAACATTACTAATCCGTAAGCATAACATGCTTCTTTATGTTGCATGTTAGCCGCTTTTTCTAAATCACGAAGTCCAATATTCGGATATATTGAGTCAAAATAATTTCTTAACCCGTTGCGTAAAATAGCATTTGGGTTCCCCGCAATATATGCGTCAAAGTAAACACATCGTAACTTATGGGTTTCCCAATGTGATATCCCCCATCTTTCAAACGAAAGTCTCTTATAAACCAAGACATTCTTGGAACGTTCTTCGAATGTCTTACAAACTGATCTCGCCTTAAATAGTTGTGCCGAAGAATTCTGGCCGACTCTAGACAAGATTTCATCAATCATGTCTCCGGGTAGGTCTCTTAAAATATTGGGTTGTCTATCCATTTTGTGTTTTTAAACTGTAAAATAGACAAGAGTTAGATTCATAAAAAAAAATACTTATTAATACAAGCAATTTTTACATATATCATAAAGCATAAGAACACTATATTCCATATATTACACCACACGAATACAACTATCTTATTCCGACTCGCTCGTTTCTTCTTCTTCGGTTTTGGTTCGTTTTGCCAAGTTTCTAGGGATATATGATGTTCCCCTAATACGAACCGTCGTTGTCCTCATTGGTTTAGAAAAACCTGGTGGTTTAGAGGTTCCCGGGTCATTGTTACAACTTAAGGACTTCGGGGGTTGACGATACATATAAAGTTCATCGGGGTTGGAATTAGATTTCTCTATTTTTATGCCCTTTCCCTTATTATTTTCTTTTGCCTTTTTAAATTCAGTTGGGGTAATTTCTATAACATCATCGGAATTCTCGTCGGAATCCGATTCATCGGAGAATTGGTAATCCTCCCAATATTTTGCTTCCTTGGCGGAAACACCATTGACCATAATTAACTTTGGTCGGTTGGTTGAGGATTTTCTTTTACTTAACCGTTTTATTATTTCCCCCACCGGTTCTATTTCTTCATCCGGTTCCGATTCTTCTTCCGGTTCCGATTCTTCTTCCGGTTCCGACTCTTCTTCCGGTTCCTCTTCGGGAACTTGTGAATCAGTCCACAAATCATTCCAATTTACATTTGACTCTTCATTATTATTAGGTGAGTCAATGGGACTTGTTCTAGAGGTAGACATCTATCACATAATATCAAACACGTTAAGAGATTAATATATCACATAATATTCATATGTTAAAAATATATAGTTTCCAACAAAAATGTTAAGCAATCATTTTTAAAGAAAACACGGTCGAAGTCCAGACTTACTAATGCATCCTAACAAACTCGATAAGACACACTAATGCAAATTTTCTGGTTCTCTAAGACCAACGCTCGGATACCAACTGAAATGTCCCGTTCTTATTGATTAAAAACGTTCCATATTAATTGATTTCGTTGCGAGGTTTTGACCTCTATATGAGACGTTTTTCAAAGACTGCATTCATTTTAAAACAAACCATAACCTTTATTTCATAAATAAAGGTTTAAAAAGCTTTATGTAGATTATCAAATAATGATAATCTAAAATATCCTGTTTACACACGACCATTACATAATGGTTTACAATACAAATATGTTACATCGAAATCAGTTTCTTGAATGCAGTTTTTACACAATATCATACAAACATGGACTCCAAATCTTGTCCTTATTTTAGTATGCAACAGCGGAAGCTCTTAATATTCACCTGAGAATAAACATGCTTTAAACGTCAACAAAAATGTTGGTGAGTTATAGGTTTAACCTATATATATCAAATCGTAACAATAGACCACAAGATTTCATATTTCAATACACATCCCATACATAGAGATAAAAATCATTCATATGATGAACACCTGGTAACCGACATTAACAAGATGCATATATAAGAATATCCCCATCATTCCGGGACACCCTTCGGATATGATATAAATTTCGAAGTACTAAAGCATCCGGTACTTTGGATGGGGTTTGTTAGGCCCAATAGATCTATCTTTAGGATTCGCGTCAATTAGGGTGTCTGTTCCCTAATTCTTAGATTACCAGACTTAATAAAAAGGGGCATATTCGATTTCGATAATTCAACCATAGAATGTAGTTTCACGTACTTGTGTCTATTTTGTAAATCATTTATAAAACCTGCATGTATTCTCATCCCAAAAATATTAGATTTTAAAAGTGGGACTATAACTCACTTTCACTGATTTTTACTTCGTCGGGAAGTAAGACTTGGCCACTGGTTGATTCACGAACCTATAACAATATATACATATATATCAAAGTATGTTCAAAATATATTTACAACACTTTTAATATATTTTGATGTTTTAAGTTTATTAAGTCAGCTGTCCTCGTTAGTAACCTACAACTAGTTGTCCACAGTTATATGTACAGAAATAAATCGATAAATATTATCTTGAATCAATCCACGACCCAGTGTATACGTATCTCAGTATTGATCACAACTCAAACTATATATATTTTGGAATCAACCTCAACCCTTTATAGCTAACTCCAACATTCACATATAGAGTGTCTATGGTTGTTCCGAAATATATATAGATGTGTCGACATGATAGGTCGAAACATTGTATACGTGTCTATGGTATCTCAAGATTACATAATATACAATACAAGTTGATTAAGTTATGGTTGGAATAGATTTGTTACCAATTTTCACGTAGCTAAAATGAGAAAAATTATCCAATCTTGTTTTACCCATAACTTCTTCATTTTAAATCCGTTTTGAGTGAATCAAATTGCTATGGTTTCATATTGAACTCTATTTTATGAATCTAAACAAAAAAAGTATAGGTTTCTAGTCGGAAAAATAAGTTACAAGTCGTTTTTGTAAAGGTAGTCATTTCAGTCGAAAGAACGACGTCTAGATGACCATTTTAGAAAACATACTTCCACTTTGAGTTTAACCATAATTTTTGGATATAGTTTCATGTTCATAATAAAAATCATTTTCTCAGAATAACAACTTTTAAATCAAAGTTTATCATAGTTTTTAATAAACTAACCCAAAACAGCCCGCGGTGTTACTACGACGGCGTAAATCCGGTTTTACGGTGTTTTTCGTGTTTCCAGGTTTTAAATCATTAAGTTAGCATATCATATAGATATAGAACATGTGTTTAGTTGATTTTAAAAGTCAAGTTAGAAGGATTAACTTTTGTTTGCGAACAAGTTTAGAATTAACTAAACTATGTTCTAGTGATTACAAGTTTAAACCTTCGAATAAGATAGCTTTATATGTATGAATCGAATGATGTTATGAACATCATTACTACCTTAAGTTCCTTGGATGAACCTACTGGAAAAGAGAAAAATGGATCTAGCTTCAATGGATCCTTGGATGGCTCAAAGTTCTTGAAGCAAAATCATGACACGAAAACAAGTTCAAGTAAGATCATCACTTGAAATAAGATTGTTATAGTTATAGAAATTGAACCAAAGTTTGAATATGCTTATTACCTTGTATTAGAATGATAACCTACTGTAAGAAACAAAGATTTCTTGAGGTTGGATGATCACCTTACAAGATTGGAAGTGAGCTAGCAAACTTGAAAGTATTCTTGATTTTATGAAACTAGAACTTTTGGAATTTATGAAGAACACTTAGAACTTGAAGATAGAACTTGAGAGAGTTCAATTAGATGAAGAAAATTGAAGAATGAAAGTGTTTGTAGGTGTTTTTGGTCGTTGGTGTATGGATTAGATATAAAGGATATGTAATTTTGTTTTCATGTAAATAAGTCATGAATGATTACTCATATTTTTGTAATCTTATGAGATATTTCATGCTAGTTGCCAAATGATGGTTCCCACATGTGTTAGGTGACTCACATGGGCTGCTAAGAGCTGATCATTGGAGTGTATATACCAATAGTACATACATCTAAAAGCTGTGTATTGTACGAGTACGAATACGGGTGCATACGAGTAGAATTGTTGATGAAACTGAACGAGAATGTAATTGTAAGCATTTTTGTTAAGTAGAAGTATTTTGATAAGTGTATTGAAGTCTTTCAAAAGTGTATAAATACATATTAAAACACTACATGTATATACATTTTAACTGAGTCGTTAAGTCATCGTTAGTCGTTACATGTAAGTGTTGTTTTGAAACCTTTAGGTTAACGATCTTGTTAAATGTTGTTAACCCAATGTTTATAATAACAAAAGAGATTTTAAATTATTATATTATCATGATATTATGATGTACGAATATCTCTTAATATGATATATATACATTAAATGTCGTTACAACGATAAACGTTACATATATGTCTCGTTTCAAAATCATTAAGTTAGTAGTCTTGTTTTTACATATGTAGTTCATTGTTAATATAATTAATGATATGTTTACTTATCATAATATCATGTTAACTATATATATAACCATATATATGTCATCATATAGTTTTTTTACAAGTTTTAACGTTCGTGAATCACCGGTCAACTTGGGTGGTCAATTGTCTATATGAAACCTATTTCAATTAATCAAGTCTTAACAAGTTTGATTGCTTAACATGTTGGAAACATTTAATCATGTAAACATCAATCTCAATTAATATATATAAACATGGAAAAGTTCAGGTCACTACACGTTACACGGACAGAATTTCGACTTACACCCTTACAACATTCGCTAACATACCCTTATTATTAGGATTAAAATTAAAATTAAAATTAAAATTAAAATTAAAATATAAATATAAATATTTACGTATAGATATAGAGAGGATGGATATATTGATGATAAAAATGATCAGAATTCGTTGGGTTTTATAGGGATTTTCGAATTTGGCTGCTCCGCAACTCGCGGTGTTTTTGCTCTTCAAACTCCGCGAGTCGCGGAGTTTGAAATTCCAGCTCACTCCAATTTGGATCTTAGTCTGCCGACGGTTTATTATATAAATATAATATATATATAATTTATATAATTAATTATATATTATATTATATTTATATACATAGTTAACTTGTAATTTTTAGTCCGTTGCGTCGAGCGTTGAGAGTTGACTCTAGTCCCGGTTCCGGATTTTCGAACGTCCTTGCGTACAATTTAATATCTTGTACTTTGCGTTTTGAATCTTGTACTCTTGTAATTTTGAGACGTTTCTTATCAATAATTGGAACCTCTTTGATTGTATTTTGTACTTTTGAGCTTTTTGGTCGTTTGCGTCTTCAATTCGTCGAATCTGTCTTTTGTCTTCACCTTTTATTATTTAAACGAATATCACTTGTAAATAGAACAATTGCAACTAAAAGCTTGTATTTCTTGAGGAATAATGCTATGAAATATATGTTCGTTTTTAGCATTATCAATATACCAATAGTACATATATCTAAAAGCTGTGTATTGTACGAGTACGAATACGGGTGCATACGAGTAGAATTGTTGATGAAACTGAACGAGGATGTAATTGTAAGCATTTTTGTTAAGTAGAAGTATTTTGATAAGTGTCTTGAAGTCTTTCAAAAGTGTATGAATACATATTAAAACACTACATGTATATACATTTTAACTGAGTCGTTAAGTCATCGTTAGTCGTTACATGTAAGTGTTGTTTTGAAACCTTTAGGTTAACGATCTTGTTGAATGTTGTTAACCCAATGTTTATAATATCAAATGAGATTTTAAATTATTATATTATCATGATAATATGATGTATGAATATCTCTTAATATGATATATATAAATTAAATGTCGTTACAACTATAATCGTTACATATATGTCTCGTTTCAAAATCATTAAGTTAGTAGTCTTGCTTTTACATATGTAGTTCATTGTTAATATACTTAATGATATGTTTACTTATCATGATATCATGTTAACTATATATATATATCCATATATATGTCATCATATAGTTTTTACAAGTTTTAACGTTCGTGAATCACCGGTCAACTTGGGTGGTCAATTGTCTATATGAAATCTATTTCAATTAATCAAGTCTTAACAAGTTTGATTGCTTAACATGTTGGAAACACTTAATCATGTAAATAACAATTTCATTTAATATATATAAACATAGAAAAGTGCGGGTCACTACAATATGATCACTTATGTGTGCCTCCTGCTTCTATATATATTCGATCACCACTATTAGTCACCATGACAAACTGCCACAATATTTTTTTTTCCTTTTACTTTCTGTTATTTTCTGAATAAACCTTCATCCGAACCAACAGACTGTGACGACCCGAAAATTTTTGACCGAATTTAAACTTAATCTTTATATGGTTCTGACACGATAAGCAAAATCTGTAAAGTTGAATCTCAAAATTTTTCAATTACCTTCATATATTCAATTACACTTCGATTGTTCTCGACGATTCGCGAACAATTATATATATATATATATATATATATATATATATATATATATATATATATATATATATATATATATATATATATATATATATATATATATATGAACATATATATATGATAACTTGGAAACGTTAACAAAGTATTAAATGTATGATACCGTACATTAAACTTATTGGTTTAAATATCTTATGGATATATTTAACTACAAGGTTAAAAGATAAAGCCAAACGATTGAATTAAAAGATATTTTTATATATTTATCAATTCCATAATAATCATAATATGATTACAGGTCTCGATTGTGAGGTCCACGTTGATTTAAGAAATCTTTCCTTTTAACAACATTCAGAATAAATGGTAAAGTGATTTTCAAGTACGAACAAAAGTGTCAATTAATGGTAACTGGACAAAAGTTAGTGGAAGTTCCTGCTTAATTTTCAATGCATGTTTTACAATAATTGCTTTTTGTATCTTGATAAGTTAATCATTTAGCTTTCATAATATTTGAGGTAAAAGTGAAATCATGTAGAGTAAATAATTGGGTTAATGGTTGTCAACAAGATAAACTCAGTTGACATATTACATTAAGATGATTTCATACGTTTAATTATCCATTGGACTTTACCCTTCGATTCACGAACAAGTTAAAACTTAAACTTGAAACCCGACAAGATATATTACGTGATTTACTTTCTTAAATGAAAATGTTTTGCGATATAATATATATATATATATATATATATATATATATATATATATATATATATATATATATATATATATATATATATATATATATATAAAGTAATGTAATTAGTTTTAAAAAAACTTAATTTTAATATTATTAATAAAATTATTATATATTTTTATATATATGGGACGGGAATTAGAAAATGATTTTTTTTAAAAAAAACTTTAAGTTTGTTAAAAATATAATTATCTTTTTAATTATATAAAGTATAGATTTTATATATTACATTTTAAGTGGTAGGTTTCTCTTAAAAGCGTATATAGTATTTTAAAAATATATAGACCCACTTATTATGACTCGTTTCTCCGATGTCATGACAAAAATAAATATTATCCTAAAATATGAAATTTTTATATAAACTTTTACCATCTTTTATTGAAAACGGAGCATAAAATAACAGCCCGTGAAAACACGGGACCAAAATATGAAAATGACAAGTTATGTCACAAGACCTTGTAAGTTTGTGGTGTCTTTTTCTTATAAACCCGTTTTTTTCTATTTATTTATTTATTGTATTTTATTGATATTTAAATTATTATTATATTATTATTATATTTAAATTATTATTTTATTTTATGTTTACATCTATAAATTGCAATCCATTTCTTGTTTTAGGAAACACATACATATCCATATTTTACTCCGTAAATTATTATTATTATTATTATTATTATTATTATTATTATTATTATTATAATTATTATAATAATAATAATAATAATAATAATAATAATAATAATTATTATTATTATTATTATTATTATTATTATTATTATTATTATTATTATTATTATTATTATTATTATTATTATTATTATTATTATTATTATTATTATTATTAGTAATATATACATAAAATACTACGACGGGGTTATGTTCGGATTTTCAAATGGGTTAAAGCTAAGGAATTTAAGGGTTATAGCTAACGAGGTTATGAGTATGGTTCGGGGGTATTGTTCGTGAATCAAAGGCCAAACTTGAGTTTGTTATTAGTATTGCGTCTGCATACTTTTTCTGCAATATTGAGCCACAATAAGAATTAGTAAACCGATCTACTAATTGACGCGAATCCTAAAGATAGATCTATTGGGCCTAACGAACCCCATCCAAAGTACCGGATGCTTTAGTACTTCGATGTTGTTTATATCATGTCCGAAGGATTTCCCGGAATGATAGGGGATATTCTTATATGCATCTTGTTAATGTCGGTTACCAGGTGTTCAATCCATATGAATGATTTTTGTCTCTATGCATGGGACGTATATTTATGAGAAATGAAAATCTTGTGGTCTATTAAAATGATGAAAATGATCGATTATGATAAACTAATGAACTCACCAACCCTTTTGGTTGACACTTTAAAGCATGTTTATTCTCAGGTAATAAAGAAATCTTCCGCTGTGCATTAGCTCATTTTAGAGATCTTACTTGGAGTCATTCATGGCATATTTCGAAAGACGTTGCATTCGAGTCGTTGAGTTCATCAAGATTATTATTAAGTCAATTATAGTTGGATGTATTATGAAATGGTATGCATGCTGTCAACTTTCATTCTAAAGAAAGTTTGTCTTTTAAAACGAATGCAATGTTTGTAAAATGTATCATATAGAGGTCAAGTACCTCGCGATGTAACCAAATGTAATGTATTCGTCCAGATGAATTAGGACGGGTCTCTACAGTTGGTATCAGAGCGGTGGTCTTAGCGAACCAGGTCTTGCATTAGTGTGTCTAACCGAATATTGTTAGGATGCATTAGTGAGTCTGGACTTCGACAGTGTCTGAATGTCAAAAGTTTTGCTTATCATTTCTTGTCAGAAAACTATATGCTTATCATTCTTAGCCTAGACACATCTTAGTGCATTTATGCATAGATTGTGTGAAGTTAAAATATCCGTGCAACACTTATTTACAGTACAATACTACTACTATCTTAAAAAATAAAAATAAGTATGAATTTTGCCAGAGACAGTTGCCTCTCCTCTTTACCTCCATCCTATTCTTTTCGTACTAAAGAAAAAGATGAAAACATCATGCCCCATGTTTATATATTTTAATCTAAGTATTCTTTTATTAAATAATACAGTTGATAAACCTACCGACACTCACCATGATGTCACTCTCATATATCCCCTTTACTCATTGGCTTAATCCGTTCATACCCTACCTAGCCCTGCTCCCATCGCATCACTTTGACTTTTATTCTTGTACTTTTCCATTTTCATTGGGCTTTTTTTATTATTTTTCGTAAAAAAAAAAAACAACTAGGAGTAAAAGGCATCTTACTGCATAATGTCATTTTGTTACCTTTTTCTTTTTTATATTAATTAATTAAGAATACATTAATTAATAAATTAAAATTGATGTCATCACATCGTTACTCATACGGAGTATGATTTTAATTATAACTACGGAGTAATTTTTACAGTAAAATAAAAGTTTATTAATAAATAAAAATAAGAATAATAAATTAAATTGATGTGCGACAGTTATTTTTTTTCGTCTTTTTTTGTTTTCGAAAAACAAATATTTGAAATTATTGACGGGGGAATGACCTACACACTTGATCATTTACCACGCACGCACACACGCTTTCGAACGAAAACCCGAACCGTATTACATGAATCTGATCCTTAAACCATTTCGAAATCTTAAAATACGGGTCAGTAAAACGTTCTCAGAATCACTCCATAAATAAGGTAAATACCCTGGAATATTATTTTTGAAAGTTCAAAAAGTAAAATATATTAAATTGATATTTTAAAAAGGATTTTTTTTTTGAAAAGAAAATTCAAATAAACAAGTAAAAGAAAAAGAACAAATTTATGGTAATATATGAATACTTTAAAAAGATACAGTAATGATTATTGAGTATTACTGATATTTATTGTACTTCGTATAGTAGTAAACTAGTTAGGACCGTCCCGCGCGATGCGGCGGGGGCTTTCGGGGGCTTTCGGTCGGCGTATTCATATTTAACACAGTTTTATTTACAGAAGGAAAAAAGGGCCATGTGTTATACGTCGTTGTTGGTGTTGTCGTCTTTAGCGGTTTTTAAAATCTTTCCGGTTCAAACGTAGATAGTTTCGTTTTGTTGATAAAATTATTTCGAGCCTAATGGTGCTGGCGAAAAAATTTAACTCTCGTCGAGCAGGAAGATACGGGTTGTCGTTGTGTTTAGCGTTTTTTAAAAAGTGTCCATTTCGAACGTAGTTAGTATCGTTTTGTTCATAAAATTATTTCGAGTTTGACGCTGTCGTCGTAAAAATTTAACTCGTGCCGAGCGGGAAGACACGGGTTGTCGTTGTGTTTAGCGTTTTTTTGAGAAGTGTCCGTTTCGCATATAGTTAGTCCCGTTGGGTTCCTAAGATTTTTCCGAGTTGAACGGTGGTCTCTGAAGAATTTAACTTGCACCCAGCGAGAAGATATGGGCTGTTATAAATTCGGGTGAAGTTAGTTTCTTATATTTTAATTAAATTATATATTTACACTTATTACCCCTAAAAAATGTAAATTTGAGAGACCGTTTTAAAAATATAGGCAAAGTTGAGGGGTTATTTATAATGTGAATGCAAACACAAAACTACAATCAAGTTTAATTGAAACTATTACCCCTAAAAAAGTGTAAATTTGAAGGACCGTTTTAAAAATATAGGCAAAGTTGAGGGGTTATTTATAATGTGAATGCAAACACAAGACTACAATCAAGTTTAATTGAAACTACAAGGTTTCTCATGTGTAACGACCCGTCAAAATCGCTATTGACGCGGCACGTTGATCATTGATTCCACAGTGAGGTTTTGACCTCTATATGATACGTTTTGATAAAATATTGCATTCATTAAAATAAGTGACTTTCTAAACATAGAAAGTTATAAACATGTGGGCGAGTGCTTAGGTATAAGCAAAACCCCAAAATACATAAGTCTTTAATTTACAGGTTGACATCACAGTCCAATTATTTATTACACAACGCAGTTTTATTTTGAATGCAATAAACTTTGTACAAAGCATGAGAGACTCCATGCAGGCAACAAGCACATCACAGCGGAAGCATTCTAAGGACCTGAGAATAAAACATGCTAAAAAGTCAACACGAATGTTGGTGAGTTATAGGTTTAATTGCTCGAGTCATAAACATATATAAAGATAGACCACAAGATTTCATCAAAAGTTTATCAATAGATTCTACGTAACAGAGCACCCTGGTAACTAAACTTAACGCTATAGTGATAATTACCCCATTCGTTTTAATACGCGCAAACCAACGTGTCTTAAACTCAAATAACATACGTCCGTTAAAAGGCTAGCGCTCTAGCTCGGACGGGGATGTCAAGCCCTATGGATCCATATACAATTATTCGCGCCCACCAGTCCATATCCTATGTACTGGCAGCTACTAGTTACCAAAGCTAAGGGATTTTCGGTTTAACTCAGTGTAGAATTTTGTATGTACTTGTGTCTTATTGCGTTTAAAATAAATTGCATGTATTCTCAGCCCAAAAATATTTAAAGCATTTAAAAAGGGAGACTATAACTCACAGTTCAATATTGCGATTCAATATTGTAGGCAAATTGCGTAGACGTAATGATGGTAGATGACTGTATGGTTGGCCTTGGATTCAAGAACAATACCCCGAATAATACCTAATATTTCCTTAGCTTAAAGCGGTTTGAAACCCGAATTAAAAACACCCTCGTATATACCTTATTATTATTAAACTTAAATTTAAAATTATAATTATAATATAAATATAAATATTAAGAGATAATGTGAAAAAAATTCGTCGAACAAACTGCGTATTTATATTACTTTTCGATTTACTGTAGCTCATGCGATCGCATGAGTTTTCAGTGTTTTTGCCATGCGATCGCATGGCCGCCTTTTCTGTTTTTGTTTGTTAGTTCGTCGACATCAAATAGTATTTACTGTAGCAAATAGTGTTTACTGTAGCAAATAGTGTTTTACTGTAGCAAATAGTGTTTACTGTATCAAATAGTGTTTTCACTGTAGCACTGTAGCAAAATACGGTTTCACTGTAGCAAATAGTGTTTTACTGTAGCAAAGTCATTTTTACTGTAGCAATTAATGTTTTACTGTAGGAAAGTCGTTTTTACTTGTACATCTTATATATATATATATATATATATATATATATATATATATATATATATATATATATATATATATACATACATATATGTATATTTACATAATATTAAATCATAAAGAGAATTGGTTTAAATTAGTCGAAATTTTTCGGGTCATCACAGTACCTCCCCGTTAAAGAAAATTTCGTCCCGAAATTTTGAGTATTACCTGTTTCATGAGCGATATCAGTGAACAAATGTGGATACTTTTGCTTCATTTGATCTTCACGTTCCCAAGTAAACTCGGGTCCTCGTCTTGCGTTCCAACGAACTCTAACTATCGGTATTTTGCTTTGTTTTAATTGTTTGACCTCACGGTCCATGATTTCAACAGGTTCTTCGATAAAATGGAGTTTATCATTGATTCGTATTTCGTCAAGAGGAATTACGACATCCTCTTCAGCTAAACATTTCTTCAAATTTGACACGTGAAATGTGTCGTTTTCACTGTAGCACTGTAGCAAAATACGGTTTCACTGTAGCAAATAGTGTTTTACTGTAGCAAAGTCATTTTTACTGTAGCAATTAATGTTTTACTGTAGGAAAGTCGTTTTTACTTGTACATCTTATAATATATATATATATATATATATATATATATATATATATATATATATATATATATATATATATATATACATACATATATGTATATTTACATAATATTAAATCATAAAGAGAATTGGTTTAAATTAGTCGAAATTTTTCGGGTCATCACACCATGACTCTTAGTATGTAAAAGGTTAATTATTAAAAGTGTTTTAGAGCACCAAAAAAAAAAAAAAAAAATTTCTTTTTAAGTTGTATTGCATTCGTCTTGTCCCGCTCAGATATACAACAGCGGTAACACCCGAATAAACTGCCTATGCAAGTGACACAATAAACCCTTATTAGAATCCTACGTTTTCTGAAATATACAAATATGATGTTAAATGTTAGTTAACCAATTGTACAATAATCCACGAGAGTATATATCATATCGTAAATATTAAACAATCTACGAGACCATATATCATATCATAATATTAAACAATGTGTTAAGATTGAAGACCATATATGATGTTTTCAGACCTTAATTTTGTTGAAATCTTGTATTAAAATTTCTTTCCATGTTGATAAGAAATCATTCACAAGCTTGTAATATTAGTAAGTATAATACAATATGTCTACAAATAAAGGTCCAATAGTTGCCAAGAAATGACGCTAGTCACAAAGTGGAGTTTTAGTTGTACGTATTCAAGGCACTTCAAACGTTTGGGGCGGACTTAATAGACCAATAGCCTGAGGATGCTTTACCTGGTAGCGATGGAGGGTTGGCTTGCCGTTTACCCGGGGTTTACCCGCTGCGGGGGGCCAATGTGCCCGTTCGTAGTAGGGGTTCCTCGTTAAAAAAAAAAAAAAAAATATATATATATATATATATATATATATATATATATATATATATATATATACACACATATACATTAAGGGCAGTCCACTTGAAATTTATCCCACATCGGTGGGATTGTAAATAAAATTACTCTATATATCCCAAAGAACCGGTTGTTTGTTAAATATAATCAATATGTAAATTGGGCTTATTCCCTTGGAGCATTTGGCTTAGATTCTATTTACTCGGTGGGCTTATTAAAATTTTGTATATATGGATAAAAAGAAATTGGGCCCTGAACAATTGCACGCACCCCTTCTGGGCCAGGCCTGTCCGTTGTGCACTTATTTCGTGAAAAAAAAAAAAAAAATTCAAAGCCAATAGTGGTACGCGTCAATTAATTTCTTTTCCATTTTATCATTTAAAATTATTCAAATTAAGAGATCCTTTCATACGAAGTAACCATTAATCATATACTTAGACATTAAAGCTATTCATAAATAAAATCTAAAAGAAATAAAAATGAATAGGATTGTAAGGATTTGAAAGGATTCGTTTTCGGTTTTATATGATTGGTTTCTTGTTTTATTTAATACTCTGTATTATTTAATAATTTAAAGATTAAAGATTTGCAAGGATCGTACAAATAGAAATAAGCGCGAAAGGATTAATTTTTTTTTTAATCTACATATTAATTCAAAACACAGTAATGAAATGATGACAAGGGTATTTTAGGAGGAAGCTTAAATTAATAGTGGAAGTATCAAAAATTAAGGTGGAAATGTCACTACCCATATTTAAAATTTTACAATAAATGGATCAAAAGTCTACATACCTCAAGTCAATAAAAGTACATTTGTTTAAATTACTAGTGCAAATTGTATAAATATCCGAAACACTATTTTCACCCTCATTTTCAGGATATCTCGCCACGATTATGTAATATCTCAAATTCTAAATCTTATTCATTCTCTTGTTGCAACCGCCAATCATCCCGGAGTAATGAAAGAAGTCAATGAACTTCGTGCTCGAGTAGCGGTTTTGGAGAATATGGTGCAAAACTTACCAGCATCAGCAGCACCACAAACATCAACACCAGTACCACCAACAAACCAAGTCTCAACATCACACGCCTTAATATCTCATTCTGTACCTCGAGCATAATCATAGTTCACCTATCGTTCTACATCATTTATCTTCGATCTACATGACAATTATGTAATTTCTGATATTTTAGAGATGATGTATTCTAGTTCTAACGGTAAATCAAATGAGTTTAATATTATATTAACTCATTAAATCCATGATTACATCTGAAGAAAATATATATGTATATATATTTTCATAAAGATTGTAATTAAAAATTCTTTTGTACAAAATATTATTTGTGAAATTTTTTTAACAGGTAGGTAATACCCGGGAAACATATAAGTTCACAATTAATATGTTACAATGTACATTCTTCAAATTTTGATTCATAAATCACTACCTTCACGGTGATACACAATCATCTCATACAAATTCAATTACTTATTCTGATCTTGACAAAACAGAATCCAAGTCAAGATTTAACAGGTGACATCACTCTTAGATCCCTACATCTTTCAAAGCTATAATTTGACTTCAAAACTGTGCTAGAACATCATTTCCCAGAAAAATATTTGTATCATTCAAAATTCTAGAACATCGTATGTATATTGACAATTACAATCTGCGTAAACACCTCAATTTAGAAACAATCGAGAGGATAATCCAACCACACGTTATCTATAAAAAGAAAGATTTATGCACATAGTTATACACCTAGAAAACTCCCAGAACCGAAGTAAAGATTTAATATAAATCTATGATCCATTGGCGTTGTTATTTCCGAAAATAACCTTGCAATTTTTTTTTAAAATATCCAGTTTTATCACACTTCCAACCAGTCAACTTCTTATAACCTTGATATATACATTTTTGTTACCGGGGAACCTTTTACGTTTCACCATATTAACAGTAAATGTACCAACAACTTCATTACCCTTTGACTTAAGCCTCTCCGAAAAGTCACTATATTTATTCATTGAAACCCTATCATGTACTTATCTTCTAACGATAATTACCATACTAAATACCGGGAAGCATCAATCATCACATTTGAAATTCGCAGCATTAATGATTATATATACATAAAACGTTTGCCTCCTGAACTTATGTGCTTCAATTCTGGAATTCTGAAAAGCACCCAAAAATGCGAATTAGTTCTCCGAATTTTGAAAAAGGTTGATGAAGCAGCAAAAACTATAAACGACCTTAACAGTCAAAAGTTTGATGATAAAGAGTAGTGTGTTGAAGAAGCTCAGAAATTGAGAAAAATTTGGTACTGAAAAACGGATTGAGCAAACCATGAAAGAGGCTGTGGATAAATCACAAAGACTAAATCTACCTTCAAAGAATCTAAATGATTCGGTATCTGCTGAAATCTTTAGCGAACACTATAGTGACCCGTACTTTTCCATGTTTATATATATTAATTGAGATTGATATTTACATGATTAAATGTTTCCAACATGTTAAGCAATCAAACTTGTTAAGACTTGATTAATTGAAATATGTTTCATATAGACAATTGACCACCCAAGTTGACCGGTGATTCACGAACGTTAAAACTTGTAAAAACTATATGATGACATATATATGGATATATATATAGTTAACATGATACTATGATAAGTAAACATATCATTAAGTATATTAACAATGAACTACATATGTAAAATCAAGACTACTAACTTAATGATTTTTAAACGAGACATATATGTAACGATTATCGTTGTAAGGACATTTAATGTATATATATCATATTAAGAGATATTCATACATGATAATATCATGATAATATAATAATTTAAAATCTCATTTGATATTATAAACATTGGGTTAACAACATTTAACAAGATCGTTACCCTAAAGGTTTCAAAACAACACTTACATGTAACGACTAACGATGACTTAACGACTCAGTAAAAATGTATATACATGTAGTGTTTTAATATGTATTTATACACTTTGAAAGACTTCAATACACTTATCAAAATACTTCTACTTAACAAAAATGCTTACAATTACATCCTCGTTCAGTTTCATCAACAATTCTACTCGTATGCACCGGTATTCGTACTCGTACAATACACAGCTTTTAGATGTATGTACTATTGGTATATACACTCCAATGATCAGCTCTTAGCAGCCCATGTGAGTCACCTAACACATATGGGAACCATCATTTGGCAACTAGCATGAAATATCTCATAAAATTACAAAAATATGAGTAATCATTCATGACTTATTTACATGAAAACAAAATTACATATCCTTTATATCTAATCCATACACCAACGACCAAAAACACCTAAAAACACTTTCATTCTTCAATTTTCTTCATCTAATTGATCTCTCTCAAGTTCTATCTTCAAGTTCTAAGTGTTCTTCATAAATTCTACAAGTTCTAGTCACATAAAATCAAGAATACTTTCAAGTTTGCTAGCTCACTTCCAATCTTGTAAGGTGATCATCCAACCTCAAGAAATCTTTGTTTCTTACAGTAGGTTATCATTCTAATACAAGGTAATAATCATATTCAAACTTTGGTTCTATTTCTATAACTATAACAATCTTATTTCAAGTGATGATCTTACTTGAACTTGTTTTCGTGTCATGATTCTGCTTCAAGAACTTCGAGCCATCCAAGGATCCGTTGAAGCTAGATCCATTTTTCTCTTTTCCAGTAGGTTTATCCAAGGAACTTAAGGTAGTAATGATGTTCATAACATCATTCGATTCATACATATAAAGCTATCTTATTCGAAGGTTTAAACTTGTAATCACTAGAACATAGTTTAATTAATTCTAAACTTGTTCGCAAATAAAAGTTAATCCTTCTAACTTGACTTTTAAAATCAACTAAACACATGTTCTATATCTATATGATATGCTAACTTAATGATTTAAAACCTGGAAACATGAAAAACACCGTAAAACCGGATTTACGCCGTCGTAGTAACACCGCGGGCTGTTTTGGGTTAGTTAATTAAAAACTATGATAAACTTTGATTTAAAAGTTGTTATTCTGAGAAAATGATTTTTATTATGAACATGAAACTATATCCAAAAATTATGGTTAAACTCAAAGTGGAAGTATGTTTTCTAAAAAGGTCATCTAGACGTCGTTCTTTCCACTGAAATGACTACCTTTACAAAAACGACTTGTAACTTATTTTTTCGACTATAAACCTATACTTTTTCTGTTTAGATTCATAAAATAGAGTTCAATATGAAACCATAGCAATTTGATTCACTCAAAACGTATTTAAAATGAAGAAGTTATGGGTAAAACAGGATTGGATAATTTTTCTCATTTTAGCTACGTGAAAATTGGTAACAAATCTATTCCAACCATAACTTAATCAACTTGTATTGTATATTATGTAATCTTGAGATACCATAGACACGTATACAATGTTTCGACCTATCATGTCGACACATCTATATATATTTCGGAACAACCATAGACACTCTATATGTGAATGTTGGAGTTAGCTATACAGGGTTGAGGTTGATTCCAAAATATATATAGTTTGAGTTGTGATCAATACTGAGATACGTATACACTGGGTTGTGGATTGATTCAAGATAATATTTATCGATTTATTTCTGTACATCTAACTGTGGACAACTAGTTGTAGGTTACTAACGAGGACAGCTGACTTAATAAACTTAAAACATCAAAATATATTAAAAGTGTTGTAAATATATTTTGAACATACTTTGATATATATGTATATATTGTTATAGGTTCGTGAATCAACAGTGGCCAAATCTTACTTCCCGACGAAGTAAAAATCAGTGAAAGTGAGTTATTGTCCCACTTTTAAAATCTAATATTTTTGGGATGAGAATACATGCAGGTTTTATAAATGATTTACAAAATAGACACAAGTACGTGAAACTACATTCTATGGTTGAATTATCGAAATCGAATATGCCCCTTTTTATTAAGTCTGGTAATCTAAGAATTAGGGAACAGACACCCTAATTGACGAGAATCCTAAAGATAGATCTATTGGGCCTAACAAACCCCATCCAAAGTACCGGATGCTTTAGTACTTCGAAATTTATATCATATCCGAAGGGTGTCCCGGAATGATGGGGATATTCTTAAATATGCATCTTGTTAATGTCGGTTACTAGGTGTTCACCATATGAATGATTTTTATCTCTATGTATGGGATGTGTATTGAAATATAAAATCTTGTGGTCTATTGTTACGATTTGATATATATAGGTTAAACCTATAACTCACCAACATTTTTGTTGACGTTTAATGCATGTTTATTCTCAGGTGAATACTAAGAACTTCCGCTGTTGCATACTAAAATAAGGACAAGATTTGGAGTCCATGTTTGTATGATATTGTGTAAAAACTGCATTCAAGAAACTGATTTTGATGTAACATATTTGTATTGTAAACCATTATGTAATGGTCGTGTGTAAACAGGATATTTTAGATTTTCATTATTTGATAATCTACGTAAAGCTTTTTAAACCTTTATTTATGAAATAAAGGTTATGGTTTGTTTTAAAAATGAATGCAATCTTTGAAAAACGTCTCATATAGAGGTCAAAACCTCGCAACGAAATCAATTAATATGGAACGTTTTTAAACAATAAGAACGGGACATTTCAGTTGGTATCCGAGCGTTGGTCTTAGAGAACCAGAATTTTGCATTAGTGTGTCTTATCGAGTTTGTTAGGATGCATTAGTGAGTCTGGACTTCGACCGTGTTTACTTGAAAAATGATTGCTTAACAAATTTTGTTGGAAACTATATATTTTTAACATGTGAATATTATGTGATATATTAATCTCTTAACGCGTTTGATATTATGTGATAGATGTCTACCTCTAGAACAAGTCCCATTGACTCACCTAATAATAATGAAGAGTCAAATGTAAATTGGAATGATTTGTGGACTGATTCACAAGTTCCCGAAGAGGAACCGGAAGAAGAGTTGGAACCGGAAGAAGAATCGGAACCGGAAGAAGAATCGGAACCGGATGAAGAAATAGAACCGGTGGGGGAAATAATAAAACGGTTAAGTAAAAGAAAATCCTCAACCAACCGACCAAGGTTAATTATGGTCAATGGTGTTTCCGCCAAGGAAGCAAAATATTGGGAGGATTACCAATTCTCCGATGAATCAGATTCCGACGAGAATTCCAATGATGTTATAGAAATTACCCCAACTGAATTTAAAAAGGCAAAAGAAAATAATAAGGGAAAGTGCATAAAAATAGAGAAATCTAATTCCAACCCCGATGAACTTTATATGTATCGTCAACCCCCGAAGTCCTTAAGTTGTAACAATGACCCGGGAACCTCTAAACCACCAGGTTTTTCTAAACCAATGTGGAAAACGACGGCTCGTATTATGGGAACATCATATATCCCTAGAAACTTGTCAAAACGAACCAAAACCGAAGAAGAAGAAACAAGCGAGTCGGAATAAGATAGTTGTATTCGTGTGGTGTAATATATGTAATATAGTGTGCTTATGCTTTATGATATATGTAAAAATTGCTTGTATTAATAAGTAATTTTTTTTTATGAATCTAACTCTTGTCTATTTTACAGTATAAAGACACAAAATGGATAGACAACCCAATATTTTAAGAGACCTACCCGGAGACATGATTGATGAAATCTTGTTTAGAGTCGGTCAGAATTCTTCGGCACAACTATTTAAGGCGAGATCAGTTTGTAAGACATTCGAAGAACGTTCCAAGAATGCCTTGGTTTATAAAAGGCTTTCGTTCGAAAGATGGGGGATATCACATTGGGAAATCCATAAGTTACGATGTGTTTACTTTGACGCATATATTGCGGGGAACCCAAATGCTATTTTACGCAATGGGTTAAGAAATTATTTTGACTCAATATATCCGAATATTGGACTTCGTGATTTAGAAAAAGCGGCTAACATGCAACATGAAGAAGCATGTTATGCTTACGGATTAGTAATGTTCGCTTCTCACCAAAGTGAGAACAAGAACATCGAGCTACAACTATTAAACAAAACGTTCCCACAAGTGACGGAGTCGGTAATTGGGGTAAGAAATGAGGTTTTTAGATTGTTACGGGACTGTTGGACATTAGGTAACCCTCGTCCCTTTGACGACGTTACAACACGCTGTCTTATCAACGGCCATAATGGTTATGTTCCACAAGACCAAGGATGGGAAGTAGTCCTAGTAAAACCAGAATGCATGACTTGTTTCTGGACGTATGAATTACGTGTCTTTATTGCCTTTGCTGAACGACTTGTGTACTAGCTAGAATTATCTTCACAACTATCTTATATCAAAGTTATTGTGCGCTATATTTCATGCTTTATGTAAAATAAGCGGTATTTTAAGTTTGTAAAATACTGTATAAAAGTTTGAACGCGAAATATTATTATAATCAGTTTTTCATATAGAATTGTAGTAGTTGAATTGTATATTAGCTACTAAGTATGAACTTAACGGGTAGGTACTACCCGAATTTAAACTTATAAAACGCTAATATGAAGAAAAAGCTTTTATAAATGAGTTCATATTATGCTACGAAATACTATTAACTACTCTTAATATTCTGTATGATTAACTTGTTCCATTTGACTATTTTGAAGGAAATGGCACCGACTACTCGACACACCGTGAATATGAATGAAGAGGAATTCCGTACTTTTCTAGCTTCAAACATAGCCGAAGTACAGGCTGCGCTACATACCAACAATAACCTTGGATCTAGCAGTACAGGAAATCGTGTAGGATGCACCTACAAATAATTCACTGCCTGCAAACCTTTGGAATTTGATGGAACCGAAGGACCGGTCGGATTGAAACGGTGGACCGAGAGGGTCGAATCGGTGTTTGCCATAAGTAAGTGTACTGAAGAGGACAAAGTGAAGTACGCTACGCATACCTTCACAGGTTCTGCGTTAACATGGTGGAATACCTATCTAGAGCAAGTGGGACAAGATGATGCGTACGCACTACCGTGGTCAGCATTCAAGCACTTGATGAATGAGAAGTACCGTCCCAGAACCGAGGTCAATAAGCTCAAGACAGAACTTAGAGGGTTACGAACCTAAGGATTTGATATTTTCACGTACGAAAGACGATTCACAGAATTGTGCCTATTGTGTCCGGGAGCATTCGAAGATGAGGAAGAGAAGATCGACGCGTTTGTGAAAGGATTACCGGAAAGAATCCAAGAAGATATAAGTTCACACGAGCCCGACTCCATACAACAGGCATGTAGAATAGCTCACAAACTAGTGAACCAGATTGAAGAAAGAATTAAAGAACAGACTGCTGAAGAGGCCAATGTGAAGCAAGTCAAAAGAAAGTGGGAGGAAAATGGTGATAAGAATCACCAATACAACAACAACAACAATTACAACAATAATCGCAACAATTATCCCAACAATCGCAACATCAATCGCAACTACAACAAACGGCCCAACAACAACAACAACAACAACAACAACAACAACAGCAACTACAACAATCATCCCAACAACAATAATAACCGCAACAACAACAACAATCAGAAGCAGCTATGCCAAAGGTGTGAAAAGTATCACTCGGGGTTCTGCACCAAATTTTGCAACAAGTGTAAAAGAAATGGTCATAGCGCGGCGAAGTGTGAGGTCTACGGACCAGGGGTTAATAGAACGAAAGGAACAAATGGTGTCGGAACGAGTAATGGAGGAGCAAGTAGTGTCGGAGCAAGTTATGCCAATGTAGTTTGTTATAAATGTGGAAAATCGGGCCACATTATTAGAAATTGCCCGAACCAGGAGAACACGAATGGACAAGGCCGCGGAAGAGTTTTCAATATTAATGCGGCAGAGGCACAGGAAGACCCGGAGCTTGTTACGGGTACGTTTCTTATTGACAATAAATCTGCTTACGTTTTATTTGATTCGGGTGCGGATAGAAGCTATATGAGTAGAGATTTTTGTGCTAAATTAAGTTGTCCATTGACGTCTTTGGATAGTAAATTTTTACTCGAATTAGCAAATGGTAAATTAATTTCAGCAGATAATATATGTCGGAATCGAGAAATTAAACTGGTTAGCGAAACATTTAAGATTGACTTGATACCAGTAGAGTTAGGGAGTTTTGATGTGATAATCGGTATGGACTGGTTGAAAGAAGTGAAAGCAGAGATCGTTTGTTACAAAAATGCAATTCGCATTATACGAGAAAAAGGAAAACCCTTAATGGTGTACGGAGAAAAGGGCAACACGAAGCTACATCTTATTAGTAATTTGAAGGCACAAAAACTAATAAGAAAAGGTTGCTATGCTGTTCTAGCACACATCGAGAAAGTACAAACTGAAGAAAAGAGCATCAATGATGTTCCCATCGCAAAAGAATTTCCCGATGTATTTCTGAAAGAATTACCGGGATTACCCCCACATCGATCCGTTGAATTTCAAATAGATCTTGTACCAGGAGCTACACCAATAGCTCGTGCTCCTTACAGACTCGCACCCAGCGAGATGAAAGAACTGCAAAGCCAATTACAAGAACTTTTAGAGCGTGGTTTCATTCGACCAAGCACATCACCGTGGGGAGCTCCTGTTTTGTTTGTCAAGAAGAAAGATGGTATATTCAGGTTGTGTATCGACTACCGAGAGTTGAACAAACTTACCATCAAGAACCGCTACCCACTACCGAGAATCGACGACTTATTTGATCAACTACAAGGCTCGTCTGTTTATTCAAAGATTGACTTACGTTCCGGGTATCATCAAATGCGGGTGAAAGAAGATGATATTCCAAAGACTGCTTTCAGAACACGTTACGGTCATTACGAGTTTATGGTCATGCCGTTTGGTTTAACTAATGCACCAGCTGTGTTCATGGACCTTATGAACCGAGTGTGTGGACCATACCTTGACAAGTTTGTCATTGTTTTCATTGATGACATACTTATTTACTCAAAGAATGACCAAGAACACGGTGAACATTTGAGAAAGGTGTTAGAAGTATTGAGGAAGGAAGAATTGTACGCTAAAGTTTCAAAGTGTGCATTTTGGTTGGAAGAAGTTCAATTCCTCGGTCACATAGTGAACAAAAAAGGTATTAAGGTGGATCCGGCAAAGATAGAAACTGTTGAAAAGTGGGAAACCCCGAAAACTCCGAAACACATGACTAGCTGGTTACTACAGAAGGTTCATCCAAGACTTTTTCAGAATAGCAAAACCCTTGACTGCATTAACGCATAAAGGGAAGAAATTTGAATGGAAGGATGAACAAGAGAAAGCGTTTCAGTTATTGAAGAAAAAGCTAACTACGGCACCTACATTGTCATTGCCTGAAGGGAATGATGATTTTGTGATTTATTGTGACGCATCAAAGCAAGGTCTCGGTTGTGTATTAATGCAACGAATGAAGGTGATTGCTTATGCATCTAGACAATTTAAGATTCACGAGCAAAATTAAATGACGCATGATTTGGAATTAGGCGCGGTTGTTTTTGCATTAAAGACTTGGAGGCACTACTTATATGGGGTCAAAAGTATTATATATACCGACCACAAAAGTCTTCAACACATATTTAATCAGAAACAACTGAATATGAGGCAGCGTAGGTGGATTGAATTGTTGAATGATTACGACTTTGAGATTCGTTACCACCCGGGGAAGGCAAATGTGGTAGCCGATGCCTTGAGCAGGAAGGACAGAGAACCCATTTGAGTAAAATCTATGAATATAATGATTCATAATAACCTTACTACTCAAATAAAGGAGGCGCAACAAGGAGTTTTAAAAGAGGGAAATTTAAAGGATGAAATACCCAAAGGATCGGAGCAGAATCTTAATATTCGGGAAGACGGAACCCGGTATAGGGCTGAAAGGATTTGGTTACCAAAATTTGGAGATATGAGAGAAATGGTACTTAGAGAAGCTCATAAAACCAGATACTCAATACATCCTGGAACGGGGAAGATGTACAAGGATCTCAAGAAACATTTTTGGTGGCCGGGTATGAAAGCCGATGTTGCTAAATACGTAGGAGAATGTTTGACGTGTTCTAAGGTCAAAGCTAAGCATCATAAACCATCAGGTCTACTTCAACAACCCGAAATCCCAGAATGGAAATGGGAAAACATTACCATGGATTTCATCACTAAATTGCCAAGGACTGCAAGTGGTTTTGATACTATTTGGGTAATAGTTGATCGTCTCACCAAATCAGCACACTTCCTGCCAATAAGAGAAGATGATAAGATAGAGAAGTTAGCACCACTGTATTTGAAGGAAGTCGTCTCCAGACATGGAATACCAATCTCTATTATCCCTGATAGGGATGGCAGATTTATTTCAAGATTCTGGCAGACATTACAGCAAGCATTAGGAACTCGTCTAGACATGAGTACTGCCTATCATCCACAAACTGATGGGCAGAGTGAAAGGACGATACAAACGCGTGAAGACATGCTACGAGCATGTGTTATTGATTTCGAAAACAGTTGGGATCGACATCTACCGTTAGCAGAATTTTCCTACAACAACAGCTACTATTCAAGCATTGAGATTGCACCGTTTGAAGCACTTTATGGTAGAAAGTGCAGGTCTCTGATTTGTTGGAGTGAAGTGGGGGATAGACAAATTACGGGTCCAGAGATTATACAAGAAACTACCGAGAAGATCATCCAAATTCAACAACGGTTGAAAACCGCCCAAAGTCGACAAAAGAGCTACGCTGACATTAAAAGAAAAGATATAGAATTTGAAATTGGAGAGATGGTCATGCTTAAAGTTGCACCTTGGAAAGGCGTTGTTCGATTTGGTAAACGAGGAAAATTAAATCCAAGGTATATTGGACCATTCAAGATTATTGATCGTGTCGGACCAGTAGCTTACCGACTTGAGTTACCTCAACAACTCGCGGCTGTACATAAAACTTTCCACGTCTCGAATTTGAAGAAATGTTTTACTAAAGAAGATCTCACTATTCCGTTAGATGAAATCCAAATCAACGAAAAACTCCAAATCATCGAAGAACCCGTCGAAATAATGGATCGTGAGGTTAAAAGACTTAAGCAAAACAAGATACCAATTGTTAAGGTTCGATGGAATGCTCGTAGAGGACCCAAGTTCACCTGGGAGCATGAAGATCAGATGAAGAAGAAATACCCGCATCTATATCCAGAAGATTCGTCAACACCTTCAACAGCTTAAAATTTCGGGACGAAATTTATTTAACGGGTAGGTACTGTAGTGACCCGAACTTTTCCATGTTTATATATATTAATTGAGATTGATATTTATATGATTAAATGTTTCCAAAATGTTAAGCAATCAAACTTGTTAAGACTTGATTAATTGAAATATGTTTCATATAGACAATTGACCACCCAAGTTGACCGGTGATTCACGAACGTTAAAACTTGTAAAAACTATATGATGACATATATATGGATATATATATATATATAGTTAACATGATACTATGATAAATAAACATATCATTAAGTATATTAACAATGAACTACATATGTAAAAACAAGACTACTAACTTAATGATTTTTAAACGAGACATATATGTAACGATTATCGTTGTAAAGACATTTAATGTATATATATCATATTAAGAGATATTCATACATGATAATATCATGATAATATAATAATTTAAAATCTCATTTGATATTATAAACATTGGGTTAACAACATTTAACAAGATCGTTAACCTAAAGGTTTCAAAACAACACTTACATGTAACGACTAACGATGACTTAACGACTCAGTTAAAATGTATATACATGTAGTGTTTTAATATGTATTTATACACTTTTTAAAGACTTCAATACACTTATCAAAATACTTCTACTTAACAAAAATGCTTACAATTACATCCTCGTTCAGTTTCATCAACAATTCTACTCGTATGCACCCGTATTCGTACTCGTACAATACACAGCTTTTAGATGTATGTACTATTGGTATATACACTCCAATAATAAGCTCTTAGCAGCCTATGTGAGTCACCTAACACATGTGGGAACCATCATTTGGCAACTAGCATGAAATATCTCATAAAATTACAAAAATATGAGTAATCATTCATGACTTATTTACATGAAAACAAAATTACATATCCTTTATATCTAATCCATACACCAACGACCAAAAACACCTACAAACACTTTCATTCTTCAATTTTCTTCATCTAATTGATCTCTCTCAAGTTCTATCTTCAAGTTCTAAGTGTTCTTCATAAATTCTACAAGTTCTAGTTACATAAAATCAAGAATACTTTCAAGTTTGCTAGCTCACTTCCAATCTTGTAAGGTGATCATCCAACCTCAAGAAATCTTTGTTTCTTACAGTAGGTTATCATTCTAATACAAGGTAATAATCATATTCAAACTTTGGTTCTATTTCTATAACTATAACAATCTTATTTCAAGTGATGATCTTACTTGAACTTGTTTTCGTGTCATGATTCTGCTTCAAGAACTTCGAGCCATCCAAGGATCCGTTGAAGCTAGATCCATTTTTCTATTTTCCAGTAGGTTTATCCAAGGAACTTAAGGTAGTAATGATGTTCATAACATCATTCGATTCATACATATAAAGCTATTTTATTCGAAGGTTTAAACTTGTAATCACTAGAACATAGTTTAGTTAATTCTAAACTTGTTCGCAAATAAAAGTTAATCCTTCTAACTTGACTTTTAAAATCAACTAAACACATGTTCTATATCTATATGAAATGCTAACTTAATGATTTAAAACCTGGAAACACGAAAAACACCGTAAAACCGGATTTACGCCGTCGTAGTAACACCGGGCTGTTTTGGGTTAGTTAATTAAAAACTATGATAAACTTTGATTTAAAATTTGTTATTCTGAGAAAATGATTTTTATTATGAACATGAAACTATATCCAAAAATTATGGTTAAACTCAAAGTGGAAGTATGTTTTCTAAAAAGGTCATCTAGACGTCGTTCTTTCGACTGAAATGACTGCCTTTACAAAAACGACTTGTAACTTATTTTTCTGACTATAAACCTATACTTTTTCTGTTTAGATTCATAAAATAGAGTTCAATATGAAACCATAGCAATTTGATTCACTCAAAAGGGATTTAAAATGAAGAAGTTATGGGTAAAACAAGATTGGATAATTTTTCTCATTTTAGCTACGTGAAAATTGGTAACAAATCTATTCCAACCATAACTTAATCAACTTGTATTGTATATTATGTAATCTTGAGATACCATAGACACGTATACAATGTTTTGACCTATCATGTCGACACATCTATATATATTTCGGAACAACCATAGACACTCTATATGTGAATGTTGGAGTTAGCTATACAGGGTTGAGGTTGATTCCAAAATATATATAGTTTGAGTTGTGATCAATACTGAGATACGTATACCCTGGGTCGTGGATTGATTCAAGATAATATTTATAGATTTATTTCTGTACATCTAACTGTGGACAACTAGTTGTAGGTTACTAACGAGGACAGCTGACTTAATAAACTTAAAACATCAAAATATATTAAAAGTGTTGTAAATATATTTTGAACATACTTTGATATATATGTATATATTGTTATAGGTTCGTGAATCAACAGTGGCCAAGTCTTACTTCCCGACGAAGTAAAAATCAGTGAAAGTGAGTTATAGTCCCACTTTTAAAATCTAATATTTTTGGGATGAGAATACATGCAGGTTTTATAAATGATTTACAAAATAGACACAAGTACGTGAAACTACATATGGTTGAATTATCGAAATCGAATATGCCCCTTTTTATTAAGTCTGGTAATCTAAGAATTAGGGAACAGACACCCTAATTGACGCGAATCCTAAAGATAGATCTATTGGGCCTAACAAACCCCATCCAAAGTACCGGATTTTAGTACTTCGAAATTTATATCATATCCGAAGGGTGTCCCGGAATGATGGGGATATTCTTAAATATGCATCTTGTTAATGTCGGTTACCAGGTGTTCACCATATGAATGATTTTTATCTCTATGTATGGGATGTGTATTGAAATATGAAATCTTGTGGTCTATTGTTACGATTTGATATATATAGGTTAAACCTATAACTCACCAACATTTTTGTTGACGTTTAAAGCATGTTTATTCTCAGGTGAATACTAAGAGCTTTCGCTGTTGCATACTAAAATATGGACAAGATTTGGAGTCCATGTTTGTATGATATTGTGTAAAAACTGCATTCAAGAAACTGATTTCGATGTAACATATTTGTATTGTAAACCATTATGTAATGGTCGTGTGTAAACAGGATATTTTAGATTATCATTATTTGATAATCTACGTAAAGCTTTTTAAACCTTTATTTATGAAATAAAGGTTATGGTTTGTTTTAAAAATGAATGCAGTCTTTGAAAAACGTCTCATATAGAGGTCAAAACCTCGCAACGAAATCAATTAATATGGAACGTTTTTAATCAATAAGAACGGGACATTTCAAACACCTTGCTCCTTATTCTAAACCTTTGCAGACAAATTTTCTGCATCATCTTTTGATTCTAGATATTTTAAAATATCATCGTATCTTTCGGTATAAATATCCTCAAAAATTTCTAAAGATATCTTCATAGATATCATTGCCCGAGATTATTTATCTCTTTACTCTATCTGTGTTACATCAAAAAAAGAAAAAAAAAGAAACTGTTTTAGTTTCTAAACTTCTGAAACCTTCGAGTTTAAATCGAGAATGTATTCTGGAGAAGTGATGGGAATTGAAGAATGAGTTAGTATAATATAATGACGCCTGGCCAACGTGATTATATTACAGTAAGTCATGCTGAGTTTATAATGAAATGTGATAAAGGTTCACAGATCATATCCTCATCATGAACCATGCTACATAACTCTTTCATTCTATTTAAACTCTAAACATATCAAGAAAATATTTTTCTTGATGATTCGGTCTTTTCCGTGATTCTCTGGTTACTTAATAAGTCAGATCATGCTATTACCATTTCCTTCTTAGAACATTAGTTATGTTCATCCGAAACTTCATACCTACAAATTCTGGACCATTACTTGCTTTACACAAAGTCGAGAAGAGAAAACAATGGCACAAATCTTCGAAATATAGGAGTATAAATCATAGCAAATAGAAGAGATCATTAATCGTAGATGTCAATAATTATAGAAAGACAAATGCAGGAAAGGATTACGAAAAACACTACCCCAAGAATGAAGTAGAAGTAAACAGATTCCTCCGGAGGGAGTTGGAATAAAAGGATGATTGTGGTGATAGTCAGAATGAGATCAAGGATCAGAAGCATTTTTCACAATCTTTTGAACGTATGAAATGAGGAATAAGATGTATGAATGATAAAAATAATGGAACGGAAGAGGTTGATTTACAGCGAAATAACGGACATAACAATAGAGGCAGATTACACATTCAATTAAAGAAAATCATAATTTCCTTAATCACCAAAGAATCAAATCTTATTTAGATTTAGAAGATTTTCTTTAATTTCCTTGAAATTCAGAAATCAACCATGATTACGTCACCGGTTAAAACGAATTTGCATTTACTCATTTCACGCTTTTGTGATAGCTTCACTCGTACTCTCCACATAAATGAATTGTTTTATCCATACTACTCACTGATGATAAAACTCAAATCTTTGACTCGTATTCGTCATGAAAACATACTTATTATCAGCTGTGACGATCCCAATCAAATTTCGGGACGAAATTTCTTTAACGGGTAGGTACTGTGACGACCCAAAAATTTTTGACCAAATTTAAACTTAATCTTTATATGGTTTCGACACGATAAGCAAAATCTGTAAAGTTGAATCTCAAAATTTTTGAACTACCTTCATATATTCAATTACCCTTCGATTGTTCTCGACAATTCGCGAACAATTATATGTATATATATATATATATATATATATATATATATATATATATATATATATATATATATATATATATATATATGAACATATATATATATGATAACTTGGAAACGTTAACAAAGTATTAAATGTATGATACCGTACATTAAACTTATTGGTTTGAATATCTTATGGATATATTTAACTACAAGGTTAAAAGATAAAGCCAAACGATTGAATTAAAAGATATTTTTATACATTTATCAATTCCATAATAATCATAATATGATTACAGGTCTCGATTGTGAGGTCCACGTTGATTTAAGAAATCTTTCCTTTTAACAACATTCGGAATAAATGGTAAAGTGATTTTCAAGTAAGAACAAAAGTGTCAATTAACGGTAACTGGACAAAAGTTAGTGGAAGTTCCTGCTTAATTTTCAATGCATGTTTTACAATAATTGCTTTGTGTATCTTGATAAGTTAATCATTTAGCTTTCATAATATTTGAGGTAAAAGTGAAATCATGTAGAGTAAATAATTGGGTTAATGGTTGTCAACAAGATAAACTCAGTTGACATGTTACATTAAGATGATTTCATACGTTTAATTATCCATTGGACTTTACCCTTCGATTCACGAACAAGTTAAAACTTAAACTTGAAACCCGACAAGATATATTACGTGATTTACTTTCTTAAATGAAAATTTTTTGCGATATAATATATATATATATATATATATATATATATATATATATATATATATATATATATATAAAGTAATGTAATTAGTTTTAAAAAAACTTAATTTTAATATTATGAATAAAATTATTATATATTTTTATATATATGGGACGGGAATTAGAAAATGATTTTTTTTAAAAAAAACTTTAAGTTTGTTAAAAATATAATTATCTTTTTAATTATATAAAGTATAGATTTTATATATTACATTTTAAGTGGTAGGTTTCTCTTAAAAGCGTATATAGTATTTAAAAAATATATAGACCCACTTATTATGACTCGTTTCTCCGATGTCATGACAAAAATAAATATTATCCTAAAATATGAAATTTTTATATAAACTTTTACCATCTTTTATTGAAAACGG
The DNA here is from genome assembly GCF_046630445.1 of Rutidosis leptorrhynchoides. NCBI lineage: Eukaryota > Viridiplantae > Streptophyta > Magnoliopsida > Asterales > Asteraceae > Rutidosis > Rutidosis leptorrhynchoides. Next base: position 52,906,161 of record NC_092338.1, read on the forward strand.
AGCATAAAATAACAGCCCGTGAAAACACGGGACCAAAATATGAAAATGACAAGTTATGTCACAAGACCTTGTAAGTTTGTGGTGTCTTTTTCTTATAAACCCGTTTTTTTCTATTTATTTATTTATTGTATTTTATTGATATTTAAATTATTATTATATTATTATTATATTTAATTTATTATTTTATTTTATGTTTACATCTATAAATTGCAATCCATTTCTTGTTTTAGGAAACACATACATATCCATATTTTACCCCGTAAATTATTATTATTATTATTATTATTATTATTATTATTATTATTATTATTATTATTATTATTATTATTATTATTATTATTATTATTATTATTATTATTATTATTATTATTATATACATAAAATACTACGATGGAGTTATGTTCGGATTTTCAAATGGGTTAAAGCTAAGGAATTTAAGGGTTATAGCTAACGAGGTTATGAGTATGGTTCGGGGGTATTGTTCGTGAATCAAAGGCCAAACTTGAGTTTGTTATTCGTATTGCGTCTGCATACTTTTTCTGCAATATTGAGCCACAATATTGATAGGTGAGTTTCATTTGCTCCCTTTTTAAATGCTTTTGCAATATATATTTTTGGGACTGAGAATACATGCGCTTTTATAAATGTTTTACGAAATAGACACAAGTAATCAAAACTACATTATATGGTTGAATGATCGAAGCCGAATATGCCCCTTTTGCTTGGTAACCTAAGAATTAGTAAATCGATCTACTAATTAACGCGAATCCTAAAGATAGATATATTGGGCCTAACGAACTCCATCCAAAGTACCGGATGCTTTAGTACTTCGATGTTGTTTATATCATGTCCGAAGGATTTCCCGGAATGATAGGGGATATTCTTATATGCATCTTGTTAATGTCGGTTACCAGGTGTTCAATCCATATGAATGATTTTTGTCTCTATGCATGGGACGTATATTTATGAGAAATGAAAATCTTGTGGTCTATTAAAATGATGAAAATGATCGATTATGATAAACTAATGAACTCACCAACCCTTTTGGTTGACACTTTAAAGCATGTTTATTCTCAGGTAATAAAGAAATCTTCCGCTGTGCATTAGCTCATTTTAGAGATCTTACTTGGAGTCATTCATGGCATATTTCGAAAGACGTTGCATTCGAGTCGTTGAGTTCATCAAGATTATTATTAAGTCAATTATAGTTGGATGTATTATGAAATGGTATGCATGCTGTCAACTTTCATTCTAAAGAAAGTTTGTCTTTTAAAACGAATGCAATGTTTGTAAAATGTATCATATAGAGGTCAAGTACCTCGCGATGTAACCAAATGTAATGTATTCGTTCAGATGGATTAGGACGGGTCTCTACACAGACTACCTCTACTATTCTTAAACGACTGTTTCTGCTGTGCCGTTCGTGACTCCCATCCATGATGCTACAAATTAATTTTTTTCCTACTTTTCGAGAATACTACAAGAAAAGATGATATAGGTAATGAATAATTATATTATATGAAGTCGTAAATTAAAGGGATCATATTGAATGAATTGAGAGTTCTTTATAAAAAGCTATAACAATTGCGGACTTAAGTGGTTCAGGTGGGGACAACTCGAGATCCATTGGCCGACATTGATAAAACTTTAGAATTGTTTAGTACTTCTTTAGTTAGTGGATTAAGTTAGAGATGTAGGGAATCCGATGTGGTCATGTTATATACATTTAATTGAAGATTAAAGTAATAAATATGATAAAAGTTGAGGTGTACCTACGTTTTGTTGTTGTCTGCCATTTGAAGTTCTTGAGACTCGATAAAAGACCACGTATTACTTTCTTTCTTTCGGTTAGGCAGTGGTACCTTGTTTCTACTTTCTGATTACAATAGCGATTAATGATACAGGGCCGAGAGTTATTAGTTGATTAGGTAGTGGTTTCTTGTCCTTACCATATGGACCAAAGTAGCTAGTGGGTCGTGACATATGATGATAGTATTAGTAATTAAGAAAATGATTATGAATGGTGATAGATGTTGTTGTTCTAGTAACAGCCGAATCCCACTTGAACTAGTAGTTAATCGATCAGAATATAGGATTACTATATAATGCATCATTAAATTTTTCAAAGGTTAGACAAGTGGGACTAGATGGCATACCATATTACTTTTAGGGAGGTGCTTTTATTTTTGTTATGAAGTAAAGATGATGATATTAGAATTAAGTGATGGCATATGATATAATATTAGTAACATGATGATGATTGATGATGGGAAATTTTTGGACGGCCATTTGATTTAACTTGGGATACTTTAATTCAACTTGGGCCGAATAGATTAATATTAAAGATGGAAACTGACATACATATATGACTTGTGATGCGGTACAATTAAAGATGATGATGTTAAATATTTTAAATGGCGAAGAATGATGATGAAAATAAATGAATTGTGATAATGGGGTGGTAATAATGAAACACTAAAGAGAGCATGCGTTTCTTTTGGTTTTGAATATGAGAATTCGAATTTCCATGTTACCGGGATTGAGATCATAAAAGCCATTTTGTTGAGCTTAATTTTAAATGGCCGAAAGGTGCTTTAAATTATTGGGTCGGTTTGTATTTTATTTGGACTTAAATAAAACTGGGCCGAGACCCATTGTGGTTAAATGAAGAAAAACGACTGAATGATGAAGATAGAAAAGGAATAGATAAACAGATTATGGTTAAATAGAAATAAGTGGTGAATTATTCCTGAAAAACATAAATGGCGTATTGGTTTAGAGTGCTTGTGCATGAGCGAGAGGTCTTGGGTTCGAGCCCAGGCTGTGACATCTTTTTAGTAGGAAGCTATTCTTTGAGGTAGTTTTTATTATTATTATTATTATTATTATTATTATTATTATTATTATTATTATTATTATTATTATTATTATTATTATTATTATTATTATCATTATTATTAAAATTAACATTTTTAAAAATATCATTTTTAATATAACTATTATTATTATTATTATACTATAACAAATATATATTTTGTATACCAAAAATATACTTATTACATATACTATAATTATATTAATAATACATTTTATTATATATTAAACATAATTAATTAAGTCATTAATAAAACCCATGATTAAAATAACAAGTAAATCACTAAATATATATAAAATTTGTTCGATTACCACTATATGTTTTAATATATATATATATATATATATATATATATATATATATATATATATATATATATATATATATACATATATATATATATATATATATATATATATATATATATATATATATATATAAATGATTTAGGTTCGTGAATCCGAGGTCAACCCTACATTTATTCAATGTCGTCGTATGTATTTTTATTACAAAATACAATAGGTGAGTTCATTTGCCCCCTTTTACTCTTTACATTTTTGGGACTGAGAATACATGCACTGTTTTTACAACTGCTTTATTAAAAGATTTTGAAATATATTTTGAACTGCGAATACATGAAATGCTTTTATAAATGTTTGACGAGATAGACACAAACAAAACATTCCTCGAATGAATTATTATGCAGACAGAAGTTCTGTGGATTATTATTGAATTAGTTGGACGTTATAATTGCCACTAATTGTTGTGAATATTTCCCCTGATTATTATTGCTTGGTAACCTAAGAATTAGAATCGGGTATGGCCCTAATTCACACGAATCCTAAAGGTAGCTACCGGGTTTAACACCCCCACCCAGAATGTTCACTAGATGGAAGAGCTAGTGGGCGTGGTGTTTAGTACTTCGAAGTTTATTATTATTATACAAACGAGATGTTCTGTTTTGGGGATATTATTATGCGCATTATATGTTAAGGTCGGTTACCAAGCCAAGTTTTGAAAGCAATTAAAAGTGAATGTTATGTATCGAGAGAATGATTTTATACACAGGTTATGTGTATGTTATTTTTGTGCACACGATATGTGTACGGTTACTAAGATTTATGAAAGATGATTTCGTACAAGAGAAATGTGCACTGTATTTAAAAGATATCGCATGTACATTACAGGTGGGTATAGGATTCGGGCCCATTTGTACCATGCAGGATTTAAATCTTGTGGTCTATCAAAATGATGAATTTTATTGTTTTAAGATAAACCTATGAACTCACCAACCTTTTGGTTGACACTTGAAAGCATGTTTATTCTTAGGTATGAATGAAACCTTCCGCTGTGCATTTGCTAAGACATTATTTGGAGTCGATCATCGCAATGGGACCAGATGTTGGTGACTTCGTCCAGATGAATAAGGACGGGGTATGACAGATAATTACTAAACTAGCAACCCTTGCACCTTTTTAAGGGAGTTTACTAATTAAGAGTAGACTTCCTAGTCCATTCCTAAAAGTGACATGTAAGGGGATAAGCCAATGCCTTTTAATGATTCAACTGAAATAACCATGCGTGGTTAATCAGTAGCCATTCGGTGGTGAATCACCTATGTGAGAGAGAAGTGAGATCGCTTCGAAGGGTATTGTTGGGGCACAATACTTTATAAGATCTCGCAGAACCAGGCTAATGTTCATGACCATAACGAACATAACTATGAGGACTTGACGTTGTTAGGGAGAGTCTTGTGTGAAGCGTATTGTCGCCTACACAAATGGGAGACGTGTTCAAAGACATCGTCGTCTACTCAGAGCCAGTAGACTAAGTGCATTTTCACAAGCGAAAGTTCAAAGGGTAACACCTAATTATTGTATGCAAGATTCAACCACTGAAACTTAATCAGAATATTGTTGTTTCTGAGATCGATCTACATTCATGTGGGGGATTGTTGGAAAAACTTGATGAAAATCGTGTGTTTTCACCAAACTATGGACACAAATAATTATATGTTCGAGTGATATATAATAGTAACTATTTAGTGAGTTTTGATTTCCTTGACGAGGGCTTTAAAATGAGTTAAAGAGTGTCCAAAACGGATTAAAGGTGAATGACATATCAAATCTCAAAGTTACTAGTTTGGTGCAAAATCTAGAAATTTTAGTATTTTGTCCCACATCGGTTGTGGGAACAAACCTAAGGTTATAGTCTCTACTATAAATAAAGGCCTTAGGCATTGAAGAAATACACACCAAAAGTCATATAAGCATTCTTATATGATTAGAGTTTTCTCTCAGCCGCAACAAGGTCTCTCCATTCTGGTTAACTTTCAGGAAAGTGTTCAAGTCCGGCAGTATGCTGCTTCGGACCGGTGTACCCTGGGAATAGACATCGAATCTGTTAAAGGGAATTGTGTCAAACACAAGCCCGGTTCATCCTATCTTCGGTTATTCGGTTAGATCACTCTAATTTTTCATTCTTATTTTGGTTATGTATTATACATGTTTATAATCTGATTATTTTGTTTGAGTAATTTGTTAGGGTTTTAATTACTTGTTTCAGTTTCGTATACAATATTCCTACACATACTTGATACTTTCAAATCAAAATTTCAGCATACATCCACTTATTTAAGGCATATATGTATCAGTTATTTCAAAATTCAATGAAGACATAGTTGAAAACACAATCTTAAACTGTCATACTTTTAAAACACTATCGTAAACTAATATCTCTAAGAATTAACGTACTTCTATAACTCACTAACGTTAGCGTTAGAAAATTAATTATACACCAGCATCCACTTGTATATTCAATAGTTGTTATGTCAACAAAGTGCAACAATTATATTAACGATTATACCAGCAGAACTACAATAGTTCACAATCGATTAATCATAAGACCAATTGTTGGTGCATGAATCCCCAGCTTGTTGGTGCATGAATCCCCAGCCGTAGATTTCTTATCATTTTTATACATTCGGTCATGTAATAACGTATTCGTATGACTATTGATTATATTCGTGTTTGTGTGTGCGTAATTATTTAAACAATCAATATGTTAAACTGCATACACAGTCGACCGAGTGTGTCTACAAACTCGACCGACTGTGTGACTCAGTCGGCCGACTGAGTGACTTAGTCAACCGACTGTGTCTGGGTTACAGTATATATACGGGTTGTGACCTACATTGCTAGGTTACATTCCCTATTAACCCTAAACGACTGGTATCGATTTCTCTCGATCCCTAACACCATTTACCACCGAAATAACACGTTAAGCAATCGTTCTAATCTAGTTTTCTCTCTAGGTTTGGCTTAAACGAATCCAATACGACCCATATCTCGGTTTTAGTTGTGTCTAGTGAATTCCACCTCTAGATACAATTACAAGGGACCTAAGATCCATGAAACAACGTCTACAAAGTGGTATCAGAGCTGGAGTCTCTGGTTTTGCTTGTGAAAATTCGTTTTTGGGTCAAAAGTTAGGTTTTTGCTGTTATTCTTTGTTTTCACAATTAATCACTATTTTCACTTTATAGTATTTGTTTTTTGTGTTAAAATGTGTTTATGGTGAGTCTATAAAAGTGTTCTACAGTTTTGTTTAGGTAATTCCATCAAAAATCGATCGAAAAATCGATTTTCACCTAGAAACCCTAAAAATCGACCAGTTCCTGTCAAGAACACACTCGGCCGTGTGAGTCTTGACATTCTACCGTGTGAGTCCCTCGATCGACCGAGTGAGGCAGTTAATCAACTGTGTGGGTTTCTATTAAGTCTTGTGTGTTTTACCAGTCAATCGGCCGTGTGAGTCTAGTCATTCGACCGTGTGAGTCAGACAACTGACCGTGTGAGTGAGACAGTCGACCGTGGGAGTAGTAATACCAAAGTTCACATTAGTAACAAAGTGCTGCCCAATTTTTGTTCGACAGTCGACCGTGTGACCTAGACACTCGACCGTGTGACCTAGACACTCGACCGTATGTCTAATACAATCGACCGTGTGTCATTATAATCAGAAATTTAATTTGCTTTTAATTCACACTTAATTAATCAAGATGTTGGACACTAATGAAAGAGTGGCTAACGAATACAGTGCTTCCGTGATTGCTCCTGGACTTCAAAAGTTAATACTTTCTGAAAGTGAGTCTGAAACTACCAATAAGGTTCCAAAACTTGATAATCTGAAAGACTTTTTGGACTGGAAAACCCGATTTAAGATATATCTGAATGGTATAGACTCTAGACTATGGTAGTTTATCGAGACTGAATATGTGTGGCCAAATGGAGCAGATGGTGAACCAAAGGAAACTTCACAGTTCAATCCTGCTGAGCGTGAACAGTATAATTTGGAATGTAGGTGTTACACACAGCTCACACAGGCACTGTCTAAGGAAATCTTTTAGCAGTTCAAAAATAGGAACAAGACTTCGTACACTCTTTGGCTTGCTCTTCAATTAGCCACAGAGGGTACAACTACTTATCGTGCCACTAAGGCTAAAGTTTTAAAGGATGAATGGAGAGTGTTTGCAGCTCTTCCATTAGAGACTCTTGGACAGACTTTGGAGAGATATCGCAAACTGGTTGCTGAAATGGCAGATTATGGGATAGAAGTGCTTGATGATAGGGCAGTCAGGGTTTTGAAAGATGGTCTTCCTGAAAGATGGGACCATGAAATTGAACGAATTAAGAACAGGTACATTGCATCAGGTCGTACTCTAACATTGACCGCCTTTACATCTAAACTGATGGAAAATGATATTCAAGTTGAAGCTAAGAGAAAGAGGCTTGGTACTGTAGTCGCTTCTTCCACTATTGGGTCATCCTCTGGAGTTCATGCTTAATTACAGACATCGTACATTTCAACCAATGCTGCAAAGACATCGGCACCACAGTCAACGTCTGGTTATTTTCATGCTAAATCTCAAGCACAGAGTTCAACTGCTAAAATGATTGAGTCTTCTCCGATTCATCAGACTCAGACACCAGTGCTTAAAACAGAGAATATCATGAAGAAGTCTCTAGAATCAATTCATGAGGACATGGAACTGGTAGCTATTGTTGTCAACTCATACAATGACATGATTAGTGGTAAGCTAATAAATGGTCATCTTGAGAATTAAGATTATGACCAAATTGATGAGGATGAGATTAAGAGAATGGATATACTTTATGGTATGGGTAGTATAGTGAGACGTGCAAGAAAGTATTTGAAAAGAACAGGTCAAAGAACATTGAGTTTAAACCGTAACACCAAATTTGGTTTTGACATGTCCAAGGTCAGGTGCCACAACTGTGATGAACTTGGTCATTTTAAGAGGACGTGTACTAGACCACCCAAGCCTGGTTTTCATAATCCATTTCAAACCACAACCATTGAAGTGAATCCAAAGTAAGTGAGTTCAACTGTGGAGAAAGATGCTACAGTGACTGGTCAATCTAAACATTGACTACTACTTATGTAGATGAGGTGTGTGATTGGTCTATTTCGGTAGATACTGTGAAAGCAAATGTAGTTTTTTTGGGCAAGAGTGAAGCTGAGATAGAGGAAGAAAGGATTGTGAGAAGAAATGCTGGATGTATGGGTAAAGATAATCCTGATTGCGCATGCTATGTGTGCAAATGTGATGCTAGAATGAAAAGGGTAGAAGAGGTAATGAATATGTATCTTAAGAAGAGAATCAAGGATCGACTGTATGATAAGTTTCGCAAAGCTAAGGACTTGTCTGATCTTGAGTTTACTACTGATTCTTCCGATAATGATGAATCCTTGGGAATGAGTTTTCATACGGGTACCTGGTTTAGAAAAGAGCTTGAGCACTTGATCAACAGTGATGTTAAAGGTATTGATGAGAAGATAGTTACAGTGAAGAGTTCTGATAGTTCTGCTAAAGTTGAGGGACAAGGAGGTTATGACGCTGATTATTCGGATAGTACAAGTTCTGAGTCTGAGTCAGAATCAGATGCAGATTCGCAGTTTGGTAGAAATGATTACACTTTAATGGCTAACACGTCCAGTAATGACAAGGTATGTAATGATTTAGCTTCTATTTGTACTAAATGCGTTGACCTTGAACAGGAGATAGCTAGACTTGAATGTGTAATTTCTAAGCTTAATGAAATCCCTGCTACTTGTGAAACCTGTCCTAAACTTAGACTTGAACTTAAGAATTTGAGTCTAGAAAATCAGACAAATAAGAAAAACTATAATGATGCTCTTTTCTATCTTAATAAGCAGACAGAGTATGTTGATGTCATTAAGTTCTTAGAGAATCAGGTAGGTCACTTAAAATCAACTATTGTAGATGATGAGAAAGTGATTAATCTATATTTGAGCCAGATAGAAGCACTTAAGGCAGAAAAAGATTCATATAAGTTAAAGTATGAATCAGAAAAGGCTAGGATTGATAATTGGCAGAGAATGTCATACGTGACACAAACTTTTAATCATCGTAAGAAGCAAGGGTTAGGTTATGATCAGGTTTCCCCACCGCTTATGAATGACTATGTTAATAAGCCTGTTGAGAAGAGTAAGGATCAAGGTATAGAACTATAGTATGGTAAGTATGAGAAAACGCATGTTAAGAGTACAAGTAAGGATGATGAGAGTAAGAAACCCTTAGAGGTTGTCTATGAGACGGAGTCCGACACTGATGTCGACACCGAAAAGGACATCAAACCTTTTGTACTAGTGACTAAACCCATCTTGATTTTAAAGAATCCAAAGAACGATAATAATAGGAGTGAGAGTCAGAAGACTCCGATAAAGAGTGTGGAAAAGCCAAAACAAATTAGGAAGAAAACCACTCTGTCCACTCCTGTTAAGTTTGTTAAGGAAAGCAGTGCTATGAAGTCACGGGTTGTTGATCCTAAAGCTGAACATCCACGAAAAGGTGAGAGTTCCAATTCTGGAAGCGTGACGAAATATGTTCCGCCTAGTCGTCAACAGACTATTAAACAACAAGTCTCGTCACCCCTACAACTAGACAACAGACTACACCACCTTAGAGACAGTTTTCACCTACTAGATGTCAATTGTTTAATTATAATAATTTTGATAATGTTAACTGTTTCAATTGTGGGATGTTGGGACACAGGACTGTAAATTGTAAACCCATTAGACAGACACCACATAGGAAGATTGATCTTAGTCCTAAACGTGCTTTCAACAGAAGATCATCTTCACCTGTGTTTAAATCTACTTCTGTGCAAACAAATGAAACAAAATTTTTTCAAACAAATGATTATTACCGGAAACCATTACCGAAAAATACAGTTTAGAAACGTAAATCAGAAGTTAAGTGTGTCCAAAATTCTGAAGGTCCTTCTGGATCTAAGGGACAATGGGTGGAGTTTCCAGTGGTTGGCATTGATGGGAAACCCACTGCCATTAGGGCATGGGTGGCCCACTCTAACTAATCTCCTTATTTTCATGTGCATATCGTCTACAATCCACGCTGCAGTACATGGATTGTTGATAGTGGGGGGTCCAGGCACATGACAGGGAACTTGTCCTTACTTTCTAACGTTAAAACAATGAATGGAGGACCAGTTTCATTTGCAGGTAGTAAAGGAGGTTTTATTACTGCACAAGGAGTGATAGCAAATGAGAATGTCAGCTTTGATAAAGTAAATTTTATGGAACAGATCTCGAACAATCTGCTTTCAGTTTCACAGATTGCTGACAAAAAGTATACAGTTGCCTAACTGGTCAACCAGTAGCAGCAGACAAACCAGTAAACTCCAATACTGGTAAGTCTAAAGTAGATGCTAAGTTCCATAATGGTAGCAGGCAAACCAGTCACTTCCCACACTGGTAAAGGAAAAGCAGTCAAATATGATTATGGTACTGGTTCCAAACAGAAAGCTGCCAATAAGGGAAAAGCTAAACTGGACAAAATTGTGGAGTCTTGTGCTGAGTCATCGTTCACTGAGATACTGACTGTAAAGCGCGACCAGCTACTACTGGTTGTTACTCAAAGCCAGCAGCAGAACCAGACTCCCAGTACATCTACTGCCAACCAACTACCGAATTTGAGAGTGAGAAAATGCTCTAAATGTGGAAGCAAAGCTCACTTATCCAACCAGTGTACTCAAACCCTGACCACCACTGCTACTACCTCTTCAAGCAGGTCAGCAGAAAGGAAGAGAGCATCAAAGATGACTCTTCCAGAACCCATCCTCAGATGGGTTCCTAAAAAGAACTAATCTCTAGGTTACTGTGCAAGGCATTCGAAACAAGCAAATCTGGTATCTTGAAAGTGGTTGTTCGAGACATATGACTGGATGTAAGTCTCTGCTAATGGACTATCAAGAAAAGGATGGTCCAGTTGTTTCATATGGAGATAATTCGTTGGGTTACACGAAGAGTTTTGGTACTTTAACAAATGGGAATGTTACATTCTATAATGTAGCATATGTCGTTGGGCTTAAACACAACTTACTCTGCATAAGCCAACTGATAAACAAAAGAAAGATAGTCCAATTCAGAAGGAAAAGTGGCACTATTTTTTATATGACATGGAAGCCACTGTTGACACTAAAAGACATGAGAACATGTATCAAATTGACATGAACACAGCAGTCACAACAACTGATACTTGTTTTTATTCAATGTCAGTAGACAACCTCAAGTGGTTATGGCATAAGAGAATCTCACATATCAATTTTAAAGATATTCACAAACTCTCAAGCAAAAGTTTAGTGTCTGGGCTACCCACCATGTCTTATGTGAATGACAGATTGTGTCCTGGTTTTGAAAAAGGAAAGCATCACCCTGATTCATTCAAGTCAAAGCAAATTTCATCTGTTGAAAAACCATTTCACTTACTTCATATAGATCTTTTTGGTCCAGTGAATGTTGCCAGCTGTAGTGGAAAGAGGTATACACTGGTTATTGTTGATGAATATTCCAGATACACTTGGGTATTCTTTTTAAAGCAAAAGAGTGAAGCTGCTAATGAAATTATGAATTTTATCAAAAGAATGGAATTATGGAATGGGCAACTGGTGAAGCAGCTTAGAAGTGATCATGGTACAGAATTCAGAAATTCAACTCTTGAAGAATTTTGTACTGACAAAGGTATTTCACAAAACTTTTCTGTTGTGAGAACGCCTAAGCAAAATGGTGTTCCAGAAAGAAGAAACGGCACTCTCATTGAAGTAGCAAGATCTATGCTAGCTGAGTCTAGGCTGAAGAATTCATATTGGGAGTTACCTGTGAATACTGCCTGTTATACCTAGAATAGATCTTTAATTGTGAAAAGACATCAGAAAACTGCTTATGAAGTTCTCAAAGGAATAAGACCCTCAATTTTATTTCTTCATGTATTTGGCACTCCAATTTTATCTTGAATAATAGGGACCAGCTGAAAGGACCCGTCCTAATCCATCCGAACAAAGTCCATATCGATTACAAACGATTCACAATAGTTGATTACATCGCGAGGTACTTGACCTCTATATGATACAATTTACAAACCTTGCATTCGTTTTTAAAAGACAAACTTGCTTTATATCGAAAATTTATGACATGCAAATCATTTCATAATATATCTAATTATAATTGACTTAATAATAATCTTGATGAACTCTGACTCGAATGCAACGTCTTTTGAAATATGTCATGAAGGACTCCAAGTAATATCTTTAAAGTGAGCAAATGCACAGCGGAAGATTTCTTTCGTACCTGAGAATAAACATGCTTTAAAGTGTCAACCAAAAGGTTGGTGAGTTCATTAGTTTATCATAAAGAATCATTTCATAATTTTAATAGACCACAAGATTTCATACTTCCATTTCTCATAATCATACGTCCCATGCATAGGGACAAAAATATCATTCATATAGATTGAACACCTGGTAACCGACATTCACAATATGTATATAAGAATATCCCCATCATTCCGGGATCCTCCTTCGGACATGATATAAATTTCGAAGTACTAAAGTATCCGGTACTTTGGATGGGGCTTGTTGGGCCCGATAGATCTATCTTTAGAGTTCGCGTCAATTAGGGTGTCTGTTCCCTAATTCTTAGATTACCAGACTTAATAAAAAGGGGCATATTCGATTTCGATCATTCAACCATATAATGTAGTTTCGATTACTTGTGTCTATTTCGTAAAACATTTATAAAAGCGCATGCATTCTCAGTCCCAAAAATATATATTGCAAAAGCATTTAAAAAGGGAGTGATGAAACTCACGCATACAAATATTGTAAAATAGTTATTAAAACATTGCATGTATTCTCAGCCCAAAAATATATATAAAAAGGGAATAAATAAACTCACAATACTGTATTTTGTAGTAAAAATACATATGACGACATTGAACAATGCAGGGTTGGCCTCGGATTCACGAACCTATATTATTCATATATATGTTAATACACATAATCGTAATCGAGCAGATTTATATGTTACTAGTGATATAAATGTTATAGTAATAATTTATATGTTTATATTTTAATATTATAGTATTTATTACTAATATTTATATATAACAAGTTATATACTTATTTTCCATTAAAACCATGTTTACAGTGTTTACTTATTCGTATATGCATCGTTTTGAATACAATTTTTACATCATTACGTATCTATACTTCTACGTATGTCGTATTAGTATTTATTATACATATCGTGGTTATATTCATAGTACTATTTTAATATATCATAACTTTAATCATACTTAATGCAATCACAATCATATATTATCTTATACTTAATTTAGTAATCATGATAATTATAATAATAACAAATAATAATAATACTTATAATGCTCTAATACTAATATTTAATAATAACTAATTGTTAATAATAATAATCATTTTAATTATATAACAATCAACAATAAGTAATAATAATAATAATAATAATAATAATCAAAATAATAATAATGATAAATGATACAGTAGGCCATAAAACCCGTTTATGAACTCTATATCATATTCAAGATTTTTGAATGTTTTAGACCACGATTACAACACGAAATATATTTCAAATCTCTCCTTGAAACTTTCTGGATCGTTAATTTAACTTAAAACCTCAAGAAACTTACGAATTTTGATATGAGCATACAGTTTGACTTTTATGAAACAAACGTTTGACCTCAAAATTACTCTTGAATTTTATGAATTGATAACTCAAACTTTGCAGAGAGATTGTTTAAAACATTCCTAATAACACCACATTAAAGGATTTTTAAATGGACTTCGAATTTGATTTCTGGCTAATTTATCCAAGAACAGAGGTATCGCTTCAACAAATAAAAAAATATCAATTTATTTGATTTCAACAATTAGTTTGTTGTGACTGATAAAGAAGGCTAAAGACTGGATGTGCGTACGATTAATGAGTAGTACTCATTTGACTTGTAGCTGGATTGTGTCGACAGAATATCATTGGGTACAAAAATATATATAAAAAAAAAACTTAAAAGCTGATTGGGGATGTTAACAGATTGTATCATTGATTGAATTCGTTACACGATCGACCAGACAAGTAAATAATTCCCATAAAGCTTGATGGTGAAAGAAAACAGAATACTATGTATACGTATATCTGCAATAGTAAATTGTACCGTATATGTATAATAGTATATGTATTTATTTATACAATTTATATATCAGTTATATATATTTGTATATATATGAAAGCTGTATATGTCAATGTATATACCTGATTTTATATATATATAGCAGAGTTTTATGTACTTGTATATATTTATTTATCTATATAATAATTAATCTTATTAATTAGCAATTATAACTATAATAATGATAATACTCTTAATATAATAATAATAATAATAAAATAATAATAATAATAATAATAATAATAATGATATTAATAAAAATTATAATAATAACTAATAATTTATTTAATTCATAATTAGTTTGAATTTTTAATCTTTCTCATAATAATTTTTATAATAAGGATCTTTATTTTGATATCCCTAAAATTATTAGAATTTGTTAATTACAAATATAACAATAATAATAATAATATAATTAATACTAACATTGACATTAGTATTAATAGTAACAATAATAATAATATTATGATGCTATATCTTTAAAACATGTAATTACATTTACTATCTTTAATATCATAATTTTATTAATCATGTGTCATATTATAATATAACATTTATTGAATATTTATTATTTATATTTGTACATTACATCAATTATGAATTTAGATCATACATATAGATTCATAACAACTTTTTATCGTATATATGTATTTTTACATAATTAACTCTGATAATCAAATTGTATTTCATTATTTAAGGTTAATATATAAACTTATGTATCTACATATATATTTACACATATTTATTTATAACTATTGTTCGTGAATCGTCGGGAGTAGTCAAAAGGGTAATTGAATATATGAAACATAGTTTCAAAATTTTCGAGACTTAACATTACAGACTTTGCTTATCGTGTCGGGAACATATAAAGATTAAAGTTTAAATTTGATCTGAAATTCCTGGGTCGTCACAGTACCTACCCGTTAAAGAAATTTCGTCCCGAAATTTGAGTGAGGTCGTCATGGATAACAATAAAGATGTTTTCCTGACGAATGTGAGCTGATAAATAGAGTTTTATCTTCATTGAGTAATATGAATAAGACAATTCGATTACTCGAAGAGTACGAATGAAGCTATCATTAAATAGTGAAATAAGAAAGACAAATTTCATCATAACTTTTGACTAGTCATGGTTGAATTTAGAAAATAAGGTGCGTCTTGACTTTTGACGTTGTCTTGATTGAATTCCGGAATTCAAAGGATTTAAAGAAAATCTTCGAAATCTAAAAGATTTGACTCTTCGGCAAGTAAGGAAATTAAGATATCTATAATTAAATACGGTGATCTGCATCGATTACTCTGTCTGATATTTCCATTATAAATTTACCTTTTTCGTCCCATTAGTTTCCACCACTTCTATACCTTCTTTCTCAGTTCATATATCCAAAAGATTATAATAATGCTTAATCCGGTTCTAATCCTTGTTCTTATTCTGACTATCGTAATGATTGTTCTTCTTTTCCAACTCCCACCTCAAGAATCTGTTTATTTCTACTATGCTCTAGGGATTATTGTATTTATAATCCTCCCGTGTCTTTATATTGCTATACGCACTGATATCCATAGTTTGTAACTTCGGTGTTGTCATTGGACTTTATATTTTCTCTTATACTTCGAAGTCCTTGCTTCTATTTTTCTATAATCATTGTCATCTCCAGTTAATACTCTCCCTATTTGCTGCGATTTATACTCCAATTTCTATTTCGGAGCTTTGTCCCTTCGTTTCTTCTTCTTGCGATTGGGCATCTCCTGTAATGGTCCAGAATTCGCAGATATAAGTTTCAGAATGAACATCGTTAATGTCCTAAGAAAGAAATGGTAATAGCACAATTTGACTTGTCAAATTACCAGAATTCAAGGAAAGATAGGACTATCAAGAAAAATATGTTCTTGATATGTTTATAGATTAGACAGAATGTAAGAGTCGTGTAACATGGCACATGATGACGTTATGATCTGTGAATCATCATGTTCCATTTAGAAACTCAGCATGACTTACTGTAATATAATCACGTTGATCAAGTGTCATTATATTATACTAACTCATGCATCAGTTCCCAACATTACTTAAATAATATTCATATTTTAAGCTCGAAAGTTTACAGCATATAGAAACTAACAGTTTCTATATGATGTAACACTGATAACACGAAGAGATAATTAATATCAGGCGAGAATATTTATGAAGATATCTTCAGAAATATTGAGGATATTCATAATGAAAGATACGATGATATCTTGGAATTTCTAATATCGAAGGATGATAGAGAAGATTTATCCGTAAGGGTTTAGAGTAAAGAGCAAGATATTCGCTAAAGACTTTAGCAGGCATTGAATCATTTGGATTCTTTAAAGTCAAACTTATTCTTTGTGATTTGTCAACGGCTTTCTTCCTAGTTTCGCATAATCTGCTTTTCGGTACTAAATTTTCTATTGAATGTTTCCAATATAATGATACACATGAAGCACGAGGAGGTATATGATTTCGGAAGAGAATATTTATGAAAATATCCTCAGAAATATCGAAGATATTGATGATGATATTTTGGAATTTCTAAGTTCGAAAGTTGATAAAGAAAAATTTTCCGCAAGATTTTAACATGGCTTCGGAGGAGGATATTCTCTAAAGATTTCAACGGATCCAGAATTACCTGAATTCTTTGAATATAGGGTTTGGTCCTTGTATTTGTCCTTGGTCTCCTTCATGGTTAGCTCAATCTGTTTTTTTTTTCAGTACCAAATTTTTTTATCGAGCGTTCCCAACATTCCATTCTTTATCATCAAACTTTTGGCCGTTCAGACCATCTAAGATTTTGTTATTTCCTCTGCATTTAATGCTACTATATCTGAATCATCGGTTATCAATCCGAGGTGGTTTCAAGAGAATTGTGTTTTTAGATAATTAAACGCTGATGGTAATATGGTGGAATATAAAAGGTTCCCCGGTAACAATAAAAGAGCACGCATATATATCAAAGTTATAATAAAGTTGTTTCAAACGAAAAGTCGAAGTTGATTTGCTGGAGCTGTGACGAAATTGGCTAATTTGGAGAGGGATTGTAAAATTATTTTCGGAAATAATTACGCTGAAGGAGTTAGCACAGCTACGAGTTGAACGTTTACTCACTCTCCGAGAGTTTTTCAGATGCATAACTATATGCATCGATCTTTTCTTCCATAGGTGGAGTGCGGTTGGTTCATCCTCTCGATTGAGGTGTTTTCAAGAATCACGAAAGGTTTGAACGCAGATTGTAATTGTCAAGATACAAATTAAGTTTTAGGGTGAAATCAATGTAGCGACCCCGACAAATCATCAAATGACGGCGTCATCTACGTATGGTCCCATTACATGGTCGTAAGTCTTTATAACGAAGTTTGACCGAAAAATATGTCGCATTCATTTCATAAATAAGGATGTTTCAAAGTTTACAAAAGTAGTTTCCATAACAAGTACATAACAATGTTTAAAGTTTGTATGAAACACGTGCGACACAATTAAAAGTAGTCAAAAAGACGCTCCACGTATGCAAGTATACTCGACATCCAATGCAAGTATCAAAAAGTATGAGCGGAAGCATGTATCACCTAAGTTCAAGGACCTGAGAAAAACATAGAGAATCTGTCAACGAAAACGTTGGTGAAATCATAGGTTTAAATAAGTAAGTGAGTAATAGTAAGTTGAACCACAAGATTTGCAACATCGATAAAGTCATAGTACATTCTAAAAGTTAATATTCACGAGCACTCAATTATCAAAGCTTAACATTCCGTCCGTTGAACCCCGTAATAATAGTGTTAGAACATACACTACTTCCCGAAAATATATTTCACCCGTAGACGGTAGCGAACCGTCCGAAGTGAGGGTTTGTCAAACCCATATGGCCATATAACATAAGTTCTCGCTTACACCATCTGATGTAACTAATGATAATCGAATTGAGGATTTGTGTTCAAACTCGTATGTAGAATGTTTGTTTTCCCTGTACTTGTGTTCACGTAGTTTAAAAGAACGTTTATGTTTTCTCATCCCAAAAGTAAGTTCAAAAGAGTAAAAGTGGGACTATGATCTCACCTTGTATGCACGAACCAAAAAGTACTTCGACAAGTAACGTGTGCAAAGAACAATGCTAGTCTTGACCTAAACAAATAGGTTGTATCAATAACGATAGTCACGAAGGATCAAAGATGTTCAATTAGTCCTATGGCTCAATACGACTCAATTAATATAGCATGTGAATCAAATCATCAAGTTTCATGCAAGACACAAGTATAAAAGCATGTTAGAAAGATTGCACAAATATTTGGTTAAGTTTGATTAAAAGTCAACTTGGTCGGGTCAAAGTCAACGAAAAAGTCAACATGTTCGGGTCGGGTCCCGAACTATTTTTCTGAGGTTTTTAATCATATATGAGCATGTTAGAACAAGTTTCATGTGAATCGGAGGTCCGTAGTATGCCAAACATTTTTCGTATTTTGGACATGGAGGTCAGAACCTGACCACGGCATATGCCGCGCCGCGGCCAGGGGTGTCGCGCCGCGACATTAGGCGTGGCCTGGTACCTGGTCAGTTTCAAATGTTCAAGTCTTGGTCAAAACTTCAAACAACCATAAAACGCAAACCGTAAACAACTAGAAGGCGTATCTTATACCGTTGGAAAGCTCTTTTGACAAGGAACACAACTAAACATGTATCATCAATCAAAAAAATCATTTTCAACAACCGATTTCTCGTCAAGTGATCAATAAAAGTCTATTTTCAAATTTTCAAGTTCATCAAATGCATTTTGAGTTTCGGGAATCCAATTCTCACATATGATATGCCGTTTTGAAGGTAATGAGGCATACATTACAACTAAACACTAACAATTAATATTCCATGGCATTCAAGCATCCAAAAATTCATGTCAAGAACCATCAAACCCTAGTCAAACATCTCAAAATCAATAATCATGCTTTTGAAGTTTTATTAATCAACCTACACATCAAATTGAAGCTAGTGATACTAGGAACACAATTAGAACATGAACTTTTAACATCTAACAACATATGATCATCCAAAATTCAAGAACAACACACCAAAAGTCAAGTTCATGCTAGTTATACTAAAACAACGAGATCGAGCATACAAATTACATACACGACATCACAATGAGCCATAGACACTAACTAACACCATTTCAAGTCAAAAACACGAATTTAGAGAAATCTAGAGTTTTAGAAATGTTACCCAAATGAGATGAAGTTGGTACCAAAATGAAGAGGATGAAGAGAGGATCACGAATATGTAATTTATTTTGTTGTAAGCCTCCTAGATTGAATTTAGATGATGATTGAATGAATTTGGAAATTGGGTGTGTGTTCTTGCTAGAGAGAAAGAGAGAGAGATGGAGATGATAATGAATGGGTGAAAGGGGTTTGACCCTTTGACCTAGTCAAGGGTTTGATCCCTTGTCAAGTTTAGTCCCTCAACTTTCGTTCGGGTGCGTGAATTACCTAAACGAGATAATTTAAAACGCGTATCAACGGGAGATGTTATAAACATATAACGGAGTTTAAATAGTTAAACGGAAAATTGACGGAAAAAGGCGGGATGTTACATTACCTACACCTTAAAAGAAATTTCGTCCCGAAATTTAGGTAGGCGTAGTGGTCGTTGTTTCTTCCTCGGAATCTGACATTTCCGGAACCGGGAATAGATGAGGGTGTTTCTTTCGCATTTGATCTTCTCTTTCCCAAGTAAACTCGGGTCCCCTTTTGGCGTTCCAACGGACCTTAACAATCGGGATCCGGCTTTGTTTTAATTCCTTCTCGATGTAGTCCACAATTTCAACCGGTTCCTCCACAAAATGGAGTTTGTCATTAATAGTAAGTTCCTCGAGAGGGACGACGATATCGGGCTCGGCAAGACATTTCTTCAAGTTAGATACATGAAATGTAGGGTGGACGGAGCTTAGTTGAGGCGGAAGATCCAAACGATACGCAACGGTTCCAACACGCTCTAAGATTTCGAAAGGACCAACGTACCGCGGATTTAGTTTCCCACGTTTCCCAAAACGGATGACACCTTTCCAAGGTGCGACTTTTAACATGACGCGGTCACCGACTTGAAATTCGAGTTCTTTGCGTATTTTGTCGGTATAGCATTTTTGGCGACTCCGGGCCGTCCGAAGCCTATCTCGGATTTGAAGAATCTTCTCGGTGGTTTCGTGAATGAGTTCGGGCCCGGAAATTTGCACGTCACCCACTTCGGCCCAACAAAGAGGAGAGCGACATTTTCGACCATATAACGCTTCAAAAGGTGCGGCCTTAATACTCGCGTGATAACTATTGTTGTAAGAGAATTCGGCGAGAGGTAAGTGATTGTCCCAAGATTTTCCAAAATCAACAACGCAGGCTCGTAACATATCCTCTAAGGTTTGTATTGTACGTTCACTTTGCCCATCGGTTTGGGGATGATATGCGGTGCTCATGTCCAAACGCGTTCCCAACGCTTCTTGTAACGTACGCCAAAATCTAGAAACGAAACGACCATCTCGGTCGGAGATAATCGATAACGGTACTCCGTGTCGGGCTACAATCTCTTTAATGTAAATTCGTGCAAGTTTCTCC
The DNA here is from genome assembly GCF_046630445.1 of Rutidosis leptorrhynchoides. Classification (NCBI taxonomy): domain Eukaryota; kingdom Viridiplantae; phylum Streptophyta; class Magnoliopsida; order Asterales; family Asteraceae; genus Rutidosis; species Rutidosis leptorrhynchoides. The sequence continues at coordinate 52,927,247 of NC_092338.1, forward strand.
ATTTTGTCGGTTTCTTTCATGGCGAGAAAGTGCGCGGATTTGGTGAGACGGTCAACAATGACCCAAATTGTATCATAACCGCCCGACGTTTTCGGTAGTTTGGTGATAAAATCCATCGTGATCCTTTCCCACTTCCATTGCGGGATCTCGGGTTGTTGAAGTAACCCGGACGGTCTTTGGTGTTCGGCTTTGACTTTAGCGCAAGTCAAACATTTGGCGACGTATCTAGCAACCTCCTTTTTGATGTTCGACCACCAATATTGTTCTTTAAGGTCATGGTACATCTTATTGGCGCTGGGATGAATCGAGTATCGCGATTTGTGGGCTTCGTCTAGGATGAGGTTTCGTAGATCGCCATATCTAGGCACCCAAATTTTTCCGGCGTAATATCGAAGTCCGGTCTCCTTAACTTCGAATCGGGAGACGAGAATGTTTAAAAGTTCGCGTGCGATGTTGTTGTCCTTAAGAGCTTCATCTTGGGCTACCCGTATTTGGCTATTAAGGTTGGAGTGGATGGTGATATTCAAAGCTCGGACACGAAGAGGCACCGCTCTTTCCTTTCGACTTAAGGCATCGGCCACTACATTTGCCTTCCCGGGGTGGTAACGAAGCTCACAATTATAATCGTTCAAGGTCTCAATCCACCTTCGTTGTCTCATGTTTAGTTGCTTTTGATCGAAGATATGTTGAAGACTTTTGTGATCGGTAAAGATGGTACTTTTGGTACCAAGAAGATGATGTCTCCATAACTTAAGTGCAAAGATGACGACACCGAGTTCAAGATCATGTGTCGTGTAGTTTCGTTCGTGGACTTTGAGTTGTCGAGAGGCATAAGCAATGACTTTCTTTCGTTGCATTAATACGCATCCATAACCATTTTTCGAGGCATCACAATATACAACAAAATCATCATTGCCTTCGGGAAGTGACAAGATAGGAGCGGTGGTTAGCTTAGTTTTCAAGATTTGAAAAGCGGTTTCTTGTTCGGATGACCAAATGAACTTTCGGTCCTTGTGAGTTAACGCGGTTAAAGGGCGAGCGATTAAGGAAAAGTCCTTGATGAATTTACGATAGTATCCGGTGAGACCCAAGAATTGACGAATTTGAGTAGGAGTAGTAGGAGCCTCCCATTTACTAATGGCTTCGATTTTCGCGGGATCAACTTTAATGCCTTGATCACTTACAACATGACCGAGGAATTGAACTTCCTTCAACCAAAATTCACACTTGGAGAATTTGGCATAAAGTCGTTCTTGTCTCAAGAGTTCAAGCACAAGTCGGAGATGTTGTTCGTGCTCTTCTTCATTTTTAGAATAGATCAATATATCATCGATGAACACAATAACGAATTTATCGAGATACGGTTTGCACACGCGGTTCATAAGATCCATGAACACCGCCGGTGCGTTAGTGAGACCAAATGGCATGACGAGGAATTCATAACTACCATAATGAGTCCGGAAAGCGGTTTTGGAGACATCTTCCCCCTTAACCCTTAATTGATGATAACCCGAGCGGAGATCGATTTTCGAATATACACAAGACCCTTGTAGTTGATCAAAGAGGTCATCGATGCGAGGAAGAGGATATCGGTTCTTAACCGTCAATTTATTTAGTTCGCGATAATCAATGCACATTCGTAGGGATCCGTCTTTCTTTTTAACAAACAAAATCGGAGCGCCCCAAGGTGAGTGGCTAGGTTGAATGAAACCACGGTCAAGTAGCTCTTGGATTTGACTTTGCAATTCTTGTAATTCGGATGGAGCGAGTCTATACAGTGCACGCGCTACGGGTGCGGCTCCTGGAATAAGATCGATTTGAAATTCAACCGGTCGATGAGGTGGAAGACCCGGTAATTCGTCGGGAAATACATCGGAAAAGTCACTAACAATTGGCACATCTTCGATGCGCTTTTCGTCGGCCTCGACTTTCTTAACGTGAGCAAGAATCGCGAAACAACCCTTGCGAAGTAGCTTTCGAACTTTAAGGCACGAAACGAGATTGAGTCCGGTGCAATTTTTGTCGCTATAGACAATCAATGGTTCACCATTCTCGATAGGAATTCGGATTGCGTGAAGATAGCAAAGAATGTGAGATTTATTTTTGACCATCCAATTCATACCGATTATTACATCAAAACTCCCTAATTCCATGGGTATCAAGTCAATTTCAAATTCCTTACCCAAAATGTTCAAAGTACACCCCCGGTAATATGTGTCGGCACTTAAGAGTTTTCCGTCGGCCACTTCGATGGAATAAGTAGTATCTAAAGGGTGTGGTGGAGTGCAAAGGGTAGGAGCCAAAGTCTTAGACACAAAACATTTATCGGCACCCGAATCGAATAAGCAAGTAACATAAGAGTTGTTGAGAAGAAACGTACCCGTGACTAGTTCATTGTCATCTCGGGCTTCCTCGGTATTGATGTTAAAGGCTCGGCCTCGGTTGTTGGGGTTGGCTTTCTTTTTCGGGCATTCGTTCTTATAATGGCCCGTTTGGCCACATTCGTAACAAGTGACCGTTTTTGGAGGATTGGGCCCCTTTCGAGCAACGGGGGCGGCGCTTGTGCAATTGTTGGCCCAATGACCAACACCTTGGCAACGGTGACAAACTAGCTTGTTACATTCGCCGTGATGATGCTTGTGGCATTTGTTGCAAAAAGGTAAGTTTCCGACATAACCCTTCTTGCCGTCGTTGTTGAAAGGCTTTTTGGTGAAGGTGTTGTTGTTGTAGTTGGTTGATGGAGTGGCTTCCCATTTCCTTTTGTTGCCACCCGACTTGTCCTCGGCCTTAGGAGCCGGCACTACGATTTCGTCAACCGTTTCAATTAGTTGGCGAGCCATGTTCATAGCGGCTTGATGAGTAGTGGGTTTGGATGACATCACCCCTTGTTTGATGCTTTTTGGAAGACCGAGCATGTAGAGCTCAATCCTTTGAGATTCGGGGTTAACAAGATTAGGACACATCAAGGATAGTTCGGCGAAACGTTGATTATAAGCTTTAAGATCATTTCCGACCGCTTTCAAAGCTTTTAGTTCTTCCTCAAGCTTCCGGGTTTCTTCGCGCGGAAAATATTCAACAATCATCTTTTCCCTTAGATCGGCCCAAGAGAGGGCATGAGCTTCATCGGTACCCACCGATTGAACATAGGTGTTCCACCATGTTAGAGCAACCCCGGAGAAAGTGTGGGTGAAGTATTTGACCTTGTCTTGATCCCGACAACCGCTTATGCTAAAGACGGCCTCCGTCTGTTCAAACCAACGAGTAAGCACAACCGGTCCCCCGGTTCCATCATAAGTGTGAGGTTTGCACCCCATGAAAGCTTTGTAGGAGCACCCTTCGCTAGAGTTACCGGCTCCTTGGTTGTTGTTGTTGTTGTTATTATTATTGTTGTTGTTGGACGAGTGACCGGCCATGGCCGCATCCACGGCGGTGGCTATCATGCGTTGCAAAGCTTGTTCGGGAGTTTCATTGCGTCGTACACGGCGAGGAGGCATTGTTCCTTCAAAACAAAAGAATACCGTTGGTTAGTATTCTAAATAATACTAACCGTGATATGGAATAAAGATAAAGAGAAAATTATCCTTGACTCGCCTTGAATTCTTTATGTCATAATGTCGGTATGTTCATATGAGTCACCGTAATATAATTTCCGGGAATTATATTACCCTAATTCATATGTGCATTCGACATTACATCATATAGTCAAGGTGGCGTGTCAATTAAATTATACAACGCAAGATTTAGATAGAATAAGAGTAGATATGAGTAGAAGAGTTAGAGTATAAATGCACAATTTGCCAAGTAATTCCTATGTCAAGTCTATATGCCGGTTGTAGTCTAGACTCACCAATGTACCCTATGACTCGGGGTCGACACCAATGAACTCTAAATCCCTACAACCAAGGCTCTGATACCACTTGTAGCGACCCCGACAAATCGTAAAATGACGGCGTCATCTACGTATGGTCCCATTACATGGTCGTAAGTCTTTATAATGAAGTTTGACCGAAAAATATGTCGCATTCATTTCATAAATAAGGATGTTTCAAAGTTTACAAAAGTAGTTTCCATAACAAGTACATAACAATGTTTAAAGTTTGTATGAAACACGTGCGACACAATTAAAAGTAGTCAAAAAGACGCTCCACGTATGCAAGTATACTCGACATCCAATGCAAGTATCAAAAAGTATGAGCGGAAGCATGTATCACCTAAGTTCAAGGACCTGAGAAAAACATAGAGAATCTGTCAACGAAAACGTTGGTGAAATCATAGGTTTAAATAAGTAAGTGAGTAATAGTAAGTTGAACCACAAGATTTGCAACATCGATAAAGTCATAGTACATTCTAAAAGTTAATATTCACGAGCACTCAATTATCAAAGATTAACATTCCGTCCGTTGAACCCCGTAATACTAGTGTTAGAACATACACTACTTCCCGAAAATATATTTCACCCGTAGACGGTAGCGAACCGTCCGAAGTGAGGGTTTGTCAAACCCATATGGCCATATAACATAAGTTCTCGCTTACACCATCTGATGTAACTAATGATAATCGAATTGAGGATTTGTGTTCAAACTCGTATGTAGAATGTTTGTTTTCCCTGTACTTGTGTTCACGTAGTTTAAAAGAACGTTTATGTTTTCTCATCCCAAAAGTAAGTTCAAAAGAGTAAAAGTGGGACTATGATCTCACCTTGTATGCACGAACCAAAAAGTACTTCGACAAGTAACGTGTGCAAAGAACAATGCTAGTCTTGACCTAAACAAATAGGTTGTATCAATAACGATAGTCACGAAGGATCAAAGATGTTCAATTAGTCCTATGGCTCAATACGACTCAATTAATATAGCATGTGAATCAAATCATCAAGTTTCATGCAAGACACAAGTATAAAAGCATGTTAGAAAGATTGCACAAATATTTGGTTAAGTTTGATTAAAAGTCAACTTGGTCGGGTCAAAGTCAACGAAAAAGTCAACATGTTCGGGTCGGGTCCCGAACTATTTTTCTGAGGTTTTTAATCATATATGAGCATGTTAGAACAAGTTTCATGTGAATCGGAGGTCCGTAGTATGCCAAACATTTTTCGTATTTTGGACATGGAGGTCAGAACCTGACCACGGCATATGCCGCGCCGCGGCCAGGGGTGTCGCGCCGCGACATTAGGCGTGGCCTGGTACTTGGTCAGTTTCAAATGTTCAAGTCTTGGTCAAAACTTCAAACAACCATAAAACGCAAACCGTAAACAACTAGAAGGCGTATCTTATACCGTTGGAAAGCTCTTTTGACAAGGAACACAACTAAACATGTATCATCAATCAAAAACATCATTTTCAACAACCGATTTCTCGTCAAGTGATCAATAAAAGTCTATTTTCAAATTTTCAAGTTCATCAAATGCATTTTGAGTTTCGGGAATCCAATTCTCACATATGATATGCCGTTTTGAAGGTAATGAGGCATACATTACAACTAAACACTAACAATTAATATTCCATGGCATTCAAGCATCCAAAAATTCATGTCAAGAACCATCAAACCCTAGTCAAACATCTCAAAATCAATAATCATGCTTTTGAAGTTTTATTAATCAACCTACACATCAAATTGAAGCTAGTGATACTAGGAACACAATTAGAACATGAACTTTTAACATCTAACAACATATGATCATCCAAAATTCAAGAACAACACACCAAAAGTCAAGTTCATGCTAGTTATACTAAAACAACGAGATCGAGCATACAAATTACATACACGACATCACAATGAGCCATAGACACTAACTAACACCATTTCAAGTCAAAAACACGAATTTAGAGAAATCTAGAGTTTTAGAAATGTTACCCAAACGAGATGAAGTTGGTACCAAAATGAAGAGGATGAAGAGAGGATCACGAATATGTAATTTATTTTGTTGTAAGCCTCCTAGATTGAATTTAGATGATGATTGAATGAATTTGGAAATTGGGTGTGTGTTCTTGCTAGAGAGAAAGAGAGAGAGATGGAGATGATAATGAATGGGTGAAAGGGGTTTGACCCTTTGACCTAGTCAAGGGTTTGATCCCTTGTCAAGTTTAGTCCCTCAACTTTCGTTCGGGTGCGTGAATTACCTAAACGAGATAATTTAAAACGCGTATCAACGGGAGATGTTATAAACATATAACGGAGTTTAAATAGTTAAACGGAAAATTGACGGAAAAAGGCGGGATGTTACAATCAAGTGGCAAACTTGAAGATTTGTTTAGTTTCATATGTTATAATCAATATTTTAATTCATTTTAATTGTCCAATGTTGGTAGTCCTCGATTGATAGTCCACAGTTAGCAATTCAACAATTCATATATAATTTAATATATAATATTCGAATTAATTAATACATATCGTGACCCGTGTACGTCTCAGACTCGATCACAACTCAAAGTATATATATTATTTGAGAATCAACCTCAACCCTGTATAGAGAACTCGATCATTACTGCATATAGAGTGTCTATGGTGATTCCAAATAATATATATAGATGCGTCGATATGATATGTCAAAACCTTGTATACATGTCCCGATATTTAAAGTGCGTAAAATAAATAACAGAAATTAAATGATGATAAATAAAGTGCGTAAAGTAAATAACAGAAATTAAATGACGATAAATAAAATTGAGAGAATGTAAATTGCGATAAATAAATTGCGATAATTGAATGGTAATACGGAATTAACAGTTAGCTAGGAACAGTTAGCTAGGATTTTGTTAGCGTGGATTCTTAATAGAATTTCATATTGTTAATTAATCTGTTTCTAATCAATTTTTATTGTGTCCATTATTTCTTCATTATGCCACTTGTTGGATTCTGATAGGTCAAAATCCAAATATGTATTTGGATGAATATGGTTATTCTGTGGTGAACGGATTTGTATATCGGTGGATGTAAGTAGGATAGTATATGACTGTTGAAACAGATTCGAAGAACGTACAATGTAACTTATTAATGTGAAATTTAAATAGTCTTCGGGTATTACCTACCCGTTAAATATTTTCACCATTAACAGTTTGTACAAGAGAATTTTTAATTACAATCTTTATGAAAACATATATACATATATATTTTCTTCTGATGTATTCATGGATTTAATGAGTTAATATTATATTAAACTCATTTGTTTTTCGGTTGGAACTAGAATAAATAATCTCGAAAACTTTAGAGATTACATATTTTCCATGTCGAACGAAGATAAATGAGGTAGAACGATACGTAGAATGAAGATCATACTCAAAGTACATATGATGATATTGAAGCATGGATTGTTGATGGTACTGGTGCTGTTATTGATTGTACTGTTGGTGCTGGTGATGTTGCTGAAGCTGGTACATTTTGCACCATATTCTCCGAATTGATTATTCGAGCGCGAAGTTCGTTGACTTATTACTACAGGATGATTGTCGGTCGGAACGAGCAGATGAATAAGGTTCAGAATTGTGGATAGAATATAATCTTGTCGAGTTACCCCGGAAATGAGACTGAAAATGGTGTCTCGAACAGGTTCGCCGGTAAACGCTTCAGGTTCATTGTCAAGAGGTGAATTCGGTTGGTGGAAGGGATTGCCTTCTGCATGTTTCCATTAATTAAGTCAACTACGAACCCATCAGATGAATTGATAATGGCTGATTGGTTGATTCATGCCGATGACGCTGTTTTCGGAGCTTAGGTGAACATCTATGTCGGAATAGCTGTCGGAATAACTATCGGAATAGCTATCGGAATCTGAGGAACTCGAACCGGTTGTAGTATTCATTTTGTACGATCAGATGAAGGATTTTCGACAAGAAATAGATTATAGGATGTAGATTAGTATCCTGCAATACATAATTTACATATGCATATATAATACTAAAATCCCATAAGTTACGGAGTAATCTACGGAATATGTTAGGCAAAGTTTACAGTAATAGATATGCTAAGATATGAATTAGCAGATACGCTAAGATATGAATTTGTGTATACACTATTCATGCAATCAATGCAGCAAGATGTGTCTAGACTAGAAATGATAAGCAAGTAATTTTCTAAGGATGATAAGTAGGTAATTTTCGACACGAAATGATAAGCAAAACTTTTGACATGCAGACACGGTCGAAGTCCAGACTCACTAAAGCATCCTAACGACTTATCAGTTAGATACACTAATGCAGACCTGGTTCGCTAAGACCACCGCTCTGATACCAACTGAAAGGACCCGTCCTAATCCATCCGGACAAAGTTCATATCGATTACAAACGATTCACAATAGTTGATTACATCGCGAGGTACTTGACCTCTATATTATACAATTTACAAACCTTGCATTCGTTTTTAAAAGACAAACTTGCTTTATATCGAAAATTGATGACATGCAAATCATTTCATAATATATCTAATTATAATTGACTTAATAATAATCTTGATGAACTCAATGACTCGAATGCAACGTCTTTTGAAATATGTCCTGAAGGACTCCAAGTAATATCTTTAAAGTGAGCAAATGCACAGCGGAAGATTTCTTTCGTACCTGAGAATAAAAATGATTTAAAGTGTCAACCAAAAGGTTGGTGAGTTCATTAGTTTATCATAAAGAATCATTTCATAATTTTAATAGACCACAAGATTTCATACTTCCATTTCTCATAATCATACGTCCCATGCATAGGGACCAAAATATCATTCATATGGATTGAACACCTGGTAACCGACATTCACAATATGTATATAAGAATATCCCCATCATTCCGGGATCCTCCTTCGAACATGATATAAATTTCGAAGTACTAAAGCATCCGGTACTTTGGATGGGGCTTGTTGGGCCCGATAGATCTATCTTTAGAGTTCGCGTCAATTAGGGTGTCTGTTCCCTAATTCTTAGATTACCAGACTTAATAAAAAGGGGCATATTCGATTTCGATCATTCAACCATATAATGTAGTTTCGATTACTTGTGTCTATTTTGTAAAACATTTATAAAAGCGCATGCATTCTCAGTCCCAAAAATATATATTGCAAAAGCATTTAAAAAGGGAGTGATGAAACTCACGCATACAAATATTGTAAAATAGTTATTAAAACATTGCATGTATTCACAGCCCAAAAATATATATAAAAAGGGAATAAATAAACTCACAATACTGTATTTTGTAGTAAAAATACATATGACGACATTGAACAATGCATGGTTGGCCTCGGATTCACGAACCTATATTATTCATATATATGTTAATACACATAATCGTAATCGAGCAGATTTATATGTTACTAGTGATATAAATGTTATAGTAATAATTTATATGTTTATATTTTAATATTATAGTATTTATTACTAATATTTATATATAACAAGTTATATACTTATTTTCCATTAAAACCATGTTTACAGTGTTTACTTATTCGTATATGCATCGTTTTGAATACAATTTTTACATCATTACGTATCTATACTTCTACGTATGTCGTATTAGTATTTATTATACATATCGTGGTTATATTCATAGTACTATTTTAATATATCATAACTTTAATCATACTTAATGCAATCACAATCATATATTATCTTATACTTAATTTAGTAATCATGATAATTATAATAATAACAAATAATAATAATACTTATAATGCTCTAATACTAATATTTAATAATAACTAATTGTTAATAATAATAATCATTTTAATTATATAACAATCAACAATAAGTAATAATAATAATAATAATAATAATAATAATCAAAATAATAATAATGATAATAATAATAAGAATGATAATAATAATAATAATAATAATAATAATAATAATAATAATAATAATAATAATAATAATAATAATAATAATAATAATAAAGGAAATAATGAAGATTAAGTAACTACCTCAAGTGAAATTGGTTCCCAAAAAAAAAAAATTTGTGACAGCCCCTGGACTCGAACCCGTAACCACACGCTAAACCTCCAAGTACCCAACCAATGATCTGTCTCGTTTTTTCCTGACTTAAACCCAACCCTTATCAGTATAACCCGTATTATTTATGTTTCCATTTTCTCCTTCTTCATCTCCATTTAATTCGACCAGAGATCAGTTCCCATTATCAACGAACTACTTTAATAGTTTTAGAATTTTAAATAAATACTAAAACTATCCATAACTGTTGTTTGAATTAATTAAACCGAAACAGAAAAAAAAAAAATTAAATGATACAGTAGGCCATAAAACCCGTTTATGAACTCTATATCATATTCAAGATTTTTGAATGTTTTAGACCACGATTACAACACGAAATATATTTCAAATCTCTCCTTGAAACTTTCTGGATCGTTAATTTAACTTAAAACCTCAAGAAACTTACGAATTTTGATATGAGCATACAGTTTGACTTTTATGAAACAAACGTTTGACCTCAAAATTACTCTTGAATTTTATGAATTGATAACTCAAACTTTGCAGAGAGATTGTTTATAACTTTCCTAACAACACCACATTAAAGGATTTTTAAATGGACTTCGAATTTGATTTCTGGCTAATTTATCCAAGAACAGAGGTATCGCTTCAACAAATAAAAAAAATATCAATTTATTTGATTTCAACAATTGGTTTGTTGTGACTGATAAAGAAGGCTAAAGACTGGATGTGCGTACGATTAATGAGTAGTACTCATTTGATTTGTAGCTGGATTGTGTCGACAGAATATCATCGGGCACAAAAATATATATAAAAAAAAATTAAAAGCTGATTGGGGATGTTAACAGATTGTATCATTGATTGAATTCGTTACACGATCGACCAGACAAGTAAATAATTCCCATAAAGCTTGATGGTGAAAGAAAACAGAATACTATGTATACGTATATCTGCAATAGTAAACTGTACCGTATATGTATAACAGTATATGTATTTATTTATACGATTTATATATCTGTTATATATATTTGTATATATATGAAAGCTGTATATGTCAATGTATATACCTGATTTTATATATATATAGCAGAGTTTTATGTACTTGTATATATTTATTTATCTATATAATAATTAATCTTATTAATTAGCAATTATAACTATAATAATGATAATACTCTTAATATAATAATAATAATAATAATAATAATAATAATAATAATAATAATAATAATAATAATAATAATAATAATGATATTAATAAAAATGATAATAATAACTAATAATTTATTTAATTCATAATTAGTTTGAATTTTTAATCTTTCTCATAATAATTTTTATAATAAGGAACTTTATTTTGATATCCCTAAAATTATTAGAATTTGTTAATTACAAATATAACAATAATAATAATAATATAATTAATACTAACATTGACATTAGTATTAATAGTAACAATAATAATAATATTATGATGCTATATCTTTAAAACATGTAATTACATTTACTATCTTTAATATCATAATTTTATTAATCATGTGTCATATTATAATATAACATTTATTGAATATTTATTATTTATATTTGTACATTACATCAATTATGAATTTAAATCATACATATAGATTCATAACAACTTTTTATCGTATATATGTATTTTTACATAATTAACTCTGATAATCAAATTGTATTTCATTATTTAAGGTTAATATATAAACTTATGTATCTACATATATATTTACACATATTTATTTATAACTATTGTTCGTGAATCTTCGGGAGTAGTCAAAAGGGTAATTGAATATATGAAACATAGTTTCAAAATTTTCGAGACTTAACATTACAGACTTTGCTTATCGTGTCGGGAACATATAAAGATTAAAGTTTAAATTTGATCGGAAATTCCTGGGTCGTCACACCAGCTTGGCAAGTTTGATGCTAAAGATGATGAAGGAATATTTCTTGGATATTCTAACATGTCAAAGGCATATAGGGTCTATAACAAGAGAAGGGTATGTTTTGAAGAATTAATGTAACATTTAATGAAACAGTCCCAACCTTATCTTCTAGTCAAGAAGATGAGGAGTTACTTTTTGAAGAGCTTACTCAGCAAGCTCTTAATGAAGAAGAAGAAGAACTAACAGTACCCTCACCAATCCATGTTGTTGGGTTCTACGAAGATGAGATAGACTATTCTGTCCCATCTGTGTCTAAACTAACTCGACCTACTGGCTCTACTGAAGTATTACAAATTGGGCAGAGGTCCACTGGTTCTGAAGGATCACAGTTTGTTGATGGTTTCACTAATGATGTGCAGCAGTCTTGTAACATCCTCTATTGGGCCTAGCTGTAAGTTTACTAATTTGCCCTTAAGTTGATAATTGTGTTATTATATGCATTTATTTTTATTTAATATTTATTATTATCTAATGATGTGGTTAGGACCAGTTTGTGACACGAGTCACAGAACAGGTTTGTTTATTTAATTTGGACTTCTTTTGAATTGCCAAATAATGTACGAAAGATACTAGATAACTGATAAATACCAGTGAGTTACACAATGTGGGATTTAATCCCAAATACAAGACTTGTATCCCTCTCTTTCTTGCATTTTCCAGAATCCTCTCACACACCCCGTACCTTCACTCTCACCTTAATCAAAACCCTAATTACTAGATCTTGTTTTTAAGCTCGAATTAGTTACACTATCTTGTTCATTTCGATTTACTGAACCAATTAAGGTAGGAATCACAAGTTTTCATGTTCCAATCTTTGTAAAAATTGGGTTTTTGTGTTAGTTTTTACTAAGTGTGTAAATTGAGTCAAAAATGGTTGATTTGGTGTTGTTTGTGTCAAAATCTTGTGGGTTTATACTCCTACATGTTTAGTATACTCGATTTGGTTAGTTTTGGGGTCAAAATTGAGCTTTAGAGCAAGAATTAGTGATTTGTGCGTGAAACCCGTAGGTTTTGCTGTTGATGCTGCTGATGAATGCAACCGCACGGTTGCATATTGTAACTGTACGGGTACATGGTGTAACCGTACGGATGCAAGTGCAACCGTACGGATGCAGCAGAATGGTGCAACCGGATTATAAACTTGCAAGTACATGGTTACATATTGTAACCGTACAGATGGAGGCTGTAACCGTACGGATGCACCTGCAACCGTACCGATGTAGATCAGTGATGCATTATTATGAAATTTGGCTCTTTCCTAGCCGTTATGTTGTCCGCATGACTTATGATGTTCATGATGTAAATTATGAAAATGCATAAGTGTTAAGTAGACTTTTTAGCGGCGCTTTTTGATACTGATTTTCTGTGTTGTGTTGTGTTTTGTTAACGGAGAGAAACTAACTTGTGTTTATGTCTTTCTCAATAGAAAAGGAGAAAGAGAAGGTTTAGTGATTAGATAGCTGAACACCTTCTCAATTGCTGGAAATCGGTGAGTGGGACTAACTGGAAGTAAATAGTATAGAGTAGCATGTTATATTATGATTTCCATGCTTGTTAGATACACTTATTGTTGCGGTTAGTTAGTATGTTGCGATGACTGCATGTTAGTTGATGCTTTTCTGTTGGAGCCCAGTGCGTCCCTATTGCGTAGTAGCCTCGGTAGGAGAGATCAACCTGCGGGTTAGGTTCCTCATGTGGTAGCCTAGACAATCGTGGAGTATATATGTGTGAATTACGCATCCGTCGCGTGTGGATTATATATATACAACACGGTGGTGGAGGAACTTCTAGTAAGCCCCAGTCCGATCAACTGGTGGTTAATGGTTTGGTCGAGCTGCCAGAGTCTCTGTAGATGTCACTTGGGTGATGTTTATGTGTTAGACTATGTGACATGATTAGTATGACAGTTCCTGTATACTATTTCATGTAGTTAGTTGTACTCACTTAGCTTCGTGCTAATTCTTCTCCATCCTCTCCCTACAGGTTGTTAGCTTTTGTAGATAATGCATTTTGGGAAGAAGACGGGCATGATGATGTTATGTTTGACAGAAGTCGATTATGATGTGGTCTTACTTAGTTTAAAATGTGTTCTTTTGTAAACATAATGTATTTACGTCTTTTCCGGTTAAATATGTATTTTGTTGAAACGACATGTGACACTGGTTATACTGTATTAAAAATAGTTAAAGTGTATTTCGTAATTAATTAATAAATGCTTCAGCCACATATATATATATATATATATATATATATATATATATATATATATATATATATATATATATATATATATATATATAAATTAGCGGTGTCACAAGTTGGTATCAGAGCATAGTTTGGTAGCATGCACATTGTGATCTAAATGTAATGTTCCCAAATTTAGTAGAGTCATGTCAAACATAACATGTTGGGGATGAGGTAAGTGAGTGTTAGGACAGGATATGTGTTAGTTGTTAGTACTAACAGAGTTTATACTAAGCTTTGGTGTGAGTGTTGTGGTAGTGCAGTAATGGCAGATAACGAAGCTAACGCTACTGGCCCTACTGTCCCTGAAACTGGTACTTTTAGAGCTCCAGATGAAGATGGGCATGTGTCCTCAGAAGAGGAAACTTCTCAAGAAGTGATCAATCTTCAAAGTCGATTACTAGAAGCTCAGGAGAAAATTAAGGAATTCGAACAAGAACAGGCGCAATGGAACCCTAATGTAACGACCCGACTTTTTCGACTTATATTTATACTTTATACTTTCACGAATCTGTGTATATGTGCGTACTGAGCTAGATAATATTCTGGAGTCATTATCCATGCTAATTACTCTTGTTAATACCTTACAACATGTTATTAAGTGCTTAATTACTTAACTTGATCCTCGAATGTATTTACAACCGTTAGTGTCACTAGTCGTTTAGAATGAGATACATACTTGGTACACGTTAAACTTTGGTCATAATTGGAGTATTATGACTACTTAATCTTAATTGTACTTCCTAATGACAATTATAGACTTCGTTTATTTCTTAATTATGCTTAGTGTTTTATTAATGCACACTAGTTGGTATTAATGGGCTTATTGCTTTAATGGACTTAGTTTATCAAAGGCCCACCTTGAAATGTCCCGTTCTTATTGATTAAAAACGTTCCATATTAATTGATTTCGTTGCGAGGTTTTAACCTCTATATGAGACGTTTTTCAAAGACTGCATTCATTTTAAAATAAACCATAACCTTTATTTCATCAATAAAGGTTTAAAAAGCTTTACGTAGATTATCAAATAATGATAATCTAAAATATCCTGTTTACACACGACCATTACATAATGGTTTACAATACAAATATGTTACAACAAAATAAGTTTCTTGAATGCAGTTTTTACACAACATCATACAAGCATGGACTCCAAATCTCGTCCTTATTTAAGTATGCGACAGCGGAAGCTCTTAATAATCACCTGAGAATAAACATGCTTAAAACGTCAACAAAAATGTTGGTGAGTTATAGGTTTAACCTATATATATCAAATCATAATAATAGACCACAAGATTTCATATTTCAATACACATCCCATACATAGAGATAAAATCATTCATATGGTGAATACCTGGTAACCGACATTAACAAGATGCATATATAAGAATATTCCCATCATTCCGGGACACCCTTCGGATATGATATAAATTTCGAAGTACTAAAGCATCCGGTACTTTAGATGGGGTTTGTTAGGCCCAATAGATCTATCTTTAGGATTCGCGTCAATTAGGGTGTCTGTTCCCTAATTCTTAGATTACCAGACTTAATAAAAAGGGGCATATTCGATTTCGATAATTCAACCATAGAATGTAGTTTCACGTACTTGTGTCTATTTTGTAAATCATTTATAAAACCTGCATGTATTCTCATCCCAAAAATATTAGATTTTAAAAGTGGGACTATAACTCACTTTCACAGATTTTTACTTCGTCGGGAAGTAAGACTTGGCCACTGGTTGATTCACGAACCTATAACAATATATACATATATATATATCAAAGTATGTTCAAAATATATTTACAACACTTTTAATATATTTTGATGTTTTAAGTTTATTAAGTCAGCTGTCCTCGTTAGTAACCTACAACAAGTTGTCCACAGTTAGATGTACAGAAATAAATCGATAAATATTATCTTGAATCAATCCACGACCCAGTGTATACGTATCTCAGTATTGATCACAACTCAAACTATATATATTTTGGAATCAACCTCAACCCTGTATAGCTAACTCCAACATTCACATATAGAGTGTCTATGGTTGTTCCAAAATATATATAGATGTGTCGACATGATAGGTCGAAACATTGTATACGTGTCTATGGTATCTCAAGATTACATAATATACAATACAAGTTGATTAAGTTATGGTTGGAATAGATTTGTTACCAATTTTCACGTAGCTAAAATGAGAAAAATTATCCAATCTTGTTTTACCCATAACTTCTTCATTTTAAATCCGTTTTGAGTGAATCAAATTGCTATGGTTTCATATTGAACTCTATTTTATGAATCTAAACAGAAAAAGTATAGGTTTATAGTCGGAAAAATAAGTTACAAGTCGTTTTTGTAAAGGTAGTCATTTCAGTCGAAAGAACGACGTCTAGATGACCATTTTAGAAAACATACTTCCACTTTGAGTTTAACCATAATTTTTGGATATAGTTTCATGTTCATAATAACAATCATTTTCTCAGAATAACAACTTTTAAATCAAAGTTTATCATAGTTTTTAATTAACTAACCCAAAACAGCCCGCGGTGTTACTACGACGGCGTAAATCCGGTTTTACGGTGTTTTTCGTGTTTCCAGGTTTTAAATCATTAAGTTAGCATATCATATAGATGTAGAACATGTATTTAGTTGATTTTAAAAGTCAAGTTAGAAGGATTAACTTTTGTTTGCGAACAAGTTTAGAATTAACTAAACTATGTTCTAGTGATTACAAGTTTAAACCTTTGAATAAGATAGCTTTATATGTATGAATCGAATGATGTTATGAACATCATTACTACCTTAAGTTCCTTGGATAAACCTACTGGAAAAGTGAAAAATGGATCTAGCTTCAACGGATCCTTGGATGGCTCGAAGTTCTTGAAGCAGAATCATGACACGAAAACAAGTTCAAGTAAGATCATCACTTGAAATAAGATTGTTATAGTTATAGAAATTGAACCAAAGTTTGAATATGATTATTACCTTGTATTAGAATGATAACCTACTGTAAGAAATAAAGATTTCTTAAGGTTGGATGATCACCTTACAAGATTGGAAGTGAGCTAGCAAACTTGAAAGTATTCTTGATTTTATGTAACTAGAACTTGTAGAATATATGAAGAACACTTAGAAATTGAAGATAGAACTTGAGAGAGATCAATTAGATGAAGAACATTGAAGAATGAAAGTGTTAGTAGGTGTTTTTGGTCGTTGGTGTATGGATTAGATATAAAGGATATGTAATTTTGTTTTCATGTAAATAAGTCATGAATGATTACTCATATTTTTTGTAATTTTATGAGATATTTCATGCTAGTTGCCAAATGATGGTTCCCACATGTGTTAGGTGACTCACATGGGCTGCTAAGAGCTGATCATTGGAGTGTATATACCAATAGTACATACATCTAAAAGCTGTGTATTGTACGAGTACGAATACGGGTGCATACGAGTAGAATTGTTGATGAAACTGAACGAGGATGTAATTGTAAGCATTTTTGTTAAGTAGAAGTATTTTGATAAGTGTATTGAAGTCTTTCAAAAGTGTATAAATACATATTAAAACACTACATGTATATACATTTTAACTGAGTCGTTAAGTCATCGTTAGTCGTTACATGTAAGTGTTGTTTTGAAACCTTTAGGTTAACGATCTTGTTAAATGTTGTTAACCCAATGTTTATAATATCAAATGAGATTTTAAATTATTATATTATCATGATATTATCATGTATGAATATCTCTTAATATGATATATATATACATTAAATGTCTTTACAATGATAATCGTTACATATATGTCTCGTTTAAAAATCATTAAGTTAGTAGTCTTGTTTTTACATATGTAGTTCATTGTTAATATACTTAATGATATGTTTACTTATCATAGTATCATGTTAACTATATATATATATCCATATATATGTCATCATATAGTTTTTACAAGTTTTAACGTTCGTGAATCACCGGTCAACTTGGGTGGTCAATTGTCTATATGAAACATATTTCAATTAATCAAGTCTTAACAAGTTTGATTGCTTAACATGTTAGAAACAATTAATCATGTAAATATCAATCTCAATTAATATATATAAACATGGAAAATTTCGGGTCACTACACACCCTACACTAGCTTATGGGCAAGTAAGTAAGCCCATCTTAACGGACTTATGAACCCATTAAAATATAAGACAAAGTCCATTAAGATATAAGACAAGATTTCATGCATGCTTATGTACCCTTTCTTACAAATTTTAACGCTCCCAGGTGAACTCGGGTCCTCTACGAGCATTCCATCGAACCTTAACAATTGGTATCTTGTTTTGCTTAAGTCTTTTAACCTCACGATCCATTATTTCGACGGGTTCTTCGATGAATTGAAGTTTTTCGTTGATTTGGAATTCATCTAACGGAATAGTGAGATCTTCTTTAGCAAAACATTTCTTCAAATTCCAGACGTGGAAAGTGTTATGTACAGCCGCGAGTTGTTGAGGTAACTCAAGTCGGTAAGCTACTGGTCCGACACGATCAATAATCTTGAATGGTCCAATATACCTTGGATTTAATTTCCCTCGTTTACCAAATTGAACAACGCCTTTCCAAGGTACAACTTTAAGCATGACCATCTCTCCAATTTCAAATTCTATATCTTTTCTTTTAATGTTAGCGTAGCTCTTTTGTCGACTTTGGGTGGTTTTCAACCGTTGTTGAATTTGGATGATCTTCTCGGTAGTTTCTTGTATAATCTCCGGACCCGTAATCTGTCTATCCCCCACTTCACTCCAACAAATCGGAGACCTGCACTTTCTACCATAAAGTGCTTCAAACGGCGCCATCTCAATGCTTGAATGGTAGCTGTTGTTGTAGGAAAATTTTGCTAACGGTAGATGTCGATCCCAACTGTTTCCGAAATCAATAACACATGCTCGTAGCATGTCTTCAAGCGTTTGTATCGTCCTTTCGCTCTGCCCATCAGTTTGTGGATGATAGGCAGTACTCATGTCTAGACGAGTTCCTAATGCTTGCTGTAATGTCTGCCAGAATCTTGAAATAAATCTGCCATCCCTATCAGAGATAATAGAGATTGGTATTCCATGTCTGGAGACGACTTCCTTCAAATATAGTCGTGCTAACTTCTCCATCTTGTCATCTTCTCTTATTGGCAGGAAATGTGCTGATTTGGTGAGACGATCAACTATTACCCAAATAGTATCAAAATCACTTGCAGTCCTTGGCAATTTAGTGATGAAATCCATGGTAATGTTTTCCCATTTCCATTCTGGGATTTCGGGTTGTTGAAGTAGACCTGATGGTTTCTGATGCTCAGCTTTGACCTTAGAACACGTCAAACATTCTCCTACGTATTTAGCAACATCGGCTTTCATACCCGGCCACCAAAAATGTTTCTTGAGATCCTTGTACATCTTCTCCGTTCCAGGATGTATTGAGTATCTGGTTTTATGAGCTTCTCTAAGTACCATTTCTCTCATATCTCCAAATTTTGGTACCCAAATCCTTTCAGCCCTATACCGGGTTCCGTCTTCCCGAATATTAACATGCTTCTCCGATCCTTTGGGTATTTCATCCTTTAAATTTCCCTCTTTTAAAACTCCTTGTTGCGCCTCCTTTATTTAAGTAGTAAGGTTATTATGAATCATTATATTCATAGATTTTACTCGAATGGGTTCTCTGTCCTTCGTGCTCAAGGCATCGGCTACCACATTTGCCTTCCCCGGGTGGTAACGAATCTCAAAGTCGTAATCATTCAATAATTCAATCCACCTACGCTGCCTCATATTCGGTTGTTTCTGATTAAATATGTGTTGAAGACTTTTGTGGTCAGTATATATAATACTTTTGACCCCATATAAGTAGTGCCTCCAAGTCTTTAATGCAAAAACAACCGCTCCTAATTCCAAATCATGCGTCGTATAATTTTGTTCATGAATCTTCAATTGTCTAGACGCATAAGCAATCACCTTCGTTCGTTGTATTAATACACAACCGAGACCTTGCTTTGATGCGTCACAATAAATCACAAAATCATCATTCCCTTCAGGCAATGACAATATAGGTGCCGTAGTTAGCTTTTTCTTCAATAATTGAAACGCTTTCTCTTGTTCATCATTCCATTCAAATTTCTTCCCTTTATGCGTTAATGCAGTCAAGGGTTTTGCTATTCTGGAAAAGTCTTGGATGAACCTTCTGTAGTAACCAGCTAGTCCTAAAAACTGGCGTATGTGTTTCGGAGTTTTCGGAGTTTCCCACTTTCTATCTTTGCCGGATCCACCTTAATACCTTCTTTGTTCACTATGTGACCGAGGAATTGAACTTCTTCCAACCAAAATGCACACTTTGAAAACTTAGCGTATAATTCTTCCTTCCTCAATACTTCTAACACCTTTCTCAAATGTTCACCGTGTTCGTGGTCATTCTTTGAGTAAATAAGTATGTCATCAATGAAAACAATGACAAACTTGTCAAGGTATGGTCCACACACTCTGTTCATAAGGTCCATGAACACAGCTGGTGCATTAGTTAAACCAAACGGCATGACCATAAACTTGTAATGACCGTAACGTGTTCTGAAAGCAGTCGTTGGAATATCATCTTCTTTCACCCGCATTTAATGATACCCGGAACGTAAGTCAATCTTTGAATAAACAGACGAGCCTTGTAGTTGATCAAATAAGTCGTCGATTCTCGGTAGTGGGTAGCGGTTCTTGATGGTAAGTTTGTTCAACTCTCGGTAGTCGATGCACAACCTGAATGTACCATCTTTCTTCTTGACAAACAAAACAGGAGCTCCCCACGGTGATGTGCTTGGTCGAATGAAACCACGCTCTAAAAGTTCTTGTAATTGACTTTGCAGTTCTTTCATCTCGCTGGGTGCGAGTCTGTAAGGAGCATGAGCTATTGGTGCAGCTCCTGGTACAAGATCTATTTGAAATTCAACGGATCGATGTGGGAGTAATCCCGGTAATTCTTTCGAAAATACATCGGGAAATTCTTTTGCAATGGGAACATCATTGATGCTCTTTTCTTCAGTTTGTACTTTCTCGACGTGTGCTAGAACAGCATAGCAACCTTTTCTTATTAGTTTTTGTGCCTTCAAATTACTAATAAGATGTAGCTTCGTGTTGCCCTTTTCTCCGTACACCATTAAGGCTTTTCCTTTTTCTCGTATAATGCGAATTGCATTTTTGTAACAAACGATCTCTGCTTTCACTTCTTTCAACCAGTCCATACCGATTATCACATCAAAACTCCCTAACTCTGCTGGTATCAAATCAATCTTAAATGTTTCGCTAACCAGTTTAATTTCTCGATTCCGACATATATTATCTGCTGAAATTAATTTACCATTTGCTAATTCGAGTAAAAATTTACTATCCAAAGGCGTCAATGGACAACTTAATTTAGCACAAAAATCTCTACTCATATAGCATCTATCCGCACCCGAATCAAATAAAACGTAAGCAGATTTATTGTCAATAAGAAACGTACCCGTAACAAGCTCCGGGTCTTCCTGTGCCTCTGCCGCATTAATATTGAAAACTCTTCCGCGGCCTTGTCCATTCGTGTTCTCCTGGTTCGGGAAATTTCTAATAATGTGGCCCGGTTTTCCACATTTATAACAAACTACATTGGCATAACTTGCTCCGACACTACTTGCTCCGCCATTACTCGTTCCGACACCATTTGTTCCTTTCGTTCTATTAACCCCTGGTCCGTAGACCTCACACTTCGGGCGCTATGACCATTTCTTTTACACTTGTTGCAAAATTTGGTGCAGAACCCCGAGTGATACTTTTCACACCTTTGGCATAGCTGCTTCTGATTGTTGTTGTTGTTGCGGTTATTATTGTTGTTGGGATGATTGTTGTAGTTGCTGTTGTTGTTGTTGTTGTTGTTGTTGGGCCGTTTGTTGTAGTTGCGATTGATGTTGTGATTGTTGGGATAATTGTTGCGATTATTGTTGTAATTGCTGTTGTTGTTGTATTGGTGATTCTTATCACCGTTTTCCTCCCACTTTCTTTTGACTTGCTTCACATTAGCCTCTTCAGCAGTCTGTTCTTTAATTCTTTCTTCAATCTGGTTCACTAGTTTGTGAGCCATTCTACATGCCTGTTGTATGGAGGCGGGCTCGTGAGAACTTATATCTTCTTGGATTCTTTCCGGTAATCCTTTCACAAACGCGTCGATCTTCTCTTCCTCATCTTCGAATGCTCCCGAACACAATAGGCACAATTCTGTGAATCGTCTTTCGTACGTGGTAATATCAAATCCTTGGGTTCGTAACCCTCTAAGTTCTGTCTTAAGCTTATTGACCTCGGTTCTGGGACGGTACTTCTCGTTCATCAAGTGCTTGAATGCTGACCACGGTAGTGCGTACGCATCGTCTTGTCCCACTTGCTCTAGATAGGTATTCCACCATGTTAACGCAGAACCTGTGAAGGTATGCGTAGCGTACTTCACTTTGTCCTCTTCAGTACACTTACTTATGGCAAACACCGATTCGACCTTCTCGGTCCACCGTTTCAATCCGATCGGTCCTTCGGTTCCATCAAATTCCAAAGGTTTGCAGGCAGTGAATTCTTTGTAGGTGCATCCTACACGATTTCCTGTACTGCTAGATCCAAGGTTATTGTTGGTATGTAGCGCAGCCTGTACTGCGGCTATGTTTGAAGCTAGAAAAGTACGGAATTCCTCTTCATTCATATTCACGGTGTGTCGAGTAGTCGGTGCCATTTCCTTCAAAATAATCAAATGGAACAAGTTAATCATACAGAATATTAAGAGTAGTTAAAAGTATTTCGTAGCATAATATGAACTCATTTATAAAAGCTTTTTCTTCATATTAGCATTTTATAAGTTTAAATTCGGGTAGTACCTACCCGTTAAGTTCATACTTAGTAGCTAATATACAATTCAACTACTACAATTCTATATGAAAAACTGATTATAATAATATTTCGCGTTCAAACTTTTACACAATATTTTACAAACTTACAATACCGCTTATTTTATATATAGCATGAAATATAGCACACAATAAATTTGATACAAGATGGTTGTGAAGATAATTCTAGCTAGTACATAAGTCATTCAGCAAAGGCAATAAAGACACGTAATTCATACATCCAGAAACAAGTCATGCATTCTGGTTTTACTAGGATTACTTCCCATCCTTGGTCTTGTGGAACATAACCGTTATGGCCGTTGATAAGACAGCATGTTGTAACGTCGTCAAAGGGACGAGGGTTACGTAATGTCCAACAGTCCCGTAACAATCTAAAAACCTCATTTCTTACCCCAATTACCGACTCCGTCACTTGTGGGAACGTTTTGTTTAATAGTTGTAGCCCGATGTTCTTGTTCTCACTTTGGTGAGAAGCGAACATTACTAATCCGTAAGCATAACATGCTTCTTTATGTTGCATGTTAGCCGCTTTTTCTAAATCACGAAGTCCAATATTCGGATATATTGAGTCAAAATAATTTCTTAACCCATTGCGTAAAATAGCATTTGGGTTCCCCGCAATATATGCGTCAAAGTAAACACATCGTAACTTATGGATTTCCCAATGTGATATCCCCCATCTTTCGAACGAAAGCCTTTTATAAACCAAGGCATTCTTGGAACGTTCTTCGAATGTCTTACAAACTGATCTCGCCTTAAATAGTTGTGCCGAAGAATTCTGACCGACTCTAGACAAGATTTCATCAATCATGTCTCCGGGTAGGTCTCTTAAAATATTGGGTTGTCTATCCATTTTGTGTTTTTATACTGTAAAATAGACAAGAGTTAGATTCATAAAAAAAAAATACTTATTAATACAAGCAATTTTTACATATATCATAGAGCATAAGCACACTATATTATATATATTACACCACACGAATACAACTATCTTATTCCGACTCTCTTGTTTCTTCTTCTTCTTCTTCAGTTTTGGTTCGTTTTGCCAAGTTTCTAGGGATATATGATGTTCCCCTAATACGAGCCGTCGTTTTCCACATTGGTTTAGAAAAACCTGGTGGTTTAGAGGTTCCCGGGTCATTGTTACAACTTAAGGACTTCGGGGGTTGACGATACATATAAAGTTCATCGGGGTTGGAATTAGATTTCTCTATTTTTATGCCCTTTCCCTTATTATTTTCTTTTGCCTTTTTAAATTCAGTTGGGGTAATTTCTATAACATCATCGGAATTCTCGTCGGAATCCGATTCATCGGAGAATTGGTAATCCTCCCAATATTTTGCTTCCTTGGCGGAAACACCATTGACCATAATTAACCTTGGTCGGTTGGTTGAGGATTTTCTTTTACTTAACCATTTTATTATTTCCCCCACCGGTTCTATTTCTTCATCCGGTTCCGATTCTTCTTTCGGTTCCGACTCTTCTTCCGGTTCCTCTTCGGGAACTTGTGAATCAGTCCACGAATCATTCCAATTTACATTTGACTCTTCATTATTATTAGGTGAGTCAATGGGACTTGTTCTAGAGGTAGACATCTATCACATAATATCAAACGCGTTAAGAGATTAATATATCACATAATATTCACATGTTAAAAATATATAGTTTCCAACAAAATTTGTTAAGCAATCATTTTTCAAGTAAACACGGTCGAAGTCCAGACTCACTAATGCATCCTAACAAACTCGATAAGATACACTAATGTAAAATTCTGGTTCTCTAAGCCCAACGCTCGGATACCAACTGAAATGTCCCGTTCTTATTGATTAAAAACGTTCCATATTAATTGATTTTGTTGCGAGGTTTTGACCTCTATATGAGACGTTTTTCAAAGACTGCATTCATTTTAAAACAAACCATAACCTTTATTTCATCAATAAAGGTTTAAAAAGCTTTACGTAGATTATCAAATAATGATAATCTAAAATATCCTGTTTACACACGACCATTACATAATGGTTTACAATACAAATATGTTACAACAAAATAAGTTTCTTGAATGCAGTTTTTACACAATATCATACAAGCATGGACTCCAAATCTCGTCCTTATTTAAGTATGCGACAGCGGAAGCTCTTAATAATCACCTGAGAATAAACATGCTTAAAACGTCAACAAAAATGTTGGTGAGTTATAGGTTTAACCTATATATATCAAATCATAATAATAGACCACAAGATTTCATATTTCAATACACATCCCATACATAGAGATAAAAATCATTCATATGGTGAACACCTGGTAACCGACATTAACAAGATGCATATATAAGAATATCCCCATCATTCCGGGACACCCTTCGGATATGATATAAATTTCGAAGTACTAAAGCATCCGGTACTTTGGATGGGGTTTGTTAGGCCCAATAGATCTATCTTTAGGATTCGCGTCAATTAGGGTGTCTGTTCCCTAATTCTTAGATTACCAGACTTAATAAAAAGGGGCATATTCGATTTCGATAATTCAACCATAGAATGTAGTTTCACGTACTCGTGTCTATTTTGTAAATTATTTATAAAACCTGCATGTATTCTCATCCCAAAAATATTTGATTTTAAAAGTGGGACTATAACTCACTTTCACAGATTTTTACTTCGTCGGGAAGTAAGACTTGGCCACTGGTTGATTCACGAACCTATAACAATATATACATATATATCAAAGTATGTTCAAAATATATTTACAACACTTTTAATATATTTTGATGTTTTAAGTTTATTAAGTCAGCTGTCCTCGTTAGTAACCTACAACTAGTTGTCCACAGTTAGATGTGTCATACCCCGTCCTAATCCATCTGGATGAAGTCACCAACATCTGGTCCCATTGCGATGATCGACTCCAAATGATGTCTTTTTAAATGAGCAAATACACAGCGGATGATTTCTTTCATACCTGAGAATAAACATGCTTTCAAGTGTCAACCAAAAGGTTGGTGAGTTCATAGGTTTATCATAAAACAATAAAATTCATCATTTTGATAGACCACAAGATTTCATATTTCCATTTCTCATAAACATACGTCCCATGCATGAAGACAAAAATATCATTCATATGGATTGAACACCTGGTAACCGACATTCACAATATACATATAAGAATATCCCCATCATTCCGGGATCCTCCTTCGGACATGATATAAATTTCGAAGTACTAAAGCATCCGGTACTTTGGATGGGGCTTGTTGGGCCCGATAGATCTATCTTTAGAGTTCGCATTAATTAGGGTGTCTGTTCCCTAATTCTTAGATTACCAGACTTAATAAAAAGGGGCATATTCGATTTCGATCATTCAACCATATAATGTAATTTCAATTACTTGTGTCTATTTTGTAAAACAGTTATAAAAACAGCGCATGTATTCTCAGTCCCAAAAATATATATTGCAAAAGCATTTAAAAAGGGATTAATGAAACTCACGCATATAAATATTGAAAAAAAAATTAATATAGCATTAGCATGTATTCTCAGCCCAAAAACGTAATGAGTAAAAAGGGGACAAATGAACTCACCTAATGTATTTTGTAGTAAAAATACATATGACTATATTGAACAATGCAGGGTTGGCCTCGAATTCACGAACCTATATCAAGTATGTATATTAACACTTTTAATAATATTCAAATAAATATATATTTTGATATTAGTAATATACTTGTAATATTAAATTTAATATTAATAATTACTTAAATATTTTTCTTTTATATATTTTATTAAATTATCATAATAATATATTATATACTTTATTAACATATTTTGAATAAATACTTAGTATTAATATTTTTTTTTAATTACTCATAATTTTTAATATGATAGTATTTTTAATGAATTTGAGTTATATTAAAACGTAAACGAACAAGAAGTATTTTATTAGTAAAGTTAGTATACTTATTATATATACTTCTATCTATCTAATGTTTGTATCTAACTTATAATATTTATCATTTTTAGTTTAAGACCATAAAAATGTAGTTATATTTATATACAAAATACATTTAAACTAAAGTTATAGTTAGTAATGTTAATAATAATAATAATAATAATAATAATAATAATAATAATAATAATAATAATAATAATAATAATAATAATAATAATAATAATGATAATAATAATAATAATAATAATAATAATAATAATAATAATAATTATAATAATGACGATGTTAGTAGTAAAAATAATAATGATAATAAGAATGATAATACCTGAAATGATAATTTTAAAAATACTTTAGTTAATAATAATAAAATAATATTGATAAAAATAACGCTAGTTATGATAGTTTTTATAAAATGATAATTTTAATAACAATGATAATAATAATAATAATATTAATAGTCATAATAATCTTCGTGTCTAATTCCTAACTTATAATTATGAATTCTATAGTTCTAGTTCATAATCATAATCTTTATCGTACATGTATTAATAAAATTATAATTTTCTTCCATAGTTCTAACCATATCATCTTTTACTAACATTTTTATATTTTGAATTTAGTCATAATTAACATCCTTTATACTCATAAATTGCTAATAATAATGATAATATTAATATTAGCGATAGTATTAGTAATAATAAAAATAATAATAATAATTATACTTATGTATATAACAATAATAATGATAATACTAATAATTATATTACTAATGATAATAGAAATTATACCCTCCTAATCGTCATCGCATATCAACATCGTTATCATCATTGAACATCACGATATTGTCACCATTTCATTATCTTAATCAAAACCATCATCATCATCGTTCTAATACTATACCTTTGTCATCCCATATCACGATATCATTATCGTGATCCTAATCACCATCACCTTTTCGATTTCCTTTTCATATTCCTAATTATAATCTATCATTTTATCTCGAGAACTTATACTTGATTCCGTCCCGTTTAGTGATTTGGATCTCGGCCCAACAGTGCAATCCATTACACGGCCCAACTGTAAAGTATGTTGGAGCCCGATATAGCAATTAAATAAACCCAAATATGAAACCTCGACCCAACATCAATCCTGTGACAATTCGTTTATGCTATCTTTGTCATAACCCACTTAATCTTTATTGACATACTTATTATCATCATCAATTCCTCTCATCATTCCACTATCCTATATATCATTACCATTCGTTCAATACAAGGAAACACGAGAATCCATCCAAAGTAACCAATATTAATACGGCCCACATAGATTGAAAGGAACTAATTTAATAGTCTATTAATTAAATCCACTAACCAATCCATTACATAAGTCAAAAAGGGTTTCTTGGTTTATTATTAAAGCGTATAGAAAGGGAATCAAGTTGCAGCAATCAAGAACAGGAGCTGTAGCAGCAATTTGATAGATGCAGCACAACATGTTGATGGTTTTCCCAGCGGTTTTTCTTAACAGGAAACAGAAAAATAAAGAAGCAATGTGCCGCAGAAGTTGATACGTGTCTATGCCTTGGAAAACAAATGGGGTGATCGAACCTGGAGTGAATCGTCACCATAATCATTTTGTTTCACAGTTGCAGCAGTGGTGACCATCCAATATCATCACCGTTATTATTGTTAATCGAAGTAATGAGCATAAACAGTTGTAGGAACGATAATGGTGGTCTTCAATGGTGGATTGTGGTTTGATGATAGGTGATGGTAGCGAAAAGAAAGATAGCGATTAAATGGGTGTTGGTAGTACGGTGGCGATGATGGTTCATGGTATTAAGGTGGTGCTCCGGTGTAACCGGTGGTGGTTGTTGTAGAATAATATTAAGGTGGCGGGTGGGTGCTCAAAATATGGGTTTATGTTAACGGTGATGAGGTGTTCGAATAGTAATAGGAAATCAACAAAGATTTGCGGTGGTGTTTGATGGGTCTTGATGGTTTACGAAGAAGAAGTAACAAATTTGGTGGTGTTGTTAAGTCTCGGACAAAAATATAAACGAACCTAATTTTGATGGTGGATAGTGGTCGTTGGAGTGGAAGAAGAAGAAGTGGTGTCACGGTGGAGTTTGCAAAATGGTGAACTATAGTGGCCGTAGGTTGTCGTGGGAGGTGATGGAAGTTTGTTTTGGTGATCATATCCATATATGAATGTGATGTAGTAGATATATAATACTCCGTAATATAATGTGCAAGGAATCAAACCAAAATAGTGACACTTTAATAATATTACATTTACACTGTGTACAATAGTAAGCAGATGGCTATGTATGTGTTTTATATGTAAAGAACTTTAGACTAGATAGATAGTAATATAATTTGATATAGTAATTGCAATCTCAATCAATCAAGTAAAGTGGAACGTTGAAAATTAATGAACAGCCATCTCGTTTAACATATACCTACCGACACTATTTCACATTATAATATATTGCGCTCCGCTGGAAATCAGTGGCGGATAAAAGAATTAAGAAAAATTCCAAATTTTTATATTAGTCATCTTTATTTATTTCAGTCATTATGATGTAAAATTCAGTCATTAATTATTAAATAAAAATTACGTTAATTATTCACTCTTAACCCCAAGTAAAATATAAAAAATTTTAAAATTCAATAAATAGTTCCTAAATACATTTTTAATAAGCTATAATTTATGTAACTCATTTTCGGATCACCATTTATTTTAAAATCATACTAGTTTGAATTTAACTTGTTTAATATCAATCGGATGATAAATGAGTGTAACCATCGTTTGCTAAATAGATTCGAAATCATTCACTTTCAATATACTATATATATACATTATAATTAACAAATTTTATTTACAAATACTATTCATATATATATATATATATATATATATATATATATATATATATATATATATATATATATATATATATATATATATATATATATATATATATATATATATATATATATATATATATATATTGTTCGTGAATCGTCGGAATGATCGAATGTCAAATGAATATATGCAATAGTTCAAAATTTATGAGACTCAATTTAATAGACTTTGCTTATCGTGTCGGAATCCTTTTAAAGATTTAAGTTTAAATTTGGTCGGAAATTCCCGGGTCGTCATAAGATGTACAGAAATAAATCGATAAATATTATCTTGAATCAATCCACGACCCATTGTATACGTATCTCAGTATTGATCAAAACTCAAACTATATATATTTTGGAATCAACCTCAACCCTGTATAGCTAACTCCAACATTCACATATAGAGTGTCTATGGTTGTTCCGAAATATATATAGATGTGTCGACATGATAGGTCGAAACATTGTATACGTGTCTATGGTATCTCAAGATTACATAATATACAATACAAGTTGATTAAGTTATGGTTGGAATAGATTTGTTACCAATTTTCACGTAGCTAAAATGAGAAAAATTATCCAATCTTGTTTTACCCATAACTTCTTCATTTTAAATCCGTTTTGAGTGAATCAAATTGCTATGGTTTCATATTGAACTCTATTTTATGAATCTAAACAGAAAAAGTATAGGTTTATAGTCAGAAAAATAAGTTACAAGTCGTTTTTGTAAAGGTAGTCATTTCAGTCGAAAGAACGACGTCTAGATGACCATTTTAGAAAACATACTTCCACTTTGAGTTTAACCATAATTTTTGGATATAGTTTCATGTTCATAATAACAATCATTTTCTTAGAATAACAACTTTTAAATCAAAGTTTATCATAGTTTTTAATTAACTAACCCAAAACAGCCCGCGGTGTTACTACTACGGCGTAAATCCGGTTTTACGGTGTTTTTCGTGTTTCCAGGTTTTAAATCATTAAGTTAGCATATCATATAGATATAGAACATGTGTTTAGTTGATTTTAAAAGTCAAGTTAGAAGGATTAACTTTTGTTTGCGAACAAGTTTAGAATTAACTAAACTATGTTCTAGTGATTACAAGTTTAAACCTTCGAATAAGATAGCTTTATATGTATGAATCGAATGATGTTATGAACATCATTACTACCTTAAGTTCCTTGGAAAAACCTACTGGAAAAGAGAAAAATGGATCTAGCTTCAACGGATCCTTGGATGGCTCGAAGTTCTTGAAGCAGAATCATGAGACGAAAACAAGTTCAAGTAAGATCATCACTTGAAATAAGATTGTTATAGCTATAGAAATTGAACCAAAGTTTGAATATGATTATTACCTTGTATTAGAATGATAACCTACTGTAAGAAACAAAGATTTCTTGAGGTTGGATGATCACCTTACAAGATTGGAAGTGAGCTAGCAAACTTGAAAGTATTCTTGATTTTATGTAACTAGAACTTGTAGAATATATGAAGAACACTTAGAACTTGAAGATAGAACTTGAGAGAGATCAATTAGATGAAGAACATTGAAGAATGAAAGTGTTTGTAGGTGTTTTTGGTCGTTGGTGTATGGATTAGATATAAAGGATATGTAATTTTATTTTCATGTAAATAAGTCATGAATGATTACTCATATTTTTGTAATTTTATGAGATATTTCATGCTAGTTTCCAAATGATGGTTCCCACATGTGTTAGGTGACTCACATGGGCTGCTAAGAGCTGATCATTGGAGTGTATATACCAATAGTACATACATCTAAAAGTTGTGTATTGTACGAGTACGAATACGGGTGCATACGAGTAGAATTGTTGATGAAACTGAACGAGGATGTAATTGTAAGTATTTTTGTTAAGTAGAAGTATTTTTATAAGTGTATTGAGGTCTTTCAAAAGTGTATAAATACATATTAAAACACTACATGTATATACATTTTAACTGAGTCGTTAAGTCATCGTTAGTCGTTACATGTAAGTGTTGTTTTGAAACCTTTAGGTTAACGATCTTGTTAAATGTTGTTAACCCAATGTTTATAATATCAAATGAGATTTTAAATTATTATATTATCATGATATTATCATGTATGAATATCTCTTAATATGATATATATACATTAAATGTCTTTACAACGATAATCGTTACATATATGTCTCGTTTGAAAATCATTAAGTTAGTAGTCTTGTTTTTACATATGTAGTTCATTGTTAATATACTTAATGATATGTTTACTTATCATAGTATCATGTTAACTATATATATATATCCATATATATGTCATCATATAGTTTTTACAAGTTTTAACGTTCGTGAATCACCGGTCAACTTGGGTGGTCAATTGTCTATATGAAACATATTTCAATTAATCAAGTCTTAACAGGTTTGATTGCTTAACATGTTAGAAACATTTAATCATGTAAATATCAATCTCAATTAATATATATAAACATGAAAAAGTTCGGGTCACTACACACCCTACACTAGCTTATGGGCTAGTAAGTAAGCCCATCTTAATGGACTTATGAACCCATTAAAATATAAGACAAAGTCCATTAAGATATAAGACAAGATTTCATGCATGCTTATGTACCCTTTCTTACAAATTTTAACCCCATGCAACATGCTAGCCAACATGCATACATCACCTTGTACCACCACACCATGTCAAGCTAAAATGGTCCCCCCACCCCCTTTGAAATCGTCAGCCTTTAATCCCCTCACCACCATTCTCATTTTCCGACTTTCTTTCTCATTTTCAAATCAAAAACACACACAATTCTCTCTAGTATCTCACTCTAGTTTCTCACTCTAAAAACTTAAGAAAACTTGTAAGTTTTCTTGAAATTCTTTCTTTTTTCCCTTTCCTTATACTAAATCATCATCATCATGTTACAAGATTCAAGTTTTGTAGCTTGAATCTTCATACATCTTGTAACTTCAAGTCTTGGTTTGAAGAACATGCAAGAAAAAGAAATCCAAGCTTTGTAGCTTGAGGTTTCTACAAAAAGTTTGTTAAAAGATCAAGTTTATTAACTTATGATCTTCTTTAAGATGTTTTACTTCAATTTTGTAACTTGAATTTTCATTAAACAAAGATACAAGCTTTCTAGCTTGAAGTCTCATAAGTATTGTTAAGAGATCCAAGCTTTCTAGCTTAGGGTTTTATCATTTTGTTTGATCTAAGTTATGTAACTTATGGTCATCCAACTTGTTAAAGCAAAAGCTCACTAGCTTATATTCATTCTACATTGTAAAGTTCTAAGTTTTATAACTTAAGGTTTTGTAAAAGTTGAAAGTCTAAGTTCTATAACTTAGGGTTTCACCTAGAACACAAGATCTAGACTTTCTAGTCTAAGGTCTTCAATATTTAGCTAATATCTAAGTTCTATAACTAAAGGTCTTGCTTGTTTGGTTTGAATCCAAGTTTATAGCTTAAAATTTCAAATAGAACTTATACTTGTGTCGAAACTAAGAACTTGATGTAACTTTGGTTCATCATCCTTCTAAAACTCTTAAATGAGTTGTACATCTTTTCTTAGTCTTGACATTGTGTAATGATGGTTAAAACTTGGTCAAAATGATGCTAAAACATCAAGAGTTGTACACTTGAGGCTTATACGCATCAACGACGAGAATCGTGATAAGCATCAAACACCAAGAAACCCACCGGAGCACTTGAATCTGTTTTTACGGGTCTGATCTTACTCCTGGAGCTTCTGTAAAATTGATTACCAGAAAGTTCGGGATGTGTAGATGACTTTTCGTTTAAGACTCTCCTAAATCCGATATACGGTTTAGGATTTATAGTCTTCCGAAGTTCACTACGCCGTCGTAACGACGTGCTGAATTTTCTGACCTACTCACGCTTTGACCGTCGCCACGGTCAAATGACATCGAGTTAGGATCTGAGCTTAGGACATCGGTAATAGGACTCACAAACGGAGTCTTGGCCACTGGCCGCACGTCGTTTCAGTTTGTGTAGAGGTCGTGGCGGCCGTTCGAATTCAGCCCTTCGTTTCGACCTCTATTTTTGTTGAAAACTTACTTTATCTTTTACATATGATGATAATGATGATGCTTAGACTTAACTTACTTACTTTAAAACTTTTTGGGACAACTTACTGACTTAGCAACTATTGACTTAGGTTGAGGATATTTTGGACCGACTTACTACTTGCTTACACTTTCGTATCGACTTTACCGTACATCCACTGTGAGTTATAGCTCCCTTTTTACTTTAACTATTTTTGGGACTGAGAATACATGCGCTTTTTATGTTTTTACATACTAGACACGAGTACTTTAACTTTATATATGTGTGGGTGACATAACGACACAAATTTTCCCCTTAGCTCGGTAACGTTTAACTATTGGTTTATGAACCGGTAGATGCGAATCTTAGATATGGATCCATAGGGTTTGACATCCCCACTCGGGCTAGTCGCGCTAGCATTCAACGGGTGTTTAATACTTCGTCTATTTTAACGCACTCGCCAAGTGTACTTTTAGGGGGTGATTTATATATTTCTTTGTTAAGTTAGTTACCAAGCGCCCACGATTAAGCATATACTTTTCATACTGTTTTGAATACAAAGTCTTGTGGTCTACATTTCATTATTGCTTACAATAAAACTATAGCTCACCAACATTCGTGTTAACCTTTTTAGCATGTTTTATTCTCAGGTAACTAAGACGATTATGCATCCGCTGTAATCTGCATTGTTAGAGATGTCTCCTAGTCATGGACTTTTTATTTTGCTTTCACTACTTTTGTTATATTCGAACCATGGTCTTGTAATGACCTAAGTGTCACGTACTATTGTTAATGTTTTCTATTCTTAGAAGCACGTTACTTTTGTAAAACATTTGTCGTTGGAAAAACATTTATCTTTTATGAATGCAAAACCTTGTTTTAAAATAGCATATAGTGTTATACCGTGTAATGGACCTGTTGTTGATAATCCGTACCATGGAGGTTTTGGACGGGGCACAGTTGGTATCAGAGCATTGGTTGTAGGGAATGAGTCTGCATTAGTGTGTCTTGACCAAGTCGACTAGAATTCACTAATATGACTAATCTACAACTTGATCATTTACCTGATCCTGCGAAAACTGCTTATTGCAACTGTTTACAGCTATATGCTACTGCTTTATGGTACTGCTTTATGCTACTGCTATACATTACTACTACATGCTACTGTTATATATTACTGCATGTTACTGCTTATTACTACTGCATGCTACTACTATCTTCTTTTGATTGCATAATACTGCTATATACTACTGCTTACTACAACTACTAAATACCACTGTCTTCTGTGACTGCTATAGGCAACAATTGTTTACCGTCATTTGTTACCACTATATGTAACTACTGTATGCCACTATCATCTGTTACTGCTACTTGTAACCATTGCATGCTACTGTTATCTGCTACCGATTATATGATACTATTGTATAACACTACTGTATGACACTACTAGTATTACTCTGTTATGTACTGCCTTAGACTACTGTTGTAGGTTAATATTGTGTGCCGCTATGATATACTATGTGCTAACGTTTCTAATTAATCGAGCCGAGTGTTAAATCACATGTATCTGAACAAACTTTGAAATTTCTTGCACCATAAGATATTTTCTCAATCCATCCCCACTCATCCGACTTTGGGGATTTGTATCCTGATCCATCAGTTACCACCATCCACCCGATCCCGAGAATGAAGCGATTCCTTGCGCAATCGAAGAAGAATTCCCCACGGTGCATGCATAAACTAAAGTAGATCCCTTGAAAGAGGAACCCTCCGTGGAATGGACGGAGCAACCACACCTTGTCACACTTACCATGCTCACCGTGATGGGCCACACATGATGTACAAACTCTCATAATAATGCTCAAATCTCACAACCTGGTATACTATTTACCTTCATCCTACACCATCCGTCTAAGATCTAACAACATAGTTGGACTTAGGTCCCTAACACTCTTATACATTAAGATGTCAGAAGGGCATTTAAATTCCCCCCAGGTTGGAATATCTTCCGTTGATGCTCATCTATACCCAATGACTTCAGAGTCGCCTCACATCGCCCTATATCATTCCTTATCCTACATGAGGACACGATTGAAGCACTTTAAAGGAACCTGGAAGCATTGCACGAACCCGAGCATTTTGAAGACATGCACCAACACATTTAAACATCGATGCGTACCCTACGGAACCTACTCACCTACACCGACAAGCCATGAGATAAAGTATGCATATTTCCCGTTGAGATAGCAAGGATGTAGCATCACTTAGATGGAGTTGAGTAGAAACTCGAACTTGATCACGTTATCTTGAACTTGTGAAGTGATGAGGAATGGAAGTATGAATTAGTTTAATATAATGACGACTGGCCGACGTAATTATATTGTTGTGATTCATACAGAAGTTTCGATGTTGTTACATGAGGAATATGAAGTGATCAAAGAGAATTTTGGAAGACACAGTGGTGTATTTATTAGGCGGACTACTAGAAGTGGAGGAAGAATGGCCACATGGCCAAGGAGGTCAAAGGGGACTCACATGGATCTGGAGTATAGTGGAGACTACGTTTCTTCTCAACAATACTATTGTTTCAGAGTTGTTTACTATTAGAACAGTTGATACCCTAGATCTAAGAACTTTAGTGTTTTGATTAATTAGCCCTTAACACCCATGGACGTTAAGTATATTTTATGGAGCAAAGCAATGGAAGAATAACAAAGGTAGATGAATAATTTAAGGTAGTACCTTAAAATTAACAGGTGGGTCGTTTGGAGATGACCTCATGTCAACAAAACTTGGAAGTTTTAAAGTAGTAATTGGAAAGGATTAGTAACCTACGCACAAGCAGATGTTATTTGAGAAGATTGATAGAATTTTTTCACGGTAGTATAATAAGATTTTGTTTAAATGGACCTTAGGATTAACCTAATACCCATCAAGTTAGGAAGATTTGATGTAATAGTTGGAATGGACTGGCTTTCAAAGATGAAAGAAAAAGTTATTTGTAGTGAGAAGATTCTTCACATACCTCGTGAGAACGGTGTGCCAATGATAGTACACGGAGACAGGTGTAACTCAAAGCTAAATCTCATAAGTTGTTTGAAGGCTCAAAAGTTTATGAGAAAAGGACATTTTGCAATATTGGCACATGTGAAAAAAGTAGAAACCGAATAGAATCGGACGTCCTTCACCGCGATCGTAAATTCAATGAAGTCCCAATCGTTAGTAAATTTCCAGAAGTTTTTCCGAAAAAGTTGCCTGGACTACTGCCACCGCGACTGGTAGAGTTCCAGATCGATTTAGTGCCAGGAGTTTCTCCAGTTGCTTGCGCACCTTATCAACTCGCACCTTCCGAACTACAAGAGTTGCAGAGTCAACTACAAGAATTGTTAGACCAAAGATTTATTCGATCGAGTTCATCGCCTTGGGGTGCACCTGTTTTGTTTGTTAAGAAGAAGGACAGATCGTTTCGTATGTGTATCAACTACCGCGAGCTGAACAAGTTGACGATCAAGAATCGATATCCTCTCCCAAGGATTGATGATTTATTCGATCAACTTCAAGGATCGAGCATTTATTCGAAGATTGATTTGCGGTCAGGCTATCACCAATTGAGGGTGAAGGAAGAAAATGTGCCTAAGACCGTGTTACGAACTCGGTATGGTCATTATGAGTTCCTTGTAAGATCCATGAATACAACATCTTATAAATCGCGTATGCAAGCCGTACCTAGACAAATTCGTTATCGTAT
Source organism: Rutidosis leptorrhynchoides (assembly GCF_046630445.1). Classification (NCBI taxonomy): domain Eukaryota; kingdom Viridiplantae; phylum Streptophyta; class Magnoliopsida; order Asterales; family Asteraceae; genus Rutidosis; species Rutidosis leptorrhynchoides. Next base: position 52,964,931 of record NC_092338.1, read on the forward strand.
TCATAGATGATATCTTAATCTATTCAAAAAGCGAAGAAGAACACGAACAACACCTTCGACTCGTGCTTGAACTCTTAAGACAAGAACAACTCTATGCCAAATTCTCTAAGTGTGAATTTTGGTTAAAGGAAGTTCAATTTCTTGGTCATGTTGTAAGCGATCAAGGTATTAAAGTCGATCCCGCAAAGATCGAAGCCATTAGTAATTGGGAAACCCCCACTACTCTTACTCATATTCGTCAATTTTTAGGCCTCGCCGGTTATTATCGTAGATTCATCGAAGGTTTCTCTTTGGTTGCACGTCCTTTAACCGCGTTAACTCACAAAGGAAAGAAATTCGTTTGGGCGGCCGAACAAGAGCCGGCATTCCATACCTTAAAGAAAAAGTTAACCACCGCTCCTATCTTATCTCTTCCAGAGGGCAATGATGACTTTATTGTATATTGCAATGCCTTGAAACATGGTTTTGGGTGTGTATTGATGCAACGAAAGAAAGTTATTTCTTATGCCTCTCGATAATTGAAAATTCATGAACGAAACTACACGACACACGATCACGAACTTGGAGCCGTTGTCTTTGTACTCAAATTGTGAAGATACTATCTTTACGGAACCAAAAGTACCATCTTCACCGACCACAAAAGCCTCCAACACATTTTCGATCAAAAACAAGTAAATATGAGACAACGACAGTGGATCGAAACATTGAACGATTACGATTGTGAACTTCGTTACCATCCCGGGAAGGCAAACGTAGTAGCCGATGCCTTGAGCCAAAAGGAACGAATAGTACCTCTTCGTGTCCGAGCCTTAAACATCACCATCCACACAAATCTCAATAGCCAAATACATGTAGCCCAAGATGAGGCTCTCAAAGATGAAAATATTTCTCACGAATGCTTGAACGTTCTTGTCTCTCAATTCGAAGTTAAAGAGACCGGGCTCCGATAATTCGCCGGAAGAATTTGGGTGCCTAGTTATGGGGATTTACGAAGGCTTATTCTAGACGAAGCCCATAAGTCAAGGTATTCAATTCATCCCGGAGCCGGTAAGATGTACCACGATCTCAAACAACAATATTGGTGGCTGAACATTAAAAAGGACATTTCTACTTATGTTGGAAAGTGTTTAACTTGTTCCAAGGTCAAAGCTGAACATCAAAGGCCATCCGGGTTACTTCAACAACCCGAAATACCGCAATGGAAGTGGGAAAGAATAACGATGGACTTTATCACGAAACTACCAAAAACGGTAGGCGGTTATGATACCATTTGGGTTATTATTGACCGTCTCACCAAATCCGCTCACTTCATAGCCATGAAAGAAATCGATAAAATGGACAAACTTGCACAACTATACATAAAGGAAATTGTATCCCGTCACGGTGTACCCTTATCAATTATTTCCGATCGAGATACCCGTTTCGCTTCTAGATTTTGGGGTTCCTTACAAGAAGCCTTGGGAACACGTTTAGACATGAGTACCACATATTACCCATAAACCGACGGACAAAGCGAACGCACGATTCAAACCTTGGAAGACATGTTACGAGCTTGTGTTATTGACTTCGAAAAAGCTTGGGAAAAGCATTTGTCTCTAGCCGAATTCTCTTACAACAATAGTTACCACTCGAGTATTAACGCCGCACCTTTCGAAGCTTTATATGGCCGCAAATGTCTTTCTCCTATTTTTTGGGCCGAAGTGGGTGATAAGCAAATCACCGGACCCGAACTCATCCATGAAACAATCGAGAAGATCGTTCAAATCCAAGAAAGGCTCAAGACGGCCCGTAATCGTCAAAAGAGCTATGCCGACAATAGATGTAAAGCTCTTGAATTCCAAGTGGGTGACCGCGTAATGTTAAAAGTCTTACCTTGAAAAGGTGTAATCCGTTTCGGAAAGTGTAGAAAGCTAAATCCGTGATATATTGGTCCTTTTGAAATCTTGGACCGTGTTGGACCCGTTGCTTATCGTTTAGATCTTCTGACTCAATTAACTTCTGTTCATCCCACTTTTCACGTATCGAACCTGAAGAAGTGTGATAATGCTAAAAACGAACATATATTTCATAGCATTATTCCTCAAGAAAGACAAGCTTTTAGTTGCAATTGTTCTATTTACAAGTGATATTCGTTTAAATAATAAAAGGTGGAGACAAAAGACAGATTCGACGAATTGAAGACGCAAACGACCAAAAAGCTCAAAAGTACAAAATACAATCAAAGAGGTTCCAATTATTGATAAGAAACGTCTCGAAATTACAAGAGTACAAGATTCAAAACGCAAAGTACAAGATATTAAATTGTACGCAAGGACGTTCGAAAATCCGAAACCGGGACATGAGTCAACTCTCAACGCTCGACGCAACGGACTAAAAATTACAAGTCAACTATGCACATAAATATAATATAATATTTAAATAATTCTTATAATTATTTATATATTATATAATATATTATAAACCGTCGGCAAGAAAGGCTCCAAACTTGTGTGAGCTGTAAAAGCAAACTCCGCGAGTTGCGGAGTTTGCAGTGCAAAAACTACGCGAGTCGCGGAGCCCCTAATTTTGAAACTGCCTATAAAGCTCGCGCATTCTGATCGTAAAAATAATCCAATATATATCCATCTCTCTATCTATACGTAAATATTTATATTTATAATTTATATTTTAATTTTAATTTTAATTATAATTCTAATAATAAGGGTATGTTAGCGAATGTTGTAAGGGTGTAAGTCAAAATTCTGTCCGTGTAACGCTACGCTATTTTTAATCATTGTAAGTTATGTTCAACCTTTTTATATTAATGTCTCGTAGCTAAGTTATTATTATGCTTATTTAATCCGAAGTAATCATGATGTTGGGCTAATTACTAAAATTGGGTAATTGGGCTTTGTACCATAATTGGGGTTTGGACAAAAGAACGACACTTGTGGAAATTAGACTATGGGCTATTAATGAGCTTTTTATTTGTTTAACTAAATGATAGTTTGTTAATGTTAATATAAAGATTTACAATTGGGCGTCCCTATAAATTACCATATACACTCGATCGGACACGATGGGCGGGGTATTTATATGTACGAATAATCGTTCATTTAACCGGACACGGGAATGGATTAATAGCCACTAGAATAATTAAAATACAGGGGTGAAATTATGTACAAGGACACTTGGTATAATTGATAACAAAATATTAAAACCTTGGGTTACACTCAGTCGACATGCTGGTGTAATTATTAAACAAAGTATTAACATCTTGTTACAGTTTAAGTCCCCAATTAGTTGGAATATTTAACTTCGGGTATAAGGATAATTTGACGAGGACACTCGCACTTTATATTTATGACTGATGGACTGTTATGGACAAAAACCAGGCGGACATATTAAATAATCCTACGTATATAAACTGTAACAAGATTTTAATGCTTTGTTTAATAATTACACCAGGATGTCGACTGAGTGTAACCCAAGGTTTTAATATTTTGTTATCAATTATACCAAGTGTCCTTGTACATAATTTCACCCCTGTTTTAATTATTCTAGTGGCTATTAATCCATTCCCGTGTCCGGTTAAATGAACGATTATTCGTACATATAAATACCCCGCCCATCGTGTCCGATCGAGTGTATATGGTAATTTATAGGGACGCCCAATTGTAAATCTTTATATTAACATTAACAAACTATCATTTAGTTAAACAAATATAAATCCCATTAATAGCCCATAGTCTAATTTCCACAAGTGTCGTTCTTTTGTCCAAACCCCAATTATGGTACAAAGCCCAATTACCCAATTTTAGTAATTAGCCCAACATCATGATTACTTCGGATTAAATAAGCATAATAATAACTTAGCTACGAGACATTAATTTAAAAAGGAGAACATAACTTACATTGAGTATTTATCGCGTAGCGTTACACGGACAGAATTTCGACTTACACCCTTACAACATTCGCTAACATACCCTTATTATTAGAATTATAATTAAAATTAAAATTAAAATATAAATTATAAATATAAATATCCAACATATATATATCCATCTCTCTATCTATACGTAAATATTTATATTTATAATTTATATTTTAATTTTAATTTTAATTATAATTCTAATAATAAGGGTATGTTAGCGAATGTTGTAAGGGTGTAAGTCGAAATTCTGTCCGTGTAACGCTACGCTATTTTTAATCATTGTAAGTTATGTTCAACTTTTTTATATTAATGTCTTGTAGCTAAGTTATTATTATGCTTATTTAATCCGAAGTAATCATGATGTTGGGCTAATTACTAAAATTGGGTAATTGGGCTTTGTACCATAATTGGGGTTTGGACAAAAGAACGACACTTGTGGAAATTAGACTATGGGCTATTAATGGGATTTATATTTGTTTAACTAAATGATAGTTTGTTAATGTTAATATAAAGATTTACAATTGGGCGTCCTTATAAATTACCATATACACTCGATCGGACACGATGGGCGGGGTATTTATATGTACGAATAATCGTTCATTTAACCAGACACGGGAATTGATTAATAGCCACTAGAATAATTAAAACAGGGGTGAAATTATGTACAAGGACACTTGGTATAATTGATAACAAAATATTAAAACCTTGGGTTACACTCAGTCGACATCCTGGTGTAATTATTAAACAAAGTATTAAAATCTTGTTACAGTTTAAGTCCCCAATTAGTTGGAATATTTAACTTCGGGTATAAGGATAATTTGACGAGGACACTCGCACTTTATATTTATGACTGATGGACTGTTATGGACAAAAACCAGACGGACATATTAAATAATCCAGGACAAAGGACAATTAACCCATGGGCATAAAACTAAAATCAACACGTCAAACATCATGATTACGGAAGTTTAAATAAGCATAATTCTTTTATTTCATATTTAATTTCCTTTATTTTATATTTAATTGCACTTCTAATTATCGCATTTTTATTGTTATTGTATTTAATTGCATTTTTAATTATCGTACTTTTTAATTATCGCAAGTTTATTTTATCGCACTTTTATTATTCGCAATTTCATTATCGTTATTTACTTTTAGCTTTAATTTAAGTCTTGTATTTATTTTTAATATTTTACATTTGGTTTTAACTGCGACTAAAGTTTTAAAATCGACAAACCGGTCATTAAACGGTAAAAACCCCCCTTTATAATAATAATATTACTTATATATATATTTGTATTTTTATAAAAGTAAACTAATATAGCGTTAAGCTTTGTTTAAAGATTTTCCCTGTGGAACGAACCGGACTTACTAAAAACTACACTACTGTACGATTAGGTACACTGCCTATAAGTGTTGTAGCAAGGTTTAAGTATATCCATTCTCTAAATAAATAAATATCTTGTGTAAAATTGTATCGTATTTATCGTATTTGTTTAACTAAATGATAGTTTGTTAATGTTAATATAAAGATTTACAATTGGGCATCCCTATAAATTACCATATACACTCGATCGGACACGATGGGCGGGGTATTTATATGTACGAATAATCGTTCATTTAACCGGACACGGGAATGGATTAATAGCCACTAGAATAATTAAAACAGGGGTGAAATTATGTACAAGGACACTTGGTATAATTGATAACAAAATATTAAAACCTTGGGTTACACTCAGTCGACATCCTGGTGTAATTATTAAACAAAGTATTAAAATCTTGTTACAGTTTAAGTCCCCAATTAGTTGGAATATTTAACTTCGGGTATAAGGATAATTTGACGAGGACACTCGCACTTTATATTTATGACTCATCGACTGTTATGGACAAAAACCAGACGGACATATTAAATAATCCAGGACAAAGGACAATTAACCCATGGGCATAAAACTAAAAATCAACATGTCAAACATCATGATTACGGAAGTTTAAATAAGCATAATTCTTTTATTTCATATTTAATTTCCTTTATTTTATATTTAATTGCACTTCTAATTATCGCATTTTTATTTATTGTTATTATATTTAATTGCACTTTTAATTATCGTACTTTTTAATTATTGCAAGTTTATTTTATCGCACTTTTATTATTCGCAATTTCATTATTGTTATTTACGTTACGCTTTAATTTAAGTCTTGTATTTATTTTTAATATTTTACATTTGGTTTTAACTGCGACTAAAGTTTTAAAATCTACAAACCGGTCATTAAACGGTAAAAACCCCCCTTTATAATAATAATATTATTTATATATATATTTGTATTTTTATAAAAGTAAACTAATATAGCGTTAAGCTTTGTTTAAAGATTTTCCATGTGGAACGAACCGGACTTACTAAAAACTACACTACTGTATGATTAGGTACACTGCCTATAAGTGTTGTAGCAAGGTTTAAGTATATCCATTCTCTAAATAAATAAATATCTTGTGTAAAATTGTATCGTATTTAATAGTATTTTCTGCTAAAATATAATAGCTATTTTATATACATCTCGCATAACCATCAAGTATTTTTGGCGCCGCTGCCGGGGACTTCTTAAACGTCGAAAGCGCAACGCTAATATAAAAAAAAAAGATTTTTAGTTTACTTTTATTAAAATTCGTTTTTATAAAAATACGTTTTAAATATTCGAAAATATAAAAAGAAAAACAAAAATATAAGTATTTTTAAGATTTTGTTAAATATTTAAGTTTTATAAAGTTTCTTTATTTTTATATAAGTTTTATTTAAGTATTTAGTTTTTATTTAAAACATAAAAAAAAACGCGTCAAATTTAAAACTGTACCAGAGTTGAATTTTGGAACCCCGCGACTCGCGGGGTTTGCTGCTTGGAATACCGCAACTCGCGGAGCTATCCTGACACCGACAGAAACCCTAAACTGCATTAATTACGGGTAATTATTAATTATTATTATTATTAACCCTAATTAATTATTATTATTATAATTAGTTTTATTTTAAAGTTTCTTTTTATTTAATTTATATTTTAGTTAAATTAGTTTAATTAAATTATAAAATTAATAGTTTTAATAAATAAATAATATAAAAATAATATTTTTATAAAAATTGTATTTTTTACAACTTTTTGTATATTTTTATATTTTGTCACTTTTTAATCGTTTTAGCGTAATATTTGTATTTTTAGCTCATATTTAGTTTTAAACTTAGTTTTTACCATAGTTATTTTTACTTCTAGATTTTTAGGCTTTGCCATAGAATTCCTTAAGTGCTTTTTCTTTAGACTAAGATTTAGGTGCTTTAGAATTTTGCGACGCAGTTTTTAGATTTTAGTACGTTTTTAAGTTATTTCCATTTGGGATATAGTTTTACTTGTAAGCTTTAATATTTTTAGACGCCTTTTTTCTATGTATCAATTATCATTCCAATTAGTAATTTTAATTTCCGATTATAAATTTAAGTTAGTTGTAGTAATAAGGTTAGGTTAGTCAAGTGTTTTTAAGTGTTATAAGTTTCTTTTATTTTTCCGTCACCTTTTATGTTTCAACCATTTTTCTTTTTCGATTTTTTTTCGACGAACTCTTTTTCTTTCTTATTTCTCGCTATTCTAGTTTTAGGACATAGATTTTTAATCTACTTCTTATCTAAATTTCTTAAAATTACGAAAATTTATTTTAAGTGGTTAAATTGATAGACATCAAAATTTTCTGGTTCGTAGTAATAGTTGGATTTGTACGTGGACCGGGTTATTGGAGCCAAACAGTCCTCAATTATATTGAGACCAAACGAATCCTGCCCCTCTGCTGCATCTTTTGGCTATTCGAAACGTAGGCAAAATCAGAAAAGTGTATTGATTGGATAACTTATTATAATTTTTCTTTCCTTTTAAAAACTAATAGGATATTCAGTGAATGCACCGAGCAAGACGTTCACCACCTTTTGTATGTTCACTACCTGTAACTAGATCAAGACATTTAGCAAATATTACCGCCGTTGATTTTTCTTTATAATCGTCATCCAGTCGACCAAGTACTCCAGTTCAAATTTCCGATAATCCATTTTTTGAACCCGACCTCACAATTGAGAATCCGGAGAATATTCAGGAACGATTCATAGATCCTGAACCACTAAACTTTCCTCCAGAACCACCAATCATTCAAACAGAGATTGTTGAGGAATGAACCATTACATCAGAATCCTCTAGTGATTCCGATTCAACAAATTCAATTATGGAGAATCTGGAACCTTTAAGTATGGAAGACCGAATGAGAGCTAAACGCACTGGCCAAGGTCACGCAATTACTCATCCAGACATTAATGCGCCAGATTATGAAATCAAAGGACAAATTCTACACTTGGTGACTAATCAATGCCAATTTAGTGGTGCGCCGAAGGAAGATCCAAATGAACATCTACGTACCTTTAATAGGATCTGCACACTATTTAAAATAAGAGAAGTGGAGGATGAACAGATATATCTCATGTTATTTCCCTGGACTTTAAAGGGAGAAGACAAAGATTGGTTGGAATCGTTACCTGAAGGGGCGATTGATACATGGGATGTTTTAGTTGAAAAATTTCTTAAACAATTCTTTCCGGCATCTAAAGCCGTAAGACTTCAAGGAGAAATTGTTACGTTCACACAGAAACCAAATGAAACTCTATATGAGGCGTGGACAAGATTTGGAAAGTTATTAAGAGGATGTCCGCAACATGGTTTAGACACCTGTCAAATAGTACAAATATTCTACCAAGGATGCGACATCACTACAAGGAAAGACATAGATATAGCAGCTGGTGGTTCTATTATGAAGAAAACTGTAACGACCCGCACTTTTTCGATCGTTCTATACTTATAAGATTAATATTTACATAAATTAAACCTTACCAACATGATAAGCAATCCAAATTGTCGAGACTTATGTTTTTCGAAAAGAGTTTTACACAACGTTTGACCGTCTAGTTTGACCGATGATATCACGAACTATACAATATATGATAATTATACGTTTGTGTATATATATGTATATATACATATTTAACATGACCTAAGAATGTTTTAATATCTCATTTTGTATTAATAACAATAAGTTATAAGTATATTTTGAAACTACTAACTTAAGTTTTCAAAACGATAACCATACGTAACGTTATTTGACTTAAATACTTATGACCTATAATGTTTATACATATATCGTATAAGTAATGTATTTAATCACTTTTAAAGACTTAAATACATAAAACAATATAAGTATATTTACAAAAGATAACTATATTTGAATCCTCGTTCCGTTTTCTCAAAGATTTCTATACGTATACCTAGGGTATATGTACCCGTATCATACGCAGCTTCTAGATGTATTTACTATTGGTATATACCAATAAAAATCTGCTCCTTAGCAGCCTTAAATGATTAAGAAACATGTGGAACCAACCATTTGTCAAGTAGCATGAATTATTTAGCAAGAAAACAAAGTTAGGTATCTTTTTTTTCCTTTATAACCTAAAAACGTTTTTATGCATGCACACCATTTCTTCACCCCATTTTCTCATACTTACACTTCCATTTCTCTCTCAAAATACTCTTAACTTCATACTTGATCATCTCCAAGCATTTTCCCCATCATTTAGCTTCAAAAACAACACTTAAACCTCATAAGAAAACCTTACAAAAACACTTCAAGAAATCCTTCCAAGAACACCAACTTACTTCCAATCTTTCATCCACTTCCATCACCCTTTTGGTTCTAGGTTCTTACTCCTCTTTTACAACAACCTTGTCCAAGGAACTTGAGGTAGAATCTATGTTCATAACCTTATTCGATTCATATATATATAGCTATCTTATTTTGTGGTATAAAATTTTAACATCAAGAACATAGTTTGAATGTTTTCAAACTTGTTTGCAAACTAAATAGATCCTTCTAACTTAACTTTTAAAATACTCCAAGACCTGTAATATAACTTAAATATATGCTAATTTAACAAGGTATAACTTGGTTTTTCAAAGATTATCTTAAAAACTGTTTTTACGACGTCGGAGTGCCACCGGGGGCTGTTTTGGGTTGGATAATTAAAAACCATCTTAAACTTTGAATTGGAGGTTTATTTTCTGAAAAAATGATTTTTACTATGAATATGATAACACATAAAAATTTCATGATTTAACTCAAAGTATAAGTATTTTTAGAAAAATAATCATTTAAGGTTGTTTACATGATGGAAAATGATTAACTTCATAAGTTTCACTAAAGTTTGACCTATTCCGTGTGATTTTGAATACAAACTAAGGTATTTACAGTTCATAGTCTTAAAGAGGGACTCGATCCAAGGAGATGGCAAGTTGAATCAACGAAAACGGAGTTGTAACGAAGAAACTATGACCGAAACAAAATCGGATATCCAAGACTAGTTTAGCCACGAAAATAATTGGGAAAAATTAAATAAATCACATCTTTTTAAGTTAACATGATATTTTATATATATGTACTTATAATTCAATTTTATATGGTTCAGGATCACCCGTAAACAACACGAGAAGATTAATCATAAGATCCCATGATTGTACGCAACACGTCATTTGACAACACCGGTACTTTATGTACGCAACACGTCATTTGACAACACCGGTACCGTGGGTCAAGATTAATCTCGACCAATACATATACGATGGGGTTTTATTTATTTCGTTGGGGGGTTTTATTTATTTCATTGCGGGTATATTAAACATCTAAAAATGAACCATTAAAATTGAATTACTAACAACGAACTGCTAACTACGGACTAAGGAATTATTCAAAGTATTAAAAGTATAACAAGTATATATATGTGACGTTTGTTTAAAAAGAAAAGGTATTGATATATTATATATAGATAGGTTCGTGATATCAACCGGAGACCAAGTCAAATTATATATATATCTTCAAGATGAAAGTGAGTATATAGTCCCACTTTTAAACTCTAAATATTTCGGGATGAGAATACATGTATTTTATGTTTTACGTTATGGACACAAGTAACTGAAAAATATATTCTACGTTGAGTTGTACCACTGGCATACTTCCATGTAGCTTGGTAACTGTTATTTACAGCGGTATTGTAAACGCGAATCCTGTTGATAGATCTATCGGGCCTGACAACCCCAACCGGACTGGACGACCAGTATTCAACGGTTGCACAGCACTTCGTTTCGTGACTACACTTGGTACGGTGTAGTAAGATTTCATAATAAAGGGAATATGCGACGTGATTAAATGTTAACTATGGTTACCAAGTGCTCAACCACTTAGAATATTTTTATTAAACTGTTTATATACGAAATCTTGTGGTCTATATATATATATTGCTGCCGGCATTAAACCTATATCTCACCAACTTTATGTTGACCTTTTAAAACATGTCTATTCTCAGGTGATTACTAAAGCTTCCGCTGCATTATGTTGAATTTGAGCAGGATCTTGCGTACGCATATTTGTGTCAAAAATAACACTGCATATCCAAGAACTTGTGTTGTAAAATATGCTAGAAATCGGGTTGTTATCATTATATGTAAAGTTTGTAAGTCGAAGATTATCGCTAAATGATAATCATCTTTTTATTGTCTAAAGCTTGTAACAAAAATAATGGTTATGGTTTGTAATGTATAATATATGCAGTTTCTCTTTTAAAAATGTCGCATATAGAGGTCAATACCTCGCAATGAAATCATACGTTATCTAACACGTTCTTATGGTTAAGGACGGGTTATGACATGTGGTATCAGAGCGGTGGTCTTAGCGAACCAGGTTTGCATTAGTGTGTCTAAACCGATAAGTCGTTAGGATACATTAGTAAGTCTGGACTTTGACCGGGTCTGATTTAAAAACCATTGCTTATCATTGTTGGTTAAAATTTATATGTAAATATTATGTAGTACTAATGGGTTAGATGTTGTGTGATAGATGTCAGGCTCAAAACTTGTCATCACGTTCAGCGACTCCGAACCAGAATCTTCAGATGGTGTTCCAGTTATTAACCTATCCGATGACGAAAATAATATCTTTGGGGAAGACTCACAAATTCCGGATGAACCGACTATAGAGAACCCGGAAAGTGAACCCGAGGAGGAAAGTGAACCCGAGGAGGAAAGTGAACCCGAGGAGGAAAGTGAACCCGAGGAAGAAATACAGGAAATTACAAAAGACGAGTTCGAACTAGGAAAGAAACGAAAGGCTAATGAATTAGAAAATTCAAATCCTGAGTTTAATAAGGATGATGTGGCACCAACTCCACTAGACACTACCACCCCTATTACCGCTATTCATATTCGTTCTATCCTGGCATCCAGTTCTTCAGTCCCACAGCCAAAATATAGGCAGACAGCCAGGATAAACGTTAAGCGATTCTTTGAACCTAAACGTCCTAGAAAATAGACCAAACGATGCGCTGCCGTATTAAACCATGGGATCATATAATGTTTTGTATAATATTATTAGTGTGGTTTGCTTAATGTTCGATGTAAGATAAGCATATGTAAAATAGCGAAGTGTGAAATGCAATAATTTTCCATGGTTAAGTATTATTTAGATGGTAGTAATTGATTCTGTACTAAGCTATTAAGTATGGACATTAACGGGTAGGTACTACCCTAGATATAATTATAAAACGCTAATAAGAAGAAAAGGCTTTTATAATAATACCTGGTTCATATTATTAACAAGCTATAATGTACTATAAATACACACTACATCTATAATAATCCATGTGAATAATTATTTTCTTTCATTAGGAAATGGCGCGATTGAATCGAATGACGGAACAAGAAATCCAGGAACTCATCAATCGGCGAGTGAACGACAGAATGTTATGGGTCGAGGCTGCAAGAGGTGCTGCAGTTAACCCAAATCCTCGTGTGGGGTGCACTTACAAAACTTTTCAAGCTTGCAAGCCCTCATCATTCAGTGGAACAGAAGGACCAATCGGTTTAACCCGGTGGATAGAAAAGATGGAGACTGTGTTTAAAATCAGCGGTTGTGTTGAAAAGGACATGACCAAGTATGCATCGTGCACTTTACAAGATAGTGCACTCACGTGGTGGAAAAATTATGTGAAGGCTGTAGGAGGAGATGTAGCTTATGATACTCCGTGGGAAGAATTCAAAACAATGTTAATCAACGAATATTGTCCAAGGAACGAGGTTAGGAAGTTGGAAGATGAGTTACGAAGTCTGAAGGTTATTGGTACTGAAATCACCAACTACAATCAGCGATTCATGGAATTAGTTTTGCTATGTCCTGAATTGGTTCCAACCGAAGAACGGAAGATTGAAATGTACAAAGATGGTTTGCCCAAAAAGGTCAAGGCAAATGTTACAGCATCGAAACCTAAGACAATTCATGAAGCTATAACCATGGCAAACGAGCAAATGGATCAGGTCATCATGGATAAGAAAGTATCCAATACTGATGTGAAGGTATCAGGTAACAAAAGAAAGTGGAATGGAAATTATGATCGAGGTAACCAACAACAATCTTTTAAGAAACAAGAAAACACGCAAGGTGCGGGTAGTGGTTTAAGCTTTGGTTATAAAGGACAAAATCCTTTATGCAACCGATGCCACAAACATCACTCTGGTTACTGTAATGTGGTATGCAACAAATGTAATCGAAAGGGTCATCTTGCTGAAGATTGTAGGGCTCTCGTTACAAATACAAATGGTACCAAGACTCTTGCCACCAATGCAAATAGAACTGCTTTGGCTACCATTACTTGTTTTGGGTGTGGAAAACAAGGTCACTATAAGAGCCAGTGCCCGAATCCAGAGAAGAATATCGGACCTGCACGTGGGAGAGCATTTGTTATTAATGCTAGAGAGGCATGTGAAGACCCGGAGCTTGTTACGGGTACGTTTACCATTAATAACTTATCCGCATCTATTATATTTGATACTGGTGCCGATAGAAGTTACGTGAGTAGAGGCTTTTACGCTAAATTGAATTGTTCATCATTACCTCTAGATGCTAAGTACATGATTGAGTTAGCTAATGGTAAACTAATTAAAGCCGATAAAATTTGCCGTGATTGTAAAATAAATTTAGCCGGAGAAACATTTAAAATTGACTTAATACCCGTAGAATTAGGAAGTTTTGATGTAATAGTCGGCATGGACTGGATGTCCAAAGTAGGAGCTGAAGTTGTGTGCGCCAAGAAGGCAATTCGCATTCCTCGTAAGGATAAAACGCCAGTAATGATTTATGGAGAGAAGGGTAAATCAAAGCTAAAACTCATTAGTTATTTGAAAGCTCAAAAATGCTTGAAGAAAGGGTGCTATGCTATCTTAGCACATGTTAATAAAGTCGAAAAGAAAGAAAAAGAGAAGTGCATCAATGACGTGCCTGTGGCAAGAGATTTTCCTGAAGTATTTCCGGAAGAGTTGCCGGGATTACCTCCATTTAGATCTGTAGAATTTCAAATAGATCTTGTACCAGGAGCTGCACCGGTTGCCCGTGCTCCATATAGACTTGCACCGTTCGAGTTAAAAGAACTTCAGAGTCAGTTAAAAGAATTACTGGATCGTGGATTCATACGACCAAGTACTTCACCGTGGGGAACTCCAATTTTATTCGTCAAGAAGAAAGACGGATCTTTCCGAATGTGTATAGATTATCGTGAATTAAATAAGTTAACTATCAAGAATCGGTATCCACTACCGAGAATTGACGACTTATTTGATCAACTCCAAGGATCATGTGTGTACTCGAAAATTGACCTAAGATCGGGCTATCATCAATTACGTGTCAAAGAAGAAGATATACCGAAAACTGCTTTTCGGACACGCTACGGTCATTACGAATTTTTGGTTATGCCGTTTGGATTGACGAATGCGCCAGCTGTATTCATGGACCTCATGAATCGAGTTTGTAGTCCATATTTAGATAAGTTTGTTATCGTTTTCATTGATGATATTCTTATCTATTCCAAGAGTGAGCAAGAGCATGAGCAGCATGTAAGGTTGATATTAGAGTTGTTAAGAAAAGAACAGCTATATGCTAAATTTTCTAAATGTGCTTTCTGATTGAAAGAAGTGCAATTTCTTGGCCACGTTGTTAGTAGCAAAGGAATTCAGGTTGATCCAGCAAAAATTGAAGCCATTGAAAAATGGGAGACTCCTAAGACACCAACGCAGATACGCCAATTTTTGGGTTTAGCCGGTTATTATAGAAGGTTTATTCAAGATTTTTCCCGAATAGCTAAGCCGTTGACAGCGTTAACGCAAAAAGGGAAGAAATATGAATGGACCTCTGAGCAGGAGAACGCATTTCAAATACTAAAGAAGGAGTTAACTACGGCGCCTATTTTATCGTTACCAGAAGGGAACGATGATTTTGAAATATATTGTGATGCTTCACGACAAGGTTTTGGTTGCGTTCTTATGCAACGGAAGAGAGTTATTGCATACGCATCCCGACAATTGAAGATTCACGAACGGAATTATACGACGCATGATCTAGAATTGGGAACAGTTGTGTTTGCATTGGAGATGTGGAGACACTACTTGTATGGGGTTAAATTCACTGTGTTTACTGATCATAAAAGCCTTCAACATATTTTTGATCAGAAACAATTGAACATGAGGCAACGTAGGTGGGTCGAGTTAATAAACGACTATGATTGTGAAATTCGCTATCATCCCGGGAAAGCGAACGTAGTGGCCGATGCTCTAAGCAGAAAGGAACGAGAACCAATCCGAGTTCGAGCAATGAACATAAAAATTCGCATGAATCTCAACTCACAAATCAAAGAGGTTCAACAAGAAGCACTCAATAAAGAAAACATAAGAAATGAAATAATGAAGAAGTATGAGAAGCAACTCGTTATACGGGAAGACGGAATTCGATATTTTGCAAATCGTATTTGGGTACCGAAGTTGGGTGGATTAAGGAAGTTGATATTGAACGAGGCACATAAGACAAGATACTCGATACATCCTGGAGTTAGAAAGATGTATCAAGATCTTAAGACACGTTATTGGTGGCCTAATTTAAAGACAGACGTAGCAACATATGTTGGGGAGTGTTTAACTTGTTCCAAGGTCAAAGCAGAACACCAGAAGCCGTCAGGGTTACTTCAACAACCAGAAATCCCAGAATGGAAATGGGATGGTATTACCATGGATTTCATCACGAAGTTACCAAAGACTGCCTGGGGTTACGACACCATTTGGGTGATTGTTGATCGTCTCACCAAGTCTGCACATTTCTTGCCTATAAAGGAAACGGATAGAATGGAGAAACTATTACGATTGTATATAAAGGAAGTTGTTTCAAGGCATGGAATACCTATTTCCATTATATCTGATCGTGATAGTAGATTTACCTCAAAGTTCTGGCAATCACTACAGGAGGCACTAGGAACTCGTCTGGATATGAGTACCGCATATCATCCGCAAACCGACGGGCAGAGTGAAAGAACAATTCAGACTCTTGAAGACATGCTCAGGGCATGTGTGATCGATTTTGGAAACAGATGGGATAAGTATTTACCGTTAGCAGAATTCTCGTATAATAATAGTTATCATGCGAGCATTAAAGCTGCACCATTCGAAGCATTGTATGGAAGGAAGTGTAGATCTCCTATCTGTTGGAATGAAGTAGGAGATCGACATTTAACTGGTCCCGAGATCATACACGAAACGACTGAGAAGATAGTACAAATCAAGGAGAGATTGAAAACAGCCCGTAGTCGCCAAAAGAGCTACGCCGATGTCCGAAGGAAACCATTAGAGTTTCAGATCGGTGACATGGTTATGCTAAAGGTGTCACCTTGGAAAGGTGTGATACGTTTTGGAAAAAGGGGTAAACTGAACCCAAGATATGTAGGCCCGTTCAAGATCATCGAACGCATTGGACCGGTAGCTTATCGACTCGAGTTACCGCAACAACTCGCCGGAGTACATAATACCTTTCACGTCTCGAACCTTAAGAAGTGTCTTGCAAAGGAAGACCTCACCATTCCTCTTGAAGAAATCCATGTCGACGAGAAACTACAATTCGTCAAAGAACCAATCGAAATCATGGACCGTGAAGTTAAACAGCTCAAGCAGAGCAACATACCGATCGTTAAGGTTCGTTGGAATGCTCGAAGAGGTCCCGAGTTTACGTGGGAACGGGAGGATCAGATGAAACAAAAGTATCCACACTTGTTTCTCGATGACGCAAAATAGGTACAATTTTAAAATTTCGGGACGAAATTTATTTAACGGGGAGGTAATGTAACGACCCGCACTTTTTCGATCGTTCTATACTTATAAGATTAATATTTACATAAATTAAACCTTACCAACATGATAAGCAATCCAAATTGTCGAGACTTATGTTTTTCGAAAAGAGTTTTACACAACCTTTGACCGTCTAGTTTGACCGATGATATCACGAACTATACAATATATGATAATTATACGTTTATGTATATATATGTATATATACATATTTAACATGACCTAAGAATGTTTTAATATCTCATTTTGTATTAATAACAATAAGTTATAAGTATATTTTGAAACTACTAACTTAAGTTTTCAAAACGATAACCATACGTAACGTTATTTGACTTAAATACTTATGACCTATAATGTTTATACATATATCGTATAAGTAATGTATTTAATCACTTTTAAAGACTTAAATACATAAAACAATATAAGTATATTTACAAAAGATAACTATATTTGAATCCTCGTTCCGTTTTCTCAAAGATTTCTATACGTATACCTAGGGTATATGTACCCGTATCATACGCAGCTTCTAGATGTATTTACTATTGGTATATACCAATAAAAATCTGCTCCTTAGCAGCCTTAAATGATTAAGAAACATGTGGAACCAACCATTTGTCAAGTAGCATGAATTATTTAGCAAGAAAACAAAGTTAGGTATCTTTTTTTTCTTTATAACCTAAAAACGTTTTTATGCATGCACACCATTTCTTCACCCCATTTTCTCATACTTACACTTCCATTTCTCTCTCAAAATACTCTTAACTTCATACTTGATCATCTCCAAGCATTTTCCCCATCATTTAGCTTCAAAAACAACACTTAAACCTCATAAGAAAACCTTACAAAAACACTTCAAGAAATCCTTCCAAGAACACCAACTTACTTCCAATCTTTCATCCACTTCCATCACCCTTTTGGTTCTAGGTTCTTAATCCTCTTTTACAACAACCTTGTCCAAGGAACTTGAGGTAGAATCTATGTTCATAACCTTATTCGATTCATATATATATAGCTATCTTATTTTGTGGTATAAAATTTTAACAACAAGAACATAGTTTGAATGTTTTCAAACTTGTTTGCAAACTAAATAGATCCTTCTAACTTAACTTTTAAAATACTCCAAGACCTGTAATATAACTTAAATATATGCTAATTTAACAAGGTATAACTTGGTTTTTCAAAGATTATCTTAAAAACTGTTTTTACGACGTCGGAGTGCCACCGGGGGCTGTTTTGGGTTGGATAATTAAAAACCATCTTAAACTTTGAATTGGAGGTTTATTTTCTGAAAAAATGATTTTTACTATGAATATGATAACACATAAAAATTTCATGATTTAACTCAAAGTATAAGTATTTTTAGAAAAATAATCATTTAAGGTTGTTTACATGATGGAAAATGATTAACTTTATAAGTTTCACTAAAGTTTGACCTATGCCGTGTGATTTTGAATACAAACTAAGGTATTTACAGTTCATAGTCTTAAAGAGGGACTCGATCCAAGGAGATGGCAAGTTGAATCAACGAAAATGGAGTTGTAACGAAGAAACTATGACCGAAACAAAATCGGATATCCAAGACTAGTTTAGCCACGAAAATAATTGGGAAAAATTAAATAAATCACATCTTTTTAAGTTAACATGATATTTTATATATATGTACTTATAATTCAATTTTATATGGTTCAGGATCACCCGTAAACAACACGAGAAGATTAATCATAAGATCCCATGATTGTACGCAACACGTCATTTGACAACACCGGTACTTTATGTACGCAACACGTCATTTGACAACACCGGTACCGTGGGTCAAGATTAATCTCGACCAATACATATACGATGGGGTTTTATTTATTTCGTTGGGGGGTTTTATTTATTTCATTGCGGGTATATTAAACATCTAAAAATGAACCATTAAAATTGAATTACTAACAACGAACTGCTAACTACGGACTAAGGAATTATTCAAAGTATTAAAAGTATAACAAGTATATATATGTGACGTTTGTTTAAAAAGAAAAGGTATTGATATATTATATATGGATAGGTTCGTGATATCAACCGGAGACCAAGTCAAATTATATATATATCTTCAAGATGAAAGTGAGTATATAGTCCCACTTTTAAACTCTAAATATTTCGGGATGAGAATACATGTATTTTATGTTTTACGTTATGGACACAAGTAACTGAAAAATATATTCTACGTTGAGTTGTACCACTGGCATACTTCCCTGTAGCTTGGTAACTGTTATTTACAGCGGTATTGTAAACGCGAATCCTGTTGATAGATCTATCGGGCCTGACAACCCCAACCGGACTGGACGACCAGTATTCAACGGTTGCACAGCACTTCGTTTCGTGACTACACTTGGTACGGTGTAGTAAGATTTCATAATAAAGGGAATATGCGACGTGATTAAATGTTAAGTATGGTTACCAAGTGCTCAACCACTTAGAATATTTTTATTAAACTGTTTATATACGAAATCTTGTGGTCTATATATATATATATTGCTGCCGGCATTAAACCTATATCTCACCAACTTTATGTTGACCTTTTAAAACATGTCTATTCTCAGGTGATTACTAAAGCTTCCGCTGCATTATGTTGAATTTGAGCAGGATCTTGCGTACGCATATTTGTGTCAAAAATAAGACTGCATATCCAAGAACTTGTGTTGTAAAATATGCTAGAAATCGGGTTGTTATCATTATATGTAAAGTTTGTAAGTCAAAGATTATCGCTAAATGATAATCATCTTTTTATTGTCTAAAGCTTGTAACAAAAATAATGGTTATGGTTTGTAATGTATAATATATGCAGTTTCTCTTTTAAAAATGTCGCATATAGAGGTCAATACCTCGCAATGAAATCATACGTTATCTAACACGTTCTTATGGTTAAGGACGGGTTATGACAAAAACCGAAACTGATGCTTACAAAATTATTGATAACACTACTTCCCACTCACATGAGTGGCACCAAGAAAAAGATATCGTTAGATCATCTAAAGCAGCTAGAGCCGATTCTAGCCATGACTTAGATTCCATTTCCGTAAAGATAGATGCTGTCGAGAGACGAATGGAAAAGATGACTAAAGATATTCACTCAATACGAATTAGTTGTGAGCAGTGTGGAGGACCACATTTGACAAAAGATTGTCTCAGTATTGAATTAACAATGGAACAAAGAGAGAATATTTCATACATAAACCAAAGGCTTGGAAATAATTATCAGAATAATTATCAACCGCCAAGACCGATTTACAATCAAAACCAGAATTATAACCGAAATATTCCATATAACAACCAACAAGGTCCTATCAATCAACAAGTATCCAATAATACTTACAATCAGCAAAGACCTAATTTTCAAAACAAACCACCACAACAAACCGATGATAAAAGGCCGAATTTAGAAGATATGATGACGAAGCTAGTTGAAACTCAAACGCAGTTTTTCACATCTCAGAAACAAACTAATGAACAAAATGCTCAAGCATTTAGAAATCAACAAGCTTCTATTCAAAATCTGGAACAAGAAGTAAGTAACCTAGCAAGGTTAATAAGTGAAAGAAAACCGGGAAGTCTACCTAGTGATACAAACGCTAACCCCCGGAATGAAACAGCTAAAGCCATTACCACAAGAAGTGGTACAACACTTAAACCACCTGAAATACCTGTAACTTCTGATGAAGCTATTCCTACTCCACAAGAACCCCAACCTAATCAAGATAAGGAAAAAGAACCGGTAGTTGAAAAGGTTAATGAAGATAACACAGTTAAGGCTAAACCTTATGTTAAACCATACCAACCACCACTTCCTTACCCGAGTAAAATGAAGAAAGAGAAACTTGAAGCCGAGCAATCCAAATTCTTGGATATGTTTAAACAGATAAATGTAAATCTTCCTTTCATTGATGTGATTTCAGGAATGCCTAGATATGCTAAATTCTTGAAAGATCTAATCTCAAATAGAAAGAAAATGGAAGAACTCTCGGCTGTTACCATGAATGCTAATTGTTCAGCAGTGCTGCTGAATAAGATACCAGAAAAACTATCTGATCCAGGAAGTTTCACAATTCCATGTTTTCTGGGTAGTCTTAGTTCAATAGAAGCATTGGCAGACTTAGGTGCTAGTATAAATCTAATGCCGTATTCACTATACGCTAAACTAGACCTTGGAGAATTGAAACCAACCAGAATAAGCATACAACTAGCTGATAGATCAATAAAATATCCTAGAGGGATAATGGAGAACATGCTAGTTAAAGTTGGTACTTTAGTATTTCCAGTAGATTTTGTTGTTCTGGACATGGAAGAAGATTCTCAAGTTCCTCTCATATTAGGAAGACCATTCTTAAACACGGCTAAAGCAATGATAGACGTGTTCGGTAAGAAATTGATCCTAAGTATAGAGGATGAGAGTGTTACCTTTTCAGTTGATAGAGCAATGCAACAACCACAATCTGCAGATGATACATGTTATTATATTCAAACTATAGATGCACATGCAGAATTATTAGAAGAATTTTCAGAATTTCAAGGAACATGAGAATGTTCTTTAGGAGAAGGTAATGAACCAATTGATGAAGCTGAAATGTTAGCTACACTTATAGCTAATGGATATGAACCAACAACAGAAGAAATTCAAATGCTAAAAGAAGAAGACAGATATCGATACAAATCATCGATAGAAGAACCTCCGAAATTAGAGTTAAAGCCACTTCCAAACCATTTGGAATACGCTTATTTACATGGTGAATCTAAATTACCTGTAATAATATCGTCTTCTCTTACTGAAAATGAGAAATCACAACTCATTTCTGTGTTAAAAGCTCATAAACCAGCCATTGCATGGAAGATTCATGATATTAAAGGAATAAGTCCTTCGTATTGCACACATAAAATCCTTATGGAAGAAGGTCATAAAACGTATGTGCAACGCCAACGAAGACTAAATCCTAATATGCAAGATGTAGTTAAGAAAGAGATTATTAAACTGCTAGATGCAGGTTTAATTTATCCAATTTCTGATAGTCCATGGGTAAGCCCAGTTCAATGCGTGCCTAAGAAGGGTGGCATGACTGTCATTACAAATGAGAAAAATGAGCTTATTCCTACTAGGACTGTAACAGGATGGCGTGTATGTATTGATTATAGAAAATTAAATGACGCCACCAGAAAAGATCACTTTCCCTTACCTTTCATTGATCAAATGTTGGAAAGATTAGCCGGAAATAGTTACTATTGTTTTCTAGATGGATTTTCCGGATATTTTCAAATTCCAATAGACCCCGAAGATCAAGAGAAACCCACATTCACGTGCCCTTATGGTACTTTTGCTTACAAACGCATGCCATTTGGACTTTGCAACGCCCCTGCAACCTTTCAAAGGTGTATGATGACGATTTTTCACGACATGATAGAAGAATGCATGGAAGTTTTCATGGATGACTTTTCAGTCTTCGGTGATACATTTGAATCATGTCTAGTTAATCTGGAACGAATGCTTATTAGATGCGAACAATCAAATCTAGTACTTAATTGGGAGAAATGCCATTTCATGGTTAAAGAAGGCATCGTTCTTGGATATAAAATTTCAAAAGAAGGAATTGAAGTGGATAGAGCTAAAGTAGATGTAATTGCTAAACTTCCACATCCCACCAATGTTAGAGGAGTTAGGAGTTTTCTAGGGCATGCCGGTTTTTACCGACGTTTCATAAAAGATTTTTCTAAAATTGCCACTCCTATGAATAAACTCCTAGAAAAGGATGCTCCATTCATCTTTTCAGATGAGTGTATCAAATCTTTTAATATTCTTAAAGAGAAACTAACTAATGTGCCGATCATGATAACACCAAATTGGAATCTACCATTTGAACTAATGTGCGATGCAAGTGATTTTGCAATGGGAGCCGTTTTAGGACAAAGGATTGAAAAACGATTTCAATCTATATATTATGCTAGTAAGACGTTACAAGGAGCACAAACGAACTATACAACTACTGAAAAAGAACTCCTTGCTATTGTCTTTACTTTTGACAAATTTCGATCATATCTCGTTCTAGCAAAAACGGTGGTCTATACCGACCATTCTGCTCTTAGATACCTATTTTCAAAACAAGATGCTAAACCAAGATTAATCCGTTGGATCTTACTCTTACAAGAGTTTGATATTGAAATCCGAGATAAAAGGGGAGCAGAAAATCTCGCCGCTGATCATCTTTCTCGTCTTGAAAATCCCGAATTAGAAGTTCTAAATGAATCGGCCATACAAGACAACTTTCCTGATGAATATCTATTGAAGATAGATTATAAAGAAATTCCATGGTTTGCAGACTATGCAAGCTACTTAGTTTGTGGATTCTTTGAAAAAGGATTATCATACCAAAGACGAAAGAAATTCTTCAGTGATATAAAACACTATTTTTGGGAAGATCCACATCTGTTTAAAAGTTGTCCCGATGGAATAATACGCCGATGTGTATTTGGAGATGAAGCTAGTAAAATATTAAACCATTGTCACACAGGACCAACAGGAGGGCATTATGGGCCTCAACTAACAACAAGAAAAGTTTATGATGCTGGATTTTATTGGCCTACAATTTACAAAGACGCACACCTTCTTTGCAAATCCTGTGATGCTTGTCAAAGGGCCGGAAAAATAAGTCAACGTGATGAAATGCCACAAAATGTCATCCAAGTATGTGAAGTATTTGACATTTGGGGTATTGACTTTATGGGTCCATTTCCAAAATCTCATAATAATCTATATATACTCGTAGCCATTGATTATGTATCTAAATGGGCGGAAGCAAAAGCTCTCCCAACTAACGATGCACGAGTTGTAGTCAACTTTTTAAAACGTCTTTTTGCAAGGTTTGGAACACCGAAAGCTTTAATAAGTGATCGGGGTACTCATTTTTGTAATAATCAACTTGAGAAAGTTCTTAAAAGATATGGAGTAACTCATAAAATCTCCACCACATATCATCCACAAACAAGTGGACAAGTTGAAAATACCAACCGAGCTTTAAAACGTATTCTAGAGAAAACCGTAGGATTAAATCCGAAGGAATGGTCCATTAAATTGGAGGATGCACTCTGGGCTTTTAGAACAGCCTACAAAACTCCAATTGGAACCACACCTTTTAGACTTGTTTATGGAAAAGCATGTCATCTTTCAGTAGAAATTGAACACAAAGCATTTTGGGCTTTGAAGACATGTAATCTTGATTTACATGAAGCCGGACGTCTACGATTAAGTCAACTAAACGAATTAGAAGAATTAAGACATGAAGCATACGAAAATTCGTTAATCTATAAGGAAAGAACGAAGAAATGGCATGATAAAAGAATCAGAAGTTCAAAAGAATTTAAAGAAGGAGACAGAGTTCTTCTTTTCAATTCACGATTCAAGCTATTTCCTGGAAAATTGAAATCAAGATGGTCTGGACCATTCATAGTCAAAAGAGTTTTCCCATACGGAACGATAGAATTAATAAATTCAAATGGGATTGAATTTAAAGTTAATGGTCACAGAGTTAAACACTACATAGATAGTCCGATGGGAGTCGACAACGAAGTTAATCACAATTTCGACACCACAGCTAACTAAGTGTGGGGAGAATCAAGTCTTTAAAGGATAATATGTATTTCTGTTAGAGTTAGATTGTCTGTTTTCGTGTAATTCTCGAAAATGGAACCCGAATGGTCTTTCCCTAGCAGACCCTAAAGAACTAGTCTTCTCCCCCCATTCTGATTTTTTTTTTTTTTTAGGAAATGAAGACTGCCTGTGAACTAAACCATGGTCTAATGCTATACGCTTTGATCACTAAACGTAATAATGATACACTACCGAGTGAAATAGTATCATTAATCAGAGAAAGATTGGACGAAGTTAGAAAAGAATCCAGATGCGAAGATAATAAGTTACAATTTGGTAAAGGAAAATCAAAATCCGCAGCGAAAAGAAGAGCACGACACCTAGAAAGATGTCACAAATGCGGAAAATGGTCACATGGAGGTAAATGTTCAAATAATCAAACCTATTCAAATACCGAATTTGTTACTTTATGCAGAGACGGACCGTTCATATGTTTAGATGAAAAGACACTGAATGCTCGAGGTTACGCCTATGTAGCCATGGAAAACCAATTAAACCGACTATCTTATGAATGGGATAGATCATATAACTAAGAAATCTATTTCACAGGTATGTTTGTACACTTTTTATTTTATTTTTTTATTTTTAACCTTTTGATAATAAACTCTAATTTGTTCGCTATAAAGTATTAAATTGGTATTGAATAAAATTAGGTTTGCCGACCGAAATTATTGATATCATTCAAAAATTTATTACATCACTGCGAAATTTAACGTTTATTCTTAAGGTATAAATATCTTTAATCAATCAACCCAAAATATTTCAAAAATTCGTCATGAGTTAAATTAGGTTTTGGAACCGAAATTACTTTACCGAAAAGAGGGGCGCATATTTTTGATAATATTTGATTGATTAAAGTGGGATAAAAAGCCAAAAAGATTTTTAATTTTATTTTTACCATGTTTTTAAAATTAATATTTAAATCTTAAATTAATATTGTAAACTTTGTAAAAACAATATATTTAAAATTGTAAATATTTGAAAAATTAATATAAGTTTGGTGTGAATTTATAATATGAATTTTTAAATTAAGTTTGGTGTGAATTTTTAATATTAATTTTGAATTTTATATTTAAATTGTGTGAATTTAAAAACAAAAATTTACTTTATCTCATTAAGTTAAAAATATGATTTTTAAAATTCGTCGTAAGTTGAAGACTAGGTCTTTGAACCGAAATTGCTTTACCCGAGGAAGGGACGAGAACTTTATTATCATTATTTTTAATCTTATTGAATTAAAGTATGCAAAAAACATTAAAAAACCCAAAAATCTTAGCTTTTAAAACAATCGCTACAAAAAGACAAATTTTAAAATTTTGTCGAAGGACGGACTAGGACATCGATCCGAAACGACCTCGTCCTAAATAACAAGGGAAACAAAATTTTAAAATTAATTACTTAATTGTTTTAATTAGTATAAGATATAAATAAATAAAAAAATAAAATAAAATAAAAAAAATAACAAACTCCGCGAGTCGCGGAGTTTGAAAGGGAAATCCACCGCGACTCGCGGAGGATGAAAAATCCAGAAAAAAATATATACTGATCGAACTGATCAGTCCCAACCCACAACACAGAAAAAAAACTGCGAAAATAAAGCCGCAAAAACCCGCAAAAACACCCCCAAAATCACAATTTTTAACCGTTAATCATCAAATCTTTTACTAAAATCATGTTGAGAAGGATGCTATCAAGGAATTACTCAAGAAAAACGGTAAATTTCTACTCCTAAACACCATTTAATCCGAAAATTAGTGTTCTTGAGCAATTTTTCCCCAATTTGATTTTGATGCTTTTTAGTGTAATTATTCTTAAATTATTTATGTATTATGCTTGTATAACCTAGATTGATGCTATTTAACATGATTAGAAGCCTTAAACTTCAAATTTAGAGTAATCTAGGGTTTGTGTTCTTGAGCAAATTTGGGGCTTTTTGATATAAACAGGTTATGGCCGATTTTTGTCATGAATTGTTGTTAAATTAAGTAGTGTAACATGTTTAGGTAGTTAAATGATCCAAACTTTGAGCCTAAACATGATTTTGAGAATTAAAGTGGACTTTTTCAAGTCTAAAAATTCATGAACTTGATTTTTGAGAGATAATGCCATTTGAAACTTATTTAATTGCTAGTAATGATTATTTTGACATGTTATTTGAGTTGAATGCTTATGAACTTGGCGAACATTTTCGTATATGTTTATTTGAAAAAGTGTAGATTTGATGAAAATAAGAAAATGAGCTTAAGTTTGATATAAATTGATCATGTCATTGTAATTATTTTGATTGATGATTTTGCTGACACTAATGCATATTTGGATGCACAAAAATTGTGTTTGATGTGTTTTGCAGACTGAAAGAGGTGAATCTTCATTCCAAGCTCGCAATGCTCCTGCTGAGAATGCGGAACAACAGGAGGTGGATAACTACTACAAGCAAGATATACCTCATCCAGTCATGACCTTTTCTGATATGCACTTGGAAGATTTGCATCCGAACCTGAGATTTGACAGACTTTGGATAGATTATCCAAAATACAAAAGGGGTTTGCATACTATTCATTCTAAAGTTGTTGAGGTACCTAGGGTCATAGAATGGGGACCATTAGAAGCTGTAGAATTGGCCGGGCCAATTAGGGAATTACTTGCACAGTGGTATGGTAATTCTACTTTTAACGACTGGGTACGTTTATTCACCATGCGTAGACCTGTATATAAAGTATGGTGTGAAGAATTGTTGTGTAGTATAGAATTAAATGATCGAGTAGCTAGTTTAACCGATCGATCTTTTATTAGATTTTTGTTAGGAGGTTCGATGCGCCACATGTCTTTACTAGACATGGCTCGGGCTTTATGTATATATACGCCTGAGGAGTTAGCATCTACCGATTGTAGAGGGTTGATACTAAATGGTAGAAAGATAGATGAAAATTTTGATACACATGGTGTATGGAGTCAAATGACAAGCCATCACTGATTCAAAGGGGGAAATTACTCTTATTTGGATATAGATAGAGCTGAATTAAGAGTGATTCATCGGTTTTTAGCTAATTCGATTACACAAAGAGGTAAGAACAAGGAAAAGGTAAATGAACAGGATTTGTTTTACCATATGTGTATTCGAGACCCACAAAGCACTGTAAATATACCTTATTGTGTGGGTTATTATTTATCAGCTATGGTTAGGGGGATGAGACCGCATAGCATAATAGGAGGTGGTATTTTTATTACTTTGATTGCTGAATATCTCGGTGTGGATATAAGTCGGGGGGGATTATTAGTCGAAGAACCAGAACCCCGCGATACAATAGGTTTAAATGTATACCATGGTGCGAAAGTTTTGAAGAGGCGAAATAACGCCGCAGTACAATACCATGGTAGACATCCACAGGTTGAGAGAAACCAACAGCAAGGTAATGTAGGAGGGGGAAATGAAATGCAAGAAATGCAAAGGTTTATAGCTTCACAGGAGTACGAAAATGCTAGACAGAGAGCATTTGAAGATTGGCAAGTTCATCAAAACCAAATCATAGCTCATTGCCAACATATAGGTAGAAACTATATTCCTACTCCAAAACCCATATTCCCTCCCTGATCTATAGAGATGCAACCACCGTATCCTACGTATAACCCTGCCGAAGCAT
Organism: Rutidosis leptorrhynchoides; assembly: GCF_046630445.1. Lineage (NCBI taxonomy): Eukaryota > Viridiplantae > Streptophyta > Magnoliopsida > Asterales > Asteraceae > Rutidosis > Rutidosis leptorrhynchoides. The sequence continues at coordinate 52,993,435 of NC_092338.1, forward strand.
TTTATAGCACCTATGGTTATGCATGGAACCCCTATTGGTATCAATATCATCCCTAGTCTACTTAGTTTTATTTATTTTGTAATTTGTAATGTTGATACGTTTAATACTTATGTTCATATTGTAATAGTTTTTATGATTTTCTAACTTTTATTCTTAGATTTTAATAATTTTTGAATGTGGGGTAATATACCAAACTTCAAAAATATGTATATATGTTTGCAGTTTATCTTATGTACACAACAGGGTAAAACAACACATTTTCAAAGACTGGCATTAAGTTCAGCAAAAGCAACTAATTTTGACAACAAGATGCAAAATATATGTGAAATAACAACAAGACGGAATGAACAAATGATGTGCACCATTTATCATTCAGCAAACAAACGCCAATATATTTGGAAACTTTGGTAAAAATTTAATCATTTTCACACAAATCACCCTCAATAATTTAAATTGTTACTGATTTCTTGCAAATGAGGGCATTGCAAGATCTTAAGTGTGGGAAGGGGTTAAATTCTTTCGGATTTTAAAATTTTTATCTTAAACACTGGGTTACCATTAAAAATACTAGTAAAGCAGTAGCTGTATTAGAATCTAGTACTCTCTGATAATAAAGAACAGCCCTAGTCTTATATACTGACTACCCAATTCTAGTATAATTTTTCAAAATTTTCAATTAAATGAACTCAAAATCATGTTTATACATATTTATGAACGATAAAACTAGGTTTTAACACCGAAATTATTGTAACCTCGGAAAGGACATAAATTGAGAAACAAACCAAAATGTTAAAATTCATTTAAAATGGAATAGAGGACAATAAAAAGGAAAATAAAAGCCAAGTGTGGGAAAATTCTCCAAGTTATTCAAAACATATATCACATATTTTTGTACAAATAACTGAAAATACTTTTGCTTTGGACTAAATTAAAAAGTTTTACCTGATTTACTGTAAGAAAGATGGATCTACACGATGAATCAATTCCATCATTAAAAGGAAGTAAAGTCTTCCGAAAAAGACACGCGCTTCTTGATTTAGGTCAAGAAGTTGTCGTCCAGACCAGCTGTAGGTTGACGAAAAATCTAGAAAAGTCATCACTAAAATTAGCAGGAAATCTACGGACCTCAGCATTAAACAGGGTCGCCAAGTGGTCAGATTTATCCTAACCATGAGAAGGATTTATCTCGTAAAATGGGGGGCACCATGCAAATTAGCTGGATAAGACTAATGAATCAGATCCCCAGAAAGGATAATCTCCTTAAAAGATCAAAAATCAGCTTTTAAGCCTGATATTACTCAATCCTTGAGATTGACCTTAAAGATTGAGAATTACAAACTCATGGAATTCGATGATATCTAAACTCGAGCTTGAACGAGAAAATATTTTGATCAAAATTACAAACCGATTTGTTTTCTAAAAACCCATTTTCAATGCGTTCATTACCATTGAACGTAAAATCCTAGGAATTCACCTGGAATTCATTAGGTCACCTGAACTAAATCGGGTGTCAACCGTAAGAACGGTGGTTGCATAGTGGTCAAAGACAGGACCTTGTGCCAGACCGAAAAATCATAAGGGTGAGCTTTACTATTGCTCCTACCAAGGATAGTAATTGCGTCCGACACGTTATAGACCATAATTAAAAGCATGTCAGGGGACATTGCCTTAACAGTTGCTTGTTCAACGCTTTCCTTTACAACCGGACGGTAGTTTACCGAAAGGTAATATACGGGACAAGTAAACTGGATGTGTTGCTTTCAAAATACAAGGTTAGCAAGTGGGTGACACAAAACCGCAAGTTTTGAGCTAAAATTTTCAAATCTGAAACCCACCAAACCCACAAAAATATTTTGCAAACACCGGTAAAGGGTTATTTTGGAAAACTTATCTAGGGTAAAAACTAGATTTAATTTTCAAAAGATCAAATGTTTTCATAAAGATCCAATTTCCTTAATGGATCTAAATTTTTATAGTCATGTGGGACTGTAAACCATATCGTTACTACCATTGTTTATACCGCCGTATAGAAATCACTGATGTACAAAGTGTGAAGAATAAAGAAGTGATTCTAGTATTTCAAGACGATATTGCTTGAGGACAAGCAATGCTTAAGTGTGGGAATATTTGATAATGCTAAAAACGAACATATATTTCATAGCATTATTCCTCAAGAAAGACAAGCTTTTAGTTGCAATTGTTCTATTTACAAGTGATATTCGTTTAAATAATAAAAGGTGAAGACAAAAGACAGATTCGATGAATTGAAGACGCAAACGACCAAAAAGCTCAAAAGTACAAAATACAATCAAAGAGGTTCTAATTATTGATAAGAAACATCTCGAAATTACAAGAGTACAAGATTCAAAACGCAAAGTACAAGATATTAAATTGTACGCAAGGACGTTCGAAAATCCGGAACCGGGACATGAGTCAACTTTCAACGCTCGACGCAACGGACCAAAAATTACAAGTCAACTATACACATAAATATAATATAATATTTAAATAATTCTTATAATTATTTATATATTATATAATATATTATAAACCGTCGGCAAGAAAGGCTCCAAACTTGTGTGAGCTGTAAAAGCAAACTCCGCGAGTTGCGGAGTTTGCAGTGCAAAAACTACGCGAGTCGCGGAGCCCCTAATTTTGAAACTGCCTATAAAGCTCGCGCATTCTGATCGTAAAAATAATCCAATATATATCCATCTCTCTATCTATACGTAAATATTTATATTTATAATTTATATTTTAATTTTAATTTTAATTTTAATTATAATTCTAATAATAAGGGTATGTTAGCGAATGTTGTAAGGGTGTAAGTCGAAATTCTGTCCGTGTAACGCTACGCTATTTTTAATCATTGTAAGTTATGTTTAACCTTTTTATATTAATATCTCGTAGCTAAGTTATTATTATGCTTATTTAATCCGAAGTAATCATGATGTTGGGCTAATTACTAAAATTGGATAATTGGGCTTTGTACCATAATTGGGGTTTGGACAAAAGAACGACACTTGTGGAAATTAGACTATGGGCTATTAATGGGCTTTATATTTGTTTAACTAAATGATAGTTTGTTAATGTTAATATAAAGATTTACAATTGGGCATCCCTATAAATTACCATATACACTCGATCGGACACGATGGGCGGGGTATTTATATGTACGAATAATCGTTCATTTAACTGGACACGGGAATGGATTAATAGCCACTAGAATAATTAAAACAGGGGTGAAATTATGTACAAGGACACTTGGTATAATTGATAACAAAATATTAAAACCTTGGGTTACACTTAGTCGACATCATGGTGTAATTATTAAACAAAGTATTAAAATCTTGTTACAGTTTAAGTCCCCAATTAGTTGGAATATTTAACTTCGGGTATAAGGATAATTTGACGAGGACACTCGCACTTTATATTTATGACTGATGGACTGTTATGGACAAAAACCAGACGGACATATTAAATAATCCAGGACAAAGGACAATTAACCCATGGGCATAAAACTAAAATCAACAAGTCAAACATCATGATTACGGAAGTTTAAATAAGCATAATTCTTTTATTTCATATTTAATTTCCTTTATTTTATATTTAATTGCACTTCTAATTATCGCATTTTTATTTATTGTTATTATATTTAATTGCACTTTTAATTATCGTACTTTTTAATTATCGCAAGTTTATTTTATCGCACTTTTATTATTCGCAATTTCATTATTGTTATTTACGTTACGCTTTAATTTAAGTCTTGTATTTATTTTTAATATTTTACATTTGGTTTTAACTGCGACTAAAGTTTTAAAATCGACAAACCGGTCATTAAACGGTAAAAACCCCCCTTTATAATAATAATATTATTTATATATATATTTGTATTTTTATAAAAGTAAACTAATATAGCGTTAAGCTTTGTTTAAAGATTTTCCCTGTGGAACGAACCGGACTTACTAAAAACTACACTACTGTACGATTAGGTACACTGCCTATAAGTGTTGTAGCAAGGTTTAAGTATATCCATTCTCTAAATAAATAAATATCTTGTGTAAAATTGTATCGTATTTAATAGTATTTTCTGCTAAAATATAATAGCTATTTTATATACACCTCGCATAACCATCAAAGTGTCTTGTCGAACAAGAGCTTGTCATACCCCTCGATGAGCTTACGATTGATGACAAACTCCACTTCGTAGAAGAACCCGTTGAGATCATGGACCGCGATGTCAAGAACTTTAAGCAAAGCAATATTCCAATCGTCTGAGTCCATTGGAATGCTAAACGAGGACCCGAGTTTACTTGGGAGCGAGAGGATCAGATGAAGCAGAAATATCCTCACCTCTTCGCGATCCTACCGTCTACCTCAGCTTAATATTTTGGGACGAAATTTTCTTTAACAGGTGGGTAATGTAACGACCCGACTTTTTCGACTTATATTTATACTTTATACTTTCACGAATCTGCGTATATGTGCGTACTAAGCTAGATAATATTCTGGAGTCATTATCTATGCTAATTACTCTTGTTAATACCTTACAACGTGTTATTAAGTGCTTAATTACTTAACTTGATTCTCGAATGCATTTACAACCGTTAGTGTCACTAGTCGTTTAGAATGAGATACGTACTTGGTACACGTTAAACTTTGGTCATAATTGGAGTATTATGGCTACTTAATCTTAATTGTACTTCTTAATGACAATTATGGACTTCGTTGATTTCTTAATTACGCTTAGTGTTTTATTAATGCACACTAGTTGGTATTAATAGAGCTTATTGCATTAATGGACTTAGTTTATCAAAGACCCACCCTACACTAGCTTATGGGCTAGTAAGTAAGCCCATCTTAATGGACTTATGAACCCATTAAGATATAAGACAAAGTCCATTAAAATATAAGACAAGATTTCATGCATGCTTATGTACCCTTTCTTACAAATTTTAACCCCATGCAACATGCTAGCCAACATGCATACATCACCTTGTACCACCACACCATGTCAAGCCAAAATGTTCCCAACACCCCCTTTGAAACCGTCAGCCTTTAATCCCCTCACCACCATTCTCATTTTCCAACTTTGTTTCTCATTTTCAAATCAAAAACACACAAAATTCTCTCTAGTATCTCCATCTAGTTTCTCACTCTAAAAACTTAAGACAAATTCTTTCTTTTTTTCCCTTTCCTTATACGAAATCATCATCATCATTTTACAAGATTCAAGTTTTGTGGCTTGAATCTTCAAACATCTTGTAACTTCAAGCCTTGGTTTGAAGAACATGCAAGAACAAGAAATCCAAGCTTTGTAGCTTGAGATTTCTACAATAAGTTTGTTAAAAGATCAAGTTTATTAACTTATGATCTTCTTTAAGTTGTTTTACTTCAATTTTGTAACTTGAGTTTTCATTAAACAAAGATACAAGCTTTCTAGCTTGAAGTCTCATAAGTATTGTTAAGAGATCCAAGCTTTCTAGCTTAGGGTTTCATCATTTTGTTTGATCTAAGTTATGTAACTTATGGTCATCCAACTTGTTAAAACAAAAGCTCACTAGCTTATATTCATTCTACATTGTAAAGATCTAAGTTTTATAACTTAAGGTTTTGTAAAAGTTGAAAGTCTAAGTTCTATAACTTAGAGTTTCACCTAGAACACAAGATCTAGACTTTCTAGTCTAAGATCTTCAATATTTAGCTAATATCTAAGTTCTATAACTAAAGGTCTTGCTTGTTTGGTTTGAATCCAAGTTTATAGCTTAAAATTTCAAATAGAACTTATACTTGTGTCGAAACTAAGAACTTGATGTAACTTTGGTTCATCATCCTTCTAAAACTCTTAAATGAGTTGTACTTCTTTTCTTAGTCTTGACATTGTGTAATGATGGTTAAAACTTGGTCAAAATAATGCTAAAACATCAAGAGTTGTACACTTGAGGCTTATATGCATCAAGGACGAGAAAAGTGATAAGCATCAAACACCAAGAAACCAACCGGAGCACTTGAATCTGTTTTTACGGGTCTGATCTGACTCCTAGTGAAAGGACCCGTTCATATACATTATAAACGATTCACAATAGTTGATTACATCGCGAGGTATTTCACTATAAATCCACCTCCTTCGTTTCCTTACAACTCACACCTTCTATTCTTTCTCCCTCAACTCATATTTTAAAGTATTTGTCAATATGCTTCATCCAGTACTGATTCTCGATATACTCCTCACTTTCATATCTGTCGTTCTTCTTTTTCATCTGCCTCCGGAAGAATCTATTTACTTCTACTATACTCTCGGTTTTATAGTGTTTTTAGTTCTTCCGTGTCTTTATATTGCTATATGCATCGATATATATGGTTTATAATTTTTGGGTCGTTGTTGGGTTTTATATCTTCCCTTATATTTCAAAGCCCCTGCTTTTGTCTTCTATAATCATTGACATCCACAGTTAATGCTCCCTTCTATTTGCTGCGATTTATACTCCAATTTCTATTTTGGAGTTTTGTCCTTTCGTTTCTTCTTCTTGCGATTAAGCAACGTTTGTAATGGTCCAGTATTCGCAGATATGAATTTCAGAATGAACATAGTTAATGTTCTAAGAAGGAAATGGTAATGGCACGATATTGATTTGTTAATTTACCAGAATACCCTGAAAAGACCGAATCATCAAGAAAATATATTCTTGATATTTTTAGAGATTAAATAGAATACAAGAGTCGTGTAACATGGAACATGATGACGGCATGGTCTGTGAATCGTCATGTCCCATTAGAAACTCAGCATGACTTACTGTAATATAATCACGTTGATCAGGTGTCATTATATTATACTAACTCATGCTTCAGTTCCCAACACTACTTCAAAACATTCACAATTTAAACTCAAAAGTTTATAGAATATAGAAACTAATAGTTTCTTATATGATGTAACACTGATAGCACAAAGAGATAAATGACTTCAGATAAGATTAGTTGTGAAAATATCTTCAGAAATATCGCGGATATTTATAATGAAAGATATGATAATATCTTAGAATTTATAATATTGATGGATGATGATGAAGATTTGTCTGTAAAGGTTTAGAATAAAGAGTAAGGTATTTGTTAATGACTTTAGCAGGCACTGAATCATTTGGATTCTTTGAAGGCAGATTTAGTCTTTGTGATTTGTCCACAGCCTCCTTCATAGTCTGTTCAATCCGTTTTCCAGTTCCAAACCTTCTCTTTTTCTCAGCTTTTCCACCTTACTATTCTTTGTCATCAAACTTTTTACTGTTAAGATCGTTTACAGTTTTTGATGCTTCATCAGTATTTCGAGAACTAGTTCGCAGTTTAAGGTGTTTTTCAGAAACTTCACATTCAAAGTATATAAGTCCAGAAGATAGACACATATAATTGTTGGCGTAGACATGCTGCGAGATTTCAAAATACTGATTGCTAATTTCTGATGATTCATATGGCAATTCTCGTTACAAGATGCAGATGAGTAAATGATGGGATTTTGATAAATATAAAGAGTTTTTGGAAAGTCAAAGATCAATGAAGTTGTTAATAAGTTTACTGCTAATGTGGCGAGATATGAAAGGTTCCCCGGTAATAATGATGAAGGTGTAATCATTATAATAAGGCTTATTCGAATGAACAATTGAAGTTGGTTTGCTGGAGCTGTGACAAAATCGTCTATTTTTAGAAGGGATTGAAAAGTTATTTTAGCTAGTAAATGCCAAAAGGTCTGACATGGATACATGTTAAATTATGACTTTGGTTTCAAGAGTTTTTCAGGTACGTAACTGTGGATAACATGTGGTTGGATCATCATCTCGATTGTTCATTATTTGAAGTGTCTTCAGGTATTTCGAAGGGTTTGAACACAGATTATAATCGTTAATATACATACGATGTTCTAACACAGTTTTGAAGTTAAAGTATAGCTTTGAAAGATGTAAGAATCTAAGAGTGATGATATCGTTTATAACTTGAATTGAATTCGGCGATTTCAAAAATCAGAATATGTAATTAGATTTTTGAATGAGTATGGTTGTTTTGATTTCTATAAAAGAATGTATATTGTTGTGAAAGTAGGGAGTATAATGGATGATTTGCTGAATCAGATTCGAAGAATGTAACATATTAATTGTGAATTTATATATCTCTCGGGTATTAACTACCCGTTAAAAAAATGTCACAATTAATATTTTGTACAAAAGAATTTTATTACAGTCTTTATGGAAATATATGTGTATATTTCTTCAGATGTAATATAGATTTAATGAGTTAATATTAAATTAAACTCACTTGATTTATGGTTAAGGCTAGGATAGATAATTTCTAAACTTTAGAAATTACATAATCGTCGTAGAATGTTTTCCCAATGAAGTTATGAATCAATACTTCATCATTGTGGTATTCCTTAGTATCTACAGGGCGTATGACGTCGATGCTCATGGGACAGATTGTGAAGTTGAGGTTTGCGATGCGGTTGTTGTTGGTGGTGGTAATGGTACTGTTGGTGTTGCTGATGGTGGTACTGTTTATGCTGCTGGTGTTTGTAACCTTTGCACCATATTCTCCAAAGCCACTACCCGAGCGCGAAGCTCATTGACTTCTTCTATTACACCGGGGTGATTGTCGGTTCGGACGAGCGGATAAATAAAATCTAGAATTTGGTGTAGTATGTAATCGTGACGAGATACTCTAGAAATAAGAGAGAAAATGGTGTTTCGGATAGGTTCGCCGGTAAGTGCTTCAGGTTCTTCGCCAAGAGGGCAATGTGGTGGATGGAAGGGATCACCTTCTTCTTGTCTCCAATGATTAAGGAGGCTACGAACCCATCCCCAATTCATCCAGAATAGATGATGACTAATTGGTTGATCCATTCCGGTCACACTGCTTTCGGAACTTGAGTGGTATTCTATTTCGGAATCCGAGGGACTTGAACTAATGACGAATTCCATTTCGTACGATTGAATAAAGAATTTTTGGATATGAAATGATTTTCCGGCTATCGGGTGGTATTCTAATTATATAGAGCAAAAGGTTTCGTAGATTACGGAGGAATTTACGGAATATGTCAGGCAAAGTTTACAGTAACAGATACGCTAAGATATGAATTAGCAGATACGCTAAGATATGAATTTTGTCTATACACTATTCATGCAATCAATGCAATAAGATGTGTCTAGACTAAGAATGATAAGCAGGTAATTTTCGACAAGAATGATGAGCAAAACTTTTGAAATGCAGACACGGTCGAAGTCCAGACTCACTAATGCATCCTAACGACTATCAGTTAGACACACTAATGCAGACCTGGTTCGCTAAGACCACCGCTCTGATACCAACTGAAAGGACCCGTTCATATACATTATAAACGATTCACAATAGTTGATTACATCGCGAGGTATTTGACCTCTATATGATACATTTTACAAACATTGCATTCGTTTTTAAAAGACAAACTTTCTTTACAACAAAAATTGACGGTATGCACACCATTTCATAATACATCCAACTATAATTGACTTAATAATAATCTTGACGAACTCAATGACTTGAATGCAACGTCTTTCAAAATATGCCATGAATGACTCCAAGTAATATCCTTAAAATAAGTTAATGCACAGCGGAAGATTTCTTTAATACCTGAGAATAAACATGCTTTAAAGTGTCAACCAAAAGGTTGGTGAGTTCATAGGTTTATCATAACAATCATTTCAATATATTAATAGACCACAAGATTTCCGTTTATAAATATATGTACACTCGCAAGTGTATAAAATTATTCTATAAGTTGTAGGCACCTGGTAACAAGCCTTAACATTCATGTTTTACCCTTTGAAGTACACCAGATCAGGTGTGTTTAAAATAACCTCGAAGTACTAAAGCATCCCATAGTCAGGATGAGGTTTGTCAGGCTCAATAGATCTATCTTTAGGATTCGCGCCTACCGTACATAGACAAGTAGTTTAATGTTACCAAGCTAAGGGTATATTTCTGATTTAAACCCACGTAGAATTAGTTTAATACTTGTGCCTATTTCGTAAAACATTTATAAAAACAGCGCATGTATTCTCAGTCCCAAAAATATATATAAAAGGGAGCAAATGAAACTCACCATACTGTATTTCGTAGTAAAAATACATATAACGTCATTTAACAAGTGCAAGGTTGGCCTCGGATTCACGAACCTATATTAATTATATATATTTATATGTTGGTCAATATTTGTCTAACAATTTTTGATCAAGTCATAGTGTACCACAATCCTAATGCTCGAGACTAATATGCAAAAGTCAACAAAAGTCAACTTGACCCAAAATGACTTCTAAAATTTATACGTGTTTATTATATAACTTAACTATAGTCGTTTTATATATTTAAATATATTTATTAGATTTTATAATAATAAAAGTCATTTATTAATAAAAATTTATATTAACGTTTATATATGATAAAATATACTTTTATATATCTTAAGTAGTAAAATTTATAAAGTTCACTTAATATCTTAAAACTATAGTGGTAAGTATTATTAATGTAATTATATTACGCGTGGTGAAAAATATCTTTGTATCCCCTATTTATTTGATAAAATAATATTGATCATAATAATAATAAGTAAAAGTTGTATTATTTTGTAATAATAATAATTATTATTCTATAAAAAATAACAATATTTATATTTACTAAAATTGTTATTATGATAAAATGATAATACTAACATAATAGTAATAATGATATTTTATAATAACAATGATATTTCTATTAAAATAATAACGACGATAGTAATAATAATCATTTTAACAATAATACTAAAATTCAGTTGACTATAACTTCAAATCCGTTCATCGAAACCATTCGATATCTAAATGAAAAGTTCTTAATTTTTCGCTAGCTTTCCAATGACATGCATATCATATACCCTATCTCAGTAGCATATGTATCTAATTCAGGATTCAACAAACCTATCTAAGGACAATATCGAATGTACAAGCATGCATAATCCTATATACTCGAGCACTAGTCAGGGATACACTATTGATATATAAAAGTTAAGTTATGAGTGCTCACGTATCAATATTGAGATTCAATATTGCAGGAAAGTACGTAGACGCAACGGAGATGATAAACACTAGATTGACCTCACGAGCATACCCATGAACCATACCCATCACTTCCATAGCTATAACCCATAATTTCCTTAGCTTCGACTCATTCAAAAAACTATTTTGAAATCACTCGGACATCACTCCGTCGTAATATTTTATGTATACTAATAATATCTTGAAATAATACAGAGCAAATATATATATATATATATATATATATATATATATATATATATATATATATATATATATATATATATATATATATATATATATATATATATATATATATATATATATATATATATGTAAATCGATTGAGAGAGTTTAGAGAAATATATTTTCAAGTTTCTATGAAATAATGAAACCTATTGAATTCTATTTATAATAGATTTTGAATTATTAAAGTGAATTATTAAAGTATGAATTATTAAAGTGAATTATTAAAGTATGAATTATTAAAGTGAATTATTAAAGTATGAATTATTAAAGTGAATTATTAAAGTATGAATTATTAAAGTGAATTATTAAAGTGAATTATTAAAGTATGAATTATTAAAGTGAATTATTAAATTATGAATTATTAAAGTGAATTATTAAAGTATGAGTTATTAAAGTGAATTATTAAAGTTAAAGTAAAGTAAAGGTAAAGTTAAAATATAGTAAAAGTATAAAAACTATGTATGTATAATACGCGTATAAATATATATAATATTAATTTAAATCGTTATATATATTTAATGAAATAAAATATAAATATCGTTATATTTATTATACTGGTTAAGTAATGAGTTGTCAAAAGTGATTCTAGATATTTATAAAAGTTTAATAATAAAGTTTTTTTTAAACTGAAAACGTTTTTGTACGTTTGAAAATAGATTAATAGAATATTATGGAAACCAATTCTCCACTAGCTTTTGTCTAACTTTCGTAAATGACACTTTTTATTTTTATTTATAAATAGCTTTACAAATTATTCCGAATATCGTTAAGAGGAATAGATTTCTCAAATCATAGTGGACCTCTCAACAGAGACTTGTAATCATAATTCAATGTTTCTGATAATTCAATCATTTAATATATTTTTTTTAATTTCGTCGATAATCATATTGAAACAAATACGTTCATATAAAGCATTATACTTTTAAATACTTTGTTGACATTTTCAATTTATAACATATACACATATACATACATATTCATATATGTTCATTTAATAGTTCGTGAATCATTGGAATTTGGTCGAGGTTTAAATGAATGTATAAACATAGTTTAAAATCCTTGAGATTTAACTTAACAAACATTGCTTATCGTGTCAGAATAATATAAAGATAAAGTTTAAATTTAGTCAGAAATTTCCGGGTCGTCACACCTAGAGCTTCTGAAAAACTGATTTCCAGAAAGTTCGGGATGTGTAGATGACTTTTCATTTAAGACTTGCCTAAATCTGATATATGGTTTAGGATTTATAGTCTTCCGAAGTTCACTACGCCTTCGTAACGACGTGCTGAATTTTCTGACCTACTCGCGCTTTGACCGTCACCACGGTCAAACGACATCGAGTTAGGATCTGAGCTTCGAATAGCGGTAAGAGGACTCACAAATGGAGTCTTGGCCACTAGCCGCGTGTTGTTTCAGTTTGTGTAGAGGTCGTGGCGGCTGTTCGAATTCAGCCCTTCGTTTCGACCTCTATTTTTGATGAAAACTTACTTTATCTTTTACATTTGATGATAATGATGATACTTAAGACTTTACTTACTTACTTTATAACTATTTGGGACAAATTACTGACTTAGCAACTATTGAATTAGGTTGAGGACCTTTTGGACCGACTTACTACTTGCTTACACTTTCGTATCGACTTTACCGTACATCCACTATGAGTTATAGCTCCCTTTTTACTTTAACTATTTTTGGGACTGAGAATACATGCGCTTTTTATGTTTTTACATACTAGACACGAGTACTTTAACTTTATATTTGTGTGGGTGACATAAGGCCACAAATTTTACCCTTAGCTCGGTAACGTTTAACTATTGGTTTATGAACCAGTAGACGCGAATCTTAGATATGGATCCATAGGGTTTGACATCCCCACTCGGGCTAGTTGCGCTGGAATTTAACGGGTGTTTAATACTTCATCTATTTTTACGCATTTGCCAAGTGTACTTTTAGGGGGTGATTTATATATTTCTTTGTTAAGTTAGTTACCAAGCGCCCACGGTTAAGCATATACTTTTCATACTATTTTGAATATAAAATCTCGTGGTCTACATTTCATTATTGTTTACAATAAAACTATAGCTCACCAACATTCATGTTGACCTTTTTAGCATGTTTTATTATTAGGTAACAAAGACGATTATGCATCCGATGTACTCTGCATTGTTAGAGATGTCTCCTAGTCATGGACTTTTTATTTTGCATTCACTACTTATGTTATATTCGAACCATGGTTTTGTAATGACCTAAGTGTCACGTACTATTGTTAATGCTTTCTATCCATAGAAGCACGTTACTTTGGTAAAACATTTGTCATTGGAAAAACATTATCTTTTTATGAATGCAAAACCTTGTTTTAAAATAGCATATAGTGTTATACCGTGTAATGGACATGTTGTTGATGATCCGTACCATAGAGGTTTTGGACGGGGCATCACACCTAATACCACTGCGTTGAATAAAACTTTCCCTTCAAATTTCTATACCCAAGCTGGTGGCAGTTCTTAGTCACAGTTTCCTCCAACTACCTATCAAACCTTCAAATACCATTTCCGTTCAACCAGGCATTTCCAAATCAAATGATATACCCATTTCAAGTCCCTGAGACAAGAAATAAGTGTACGTATAAATAGTTTCTGGACAGCAAACCTCCTGAGTACAGCGGTCACAATAACCCTACAACGACGCTCAATTGGTTAAGGGAAGTGGAGCGGGCATTAGAAGCATGTTTTTTTGAACCTGAATCTAGAGTGTTGTTTGCTAGTAGACTCCTCAAAGGTGACACGATGGAGTGGTGGGATTATATTACCGCATATTTGCCCAAGGAACAGATCAGCCAAATAACCTGGGAATAATTTGCTGCTAAAATTCGCGAGCAGTATTGTTCTGAATATGAGATGGAAAGATTGAAAACTAAGTTTCTGAATATGAGGATGACGGAAAGTATGACAATTGATGAGGTTTTCATAGACTTCATCAAAGTTGAGGTTCGTCCAACAGTGGGTACCGACTGAGAAGGATAAAATTCAGCATTTTATGCGAGTGATTAAGCCGGAGTATAGAACAGTTGCGAGATTTGCAACAACTTTGGCGCATGCTCATGAGATGGCCAAGGTTACTGAAGGTGATGTAATGGCAGCGAAAAGAGAAAGTTCAAAAAGTGAATCTTTTAGGGGAAAATTAGAAGGTCAAACAGGTGGTCCGTCTATTCAGCAATCAAGTAAGCAATCAAGATTTCGTGGTAAGAAGTCAGGCGGGTTTAAACAGAAAAGTAAGTCTGGTATGAGCGAATCGGGTTCTAGTCAGTCTGGTTGGTGTAATGTTTGTAAGTCAACCCATGTCGGTCCGTGTTCTCCAATGACTAGAAGATGTTTGAAATGTGGAGTGTTAGGTCATGAAGCGACAGCTTGTTCCTTTAAGTCTAATGTTTGTTGGAGTTGTCATCAGGAAGGGCATAGATCAGCAAACTGCCCATCTACGACAAGAGCCGGTTCTGGGGCAGGGTCAGGGGCGAGATCAGTAACTTCTGGAGGATCTTCTGCTTCTACTGCCGGGCAGAAGAGAAAGAATCCTCCAATAGCAAAGGCAAGGGCATTTTAGATGACGATAGACGCTGCAACCGCTACCGATGACGTCATTACCGGTATCTTCTTGGTTAATTCCCTGCCAGCTAGTGTGTTATTTGATTCAGGAGCGAATCGATCTTTTATGTCCTTAGGCTTCTGTGATAAGTTGAAGTTTCCTACTAGGATGTTAGATACACCTTTGGGAATAGAAGTAGCTGATGGTAAAAAGGTTCCATGCACATCATCTGTGTCTGGAGTTACCATCGAGATTGATGGCCATCATTTTCCTTTAACCTATTTGTTAATGCCTATACCTAGCTTTGATGTAGTCATAGGCATGAATTGGTTAAGTTCTAATAGGGCTAATATTAAGTGCCATAAGAAGATGATTTCTTTCCATTTAGCCGACGGGTACCGAGTAATAACTAGGGGGAGCGCGGTGGGTTTAACTTCTCTATGGTTTCCCTTATTAAAGCCTGGAAGGCGATATCAAAAGGGTGTGATTCGTTCTTAGCCTATGTGATTGATATTAAGAAAGAAAAGAAGCAGGTGACCGATATTCCCGTTGTGTCAAAATTTCCCGAAGTATTTCCAGATGATCTACCAGGGTTACCTCCAGTATGTGATGTAGAGTATAAGATTGATTTGGTTCTAGGTGCTACACCAGTTGCAAAAGCTCCTTACAGATTAGCTCCATCAGAAATTCGAGAAATGATGTCTTAGATTCAGGAATTGTTAGATAAGGGGTTTATTCGACCAAGTTCTTCACCGTGGGGTGCTCCTATTTTGTTTGTGAAAAAGAAAGATGGGTCGCTTCGTATGTGTATTGATTACCGTGATTTGAATAAGAGAACAATAAAGAATAAGTATCCGTTACCGAGAATAGATGATTTATTCCATCAGTTATAGGGCGCTTCTTACTTTTCAAAGATTGATTTACGTTCAAGGTATCATCAGGTACGTGTTGCAGAGACCGATATACCAAAAATAGCGTTTAGAACCAGATATGGCCACTATGAGTTTCTAGTTATGCCATTTGGGTTAACAAACGTGCCATCAGTGTTTATGGATCTAATGAATAGAGTGTGTCATCAGTATCTCGACAAGT
Organism: Rutidosis leptorrhynchoides; assembly: GCF_046630445.1. NCBI lineage: Eukaryota > Viridiplantae > Streptophyta > Magnoliopsida > Asterales > Asteraceae > Rutidosis > Rutidosis leptorrhynchoides. Next base: position 53,009,442 of record NC_092338.1, read on the forward strand.
TTGTGATTGTCTTCATAGATGATATTTTGATATATTAGAGAACAGAGAAGGATCATGCCACACATTTGAGATTAGTGTTAGAACTTCTGAAACACGAACAATTGTACGCTAAGTTCTCCAAGTGTGAATTTTGGTTACGGGAAGTACAGTTACTGGGTCATGTAATTTGTGAATAGGGTATTAAAGTGGATCCATCCATGATAGAGGCCGTAATGAATTGGAACTCACCGAAAACAGCGACAAAAATCAAGAGTTTTCTGGGTTTAGCATGTTATTACCGCCGATTTATCAAAGACTTCTCTAAAATAGAAGGTCCACTGAATAAGTTAACCAGAAAAGATGTAGCCTTTCGATGGACTGATGAACAAGAAATGGCTTTTCAGACTCTTAAGCAGTTGTTATGTCAAACGCCAGTTTTAGCTTTACCAGAGGGATCAGAAGATTTTGTGGTCTATTGTGATGCGTCACGCGCTGGTTTGGGTTGTGTTTTGATGCAGAGAAATAAAGTCATAGTGTATGCTTCTCGACAGTTGAAAGATCATGAACGAAACTACCCTACTCATGATTTAGAATTAGCCGCAGTTGTTTTTTCCTTGAAGCTTTGGAGACACTATTTGTATGGTACACACTGTGAAATCTACACAGATCATAAGAGTCTTCAGTATATCTTTTCACAAAAGGAAATGAATATGCATCAACGTCGTTGGCAAGAATTAATTAAAGATTACGATTGTGAGATTAAATACCATCCGGGAAAAGCAAATGTAGTCGCAGATGCTCTGAGTCGCAAGAAAACAGTCGAAAATTTTAGATTTATGAGAATTCAGATAGTTTCAGATTTGATTGATCGATTTAAAATCGTTCAGTTAGTAGCTTTAAATAATGAAAACCTAAAGACGGAGCAAATGACCAAAAGAAAATTTGACCTATGCAATGACTCTAGAGGATTAAAGACCTATAAAGACCGAATTTGGGTGGCTATGCTTGGAGATTTGAGGGATTTAATCCTTACAGAAGCGCATAAATCGAGATTGACAGTGCATCCAGGTAGCACTAAGATGTACAGAGATTTGAAAACATTGTATTGGTGGCCGACAATGAAGACAGATGTTGCAAATTTCAACAAAAAGTGTCATATATGTGCGCAAGTTAAAGCAGAACATCAGAAGCCATATGGGTCTCTACGACAGTTAGAAATTCCTCAGTGGAAATGGGATCATATAACGATGGATTTTGTAACCAAATTACCCCGAACCCAGAAAGGACATGACATGATCTGGGTGATAGTGGATCGTCTAACCAAGAGTTCTCACTTATTGGCTACTCGTGAAACTGCTTCGTTAAGTGATTTGGCATACTTGTACTTGAAAGAAATCGTTAGTCAACATGGTGTACCGTTGCCAATAGTTTCTGACAGGAATACTAGGTTTGTAGCAAACTTCTGGTACAGTTTACAATAGAATCTTGGTACGCGTGTGAATCTAAGTACAGCTTATCATCCACAGACAGACGGTCAGAGTGAATGAACGATTGAAACGTTAGAAGACATGTTGAGAGCGTATGTATTAGAATATGGTGGTTCTTGGGATTCGCATCTTCCATTGACAAAGTTTGCTTACAACAATTTGTATCACTCGAGTATCGGGATGTCGCTGTATGAAATGTTATATGGTCGCAAGTGCAGAACTCCTACGTGTTGGCTAGAAGCAGGTGAGAAACAATTTGCAGGTCCCGAAATTGTTTAAATAACTGCAGAAAAGGTTGAAATTGCACGTGAGAAATTAAAAGCAGCTAGAGACTGACAAAAGATGTATGATGATCCGCGCAGACGTCCGATGATATTTAATGTAGGTGATTGTGTATACTTGAAAGTGTCGCCGTGGAAAGGGGTGATCAGGTTTGGTAAACATGGTAAACTGGCATCGAGGTTTATTGGACCATTTCAGATCATAGAGATTTTGAATGATCAAACTGTAGTTTTAGATCTTCCTTCCGAGTTAGCAGGAATTCATAATACATTCAATGTGTGTTATCTGAGAAAGTGTAAGGTAGATGATGAAAGTCAGATTCTTCCTTTAAAAGACTTGAAAGTGGATTTGAGTAAGAAATTAGTCGAAGAGCCGGTTAGAATAGTGGACAGGAAAGTCACAAAGTTAAGAAAGAAACAGATTCCAATGGTGTTAGTGGAATGGCGACATAGCTTAGGTTCCAACCTAACGTGGGAAACCGAGGAGTTAATGAGGGCGCGCTATCCCTATTTGTTTGACCTTGACCAGATTTTGAGGACGGAATCTTCTTAAGGGGGTAGATTTGTAACATCCTCTATTGGGTCTAGCCGTAAGTTTACTAATTTACCCTTAAGTTGGCGATTGTGTTATTATATGCTTTTATTTTTATTTAATATTTATTATTATCTAATGATGTTGTTAGGATCAGTTTGTGACAAGGGTCACAGAACATGTTTGTTTATTTAATTTGGACTTCGTTTGGATTGCCAAATGATGTACGAAAGATATATAACTGATAAATACCCTTGAGTTACACAGTGTGGAATTTAATCCCAAATACAAGACTTGTGTCCCTCTCTTTCTTGCATTTTCCAGAATCCTCTCACACACCCCGTACCTTCACTCTCACCTTAATCAAAACCCTAATTTCTAGATCTTATTTTTAAGCTCGAATTAGTTACACTATCTTGTTCATTTCGATTTACTGAACCTATTAAGGTAGGAATCACAAGTTTTCATGTTCTAATCTTTGTAAAAATTGGGTTTTTGTGTTAGTTTTTACAAAGTGTGTAAATTGAGTCAAAAATGGTTGATTTGGTGTTGTTTGTGTCAAAATCTTGTGGGTTTATACTCCTGCATGTTTAGTATACTCGATTTGGTTAGTTTTGGGGTCAAAATCGAGCTTTAGAGCAAGAATTGGTGATTTGTTCTTGAAACCCGTAGGTTTTGCTATTGCTGTTGCTGATGAATGCAACTGCACGGTTGCATGGTGTAACCGTACGGATGCAGCAGAATGGTGCAACCGGATTATAAACTTGCAACAGCATGGTTACATATTGTAACCGTACAGATGGAGGCTGTAACCGTACGTATGCACCTGCAACCGTACGGATGTAGATCAGTGATGCATTATTGTGAAATTTAATTGTTTCCTAGCCGTTATGCTGTCCGCATGACTTATGATGTTCAGGATGTAAATTCTGAAAATGCATAAGTGTTAAGTAGACTTTTTAGCGGCACTTTTTGATACTGATTTACTATGTTGTTCCGTGTTGTGTTAACGGCCAGAAACTAACTTGTGTTTATGTCATTCTCAGGAAAAAAAGAGAAAGAGAAGGTTCAGTGATTATATAGCTGAACACCTTCTCAATTGCTGGTAATCGGTGAGTGGGATTAACTGAAAGTAAATAGTATAGAGTAGCATGTTATATTATGATTGCCATGCTTGTTAGATATACTTACTGTTGCAGTTAGTTAGTATGTTGTGATGACTGCATGTTAGTTGATGCTTGTCTGTTGGAGCCCAGTAAGTCCCTATTGTGTGGCAGCCTCAGTAGGAGAGATCAACCTGCAGGTTGGGTTCCTCATGTGGTAGCCTAGACAATCGCGGAGTATATATATGTGAATGACGCGTCCGTCGCTTGTGGATTATATATATACAACATGGTGGTGGAGGAACTTCTGGTAAGCCCCAATCCGATCAACTGGTGGTTAATGGTTTGGCCAAGCCCTCAGAGTCTTTGTAGACGACACTTGGGTGATGTTAATGTGTTAGACTATGTAACATGATAAGTATGCCGGTTCCTGTATACTATTGCCTGTAGTTAGTTGTACTCACTTAGCTTCGTGCTAATTCCCCTCCATCCTCTCCCTACAGGTTGTTAGCTTTTGTAGATAATGCATTTTGGGGAGAAGACGGGCATGATGATGTTATGTTTGACAGGAGTCAATTCTGATGTGGTCTTACTTAGTTTAAAATGTGTTCTTTTGTAAACATAATGTATTTACGTCTTTTTCGGTTAAATATTTATTTTGTTGAAATGACATGTTATACTGGTTGTACTGTATTAACAATAGTTAAAGTATATTTCGTAATTAATTAATAAATGCTTCCGCCACGTATATATAAGAAAAAAAATTAGCTGGGTAGGAGCTATGCAAGATGAGCTCACTCAGTTTGATAGGAATAAGGTATAGACATTGGTTCCTAAACATGATGATGAAGAAAAGAAAATCATTGGTACCAATTGGGTGTTAAAGAATAAGATGGATGAAGATGAGTTTGTGATCAGAAACAAGGCTAGATTGGTAGTCCAAGGGTTTAGGCAAGCAGAGGGGTTAGATTATGGAGAGACTTATGCACCAGTAGCAAGGATGGAAGCAATCAGAATATTCTTAGCCTTTGCTGCTCGCATGAACTTTAGAGTATTCCAGATGGATGTCAAAACTGCCTTTCTCAATGGAAAGTTACAAGAAAAAGTCTATGTCAAGCAGCCACCTGGTTTTGTAAGCATTAAATAACCAAATCATGTCTACAAGCTAGACAAAGCTCTTTATGGCCTAAAACATGCACCTAGAGCATGGTATGAAACACTGCATGTGTATCTCACTGGTTTAGATTTTAAAGTTGGAACAATTGATACCACTCTATTCTCAAAAGAGATAGATGGTGATCTCTTTCTGGTACAAATATATGTGGATGATATTATTTATGGTTCTATAAATGAAAAACATTGTCAAGAATTTTCAAAACTTATGTCAAAGACATATGAAATGAGTTTACAAAGAGATTTACTTTCTTGGTTTAAAAATCAAATAACTTGATGATGGTATTTTTATAAGTCAAGATAAGTATATCAAAGATATGCTAAATAAATTTGGTCTGGCCTGTTTAAAAGACATAGGGACTCCAATGGCAGCAACTATTAAAATAGTTGTTGATTCCAATGGTGAACCAGCCAATATCACTGAATATAGAGGTATGATTGGGTCCCTACTTTATTTTACAATCAACAGACTAGATATTATGTTTGTTACATGTCTTTGTGCCAGATATCAAGCTGATCCTAAAGAGTCACACCTTCCAGCAGTCAAAAGGATATTTAGGTATATAAAGGGTACTCCCAAACGTGGTCTCTAGTATCCCAAAGACTAGGATTTTAAACTACTTGGGTACTCAGATGCAGACTTTGCATGTTGTAAAATAGACAGGAAAAGTATTATTGTTGGTTTCCAGTTACTTGGTGGCAGACTAGTCAGCTGGACAAAAAAAAAATATTGTGTCTACATCTACTACAGAAGCGGAATATGTCTCTGCTGGTAGCTGTACTGCTCAAGTGCTATGGGTGCAAAGCCAGCTGAAGGACTATGATATTAATTTTACAAAGACTCCAATCTACTGTGATAACACCAGTTCCATTGCCATCACTAACAATCATGTGATAGTGTGATGCACTCAAGGACCAAGCACATTGACTTTCGATACCACTTCATAAGGGATCATGTTTAAAAAGGAAATGTGGAGCTGCACTTCATATCAACTGCTCAACAGCTAGCAGATCTATTCACAAAGCCCTTAGATGAGAAACGTTTTACCTATCTCATCTCTGAGCTGGGTATGCTGGAACTTTAAAATAAAAGACAATTTTATTGTTGTACTAGTTCCACAACATATAGGACAAACCAGTATGACATACTGGACAAACCAGTATGACATACTTTACTGTCTACTGCCTATATGTATAGACCACCCAGCATAACAAGGTCTTTTAATTAGTCAGTGTTTGTAAAAAAAGTAATAAATAGCTCACATAATTAAAAATATACCTTTTGAATGGACCTCATTTAATTCTAATGATTTAGATTAAATTCACGACAAATTAAATATAACAAAGACTTTTGTATTTATTACAAATATTATCTTGAAGTTTTTAAATCATAAAATTTGAATTAAAACCTACTACATTTAATTCTTAATGGAATTCATGAGTGTTCAAGCCAACGTCATTTCAACAGTCTGCTATACCTCGAAAACATGCCAGACTATCACATCTGCCCACACGCCTGTAGGTATCAGTTTCCATTTTCTCTCTCCTATACTTTTTCAACCAATCCGTATAGTTTAAATAGGGTGATTCACTTTCCGTTTAAACCTTCGGTTAACCAACATTCAAAATCCCTATTTTTTCTCAAAAACCCCCCAAATCTTCAAATCTTCATCTTCTTATACTCAACAATAGCATAACAACAACAACAACAACAACAACAACAACCCATCCAGAACCAACCTGAGGAACAACAACAACCACAACAACAACAGCAATAGGAACCACAACAACAGCAACATGAGGAACCACAACAGAAAGCCTTATTTGCTCTTTACCCAAATCTCATCAAAGCAGAACATGCATCGTGACATGAACGTATTCACCTGTCTAGAGGCAATGCAACTCACACCTTGTCTATCCCGAAATCAATTTGGGGTTTGAATCTATGGTGGAGTACCTCAAGAACTCCCCCATTTCCAGATATGTCCTTGGTGTTCCATCTCGATATTATCCTGCGTATCTTGGCCATTTCGGGTACATGACAACGATGGCTAAAACTCCTGAGGGGAGTGCATGCATCTGATGCATAATAACTGAATTTATTAACTGTTCAATCACCTCTGAAAATATTCTTCAAGCTCTTCAATTACCATCAGGTCCATTCGTTGATTCTGTAACGAGTGATGAGTTCATGAAGGAGGTTCTGCAAATCATTGATTATAAGGGAAAGCTTACTGGTCATAGTCCTTTGAGGAAGAACATGCTAGAAATATGGAATTATTTCTTTGGCATATTGACTTAGTGTGTGAGTCAAAAAGCTGGTAGCTTTGAACAATGTTCTGACTTTGAATTGAAATTTGGTCATGGATTGATCTTTAATCGAAATATCGATTATGCTGCTGAAATTTTCATCAAGTTAAGGGTAATGGTGGTTGCACCAACACGAAGTGAATTGATCCCCTTTCCAAGATTTTTAAGTCTTGTGTTTGAAAACAATCTCGGTGATGTCTTTGGGAGCATCACTGATCCGACTGCTGACCTAAAAACAAAAGAGGGTAGTGTTCCAAAAGATGAACCTGTCGCGTCTTACATCAGCAATACTCCAGTACCTAGCTGCTAAGGGAGGAGCCAACCTTTCGACTGCCTTTGGTCATGCACCAGCGTAGGGGGAAGGTTCTCAGCGAAAAGCCAACAACACAAAAGAAGTAGCCAACTACCACAACTGGAAGAGCCACCGACACAAAAACTGGTAAAGCAGTAGTTGTATTAGAATCTAGTGTTCTCTGATAACAAAGAACAACCCTAATATTATATACTAACTACCAACCTCTAGTTTTGGAATCCGTTTCTTATACATTTCTTGTTAACAGGAAAGTCTAAACGTGCAAAAGCTGGCTCCAAGCATGCTAAAGGAGAGAAAGCACCAGTCTCAACTGATGTTCCTGTGAAGGAGATGACTATAGAACCTGGTGTGTCTCTAGACCAATCAGCAGCAATCTCTAACATAATTGAAAAACTTTTATCTGCTGACACAAATGTTGAAAGTGGAGCTAAAGGTACTATTTTTGCTCCCAAGCTAACTGATTTTAAAACAAGTGTTAAGAGGAATAGCAACCCATATTCCTCTAAACATGCACTTCCACATTTTTCAAAAACATACTTCAAGAAATATCCTCTGCTGATAGTATAACCAACAGAGAACATACCTAACCCCCAAAACAGATTTGAGCTGAGTCCTCATCGTATTGAACCAGCTCAGGCTACTGCACAGCCTAGTTGCAACTTGGATCATGAAAAGAGTCACACTAATATATCTAAACCTGACAAAACTCTTACACAATTTGAGTCAAGATGTGTTGCCAATGAGCCAGCAGAGTGATAACTGCACTTACAGACACCAAACTCTGTCTCAATTGAAGGGCTGACTAAAACACAAGTTTGTCCCCAGAGACTACCATCAGATGCAATTGTTGTGTCAAATTTATTTGGTTCTACTTTTGCTAATATAAAATGTTACATTGTTACAGATGATAAGCTTGAAGAGGGCAGAGAAGCTGATGTGATTGAAAAGTCTGCTTCTGCTGATGTTGATACTGGTGCAACTGCTACTGCTGATGAAAAGATGGCTACTGTTACTGATGTAGTCATTCCGGATATTGCTTTCAGTACTGATGACCAAACCACTACTGGTGACGTTGTTGCTGATATGGTCATTGATCCAATTGATGCTGGTTGTAATCTTGAAATGGTTCTAAGGGTGCTGATGATTAACCTATTACTACTGATATTCTTGATACTGCTGATATGGTATTTGATACGATTTCTTCAAAAGAAGCTGGTAATATGGTTATTTCTGATGTGGCCCCTGATGCTGGTACCTAGGGTGAAAGTTTGGATGTTGGTAGCAACAAAGCTGATAAAGTTGAATCTTCTAAAGGTGCTAATACTGACAACAGGCCCACAGTTGTTGATCCTGATGAGGTTGTCCCCAAGTTTGTGTACAAGGGGGTAACTATTGCTCCACATATTGCTATACTGGTTGACCAGCTAACCATTGATCCTTAGAGTGAACTGGTTGCAGCCATCAAACTGCTTGAGGAGGAATTGATTGAGCTGCTTAAACAGCTAGATAAACCAGCTAGAGATGAAGTGTTTGAGAGGCTGACCACACTTTAAATATCAATGAGCAGCCATACTATGACTATTTTGGTATGTGTCCTACTAACTCTCCATGGCCTGGTCATTGGAAGCCTCTCAAGTTCCAGCTGGATCCAAATACTGGTAAGATCACTATTCATGATGTTCCTAATTCATCAGTACCTTCTAATTCATCAGCTTCTTCCTCATCATCTTCTAATGGTGATGCTGACCAAGGTACTGGTAAGGACGAGCCAGTAGTTTCTGATACTGCTACTGGTTCTAAAGATAAACCATTGGATCTTGATGATGCCGATTCACTTGAAAAGAATAATAGTGGTTCTAAGCCTTCGAGTGAAGGTAAAAATAATGGTGATCATGGTGATGAGTCTGATGATGACCTTCCACCTCCACCACCCCACAATGTTATTTCATTGAAGATGTTGCTCCTCTACCACCAATCAGCAGATTGGATGTTGTTGAAATAGAAGGGTTATCTACCCTTGCTGTATATAGTGCAGTTGCCAAAATCACACCATCAGTGCAAAAAACCATAGAGGAGACTGTTGTCCACTCTGTGGGCAAAGCACTTCAGCTTGCTGATCAAGCCACCACCTCTGCTGTTGACAGCAGACTACATCAGATCACTAATTTCACTAACCTTGCAGTTGCTGATATCCAAAGACATCATGAACAACAATATGCAATCAATCAATGCATCCTTTCTCATAAAGAATACCTTGCCCATCTCACTAAACTACAGGAGGCGCTGGATCTAGAAAGGGCAAGGGTTTACTGTCTTAATGAGGAGAACATGGTGCTTGAGAATAGGATTGAGGATTATCAAAAGCAGATGGCTAATATGATACCTGTGGCAAAGTACCTTCGACTTGCTGAGACTCTACATCGGATGGCTGAACTCTAATCTAATGTTTGTTCCAATATTGAAAGAATTGCCATGGGTGTGGCTGGCAATGAGGTTTGTACTGCTAATCTCTATCTCAAGAACTTGGTGTTGATCAAGAAGCTCACCTCTCTTCAGCTGATGCTGATTGGAATCACTTTACCTGGTCCAACCCTAATAGTGATTGTGAAGTTATTGTTCCGCTGGGATCCACTTCAACCCCTACTGATGACAAAAAGGGGGAGAAGAAAATTAAGAAAGAAAAGAAAAGAAAATAATCTGAGGGGGAGCATGAGCATGAAAAAGCTCCAAAGCAGCAGAAGAGAGATGGTGATGGTGATGATGATGATGATGATGGTAATGGTCAAGGTAATACTGGCCCTAAGCCCAGCAACGCTCATACTGAGGCATGTGTAAAAGGTGCTAATACTGGTGTGATATGGTTCAAACGTACGGTTATATTTATGCGGTGTCGTTAGGTCACAAGACGTCAGAATCAGTTGATCAAGGCAGCAGACAGTGGTTTGTTATTTATATTGTGCGGGGCCTAAAGTTACTTTTAACTTTCTAAGGTGTAGAAGGTGTAAGTTAACCTAGGGTCGGGTTTTTGAATGGATTAACGAATTGAAGATCAAGTGGATAATTGTCTTTTATTTAAATTACCTAGATAAAGGATAGTAGTTGGTTTAAGCTAATTGTCCTAATTGCGGAAAAGTAAAAAAAATGGAAGGATATCCGGAGTATGCAGATCAGGGAAATGTTGACCAAGATATTAATTTTGTATTAGGGGAAGGTAATTATGTTTATATTAAGGCTATGTTAGGAATGGTGTAGATCTGGTTGGATGAGCCAATTACACAGACCTACTTGTCTCTATACTCTCAGAGTTCTCGTTGAGCAGTGAAAAGCATGTTACTTGGTTGTATAATTGAAAGGTAACTATACCTTAGAGGTTATCCTTAGTAAAGTACTAGGTTTATTAGTGAGTTAAGCTCTAATCCTAACCCTCATTATCAGTTTAGTTAACTGAATAACAACGTGCCGTGTTGATTGAACATTGATCACAAATGGAAGGAGTCCGTCGGATTAAGTTGAAAAAACCTTAAATGAAAACTAACAACCATTTCATCATACTAATGACATCATATCAATCCAAACATCACACATCGTTACAGTTGATATACTGAAAGTAAAGAAGATAGAAACCTAATAGATACCTAAACAGCTGATATGACTTAGTCCTAGAATAATCAAACAAGAACATGCAATAGGTTTGGGTCATATAGTAAAGGCACTAACTAAATCTTAACAGCTCTTAAGAGGTCTCTTTGGAACAGTCAATACGCATACTAGGCCATTCATGTCTCAATTTCTAAGTTCCGTGTCCTAAAAGCACATTAGATGCCTCTCGGGAACTCCGACCATACCGAGTTCATAGAATCTTCAGGTACATTATACTAGGGGTCTTAATCCTATGAAGTAGATAAGTTCATATGGGTGGACAAGTCCTGATCACAACCTAGGTTGGTCAATCCTTAAGATGCTAGCATACAAATCTATCAGACTCACAGGTTCAGTATTACAACAGTAACCGTACTAAATTAACATAACTACGCTAACCCAAATTTCTATCATGGCAACATACAGATTAATTAATCTATCATGGTAATATTGGAACACATTATTAAACATAAAAGGTAACAATACATGTTTAATACAAAAGACAAGCGTTTTGGATAAAAACCCAAAAAGGCTGAAGAAATCTGCCCGAGATCATAGGGACTTGCCGGGATATCCTCCGGTAAATAAAAGCTAAGCTAGCTACTACTAAAAACTAACTAAAAAGTTTGAAAATATAAAGTGAAGTATAAATTGAGTGTGTGCTGAAATGGATGGAAGAAGCCCTTTAAATAGACTTGGATTTTGCCAGCAAACGGCTGGCAGATCGGTTGGCAAGCCGTTTGTTGGGGCCATTTGGCTTGGTCAGCCGTTTCTTGTGCCCATTTGTTTGACCCATGTGGCAAGCCGCTTTTCATTGAGGCAAGCCGTTTGGTAGGCCGTTTAGCAGGCCGTTTGGCTTGCTAAATTCACTGGATCGTAACTTGTTTTCTTGTCTTTCACCGTTTTCGCTCTAGAATCTTCGTTTTAGCTCCGTTTTACTTGATTTTTTTTGCATCGCCTTCTTAATTACTTAATCTACAAAATCAACCGACAAAGAGATAATTTTTCCGACAAAGCTTGAAACTTTCTTGATTTAGGGCCTAATATCAGGGGTAAAAATGTGACTTTTTGGCCGATATCAAATACCCCACACTTAGCTTTGCTTGTCCTCAAGCAAAAAAGCGAGAATATAAGGTTCTTTATAATAGATTCTTCCTTGCCCACCCGTGGATCCTTTTATTATGCCTTCATTAGAAGTCGTCACATCTTTCGAAAGTATTAGAAAAAGTTTTGAACTTCGATGATTTTAGCCGCTAGATTCCGATCACGTCCATAGTGAAAAAGGTGTACTTTTCAACTCTCAGATGTAGAGTATACATGACCAGGCTTCTCACTAACGGATTACTCATATCACTCAAGTATTTAGGGTGCCCCAATCTAGTTGTATTGTCGCTCAGAAGCCAGTCGTGTAACGATTCTCATCATATGCTTGGTAAAGCATCGATATCTCCACCGGTTAAGTAAGGACGACACTGATCTTTTTCCTAGACATTCTTTCAAGAGGAAGACGCGTTTTAGGGTTGGTTGAGAAAATTATGGAATGGTGAAAGGTATCCAGATCTTTTTGATTTAAAGAGAGTTAATAGACTTTTGATTCTTCAGAGTATCTATTTTTGGATAGAGAACGGCTTGGATTCCGTAAAAAGTTTCTTCGGAAGATGCGGATTTTGCTAAGACTTTGTCTAGAATTTTTCTTTGGCTCTTTCGGCAATTCTTCTTTGGGGCAACTCCTCGGGTTTTTCTTGCCTTTATTCTAGAGACTTTGCTCTTTTATAATAAATTTTTTTTTGACATACCCTTTCTTCATAACTTTTGTCCTTTGTTTCTGGTGCCCAGAGAGGAAGTGATAATTCACTGAAAATAGGTCTTTGACCTATCAAAAACAATCAGGGGTTTAGAATCTTTTAACAAGTGTTTTGAAGTGAATTTGATCGATCTATCTCTTCATTAATCTCTGGATCTTTTGATAAGCGGAAAGGAAATGAAGGTGAATGGGTAGTCTATTTTGGGAGTGAATTTGGGGTGAATATTTCTGATTCATCAACTCTTTGTGTGAGTTGGTCGGTTTAAATTGTGTGGAGTGGAAACGGAAACTGAAGGTTTTTTGTCTTCTCTATTCAGAATGATTTCTAACCATTGGCCTTGAAACGTATGTCCAAACCAAGTTCTAACTTAAATCGTACACCGGCACGCTCATCGATTGAATTGACAAAGTACTGTAGATTTGATGGGTCGTACAGATACTTTGGGTCCAAGAGTCCTCACTTTTTGGGAGTAGGGGCGTGCTTGGTCATGCGTAGCCTTTTACATATTTATTTGAAATAAATCTTTTGATACAAATCATGAGTTTCAGCTTAATCGTTATGTTCTAGTGAATGTTTCGAAAACTGATTTCTAGCAATTTTATAGAATCGTTTTGGGTAAAACAAGGTAAGTATTTTTCGAAATTACCTAATATTCATTGCTAATTACTTTTTAGACAAAAGAATTTTTCAAAATTGGCATTTTACGGTTACTTGTCCTTAAACCTTTACCCAATACACCACACTTAGAAGAACATTGTCCCTAATGTTTTCTGAAAAGAATATTTTAATACTTTATAAATTAAGGACAGTGTCTTCTAAAATTTCTAAGTTGGTTGCGGGGATGACCCTACGCTTAGAAGTTTTAGTACGTAGTAATTGACATAGATTTGAGGAAAGATTACTTCCCTACGGTCAGGTTACTCTCCTAGTATTGGGCTTTCCTACGGTCAGTCTCTTAATTTCTGGAAAGAACCAGTCTCTTTTGATAAAATTTCTGCATGAAGAACAAAAAGAGAAAAGCATCATTTCCACTATATATAACTTTTATACAATGCTTTTTAAAATAAAATAAAACTAAAAGAAAATAACGTAGTCTACGGAATACTATCCTGGTCATCGTGTCGAGCGGTGTCTGTGAAGTATCCATTAGGTCCGAAGAGATCATCGTCATCCTCAAGTCTCGGCAAATACTCAAGCGGTTGTCCTGCATCCAACTCAGGGCCCAAAAGTGTATCTAGACAAAGGTTCGTTGGCAACTCCAGGTGTGATAGGCTCGAAAAAGGCTCCTCATCAGGGATGCTCTCGGTAATCTCAAAAACCTGAGCCGTGGGTGGCTCATGAGATGGTCAACATTGAATGTGACTTCTTCACTTCCAATTCTTAATTTCAATGATTTCTCGTGCACATCAATTACGACCCTGACAGTATTTAGGAATGGTCTGCCGTATGAGTGGGACCTTCGTGTCTTCCTCAATATCCATAACGACGAAATCAACGGGGAATGCGAACTTATCCACTCTAACTAGGACATCTTCAGCTATTCCTCGAGGAATCTTAACTGATCTATCCGCGAGTTGGATAGTCATTCTGGTAGGCCTTAAGTCATTTAATCCTAGCTTTTTGAATAATGAATAGGGCATTAGGTTTACACTGGCTCCTAAGTCTGCTAATGAAATGTCCCGTTCTTATTGATTAAAAACGTTCCATATTAATTGATTTCGTTGCGAGGTTTTGACCTCTATATGAGACGTTTTTCAAAGACTGCATTCATTTTTAAAACAAACCATAACCTTTATTTCATAAATAAAGGTTTAAAAAGCTTTACGTAGATTATCAAATAATGATAATCTAAAATATCCTGTTTACACACGACCATTACATAATGGTTTACAATACAAATATGTTACATCGAAATCAGTTTCTTGAATGCAGTTTTTACACAATATCATACAAACATGGACTCCAAATCATGTCCTTATTTTAGTATGCAACAACGGAAGCTCTTAGTATTCACCTGAGAATAAACATGCTTTAAACGTCAACAAAAATGTTGGTGAGTTATAGGTTTAACCTATATATATCAAATCATAATAATAGACCACAAGATTTCATATTTCAATACACATCCCATACATAGAGATAAAAATCATTCATATGGTGAACACCTGGTAACCGACAATAACAAGATGCATATATAAGAATATCCCCATCATTCCGGGACACCCTTCGGATATGATATAAATTTCGAAGTACTAAAGCATCCGGTACTTTGGATGGGGTTTGTTAGGCCCAATAGATCTATCTTTAGGATTCGCGTCAATTAGGGTGTCTGTTCCCTAATTCTTAAATTACCAGACTTAATAAAAAGGGGCATATTCGATTTCGATAATTCAACCATAGAATGTAGTTTCACGTACTTGTGTCTATTTTGTAAATCATTCATAAAACCTACATGTATTCTCATCCCAAAAATATTATATTTTAAAAGTGGGACTATAACTCACTTTCACAGATTTTTACTTCGTCGGGAAGTAAGACTTGGCCACTGGTTGATTCACGAACCTATAACAATATATACATATATATCAAAGTATGTTCAAAATATATTTACAACACTTTTAATATATTTTGATGTTTTAAGTTTATTAAGTCAGCTGTCCTCGTTAGTAACCTACAACTAGTTGTCCACAGTTAGATATACAGAAATAAATCGATAAATATTATCTTGAATCAATCCACGACCCAGTGTATACGTATCTCAGTATTGATCACAACTCAAACTATACATATTTTGGAATCAACCTCAACCCTGTATAGCTAACTCCAACATTCACATATAGAGTGTCTATGGTTGTTCCGAAATATATATAGATGTGTCGACATGATAGGTCGAAACATTGTATACGTGTCTATGGTATCTCAAGATTACATAATATACAATACAAGTTGATTAAGTTATGGTTGGAATAGATTTGTTACCAATTTTCACGTAGCTAAAATGAGAAAAATTATCCAATCTTGTTTTACCCATAACTTCTTCATTTTAAATCCGTTTTGAGTGAATCAAATTGCTATGGTTTCATATTGAAATCTATTTTATGAATCTAAACAGAAAAAGTATAGGTTTATAGTCGGAAAAATAAGTTACAAGTTGTTTTTGTAAAGGTAGTCATTTCAGTCGAAAGAACGACGTCTAGATGACCATTTTAGAAAACATACTTACACTTTGAGTTTAACCATAATTTTTGGATATAGTTTCATGTTCATAATAAAAATCATTTTCTCAGAATAACAACTTTTAAATCAAAGTTTATCATAGTTTTTAATTAACTAACCCAAAACAGCCCGCGGTGTTACTACGACGGCGTAAATCCGGTTTTACGGTGTTTTTCGTGTTTCCAGATTTTAAATCATTAAGTTAGCATATCATATAGATATAGAACATGTGTTTAGTTGATTTTAAAAGTCAAGTTAGAAGGATTAACTTTTGTTTGCGAACAAGTTTAGAATTAACTAAACTATGTTATAGTGATTACAAGTTTAAACCTTCGAATAAGATAGCTTTATATGTATGAATCGAATGATGTTATGAACATCATTACTACCTTAAGTTCCTTGGATAAACCTACTGGAAAAGAGAAAAATGGATCTAGCTTCAACGGATCCTTGGATGGCTCGAAGTTCTTGAAGCAGAATCATGACACGAAAACAAGTTCAAGTAAGATCATCACTTGAAATAAGATTGTTATAGTTATAGAAATTGAACCAAAGTTTGAATATGATTATTACCTTATATTAGAATGATAACCTACTGTAAGAAACAAATATTTCTTGAGGTTGGATGATCACCTTACAAGATTGGAAGTGAGCTAGCAAACTTGAAAGTATTCTTGATTTTATGTAACTAGAACTTGTAGAATATATGAAGAACACTTAGAACTTGAAGATCGAACTTGAGAGAGAATAATTAGATGAAGAAAATTGAAGAATGAAAGTGTTTGTAGGTGTTTTTGGTCGTTGTCGTATGGATTAGATATAAAGGATATGTAATTTTGTTTTCATGTAAATAAGTCATGAATGATTACTCATATTTTTGTAATTTTATGAGATATTTCATGCTAGTTGCCAAATGATGGTTCCCACATGTGTTAGGTGACTCACATGGGCTGCTAAGAGCTGATCATTTGAGTGTATATACCAATAGTACATACATCTAAAAGCTGTGTATTGTACGAGTACGAATACGGGTGCATACGAGTAGAATTGTTGATGAAACTGAACGAGGATGTAATTGTAAGCATTTTTGTTAAGTAGAAGTATTTTGATAAGTGTATTGAAGTCTTTCAAAAGTGTATAAATACATATTAAAACACTACATGTATATACATTTTAACTGAGTCGTTAAGTCATCGTTAGTCGTTACATGTAAGTGTTGTTTTGAAACCTTTAGGTTAACGATCTTGTTAAATGTTGTTAACCCAATGTTTATAATATCAAATGAGATTTTAAATTATTATATTATCATGATATTATCATGTATGAATATCTCTTAATATGATATATATACATTAAATGTCTTTACAACGATAATCGTTACATATATGTCTCGTTTAAAAATCATTAAGTTAGTAGTCTTGTTTTTACATATGTAGTTCATTGTTAATATACTTAATGATATGTTTACTTATCATATTATCATGTTAACTATATATATATATATCCATATATATGTCATCATATAGTTTTTACAAGTTTTAACGTTCGTGAATCACCGGTCAACTTGGGTGGTCAATTGTCTATATGAAACATATTTCAATTAATCAAGTCTTAACAAGTTTGATTGCTTAACATGTTGGAAAAATTTAATCATGTAAATATCAATCTCAATTAATATATATAAACATGGAAAAGTTCGGGTCACTACAGTACCTACCCGTTAAATAAATTTCATCCCGAAATTTTAAGCAGTTGGAGGTGTTGACGAATCTTCTGGAAATAGATACGGGTATTTCTTCTTCATCTGATCTTCATGCTCCCAGGTGAACTCGGGTCCTCTACGAGCATTCCATTGAACCTTAACAATTGGTATCTTGTTTTGCTTAAGTCTTTTAACCTCACGATCCATTATTTCGACCGGTTCTTCGATGAATTGAAGTTTTTCGTTGATTTGGATTTCATCTAACGGAATAGTGAGATCTTCTTTAGCAAAACATTTCTTCAAATTCGAGACGTGGAAAGTGTTATGTACAGCTGCGAGTTGTTGAGATAACTCAAGTCGGTAAGCTACTGGTCCGACACGATCAATAATCTTGAATGGTCCAATAAACCTTGGATTTAATTTCCCTCGTTTACCAAATCGAACAACGCCTTTCCAAGGTGCAACTTTAAGCATGACCATCTCTCCAATTTCAAATTCTATATCTTTTCTTTTAATGTCAGCGTAGCTCTTTTGTCGACTTTGGGCGGTTTTCAACCGTTGTTGAATTTGGATGATCTTCTCGGTAGTTTCTTGTATAATCTCCGGACCCGTAATCTGTCTATCCCCCACTTCACTCCAACAAATCGGAGACCTGCACTTTCTACCATAAAGTGCTTCAAACGGCGCCATCTCAATGCTTGAATGGTGGCTGTTGTTGTAGGAAAATTCTGCTAACGGTAGATGTCGATCCCAACTGTTTCCGAAATCAATAACACATGCTTGTAGCATGTCTTCAAGCGTTTGTATCGTCCTTTCGCTCTGCCCATCAGTTTGTGGATGATAGGCAGTACTCATGTCTAGACGAGTTCCTAATGCTTGCTGTAATGTCTGCCAGAATCTTGAAATAAATCTGCCATCCCTATCAGAGATAATAGAGATTGGTATTCCATGTCTGGAGACGACTTCCTTTAAATACAGTCGTGCTAACTTCTCCATCTTGT
This sequence comes from Rutidosis leptorrhynchoides, assembly GCF_046630445.1. Lineage (NCBI taxonomy): Eukaryota > Viridiplantae > Streptophyta > Magnoliopsida > Asterales > Asteraceae > Rutidosis > Rutidosis leptorrhynchoides. The sequence continues at coordinate 53,027,983 of NC_092338.1, forward strand.
CATCTTCTCTTATTGGCAGGATGTGTGCTGATTTGGTGAGACGATCAACTATTACCCAAATAGTATCAAAACCACTTGCAGTCCTTGGCAATTTAGTGATGAAATCCATGGTAATGTTTTCCCATTTCCATTCCGGGATTTCGGGTTGTTGAAGTAGACCTGATGGTTTCTGATGCTCAGCTTTGACCTTAGAACACGTCAAACATTCTCCTACGTATTTAGCAACATCGGCTTTCATACCCGGCCACCAAAAATGTTTCTTGAGATCCTTGTACATCTTCCCCGTTCCAGGATGTATTGAGTATCTGGTTTTATGAGCTTCTCTAAGTACCATTTCTCTCATATCTCCAAATTTTGGTACCCAAATCCTTTCAGCCCGATACCGGGTTCCGTCTTCCCGAATATTAAGATGCTTCTCCGATCCTTTGGGTATTTCATCCTTTAAATTTCCCTCTTTTAAAACTCCTTGTTGCACCTCCTTTATTTGAGTAGTAAGGTTATTATGAATCATTATATTCATAGATTTTACTCGAATGGGTTCTCTGTCCTTCCTGCTCAAGGCATCGGCTACCACATTTGCCTTCCCCGGGTGGTAACGAATCTCAAATTCGTAATCATTCAATAATTCAATCCACCTACGCTGCCTCATATTCAGTTGTTTCTGATTAAATATGTGTTGAAGACTTTTGTGGTCGGTATATATAATACTTTTGACCCCATATAAGTAGTGCCTTCAAGTCTTTAATGCAAAAACAACCGCGCCTAATTCCAAATCATGCGTCGTATAATTTTGTTCGTGAATCTTCAATTGTCTAGACGCATAAGCAATCACCTTTGTTCGTTTCATTAATACACAACCGAGACCTTGCTTTGATGCGTCACAATAAATCACAAATCATCATTCCCTTCAGGCAATGACAATATAGGTGCCGTAGTTAGCTTTTTCTTCAATAACTGAAACGCTTTCTCTTGTTCATCATTCCATTCAAATTTCTTCCCTTTATGCGTTAATGCAGTCAAGGGTTTTGCTATTCTGGAAAAGTCTTGGATGAACTTTCTGTAGTAACCAGCTAGTCCTAAAAACTGGCGTATGTGTTTCGGAGTTTTCGGGGTTTCCCACTTTTCAACAGTTTCTATCTTTGTCGGATCCACCTTAATACCTTCTTTGTTCACTATGTGACCGAGGAATTGAACTTCTTCCAACCAAAATGCACACTTTGAAAACTTAGCGTACAATTCTTCCTTCCTCAATACTTCTAACACCTTTCTCAAATGTTCACCGTGTTCTTGGTCATTCTTTGAGTAAATAAGTATGTCATCAATGAAAACAATGACAAACTTGTCAAGGTATGGTCCACACACTCGGTTCATAAGATCCATGAACACAGCTGGTGCATTAGTTAAACCAAATGGCATGACCATAAACTCATAATGACCGTAACGTGTTCTGAAAGCAGTCTTTGGAATATCATCTTCTTTCACACGCATTTGATGATACCCGGAACGTAAGTCAATCTTTGAATAAACAGACGAGCCTTGTAGTTGATCAAATAAGTCGTCGATTCTCGGTAGTGGGTAGCGGTTCTTGATGGTAAGTTTGTTCAACTCTCGGTAGTCGATACACAACCTGAATGTACCATCTTTCTTCTTGACAAACAAAACAGGAGCTCCCCACGGTGATGTGCTTGGTCGAATGAAACCACGCTCTAAAAGTTCTTGTAATTGGCTTTGCAGTTCTTTCATCTCGCTGGGTGCGAGTCTGTAAGGAGCACGAGCTATTGGTGCAGCTCCTGGTACAAGATCTATTTGAAATTCAACGGATCAATGTGGGGGTAATCCCGGTAATTCTTTCGGAAATACATCGGGAAATTCTTTTGCGACGGGAACATCATTGATGCTCTTTTCTTCAGTTTGTACTTTCTCGACGTGTGCTAGAACAGCATAGCAACCTTTTCTTATTAGTTTTTGTGCCTTCAAATTACTAATCAGATGTAGCTTCGTGTTGCCCTTTTCTCCGTACACCATTAAGGGTTTTCCTTTTTCTCGTATAATGCGAATTGCATTTTTGTTACAAACGATCTCTGCTTTCACTTCTTTCAACCAGTCCATACCGATTATCACATCAAAACTCCCTAACTCTACTGGTATCAAGTCAATCTTAAATGTTTCGCTAACCAGTTTAATTTCTCGATTCCGACATATATTATCTGCTGAAATTAATTTACCATTTGCTAATTCGAGTAAAAATTTACTATCCAAAGGCGTCAATGGACAACTTAATTTAGCACAAAAATCTCTACTCATATAGCTTCTATCCGCACCCGAATCAAATAAAACGTAAGCAGATTTATTGTCAATAAGAAACGTACCCGTAACAAGCTCCGGGTCTTCCTGTGCCTCTGCCGCATTAATATTGAAAACTCTTCCACGGCCTTGTCCATTCGTGTTCTCCTGGTTCGGGCAATTTCTAATAATGTGGCCTGGTTTTCCACATTTATAACAAACTACATTGGCATAACTTGCTCCGACACTACTTGCTCTGCCATTACTCGTTCCGACACCATTTGTTCCTTTCGTTCTGTTAACCCCTGGTCCGTAGACCTCACACTTCGCCGCGCTATGACCATTTCTTTTACATTTGTTGCAAAATTTGGTGCAGAACCCCGAGTGATTCTTTTCACACCTTTGGCATAGCTGCTTCTGATTGTTGTTGTTGTTGCGGTTATTATTGTTGTTGGGATGATTGTTGTAGTTGCTGTTGTTGTTGTTGTTGTTGTTGTTGTTGTTGTTGGGCCGTTTGTTGTAGTTGCGATTGATGTTGCGATTGTTGGGATAATTGTTGCGATTATTGTTGTAATTGCTGTTGTTGTTGTATTGGTGATTCTTATCACCGTTTTCCTCCCACTTTCTTTTGACTTGCTTCACATTGGCCTCTTCAGCGGTCTGTTCTTTAATTCTTTCTTCAATCTGGTTCACTAGTTTGTGAGCCATTCTACATGCCTGTTGTATGGAGGCGGGCTCGTGTGAACTTATATCTTCTTGGATTCTTTCCGGTAATCCTTTCACAAACGCGTCGATCTTCTCTTCCTCATCTTCGAATGCTCCCGGACACAATAGGCACAATTCTGTGAATCGTCTTTCGTACGTGGTAATATCAAATCCTTGGGTTCGTAACACTCTAAGTTCTGTCTTGAGCTTATTGACCTCAGTTCTGGGACGGTACTTCTCGTTCATCAAGTGCTTGAATGCTGACCATGGTAGTGCGTACGCATCGTCTTGTCCCACTTGCTCTAGATAGGTATTCCACCATGTTAACGCAGAACCTGTGAAGGTATGCGTAGCGTACTTCACTTTGTCCTCTTCAGTACACTTACTTATGGCAAACACCGATTCGACCTTCTCGGTCCACCGTTTCAATCCGATCGGTCCTTCGGTTCCATCAAATTCCAAAGGTTTGCAGGCAGTGAATTCTTTGTAGGTGCATCCTACACGATTTCCTGTACTGCCAGATCCAAGGTTATTGTTGGTATGTAGCGCAGCCTGTACTGCGGCTATGTTTGAAGCTAGAAAAGTACGGAATTCCTCTTCATTCATATTCACGGTGTGTCGAGTAGTCGGTGCCATTTCCTTCAAAATAGTCAAATGGAACAAGTTAATCATACAGAATATTAAGAGTAGTTAATAGTATTTCGTAGCATAATATGAACTCATTTATAAAAGCTTTTTCTTCATATTAGCGTTTTATAAGTTTAAATTCGGGTAGTACCTACCCGTTAAGTTCATACTTAGTAGCTAATATACAATTCAACTACTACAATTCTATATGAAAAACTGATTGTAATAATATTTCGCGTTCAAACTTTTATACAATATTTTACAAACTTACAATACCGCTTATTTTAAATAAAGCATGAAATATAGCACACAATAACTTTGATACAAGATAGTTGTGAAGATAATTCTAGCTAGTACACAAGTCGTTCAGCAAAGGCAATAAAGACACGTAATTCATACGTCCAGAAACAAGTCATGCATTCTGGTTTTACTAGGACTACTTCCCATCCTTGGTCTTGTGGAACATAACCGTTATGGCCGTTGATAAGACAGCGTGTTGTAACGTCGTCAAAGGGACGAGGGTTACGTAATGTCCAACAGTCCCGTAACAATCTAAAAACCTCATTTCTTACCCCAATTACCGACTCCGTCACTTGTGGGAACGTTTTGTTTAATAGTTGTAGCCCGATGTTCTTGTTCTCACTTTGGTGAGAAGCGAACATTACTAATCCGTAAGCATAACATGCTTCTTTATGTTGCATGTTAGCCGCTTTTTCTAAATCACGAAGTCCAATATTCGGATATATTGAGTCAAAATAATTTCTTAACCCATTGCGTAAAATAGCATTTGGGTTCCCTGCAATATATGCGTCAAAGTAAACACATCTTAACTTATGGATTTCCCAATGTGATATCCCCCATCTTTCGAACGAAAGCCTTTTATAAACCAAGGCATTCTTGGAACGTTCTTCGAATGTCTTACAAACTGATCTCGCCTTAAATAGTTGTGCCGAAGAATTCTGACCGACTCTAGACAAGATTTCATCAATCATGTCTCCGGGTAGGTCTCTTAAAATATTGGGTTGTCTATCCATTTTGTGTTTTTATACTATAAAATAGACAAGAGTTAGATTCATAAAAAAAATACTTATTAATACAAGCAATTTTTATATATATCATAAAGCATAAGCACACTATATTACTTATATTACACCACACGAATACAACTATCTTATTCCGACTCGCTTGTTTCTTCTTCTTCGGTTTTGGTTCGTTTTACCAAGTTTCTAGGGATATATGATGTTCCCCTAATACGAGCCGTCGTTATCCACATTGGTTTAGAAAAACCTGGTGGTTTAGAGGTTCCCGGGTCATTGTTACAACTTAAGGACTTCGGGGGTTGACGATACATATAAAGTTCATCGGGGTTGGAATTAGATTTCTCTATTTTTATGCCCTTTCCCTTATTATTTTCTTTTGCCTTTTTAAATTCAGTTGGGGTAATTTCTATAACATCATCGGAATTCTCGTCGGAATCCGATTCATCGGAGAATTGGTAATCCTCCCAATATTTTGCTTCCTTGGCGGAAACACCATTGACCATAATTAACCTTGGTCGGTTGGATGAGGATTTTCTTTTACTTAACCGTTTTATTATTTCCCCCACCGGTTCTATTTCTTCATCCGGTTCCGATTCTTCTTCCGGTTCCGATTCTTCTTCCGGTTCCGACTCTTCTTCCGGTTCCTCTTCGGGAACTTGTGAATCAGTCCACGAATCATTCCAATTTACATTTGACTCTTCATTATTATTAGGTGAGTCAATGGGACTTGTTCTAGAGGTAGACATCTATCACATAATATCAAACGCGATAAGAGATTAATATATCACATAATATTCACATGTTAAAAATATATAGTTTCCAACAAAATTTGTTAAGCAATCATTTTTCAAGTAAACACGGTCGAAGTCCAGACTCACTAATGCATCCTAACAAACTCGATAAGACACATTAATGCAAAATTCTGGTTCTCTAAGACCAACGCTCGGATACCAACTGAAATGTCCCGTTCTTATTGATTAAAAACGTTCCAAATTAATTGATTTCGTTGCGAGGTTTTGACCTCTATATGAGACGTTTTTCAAAGACTGCATTCATTTTTAAAACAAACCATAACCTTTATTTCATAAATAAAGGTTTAAAAAGCTTTACGTAGATTATCAAATAATGATAATCTAAAATATCCTGTTTACACACGACCATTACATAATGGTTTACAATACAAATATGTTACATCGAAATCTGTTTCTTGAATGCAGTTTTTACACAATATCATACAAACATGGACTCCAAATCATATCCTTATTTTAGTATGCAACAGCGGAAGCTCTTAGTATTCACCTGAGAATAAACATGCTTTAAACGTCAACAAAAATGTTGGTGAGTTATAGGTTTAACCTATATATATCAAATCATAATAATAGACCACAAGATTTCATATTTCAATACACATCCCATACATAGAGATAAAAATCATTCATATGGTGAACACCTGGTAACCGACAATAACAAGATGCATATATAAGAATATCCCCATCATTCCGGGACACCCTTCGGATATGATATAAATTTCGAAGTACTAAAGCATCCGGTACTTTGAATGGGGTTTGTTAGGCCTAATAGATCTATCTTTAGGATTCGCGTCAATTAGGGTGTCTGTTCCCTAATTCTTAGATTACCAGACTTAATAAAAAGGGGCATATTCGATTTCGATAATTCAACCATAGAATGTAGTTTCACGTACTTGTGTCTATTTTGTAAATCATTTATAAAACCTGCATGTATTCTCATCCCAAAAATATTATATTTTAAAAGTGGGACTATAACTCACTTTCACAGATTTTTACTTCGTCGGGAAGTAAGACTTGGCCACTGGTTGATTCACGAACCTATAACAATATATACATATATATCAAAGTATGTTCAAAATATATTTACAACACTTTTAATATATTTTGATGTTTTAAGTTTATTAAGTCAGCTGTCCTCGTTAGTAACCTACAACTAGTTGTCCACAGTTAGATATACAGAAATAAATCGATAAATATTATCTTGAATCAATCCACGACCCAGTGTATACGTATCTCAGTATTGATCACAACTCAAACTATACATATTTTGGAATCAACCTCAACCCTGTATAGCTAACTCCAACATTCACATATAGAGTGTCTATGGTTGTTCCGAAATATATATAGATGTGTCGACATGATAGGTCGAAACATTGTATACGTGTCTATGGTATCTCAAGATTACATAATATACAATACAAGTTGATTAAGTTATGGTTGGAATAGATTTGTTACCAATTTTCACGTAGCTAAAATGAGAAAAATTATCCAATCTTGTTTTACCCATAACTTCTTCATTTTAAATCCGTTTTGAGTGAATCAAATTGCTATGGTTTCATATTGAACTCTATTTTATGAATCTAAACAGAAAAATTATAGGTTTATAGTCGGAAAAATAAGTTACAAGTCGTTTTTGTAAAGGTAGTCATTTCAGTCGAAAGAACGACGTCTAGATGACCATTTTAGAAAACATACTTCCACTTTGAGTTTAACCATAATTTTTTGATATAGTTTCATGTTCATAATAAAAATCATTTTCTCAGAATAACAACTTTTAAATCAAAGTTTATCATAGTTTTTAATTAACTAACCCAAAACAGCCCGCGGTGTTACTACGACGGCGTAAATCCGGTTTTACGGTGTTTTTCGTGTTTCCAGATTTTAAATCATTAAGTTAGCATATCATATAGATATAGAACATGTGTTTAGTTGATTTTAAAAGTCAAGTTAGAAGGATTAACTTTTGTTTGCGAACAAGTTTAGAATTAACTAAACTATGTTATAGTGATTACAAGTTTAAACCTTCGAATAAGATAGCTTTATATGTATGAATCGAATGATGTTATGAACATCATTACTACCTTAAGTTCCTTGGATAAACCTACTGGAAAAGAGAAAAATGGATCTAGCTTCAACGGATCCTTGGATGGCTCGAAGTTCTTGAAGCAGAATCATGACACGAAAACAAGTTCAAGTAAGATCATCACTTGAAATAAGATTGTTATAGTTATAGAAATTGAACCAAAGTTTGAATATGATTATTACCTTATATTAGAATGATAACCTACTGTAAGAAACAAAGATTTCTTGAGGTTGGATGATCACCTTACAAGATTGGAAGTGAGCTAGCAAACTTGAAAGTATTCTTGATTTTATATAACTAGAACTTGTAGAATATATGAAGAACACTTAGAACTTGAAGATAGAACTTGAGAGAGATTAATTAGATGAAGAAAATTGAAGAATGAAAGTGTTTGTAGGTGTTTTTGGTCGTTGGTGTATGGATTAGATATAAAGGATATGTAATTTTGTTTTCATGTAAATAAGTCATGAATGATTACTCATATTTTTGTAATTTTATGAGATATTTCATGCTAGTTGCCAAATGATGGTTCCCACATGTGTTAGGTGACTCACATGGGCTGCTAAGAGCTGATCATTGGAGTGTATATACCAATAGTACATACATCTAAAAGCTGTGTATTGTACGAGTACGAATACGGGTGCATACGAGTAGAATTGTTGATGAAACTGAACGAGGATGTAATTGTAAGAATTTTTGTTAAGTAGAAGTATTTTGATAAGTGTATTGAATTCTTTCAAAAGTGTATAAATACATATTAAAACACTACATGTATATACATTTTAACTGAGTCGTTAAGTCATCGTTAGTCGTTACATGTAAGTGTTGTTTTGAAACCTTTAGGTTAACGATCTTGTTAAATGTTGTTAACCCAATGTTTATAATATCAAATGAGATTTTAAATTATTATATTATCATGATATTATCATGTATGAATATCTCTTAATATGATATATATACATTAAATGTCTTTACAACGATAATCGTTACATATATGTCTCGTTTAAAAATCATTAAGTTAGTAGTCTTGTTTTTACATATGTAGTTCATTGTTAATATACTTAATGATATGTTTACTTATCATATTATCATGTTAACTATATATATATCCATATATATGTCATCATATAGTTTTTACAAGTTTTAACGTTCGTGAATCACCGGTCAACTTGGGTGGTCAATTGTCTATATGAAACATATTTCAATTAATCAAGTCTTAACAAGTTTGATTGCTTAACATGTTGGAAACATTTAATCATGTAAATATCAATATCAATTAATATATATAAACATGGAAAAGTTCGGGTCACTACAGCTAATGCATTGCTAATTTGGACATCTTGCAGCTAGCAAGGTACCGTAAATCTTACTGTATCTCCTAACTTAGGGGGAATACTATGTTGTAACACTAATGAACATTCTTCACTTAAGGGTAAGCTAACTATCTCTCTTAATTTCTCTTTGTTTGAAAGCAGTTCTTTGAAAAATTTAGCGCATTTTGGCATTTCTACTAAGGCACCTACTAGTCATACATTCAAATGCAGATTCTTAATAATACCCCAACACTTAGCGATTTGCGCTTCCTGTATTCCTTACTAAGCCTACCTGGGAAAGGTATGTGGGTGCACGGATTAATTTCTGGGGCCTTAGGAGAGATAGGTTCCGGTGGATTGACAACAGGGTCAATTGACACAGGTTCCTTATCGGAAAAATCTTGTATGGGTATATTAACAGTTGTTTCCTTCCCACCTCTAGTGACTACTAGGGCATCAAACTCTATATCAACTTCAGTAGTTAAACGTTTAAGCGTAAGCTGAAAATTGGTTATTAATTCTTCAAAAGTCTTTATCGAAGTATCAAACTTATTTTGACATTCTGTGACTTGAAGGTTTATCATGTATTGCTTTTTCATAAATTCAACTAAAGTTTCCTTAGAGTGGAGAGTAGGTTGGTGTACTGGGAGGATTATATTATAGTCCGAGCAATTTTACTGTTTATGTGCCCATCTAGGGTAAGGATACCAGAGATGGTTATAATATCATCGGGACTTTTAGGAATTGTCAAAATTTGAAGAGTGAGGGTGAGATCTTGTAACCGGGTTTCCAAGATTTTTACCGTATGAGTGAATGCGTCATCTTTCTCAGCAGCTTCATTGTTCCAATCTTCCTGTTGTGCAGCTATTGTGTCTAAGAGATCTCATGCTTCGTCTGCTATTCGTGAAATGAAATTGCCTTGCGAGGCCATTTCTAGGAGAGACTTATCATCCTTTGTCAAACCATTATAAAGCGTACAGATTATGTCTGCCCGACTTAACGAATGATTCAGACATATTTTAAGCATTACCTTTACTCTATTCCATGCTAGACACAATGACTCGTTTTCTTTTTGAGAAAAGTTTGTGATGTCATTTCTTAAATAGGTTTGCAGGGAGGGTGGATAAAATTTGTTTAAAAACTTGATGGCTAGTTCCTCCCATGAATGTATTGAATTTGGGTTAAGCTCGTCAAACCATGTTAAAGCGCGTGTAGACAGAAAATATTAAAAAAGATGAAGTTTCAAAATATTTTTCTCGTTTTCTTCTTTCTTAAAAGAGTCAGTTTCAAAATGTTTTTCTCGTTTTCTTCTTTCTTAAAAGAGTCAACCAGACTGATAAATTTTTTTAAGTGAAAGTTTGGATCGTCAGTCGGTAATCCTTGAAATTTACAGATCATACTGACCAGTTTGATCATGTTTGAACTGATTTTAGGAATTCCTTCAGTTCCTAAGGTGATTGGTCCTCCTCTTTCTTCTAAGCATGACTTATGCATAGAAACAAGGGTATTTTGTTGTTCTATCTTTATATTTCCTGTTTAAAAAGACTTGAAAAGTAACTTTTAGAAAATATTAATTGACAAAAAGGATCGATAATTTAATAAAAACAATTATTCTTGAAATTCGATCGCTAACCTTATTGGATATTTCAACTGATAGGACTTCTTACATATTACTTTGTATCTAGGTGGTCAGGCCGACTACGGAGAGGCAGGATCCTTTTAGTTCCAATATAATTGGAGACTGTTCGGAAAATCCAACAACGAAGTCCGTGTATAATTGTCTTTCTTAGACACCACCAAACAATACTTTTGTCAGTTTAAAATCTTTCTCAATCAAAATATTTGATCCCCGGCAGTGGCGCCAGAAAACTCTATCTTCTAATGATATGGCTGAAACAGACGGTTTTATTTATGCAGTGTTGTTAGGTCGTAAGACGCCAGAATCAGTTGATCAAGGTAGCAGATAGTGGTTTGTTATTTATATTGTGCCGGACCTAAATTTACTTTTAACTTTCTTAGGTGTAGAAGGTGTAAGTTAACCTAGGGTCATGTTTTTTAATGGATTAACGAATTGAAGATCAAGTGGATAATTGTCTTTTATTTAAATTACCTAGATAAAGGATAGTAGTTGGTTTAAGCTAATTGTCCTAATTGCGGAAAAGTAAAGAAAGTGGAAGGATATCCAAAGTATGAAGATCAGGGAAATGTTGACCAAGATATTAGTTTTGGGTTAGAGGAAGGTAATTATGTTTATGTTAAGGCTATGTTTGGAATGGTGTAGATCTGGTTGGATGAGCCAATTACACAGACCTACTTGTCTCTATACTCTCAGAGTTCTCGTTGAGCAGTGAAAAGCATGTCACTTATTTATATAATTGAAAGGTAACTATACCTTGGAGGTTATCCTTAGTAAAGTACTAGGTTTATTAGTGAGTTGAGCTCTAGTCCTAACCCTCGTTATTAGTTTAGTTAACTGAATAACAACGTGTCGTGTTGATTGAACACTGATCACAAATGAAAGGAGTCCGTCTGATTAAGTTGACAAAACCTTAAATGAAAACTAAAAACTATTTCATCATGCTAATGAGATCATATCAATCCAAACATTATACAACATTACAGTTGATATACTGAAAGTAAAGCATATAGAAACCTAATAGATACCTAAATAGTTGATATGACTTAGTCCTAGGGCCATAATCAAACAAGAACATGCAATAGGTTTAGGTCATACAGTAAAGTCACTAACTAGATCTTAACAGCTCCTAAGAGGTCTCTTTGGAACAGTCAATAGGCATACTAGGTCATTCATGTCTCAATTCCTAAGTTCTGTGTCTTAAAAGCGCGTTAGATGCCTCTCGGGAACTCCAGCCATACCGAGTTCATAGAATCTTCAAGTACAGTATAACCATGGGTCTTAATCCTATGAAGTAGCTAAGTTCATATGGGTGGACAAGTCCTGATCACAACCTAGGTTGGTCAATCCTTAAAATGCTAGCATACAAATCTATCAGACTCACAGGTTCAGTATTACAACAGTAACCGTACTAAATTAACATAACTACGCTAACCCAAACTTCTATCATGGCAACATACAGATTAATTAAGCTATCATGGTAATATCGGAATGCATTATTCAACATAAAAGGTAACAATACATGATTAATACAAAAGACAAGCGTTTCGGATAAAAACCTGAAAAGGCTGAAGAAATCTGCCCGAAATCGCAGGGACTTGCCGGGATATCCTCTAGAAAATAAAAGCTAAGCTAGCTGCTACAAAAAACTAACTAAAAAGCTTTAAAATATAAAGCAAAGTACAAATTGAGTGTGTGTTGAAATTGATGGAAGAAGCCCTTTAAATAGACTTGGATTTTGCTAGCAAACGGCTGGCAGGCCGTTTGGCAAGCCGTTTGCTGGGGCCGTTTGGCTTGGTCAGCCATTTCTTATTCCCATTTGCTTGACCTATGTGGCAAGTTATTTTTCATTGAGGCAAGCCGTTTGGCATGCTGAATTCACTGGATCTGATATTGGCTAAAAAGTCACGTTTTCACCCCGGTATTAAGGCCCAAAAACAAGAAAGATTTGAACTTTGTCGGCAAAATACCCACTTCGTCAGTTAGAATTTAAGAACAAATAATTATGAAGATGGTGCAAAAAGAATCAAGAGAATCGGAGCTAAAACGAAGATTCTAGAGCGAAAACGGTGAAAGACAAGAAATCAAGTTACGATCCAGTGAATCAAGGCTGACCAGCACCAAAAATGGGTTGCCATACGGCTTTCCATACGGCTTGCCAGTATGGGATACGGCCTACCAAACGGTCCAGCAAACGGCCCCAAGAAACGGCTTGCCTGGCAAACGGCTTGCCAAATACGGCCTGCCAAACGGCTTGCCATACGGCTTGCCAGCCGTTTACAGGAAAATTTCTTGTTTATTTAAAGGATCTTTGTCATTCATTCCAACACACACTTCAATTCACTTCTTCTTCTCTCTTGTACAATATTAGTCATACTCTCAAGGCCTTCGACTCCGTGTGGGAAACCTAGTACCCGGAGAAGAACGCTGAAGATTATATTAGGAGCGGTCTGGAGTCTTGAAGTTGTCACTTTTGTATTCAAAACTTGTTTAATCTACTGGTACTTCTATCCTTTATCTTATATAATATTTTATGATATTGTTGCCATGATTAGCGAGTAGTTATCTTTAATGTATGCTATGATGTAAGCAGTTACAATGCCGAAATAATATTATGGTTTGTGTATGCTGTCGAAATGCTTTCCGATTATGCTTTAAACTCAATCGCTTTTACAACTAATAGAACGTAGTTATAGGCTCTGTTATTGGGAAGTCATGAACCCCAATTAAGAGTACACTATCTGTGTTACCCCTTGGTAAGAGAAGTCTATCGGATACAACGTAAGATCGACTGAGGCACATCGGTTGTAGTAAGTCTATCGAGCTTTGGATTTCGACTAAGGACTCTATCATAGTGAAACATCTGATTAGACCCTTAGTACATTGTCGGTCCCAGACCATGCTAGTGTAGTCACCAAGAATATAAACTTCGTACGTGCACGCTGAAGCACAGCGGTTGTTGTAAGATGTACCTTCTGCTAAGTAAGGCCATGGAACCCGGTTAGTGTTGACCAGTACACTGCACCATAACGCGGTCTCAAGCATTGCACCCCGCTTGAGGGATTCTTAGTTAATTAAGGAACTGTTTGTTTAGACACATAAAGAATTTGACTGTTAGGATAACCGAACGTGTTCATGGAAGTCAGCTTGACTTGGCCATGGTGTTCTTTATGGTTGAACTCTTTTTTAAAGGGCCTAACTACCTTTTAACCAATCATTAACGAAAGCATTGAAACGCATCACATCTCTCGGATATGGTCAACCATGTATTCTATTATGCTTAAGAAAGTTTAGACCATTTCGGAATGTTAATACGTCATCCAACCGAGTCGCTCAATTGGATGAGCCGTCTGAACGTGTATGCCTGTAGTCAGACTGCACGGGCGTCGGGGGTAAGGGATGTTGCTGTCTATTCAGAATCTTCAAGCCTAACGCAGTACCCAGTGACATGTCTTATGACAGGGGCGTTCAGGACCAGTGTAATGAATACAAGGCCTCTGCCTATTCATGAGCCATCATTCCATAATCTCGGCAGAATAACTGATGAAGTCATAGTATGCACTCACTTTAACCTTATCTGAATTACAAATTTTATCGCATTGACTTTATCTGTCTTATAATTTAGAAAATCCCAAAAAAATAATTAACCACTACTCCTGTGACGTCCTCCCAATAGGGTCTGGAAGAAACGTTACTAATATCAAATAAACCAACATATTATAAAATGAGAACAATAACTATATGAATAAAACCAAATTGTATTTGAATAAACGCAGCGGAAGAATTAATAATGTCGTTACAAGAATTATAAATTGTTCAAATGCAGAAAAGTAAATATGCGATAAGTCTTGATCCTAGCCAAGTAAGTCATCACATAAGCAGTAGATATAGAGGTCCTGATCATTCAGTACCTGAGACAAACATGCTAAAAGTGTCAACCAAAAAGGTTGAGTGAAATTCATAGGTTTAACAAATATGTTTGACCGTTTGTTTTTAGACCACAAGATTTGTTATAAAAGTAGATCACGCAGATCCAAAAGTAGTACTGATTCGTGATATTTTAGACTAAACGTTTGTTTTGTTGCCCCGATGATAAGTTGGCAGTACCTTATCACCATGTTTAAATCATTATTAAGTAATACAAAGACATCGCGGTCAAATGTATCGGGGACGTTACTCCCGATAGGCCTACCCCCAATAATTAAGAATGCCTTATCCTGAAAGCAATTAAAAAATATCACTGTAGGGTCTTAGTAGCATAAGCTAGTCATAGTACAGTTTAGGTTCGTACTTGTGTCTAAGTTGTTTAAAGTATAAAAGCAGCATGTGTCTCACCCCAGTAAGTATAAAAAGTGCTATAGCAATAAGATTGGGGCTATGAAAGTCACCTTAGTAAGTAGAGAGAGAGTTATTCCTCAGAATAAAGAGTTGAACGAGTGAGCAGGAAAGTCAACCTAATGACATTTAAGAGTAGTTAAGTGTTTTGCCCATGTTTAAGTTTAAGTATGTGTTTAATTATAGTTTGTTTTACTAAGTTTCTATTCCTAGTAAGTTACTATTTTTATAAAGTTTCCATTTTTAGAAAGTTTCTTATTTTACTAAGTTTCTATGACTAGAGAGTTTCTACTTTTATGAGTGTTTTCCATTTTAGGATACTTGCCGTATTAGATAAGCTTCCAATCACCCCTTTCCCTTCGAATGGCTAATTTAGATCTAGGGGCTTGAGCTATAGGACCCTTTAAATCGGAAATCCAAACCCTCTGCCTAGAATCTCGTAGAAACCATTCGTCAAGAAAGTTCGAAGATCTATACATCTCTAATACATATCCCAAAATGTTTGTGTGCTACAATATAAGTAGTAGGTTATAGGTGCTAGTAATAGTAATAGTGTATACATGTTAAGTACTAGTATAAGTAGTATTAGGATTTAAGGTTTTAATATGTATATGTATATATAATTTATATATATATGTATATATATATAAATATATATATATATATTTTTTACATGTATATATGTATATATAAATCTAGGTGTGTTTATGGATAACAAGTTTATAATATGAATATGAATTAACAAAGATTAAAGTTTATATAAATAGTTTAGGGTTTATGTTATACCTTTGAAGATTCAAGATAATTAACAAAGAAAAGATGAACACGATGAAGATGGAAGATCAAAGCCTTGAAAATCTTGAAGAACTCCTTGAAGATTCTTGAAGAACATGAAGAACAAGCTTGAAGATCCGAATACCACAAGAGAGGGAGAGGGAGAGATTGTTTTTTATTAGAGAGGATTTTGGTGTGATTTGTGAATGAGAAACTAGGAGTTTATATAGTGCAAGTATTAGAGTGTTAGTCAACATAAGGATGTTCTAATTAATGATTTTATTTTGTTTTATATTTTTTAGTCAACAAAAGGTGGTACTAGTTTATAATTAGTCAACATAAGGATGTACTAGTTTATACTTTATTTTTAGTCAACATAAGGATGTAATTGTTTAAGATTCTTTAGTCTCATTATTATTACTATTATTATTATTATTATTTTTACATTTACTACATGATAAGTATTATTTTCTTTTTACTAATTCATGACTTGTATTTATTTTTATTTAGTTCCTAATTGTTTTATTATTTATATAAATGACACTTTTTATTTATTACTTATAGATTAATAGTTATAAATAATATTACTGAAATGCATAAATTTTAATTAGCAGTGAGTGTCGAATAAAAGTTTATTATTTGGTCAACGTTAAATTGATTGTGTATATAACAACCCTTAAATAATTAATACGTATAGTCAGACAGTAAACCCTAGGGTTATTTCAGTAATTTCAGAAGTCAAAAAGTGAGGGTTGTTATAGTACCTCCCCGTTAATAAAAACTTCGTCCCGAAGTTTTAGGTAGACTTCTCGGATGCATCAACAGTTGAGAAGAGATGGGGATATTTTCGTTTCATATGGTCTTTGCGTTCCCAGGTATATTCGGGGCCTCTACGCGAATTTCAACAGACTTTAATGATAGGTATGTTGCTTTTACGCGTTTGTTTGACCTCTCCTTCCATGATTTCTATAGATTCTTCAACGAAGTGCATTTTATCATTAATGCGAAGATCATTCAAAATGATGATGTTATACAAGTCATTTCAGTAAAATGAAATGTGTTATGAATAGTATTGAGCTCATTTAAAACCTTGAGCATTTTATGCCACAATATTAGGGCAGACAAACACAGAGGAGTTCGTGAAAACCACAGTCATGAAATTTGATAGAGATCTTCATTGTTTACAACTATAATATTTTAATGATGAATATAAGTTGAAAAATAAAGTTTTATCACTATTGAATAATATGGATAAAACGATTCGTTTATAGGAAGAGTATAAACGAAGCTATCATAAAAGAGTGAAATGAGAAAATTAAATGTTCGCTTTAACTTTTGACGTAGTCACGATTGATTTCCTGAATTCAAGGAATTAAAAGAAATCTTCGTAATCTATAAGATTTGATTATCCGGTAATTAAGGAATTTGAGATTTTCTTTGATTAAATGCGGTGGATTGTCTCGATTGTTGTGTTTGGAATTTTTCTATAAATTAGCTTCTTCCGTTTCATTATCTTCACCACTTCTATAATTTCTTCCTCATTTCAAACTTCCAAAAGATTAAGAAAATTCTTAATCCAGTTCTGATCCTGGTTATTATATTGACCATATTTGCAGTCATTCTTCTTTTTCTTTTACCGCCAGAGGAATCTGTTTACTTCTACTATGCTCTTGGGGTTATAGTGTTTTTAATTATTCCGTGTCTTTATATTGCTATACGTATTGATATACACGGTTTGTAATTTCGGAGTCGTTATCGGGCTTTATATTTTCCCTTATATGTCGGAGCTTTATGCTTTTGTTTCTTCTTCCCGACTTCAAGTCAAGCGAGTAATGGTCCAGAATTCATAGGTATAAAGTTTCGAATGATCATAATATATAAAGTAGAAAGGAAAGGTAATAGCACGATTTGATTTGTCATATTACCAGAATATCCGAAAAAGACCGAATCATCAACAAAAATATTTTCTTGATATGTTTAGAGGTTAAACAGAATGTAAGAGTCGTGTAACATGGAAAATGATGATTATAAAATCTATGAATCATCATCTTCCATTAAAAACTTAGCATGACTTACTGTAATATAATCACGTTGGCCTGACGTCTTTATATTATACTAACTCATGCTTCAATTGCCAACACTTCTTCAAAGCATTTATAATTTAAACTCGAATTTTACAGAATATAGAAACTAAAACAGTTTCCTTTATAAAGATATCGCAAAGAGATACTTAATTGCGGACATGAATCGTTATGAAGATATCTTCCGAAATATAGAGGATATTTATGATGATATTTTGGAATTTCTAAGTTCGAAAGTTGATGAAGAAAAATTTTCCGCAAGCTTTTAACATGACTTCGGAGCAAGATATTCTCTAAAGATTTCACCAGATCCAGAATTACCTGGATTCTTTGAATATAGGGTTTGGCCCTTGTGTTTGTCCTTGGTCTCCTCCATGGTTAGCTCAATCCGTTTTTCAGTTCCAAATTTTCTTTTGAGCTTTTCCAATGTACCATTCTTTATTATCAAACTGTTGGCCCTTAAGACCATCTACAATTTTTCTGTTTCCTCTGCATTTAATGCAGCCATATTTGAATCATCGGTTATCAATCCGAGATGGTTTCAAGAAATTTCGTTTTTAGATGATTAAACGCTAATTATGATCGTCAAGATTCAAAGGATGTTTTTAAGAATTTTGAATTTGAAGTGTTTAAGTGTAAGATGCATCCATCAATGGATCTAACGGTTGACGAAGAAATGTTGTGATTTTCAAAAGTAAGGAATGGTAAGTTCGGTGGTTTGATGTGATAATTTATCATAGAATACGAATGAATATAATTCATGAATGTAGTGATCTTTAGGAAGATAACACTTGCTAAAGCTTTACTTAAGTTCCGATATGTCAAAATCAGAATATGTAACTGAATTTGTATGAAAATGGTTGTTCTTTGGTGAACATATACATATATCATGTGAATGTAAGTAGTATAGTTAACAACTGTTGAATCAGAATGGAAGAATGTACAATGTAACATATTTATATGAGATATGAATATCTCTCGGGTTTTACCTACCCGTTAAAATATTTTTTCACAATTAACAGTTTGTACAAAAGAGAAGATATACGTTCATATATGTATTCTTCAGATGTAATCATGGTTTTAATGAGTTAATATAATATTAAACTCATTTGATTTGCTGTTGAAACGAGAATAAATAATCTCCAAAACCTTTAGAGATTTCATAATTGTCGTGAAATATTTCGCTAATGAAGTTATGAATCAATACTTCATCATTCATTGTTATTGATATACTTCGGTATATGATGTTGGTGCTCGTGGAATTCTTGTGAAATTCATAAGGCACTAATGATGTTTTCTAGAAAGTTTCGAGTACATCGAAAATTAAAGTATACAATCAATCATGTATTTGAGTAATACACTTGGTTTATTACGAAATGAAGTTTATTGTGTTGAAGCAATGATTAACGGTTGTTAAGTTATTAACAAAAGATGTACATCATAGCATATTGTGATATGAATTAACCATGTAGTACATACTAGTTAAGATTCACACGTAATAGCTTAGCACGAAAAGATTTATTATTGTTCCAACCCATATATATAAAGTATACATATGTAATCTTCAGGAAGAATGAGTCAATACATCTTAACTCATTATTACTAATATTCCTTGGTATCTATGGGGCGTATAATGTTGATGTTTGAGGTACTGAGTGTGATGTTGAGGCGTGCAATGCGGATGTTGTCGTTGGTGAAGCTGGTGATGTTGGTGGTGATGCCAATGGTACTGGTGGTACTGGTTATGCTGCTGGTGCTACTGCTGGTGTTCGTAGGTTTCGCACCATATTCTCCAGAGCCACTACTCGAGCGCAAAGCTCATTGACTTCTTCTATTATTCCGGGATGATTGGCGGTTCGGACAAGTGGATAAATAAGATCTAAAATTTTAGATATTATATATTCGTGACTGGATATCCTGGAAATGAGGGTGAAAATAGTGTTCCAAATGGGTTCGCCAGTAAGTGCTTCAGGTTCTTCACCAAGAGGTGAATTCGGTTGGTGGAAGGGATCACCTTCTTCTTGTCTCCATTGATTAAGTTTACTACGAACCCATCCCCAATTCGTCCAAAATAGATGATGGCTGATTGGTTGGTTCATTCCGGTTACGCTGCCATTGGAGCTCGAAGAGTTCGAGGAATCCATATTATGTGTTTGGAATTAGGGTTTTTGATATGAGATTAGTGTTGAATACTGGATGATATATTCGTCTCCTCGAATACGTGTATATAGCAAAAAGATTTCCGTAATTTACGGAGGGAATTTAGGAAAAGTGTTTAGACAAAATCTATTGGGATAGATACGATAAGATATAATAAGATATGATGTGTCTATACTTTAATAATGGCAGTAGGACGTGTCGAGATCATAAAGTGATAAGTATGTAATCTAATAATCTTTTGATTAAAGACTTTCAATTCGTATACTGTGATAACCCAATGACATTTTTTGATTCGTAAACCGATGCATAAAGGCATAAGGCATATAGGTACGTGATATAACAGAAAGTTATATACGTTTGAGTGTGAGTAGTAACAATTATAAGAGTTTCAAAATCATGGATAATATTTCATGTAATACATATGTAATACACATAACCATGATAGATGACTTATGAATGTCAAGAATTTCTGAAATCATTGTGTCGCATTAGATGCGGTGGTGTAATTGGATAGTACTCAGGAAAGTGAGTAGAGTTCTTAGAATAGCTCGGTATTCTAAGATAAGTAAAGTTTCTAAAATATAGTGTAGCATTTAACAGTTAAAGGCAACAATTAAAGGCACTATGGTCAAGGAAAGTTGTAGTCCAACATTAGGAAAGAGACTTTGATTAGAATCTTTAAGTCAAGTTTGGTAAAGCATGATTGTTAAGATTATAAGGCAATCCTAAGTGCTTTAAGTCTAAGGAAAGGTTATAGTTTCCTAGATTGCTAAGGCACCCTAGCTAGCAAGTAAGGCACACATAAAAATGCAATCCTGGTTCTCTATAATAGCCTGGTTATGCTCTGATACCAATCTGTGACGTCCTCCCAATAGGGTCTGGAAGAAACGTTACTAATATCAAATAAACCAACATATTATAAAATGAGAACAACAACTATATGAATAAAACCAAATTGTATTTGAATAAACGCAGCGGAAGAATTAATAATGTCGTTACAAGAATTATAAATTGTTCAAATGCAGAAAATTAAATATGCGATAAGTCTTGATCCTAGCCAAGTAAGTCATCACATAAGCAGTAGATATAGAGGTCCTGATCATTCAGTACCTGAGACAAACATGCTAAAAGTGTCAACCAAAAAGGTTGAGTGAAATTCATAGGTTTAACAAATATGTTTGACCGTTTGTTTTTAGACCACAAGATTTTTTATAAAAGTAGATCACGCAGATCCAAAAGTAGTACTGATTCGTGATATTTTAGACTAAACGTTTGTTTTGTTACCCCGATGATAAGTTGGCAGTACCTTATCACCATGTTTAAATCATTATTAAGTAATACAAAGACATCGCGGTCAAATGTATCGGGGACGTTACTCCCGATAGGCCTACCCCCAATAATTAAGAATGCCTTATCCTGAAAGCAATTAAAAAATATCACTGTGGGGTCTTAGTAGCATAAGCTAGTCATAGTACAGTTTAGATTCGTACTTGTGTCTAAGTTGTTTAAAGTATAAAAACAGCATGTGTCTCACTTCAGTAAGTATAAAAAGTGCTATAGCAATAAGAGTGGGGCTATGAAAGTCACCTTAGTAAGTAGAGAGAGAGTTATTCCTCGGAATAAAGAGTTGAACGAGTGAGCAGGAAAGTCAACCTATTGACATTTAAGAGTAGTTAAGTGTTTTGCCCATGTTTAAGTTTAAGTATGTGTTTAATTATAGTTTGTTTTACTAAGTTTCTATTCCTAGTAAGTTACTATTTTTATAAAGTTTCCATTTTTAGAAAGTTTCTTATTTTACTAAGTTTCTATGACTAGAGAGTTTCTACTTTTATGAGTGTTTTCCATTTTAGGATACTTGCCGTATTAGATAAGCTTCCAATCACCCCTTTCCCTTCGAATGGCTAATTTAGATCTAGGGGCTTGAGCCATAGGACCCTTTAAATCGGAAATCCAAACCCTCTGCCTAGAATCTCGTAGAAACCATTCGTCAAGAAAGTTCGAAGATCTATACATCTCTAATACATATCCCAAAATGTTTGTGTGCTACAATATAAGTAGTAGGTTATAGGTGCTAGTAATAGTAATAGTGTATACATGTTAAGTACTAGTATAAGTAGTATTAGGGTTTAAGGTTTTAATATGTATATGTATATATAATTTATATATATATGTATATATATATAAAAATATATATATATATTTTTTACATGTATATATGTATATATAAATCTAGGTGTGTTTATGGATAACAAGTTTATAATATGAATATGAATTAACAAAGATTAAAGTTTATGTAAATAGTTTAGGGTTTATGTTATACCTTTGAAGATTCAAGATAATTAACAAAGAAAAGATGAACACGATGAAGATGGAAGATCAAAGCCTTGAAAATCTTGAAGAAATCCTTGAAGATTCTTGAAGAACACGAAGAACAAGCTTGAAGATCCGAATACCACAAGAGAGGGAGAGGGAGAGATTGTTTTTTTTAGAGTGGATTTTGGTGTGATTTGTGAATGAGAAACTAGGAGTTTATATAGTGCAAGTATTAGAGTGTTAGTCAACATAAGGATGTTCTAATTAATGATTTTATTTTGTTTTATATTTTTTAGTCAACAAAAGGTGGTACTAGTTTATAATTAGTCAACATAAGGATGTACTAGTTTATACTTTATTTTTAGTCAACATAAGGATGTAATTGTTTAAGATTCTTTAGTCTCATTATTATTACTATTATTATTATTATTATTATTATTATTATTATTATTATTATTATTATTATTTTTACATTTACTACATGATAAGTATTATTTTCTTTTTACTAATTCATGACTTGTATTTATTTTTATTTAGTTCCTAATTGTTTTATTATTTATATAAATGACATTTTTTATTTATTACTTATAGATTAATAGTTATAAATAATATTACTGAAATGCATAAATTTTAATTAGCAGTGAGTGTCGAATAAAAGTTTATTATTTGGTCAACGTTAAATTGATTGTGTATATAACAACCCTTAAATAATTAATACGTATAGTCAGACAGTAAACCCTAGGGTTATTTCAGTAATTTCAGAAGTCAAAAAGTGAGGGTTTTTATAACTCCATAACTATCTTAGGCTTAAATATAGGTTCGATTCTACTGATATCTCAAAAAATACGACTCTAGGTCATACTTCCCTTACTTATAAGGAATAGTATGATTTAGGCCCCGCTAAATATAAATTTAAAACAAGTACCTCCCCCTCGAGTGGCTGATCCGGGCGAGCCGTGGCCCGATGACACCGCGCAAATAAAAAAAACCGTCCGTTTCGGCCATATCAGGATCGTAACATGATTTCTTGTCTTTCACCGTTTTCGCTTTAGAATCTTCGTTTTAGCTCCGTTTTACTTGATTCTTTTTGCATCGCCTTCGTAATTACTTAATCTACAAAATAACCGACAAAGCAATAATTTTACTGACAAATCTTGAAACTTTACTGATTTAGGGCCTAATATCGGGGGTAAAAACGTGACTTTTTGGCCGATATCATGGTCTCTCTCAAACCAACAGGCCTGATACATCTACTGATGACATTGGTTCTGGCAGTAAGCCCAGTGATGCTGTTATAACTGCTGAGCTGACTGAATCTTTTGTTCTCTCTCAATCCATTGAGAAGAAGTTGAAGAGAAAGCTGGAGAGACATCAGAAGAGACAGCAAGAACTCAATGATGCCTTCAACTCTAAATTTTAGGCTTATGTTGCAAAGAAGAAGAAGAAAATCAATTATCGCATAAGTCTCACTGGTGAACCACTAGATATTCACAACCAGGTGCTTATTCGTAGAAAACTCATGAGAGATCAGCAAAAAAGAGAAGCTAATTTCATGGTAAAATATGATAGAAGAGGGCAAAATTGTATGTTGAAAGAGTTGATAGAATAAGAAACATAACTACTGAAGAACTTCAAGAATATTTAAAGTCTGATAGATTCCAAAGGAAAAATCAGATGTATTTATGCAGTGGTTAGCTTCAGGGATGAAAACCAGCAAATCGGCTCAACCAATAATTCCAAAACAGCCAGCAGCTACAGCAGAACCACCAGTAGAGGTTAATCAACCTTCTGCTGGTCATAAAGAGAAGCCAGTAGAGACTAATCAGTCTGCTACTGAGGGGAGCAGCATGTTTTAACTCCCCTCTTGGCAACACAAGAACCATCACCTGAACCCATGTCAATTGATAAACAAAAGGTAAAATCTGCTCCTAGGGATAACCAACCCCTAAGAAAAGAGCCCTTATTCGAGGTAGGTGATGAAAGTAATGTGCCAAGTGTTTAACCAATTGATATTAATAAGTCAGCTGGTACTGAAGACACATCAAGGAGTGCTGTGATTGAAGACATGACTAGAAGGGTGTTTCTGGGTGAAAGAAGAGTAGAAGACCAAGCAAAGAAGGATGAGCTGGGTGCTAATACTGAAGAGGAGACTGCTGCTGATGACTCAATTGTCTGGACTGATAGTGATTCTACTTCTACTCTATCACCTTTACCATCAGTCTTCCTTGATGCCTTCGACAGGACACTGGGTGATCTTTATCCCTATGAACCAGTGGGTCCTTCTAGCACAACAGAGTTACCTTACTCATATCCTTCAACTTCCCCAAAGAAAAATGACAAACATACTACTTGGGAAGATGAACCAGTTGTAAAAAGAATGCCTTCTCCTCGAAATATGAACCCTGATTAAAGAGAAGCTCATAGGCGGCAAATTACCGTTGATGAATGGCTAAGCAGAGAAGAAGCTAGAAAAGCTGAATGCAGACAACAAATCAGAATGATGTATCATCCTATTGATTATCAATTCTACATTGATGCTCTGGATTTAGACATAGACATTGCTCAGTATATGAAATCTAGTGAGTTGAGCTTCCATACTGATGAGGAGAAAGCACTGTTTTATGAAGCTGTACAACTAGATATGGATCTTGAACAGTACTGCAATCTGTTGAGTACTGATGATGGTAAGAAGCTTATCAACACAGAACGTTCCCTAACCATTACCATGAAAGAATACATCTTGAGTGTTCAGTTGGAACAACAAGCAAGGAACGATGCCGTGTATACTGAAAGATTGAGGCTCAGGGAACAAGAGGAAAGAATGGTTGCTGATAAGCTAAAGTTGAAAAATCACTTAAACTAGCAAAATCCATTGCTGAAGCACAAGATAAGGTTTTGGACAAAATTGAATCTGCTGAACAGACATCAAAGGTTGACCCAAATGTAGCTGCCTGTATACAGGCTTTGACTGAAAGAGCTTATAGAAGCAAATATGCTGATGTTATGACACGAAGAGGAAATGCTGGTAAAATCATCAAGTGTCACAGAGGATCTGGGAGAACTTTCAGTATCAGCAGAGACAATAGAGTTCATGAGCAGGTAGATCTGAGAGATCTAAGATTATTTGGTTTCTCTGAATGGATGGAAATGCTGAAGTATTTCATTGGCAAAGGAAAGAGTCAGCTTAAGAAAATGTTGATATGATCCCTGAACTCTGAAAGATTTATTTATGAAAGCTGTTAAGTATGGCAATGCATCAGCAGTGGATGTGGATGATGAACTATCCAAGAAGAAGAAGAAGAAATCTGCTAGTGGTCCATTCATCCATTCAGAAGAGATCCTATCATCCTACATGAACGTATTGAACCATTCAAACCAGAAGTCATGCCTGAGCTATTCCCTGAAGCTTGGAATAAGCAGGAAGAGCTATCTGAAGAAAAAAGGGAAAAGGAGAAAGATAAAGATAGATAGCCTTATGTTCTTTAAATTATCTTTTGTAATATTTCATGTACATTGTACTAACTTGTAATTAATGTATTTATTATATGATGAATGTGAAATGAGTTATACTTCAAAATCATATCAATTTATAAGATATAGATAACTCAGCAAAAGATACCAAAAATAAACCTAGAAGGGACAAAATCACTGCTTATTTTTATTAAGTCTCTTAGTGTGGGCCTTAGTGTTTTATTTATGAGTCATAGGTTTTTGTCATCATCAAATAGGGGGAGACTGTTGATTCTCCAAAATGATTAAGGATTTAATTATGACAAAACAACATTATATACACTATAATGTTATATGTGGCCAGCATAGGTTTATTTATGTTTAGACTGTAGTGACCCGAACTTTTCCATGTTTATATATATTAATTGAGATTGATATTTACATGATTAAATGTTTCCAACATGTTAAGCAATCAAACTTGTTAAGACTTGATTAATTGAAATATGTTTCATATAGACAATTGACCACCCAAGTTGACCGGTGATTCACGAACGTTAAAACTTGTAAAAACTATATGATGACATATATATGGATATATATATATAGTTAACATGATACTATGATAAGTAAACATATCATTAAGTATATTAACAATGAACTACATATGTAAAAACAAGACTACTAACTTAATGATTTTTAAACGAGACATATATGTAACGATTATCGTTGTAAAGACATTTAATGTATATATATCATATTAAGAGATATTCATACATGATAATATCATGATAATATAATAATTTAAAATCTCATTTGATATTATAAACATTGGGTTAACAACATTTAACAAGGTCGTTAACCTAAAGGTTTCAAAACAACACTTACATGTAACGACTAACGATGACTTAACGACTCAGTTAAAATGTATATACATGTAGTGTTTTAATATGTATTTATACACTTTTTAAAGACTTCAATACACTTATCAAAATACTTCTACTTAACAAAAAATGCTTACAATTACATCCTCGTTCAGTTTCATCAACAATTCTACTCGTATGCACCCGTATTCGTACTCGTACAATACACAGCTTTTAGATGTATGTACTATTGGTATATACACTCCAATGATCAGCTCTTAGTAGCCCATGTGAGTCACCTAACACATGTGGGAACCATCATTTGGCAACTAGCATGAAATATCTCATAAAATTACAAAAATATGAGTAATCATTCATGACTTATTTACATGAAAACAAAATTACATATCCTTTATATCTAATCCATACACCAACGACCAAAAACACCTACAAACACTTTCATTCTTCAATTTTCTTCATCTAATTGATCTCTCTGAAGTTCTATCTTCAAGTTCTAAGTGTTCTTCATATATTTTACAAGTTCTAGTTACATAAAATCAAGAATACTTTCAAGTTTGCTAGCTCACTTCCAATCTTGTAAGGTGATCATCCAACCTCAAGAAATCTTTGTTTCTTACTGTAGGTTATCATTCTAATATAAGGTAATAATCATATTCAAACTTTGGTTCAATTTCTATAACTATAACAATCTTATTTCAAGTGATGATCTTACTTGAACTTGTTTTCGTGTCATGATTCTGCTTCAAGAACTTCGAGCCATCCAAGGATCCGTTGAAGCTAGATCCATTTTTTTATTTTCCAGTAGGTTTATCCAAGGAACTTAAGGTAGTAATGATGTTCATAACATCATTCGATTCATACATATAAAGCTATCTTATTCGAAGGTTTAAACTCGTAATCATTAGAACATAGTTTAGTTAATTCTAAACTTGTTCGCAAACAAAAGTTAATCCTTCTAACTTGACTTTTAAAATTAACTACACACATGTTCTATATCTATATGATATGCTAACTTAATGATTTAAAACCTGGAAACACGAAAAACACCGTAAAACCGGATTTACGCCGTCGTAGTAACACCGCGGGCTGTTTTGGGTTAGTTAATTAAAAACTATGATAAACTTTGATTTTAACGTTGTTATTCTGAGAAAATGATTTTTATTATGAACATGAAACTATATCCAAAAATTATGATTAAACTCAAAGTGGAAGTATGTTTTCTAAAATGGTCATCTAGACGTCGTTCTTTCGACTGAAATGACTACCTTTACAAAAACGACTTGTAACTTATTTTTCTGACTATAAACCTATACTTTTTCTGTTTAGATTCATAAAATAGAGTTCAATATGAAACCATAGCAATTTGATTCACTCAAAACGGATTTAAAATGAAGAAGTTATGGGTAAAACAAGATTGGATAATTTTTCTCATTTTAGCTACGTGAAAATTGGTAACAAATCTATTCCAACCATAACTTAATCAACTTGTATTGTATATTATGTAATCTTGAGATACCATAGACACGTATACAATGTTTCGACCTATCATGTCGACACATCTATATATATTTCGGAACAACCATAGACACTCTATATGTGAATGTTGGAGTTAGCTATACAGGGTTGAGGTTGATTCCAAAATATATATAGTTTGAGTTGTGATCAATACTGAGATACGTATACACTGGGTCATGGATTGATTCAAGATAATATTTATCGATTTATTTCTATACATCTAACTGTGGACAACTAGTTGTAGGTTACTAACAAGGACAGCTGACTTAATAAACTTAAAACATCAAAATATATTAAAAGTGTTGTAAATATATTTTGAACATACTTTGATATATATGTATATATTGTTATAGGTTCGTGAATCAACCAGTGGCCAAGTCTTACTTCCCGACGAAGTAAAAATCTGTGAAAGTGAGTTATAGTCCCACTTTTAAAATCTAATATTTTTGGGATGAGAATACATGCAGGTTTTATAAATGATTTACAAAATAGACACAAGTACGTGAAACTACATTCTATGGTTGAATTATCGAAATCGAATATGCCCCTTTTTATTAAGTCTGGTAATCTAAGAATTAGGGAACAGACACCCTAATTGACGCGAATCCTAAAGATAGATCTATTGGGCCTAACAAACCCCATCCAAAGTACCGGATGCTTTAGTACTTCGAAATTTATATCATATCCGAAGGGTGTCCCGGAATGATGGGGATATTCTTATATATGCATCTTGTTAATGTCGGTTACCAGGTGTTCACCATATGAATGATTTTTATCTCTATGCATGGGATGTGTATTGAAATATGAAATCTTGTGGTCTATTGTTACGATTTGATATATATAGGTTAAACCTATAACTCACCAACATTTTTGTTGATGTTTTAAGCATGTTTATTCTCAGGTGATTATTAAGAGCTTCCGCTGTCGCATACTTAAATAAGGACGAGATTTGGAGTCCATGCTTGTATGATATTGTGTAAAAACTGCATTC
The DNA here is from genome assembly GCF_046630445.1 of Rutidosis leptorrhynchoides. Lineage (NCBI taxonomy): Eukaryota > Viridiplantae > Streptophyta > Magnoliopsida > Asterales > Asteraceae > Rutidosis > Rutidosis leptorrhynchoides. Next base: position 53,056,979 of record NC_092338.1, read on the forward strand.
AAGAAACTTATTTTGTTGTAACATATTTGTATTGTAAACCATTATGTAATGGTCGTGTGTAAACAGGATATTTTAGATTATCATTATTTGATAATCTACGTAAAGCTTTTTAAAACCTTTATCTATGAAATAAAGGTTATGGTTTGTTTTAAAAATGAATGCAGTCTTTGAAAAATGTCTCATATAGAGGTCAAAACCTCGCAACGAAATCAATTAATATGGAACGTTTTTAATCAATAAGAACGGGACAATTATGCTATTGACCAGTAGAAGAACCAGCATAGTTGGTAGCAGCATACAACACTTAGACAATTATGCTCCATTACAAGCATAATAGTTTTGTAACGACCTGTCAAAATCGCTATTGACGCGGTACGTTATTCATTGATTTCATAGTAAGGTTTTGACCTCTACATGATACGTTTTGTATACATTGCATTCTTTTGAAAAGGCATACCATAAATGAATATCTAATTCCAAGGTTTTTGACATCCGATGATTTCTACATATAGACAATCACCATAAATAATAGTTTACAATAATACATATGTTGACAATGCAGTCAAAATAAGATACATGATGATGATTTTGTGAATGCAAAGTTTTCTCGAATAAAGCATGTATGACTCCATGCACATAACTTGTATAATGTATAAGCAAAAAGCTGAAGACTTCTAGGAACCTGAGAATAAACTTGCTTAAAAGTGTCAACACAAAGGTTGGTGCGTTCATAGTTTTAATGTTGCGCATAATCTGTATATAAAGGTGGATCACAAGATTTCAGTTGTTTCATCCAGAAACGTTTATCAAAATATTCTACAAGATTGAGCACCCTGGTAACTAAACTTTAACGTATATATAATAAGTACCCCTGTTTTAACATACATGCAACTAACATGTACAATACACGCAAACCAACGTGTACTAACCTCAAATAGCATACGTCTGTTTTATAGTTCAGGCTAGGGTTTCTATACCTGGAACAGACGAGGATGTCAAGCCCTATGGATTACTCGCGCCTACCAGTTCTTATAACCGGCAGTTACTAGTTACCAAAGCTAAGGGACTTTCGGTTCAAACTCGATGTAGAATTTAGTATGTACTTGTATCCATTGCGTTTAAAATAAAGTGCATGTATTCTCAGCCCAAATATATATTGCAAAAGCAATTATAAAGGGGAGCAAATGAAACTCACCGTCCAATATTGTGGTTCAATATTGTAGAAAAAAATATGTAGACACAACGTAGTGGACAGATGCATGGTTGGCCTCGGATTCACGAACAATACCCATATATTCCTTTAACTTTAATCCATTAATTCCTTAGCTTTAAACCATTTGAAAACCCATTTTGAAATCATGCGTATATAACTTGGTACAATATCGTACTACTAATTTAAAATTTTAACTAGAAATTGGACAGAGTAATATGAAATTATGAGTGTGTGTTATCGATTGATTGACGTTCATTTATATAGTTAGATGTGATGATATCTTAGACTTTCTAAGATCGAAGGCTGATGATGAAGATTTGTTCGCAAGGTTTAGAGTAAGGAGCAAGGTATTCGCTAGAGACTTCAGCAGACACTGAATCATTTGGATTCTTTGAAGATAGATTTAGTCTTTGTGATTTGTCCACAGCCTCCTTCATGGTTTGCTCTATCCGTTTTTCAGTACCAAATTTTCTCATTTTCCGAGCTTTTTCAACATGCTATTCTTTATCATCAAACTTTTGACTGTTAAGGTTGTTTACAGTTATTGTTGCTTCATCAGCTTTTCAAAATTCCAAGAATTGATTCGTAAATTGGGGTGCTTTTCAGAAATTTAGAATTGAAGTACGTAAGACTAGGGGATAGACGTTATATGTATATATATAACTGTTGGCGTAGAATCGCTGCAAAATGCAAGAATAATGATTGAAGCTTTTTGGTATGGCAACTACCGTTACAAGATGCATATGAGTACATGATAGGGTTTCAATGAATAAATATAGTGACTTTTCGGAGAGGCTTAAGTCAAAGAGCAATGAAGTTGCTGGTACGTTTACTTTTCATATAGTGGAATGTAAAAGGTTCCCCGGTAACAAGAACGTATATATCAAGGTTATAATAAGGTTAATCTGAAAAGTCGAAGTTGACTGGTTGGAAGTGTGATGACACTGGATACCTTAAAAAGGAATTGCAAGGTTATTTTCGATAATAACAATGCTAAAGGATCTAACACAGATACTTGTTAGACTTTTATTTAGGTTTCGAGAGTTTTCAGGTGCATAACTATATGCACAAATCTTTCTTTTCGTAGATAACGTGTGGTTGGATCATCCTCTCGATTGTTTCTTAATTGAGGTGATTTCAAGAATCATGAAGGGTTTGAACGTAGATTGTAATCGTCAATATACATATGATGTTCTAGAATTTGAATGATACAAATATTTTTCTGGGTTTTATGAATAGAAGTGATGTTCTAGCACAGTTTTGAAGTTAAAGTATAGCTTTGAAAGATGTAGGGATCTAAGAGTGATGTCACCCGTTAAATCTTGACATGAATTCTGTTTTATCAAAATCAGAATATGTAATTGAATTTGTATGAAATGATTGTGTATCGCTGTGAAGGTAGTGAGTATAGTTAATAATTTTTGAATCAAAATTGAAGAATGTACAGTGTAACATATTAATTGTGAACTTATATATTTCTCGGGTAATACCTACCCGTTAAAAATTTCACAAGTAATATTTTGTACAGATGAATTTTACTACAGTCTTTATAAAAATATATATATGTATATTTTCTTCGGATGTATTACGGAATTAATGAGTTAATATACTATTAAACTCATTTGATTTTTCGGCTGGAACTAGAAATGAATAATCTCTAAAACATTAGAGATTACATAATCTTCGCGAAGTATTTTACTAATTTAGTCAATACTTCATTATGTATTCTTACTGATATTCCTTGGTGAAGGATGTTGATGTTCGTGACATTCTTGTGAACTTCGCAAGGTACGAATGATGTTTATAATTATCTCTATGTAAAGACATATTAAACTTATATATTACAACTTGTTGAAATATAATCGAACAATTTATTTATTTATTTATTTTTTATTAAATTCGTAACTACCATTAGTATATACCATGATGAGACTTTTAAAATTTATTATAATTGAATATCTTAATAATATATTTAAAAAAAATTATAATTACTCTTAGCTTCATATTTTATTCCTATGCTCATTTTAAAAGAGATTATTTAAGGACTACACACAGGGCTAGATCTGACGTATGGCAGGAAGTGTAATGGCATTGGGCATCACACTAATGGGGGCATCGAATGTTTAATTGTTAGAATTTAAGATTAATACTTGGTTATGAAGAAAACTCGAAATTTGGTTTTTTTTTTTTTTAATGACAGATAGTTGAAGTTGATTCTTTGGAGAAGAAGAATTAATTTCTCTCTCTATTCTCATCGTTTCCTTAAATTTTTATTATTGGTCCCTAATACTTTAACAAATATACATACAACCCTTTATTGCTCTAAATTTTTGAATTTAATTTAATGTAACATAAAATAATTTAACATCTAACAATCTAACTTTACATATTAAAGTTAATTAATATTTGGAGTAGTACAACCTAACACATCGGATTTGACTAGTATTTTGGGGTATATTTGTACAAAGATACCGAGTATATTCATATAATAAAAACCAATCAAAATTTATTTTTGTTATCAAATATTTGATAGTCTTAAACTTCATTTTATTTGGTTTGAAAAATATTTAGATACAAAGTGAATATATTTAATGTCTACTTTAGCGTAGCTTTATTTTTTTTAAAGTTATAAACAATTTGCCTAATATGAATGTAATACAAAATTCGATAAAAAAAATACTCGTAATAGCTAAAATTGATATTTTATTAAAAGTAAGTGTTATAATTATACAGAGTATTTCTTAAACGGATAATTATTTGATAGTGACAACATAATGGACGTAGGGTACATTGAAATTAAATAACTTATTATTAGTCATTTTTCTAAAACACATGACATTGTGACTTTCAAATTAAGAAAAAAAATTGATTGATTGATTCTATAGTTAACAACGTACTATTAAAAAGAGACATGTTTATATTTGTAATGCCAATATTCACAAACAAAATTAGTTAAAAAGTTATGAATACAAAATATAATGGGAGTTTTTTTAATACACCCGAAGAGTTATCACTAAAAATTTTAAACATGCATAATTTATTTGTACTTTTGAAGCAACCACTCACTTGCTACAAAAATTACCAATATGTACTACTTTTTTTAACACAAAAATTCTCTTAAAGACAACCCTTAGAGTTATCATTATATTTTTCCAATATAATAAGGGCACTTTTTTTAATAAGTGGCACCGGGCATTAAAAAGCTTAGGACCGGCCCTGACTACACATTCATTTAAAGTTAATTTAATTGATCGATCAAGAATGAATTAAATGACGTTGGTGTGAAACTTGGATAAAGAAACTAAACTAAATATATAACGCATGTTTTACAAGAAATAGAGATTAAAAAAAAGGAGTATATATTAATGAAGTTTGAAAAGTAGTAAAGGCAGTCCCACATCGCCATTTACCTATTTGTCCTACTAGTTCATGTTTATATAAACTTGGAAGTATTCACCCTAACAAGTCATATCGATATTGGCCCATTTATAAAAGTGGGATAAAGTGCTTATGTCATATTGCTATACTACTGTTACTATTATTATCCTAAAATAAAAAGATGAAACTAATTTCGTCTTTAATTGCAAAAAGTGCCGACATAAGCCTAAATTTTATATATTCACCGATATGAATCAACTTAAATTACACAAACTAACTTTTGTTTATTTTGATACTTAGTTTGCTTTTCTTTTTCTTTACCTTATATTATTTTATTTATATATAATATAACTATATAAGTGACAAATTAGAATGAATTACTTTTTATGTAGTAACAGTTAGGTAACTAGAGTAAACCGATCATTCCATTAAAGAAAGTATGTGATCATAAGCTTTCTATTTTAATACGTCTTCAATTTAAACTGATGCGTACAATCATGTGACGATCGCTCTAAATCCATATGGACAATACGTCATTCATTGATTTCATTGCGAGGTATTTGACATCTATATGATACGTTTTGTAAACATTGCATTCTTTTGAAAAGGCACACCATAAATGCATATTTAAATCAAAGGTTTTCGACATCTGATGATTTCTACATATAGACAATCATCGTAATATAATAGTTTACAATGATACTTCCGTTGACAATGCAGTCAAAATAAGATACATGGTGATGATTTGGTGAATGCAACGTTTCCTTGAAAAGTATGTCATGTAAGACTCTATGCACATAGCTTGTCTAACATATAAGCAAACAGCGGAAGACTTCTAGGAAACCTGAGAATAAACATGCTAACAAGTGTCAACACAAAGGTTGGTGAGTTCATAGTTTTAGTGTTTCGTATAATCTGTATATAAAAGTGGATCACAAGATTTTAGTTTTTCATCCAGAAACATTTATCAAAATATTCTACGAAATTGAGCACCCTGGTAACTAAACTTTAACGTATATATAATTTGTACCCTTTGTATAATCATCTTAATAATACACACAAACCAACGTGTACGCTTCTAAAATAGCATACGTCCGTTAAAAGGCTAGTGCTCTAGCTCGGACGGGGATATCAAGCCCTATGGATCCATATACTACTACTCGCGCCCACCAGTTCTTATAACTGGCAGTTACTAGTTACCAAAGCTAAGGGATTTTTGGTTCAAACTCGGTGTAGAATTTAGTATGTACTTGTATCCATTGCGTTTAAAATAAAGTGCATGTATTCTCAGCCCAAAAATATAGATTGCAAAAGCAATTAAAAAGGGACCAAATGAAACTCACCTTAGCAGCATATAAAGTCGTTCACCAAAATGTGACTGAAACTCAGATTACCAAATAATCGTAGATCTCAACCTAGAGAACATATGTTGGTCAATAAATGTCTATCAAGCTAGGTCAGGTCATAGTGTATAACAATCCTAATGCTCGAGATCGACATACAAAAGTTATCCAAAGTCGTTTCAAAAAGTCAATTTTGACAATAATTCAACAAAACGAGACGTGCCTTATATATGGATTCATTTACTTGGCTGGTAATATTCAAAAATCCAATTTATCATTCTTACAAACAAGTTTCAAAAGCAATTTCAATCAATGTAAATCATAATTCAGTTGATCATATCTTTTAATTCGTTCACCGAAATTACGCGATTTCTAAATGAAAAGTTATTGATTTTTCGCCAGCTTTCCAAAAATATGCATATCATATACCTTTTATCAGTAATATATGTATTTACTTCGTGATTCATCATAACTGTTTAACGACAAAATTTAGCATACAATCATGCATAAATATATATACTCGAGCACTAGACATGGATACACAATTAATGTATAAAAGATAAAATATGAGTGCTTACGTATCAATATTGAGATTCAATATTGTAGGAAAGTACGTAGACGCAACAGAGATGATAAACACTAGGTTTGTCTTGCGAATAATACCCATGAATATTACCCATAACTTCCATAGTTATAACCCATAATTTCCTTAGCTCTATCCCGTTTGAAAACCCATTTTGAAAGTGACACGCTCATGACCTCGTCGTAGTATTTTATGTATAAATAATAATAATACTAATACTACTAATAATGATAAGATTAATAATAATATTAATCTTAATATTAATAATAATAATAATAATAATAATAATAATAATAATAATAATAATAATAATATATAATTTAAATATATACTGAGTAAAATGATTGAAGAAAAATAACTGAACGAAATCGAGTTTTTATAGTATGTGGCCTGCTACAGTACCCCATGCGATCGCATGAGCTTTCAGTGTTTTTGTCATGCGATCGCATAGCTGCCTTATCCGTTTTTGTTTGCTAGTTCGTCGACATCAAATAGTGTTCACTGTAGCAAATAGTGTTACTGTAGCAAATAGTGTTTACTGTAGCAAAGTCATTTTACTGTAGCAAATAGTGTTTTACTGTAGGAAAGTCGTTTTTACTTGTACATATATATATATATATATATATATATATATATATATACATACATACATATAATTGTTCATGAATTATCGAGAACAACCGAAAGGTATTTGAATATATGAAAGTAGTTCAAAAATTTTGAGATTCAATTTTACAGACTTTGCTTATCGCGTCAGAAATGTTGATCATACAAAGATTAAGTTTAAATTTGATCAGAAATTTCCGGCTCATCACAAATCAGTATGAAAAAGATTTAAAGGGGTAAAAGAGGAATAAATAAAATAAATTGTGGTATAGAATAGAGAAAAGCTAGGTGCATTAACCTTGCTAGGTGGGAATTTAAAGTAAATGAACTCAAAAGATAATGACTAATTGGTTGGTCCATTCCGGTTACACTGCTTTCGGAGCTCAGGTAGAAATCCATATCGGAATAGCTGTTGGAATCTGAGGAATTTGAACTAATTGCGAGTTCTTTCTTGTACGGTCAGATAAAGGATTTTTCGATATGAAATAGATTATAGGACTTTGATTGGTATTCTTCAATACACAATTTACATATGTATATATAATACCAAAATCCCATAAATTACGGAGGAATCTTCGGAAGATGTCAGACAAAGTTTACAGTAACAGATATGCTATGATATGAATTCGTCTGTACACTATCTATGCAATAAAAACAGGAAAATGTGTCTAGACTTAAGAATGATAAGCAAGTAATTTCCGACAAGAAATGATAAGCAAAAATCGGTAAAAACAGATATGGTCATAGTCCAGACTCACTAATGCATCCTAACAATTACCAGTTAAACACATTAATGCAAATTCTGGTTCCCTATGACCTCAAGCTCAGACAGCAACTGTAACGACCCGTCAAAATCGCTATTGACGCGGTACGTTATTCATTGATTTCATAGTGAGGTTTTGACCTTTACATGATACGTTTTGTAAACATTGCATTCTTTTGAAAAGGCACACCATAAATGAATATCTAATTCCAAGGTTTTTGATATCTGATGATTTCTACATATAGACAATCACCATAAATAATAGTTTACAATAATACATATCTTGACAATGCAGTCAAAATAAGATACATGATGATGATTTTGTGAATGCAAAGTTTTCTAGAATAAAGCATGTATGACTCCATGCACATAGCTTGTATAACGTATAAGCAAACAGCGGAAGACTTCTAGGAACCTGAGAATAAACATGCTTAAAAGTGTCAACACAAAGATTGGTGAGTTCATAGTTTTAATGTTGCGCATAATCTGTATATAAAGGTGGATCACAAGATTTCAGTTGTTTCATCCAGAAACATTTATCAAAATATTCTACAAGATTGAGCACCCTGGTGACTAAACTTTAACGTATATATAATAAGTACCCATGTTTTAACATACATGCAACCAACATGTACAATACACGCAAACCAACGTGTACTAACCTCAAATAGCATACGTCTGTTTTATAGTTCAGGCTAGGGTTTCTATACCTGGAACAGACGGGGATGTCAAGCCCTATGGATCCATATATAACTACTCGCGCCCACCAGTTCTTATAACCGGTAGTTACTAGTTACCAAAGCTAAGGGACTTTCGGTTCAAACTCGGTGTAGAATTTAGTATGTACTTGTATCCATTGCGTTTAAAATAAAGTGCATGTATTCTCAGCCCAAAAATATATATTGCAAAAGCAATTATAAAGGGGAGCAAATGAAACTCACCGTCCAATATTGTGGTTCAATATTGTAAAAAAAAATATGTAGACACAACGTAGTGGACAGATGCATGGTTGGCCTCGGATTCACGAACAATACCCATATATTCCTTTAACTTTAATCCATTAATTCCTTAGCTTTAAACCATTTGAAAACCCATTTTGAAATCATGCGTATATAACTTGGTACAATATCGTACTACTAATTTAAAATTTTAACTAGAAATTGGACAGAGTAATATGAAATTATGAGTGTGTGTTATCGATCGATCGACGTTCATATATATATAGTTAGAAAATAATATTATAATAATAAAAAGAATCAAACGTGTTTAATTATAATAATATAATAATATAATAAAGTAATAAAATAACAATATAATAATAAAAGGGTTCGTTCGTTTATAATTATTATAATAATATAATAAAGTAAAATATAATAATATAATAATAAAATCGAATTGAATAATATTTTAAAAGTCATATTTTTAAAATACTTCAGGGGTATTTTATGTAACTTATAATTAATAATTTCAATCATGTCACTTTCATGTGAATAGTAAATAAATTAATTTCGTATCATTTACTATTCAATGAATAGTAAATGAATTAATTTAAATTCAACTATTTAAGCTACACGTTGTTGTACGTTGTGCTTTACAAATTGTACATTTTTAATTTAACTTTGTTTCTTAAAAAAAATTACAAAAATTATATCATAAAAATAAAATGACTTAATACATAAAAATTTTAATTTGAAATAGCATCGTTTAATAGTAAATTTTAATCATTTCGTATATAAATATTATAAAATTTAGTTTTCTAGAACTAATTATATTCAAAATCATTTTATTAAGAGGTAATAATAATAGAAATTATTATATCATAAAACGTCTTCGTTTAAGAAAGTAAAATCATATATAAATCATGACGGGTTCGAGTTTTAAATTATAGGTTGTTCTGAATCGTAAGGTAAAGTCCAAAGGTTAATTAAATGTATGAAAACATTTTAATGCAACACATCAATTTGCTTATCTTGTCGGAGTTATCAGAGTTTAAATTTGACCGAAATTTCTGGGTCATCACAAGTTTTCTATGTAGTCTACATCAATTGTACTATTCAACAGAAGTCAAAGACAAAGTTGAACAGAAAAGGACACGCGTCGGCGGCTGACAAATGACCTTACAAGACCACGTGGGAATGCAGAGGTTTAACGCATGTGCAGACATGGGTTATTACTTTGTCAACGCCTAGGGAACCCAACACTTTATTTGTTAATTCAAATAGTATGGTTAAACCAGTTTGGGGTGCTCCTGCAAATAGCTACTAAAGAGGAAAGAAAGAGAGCACGCTCTCTGATGATGTTGTCTACACAAGTACAGGAATCCTATGTACCGATGGACAATAGATCTATTACTTGGTTAATATGACTTCTATAAATAGATTATTCCAGTATTGTAATATTTAGTGGTGTGAGTTTTATTAAATAGAGTCTAAACTTTGTAAAAGCTTAAGATAACCTCTTTAGCTATTTTAGGTGTAATCTGTATCAACCAACTATTTATTCCGCCATTGAATAGTTGTGATTCTTTGAGATTTATATCAATAAAAGAATAACGTTGAAAATTACCAAAGACTCTTATATAATTACTTGTTTAAATATACTTAACTGTTTAATTATCTATTTAAAGGAAGAAAAAAAATGTATTCAACCCCCCCCCCCTCCTCCCTTGTACAATACTCCTGTTGTTATCTAGAGGACCAACACACATGTCATTATGTTGCTAGATGACCTCTAAATCAGAGAATGCTAAAAAGGAAAACTGGATAAAAGAAACGGTTTAAGAATTGTGTCAGATCTTAAATAAATATATCACAAAGCATGACCGAACTTCTTCATTTATATGAGTTTCCCTTCAACCAAAGTTCGAAAGAGTTATAAGATATAAATTTCACAGTGATAAAGCTATGAAGAACAAGTATGATAGTATTAGAAATGAGTACAACCTTCAGAAGTCACTGAAGAATGGGGAAATTGATCTTGGTTGAAATGAAATTACCAAAAAGCTTAATTGTTCTATGAATAGTGGAAAACTAAAACTGCGATAAGATAATATAATCATTTAATTTTTAAATAACATATAATGTTATGATTATAATGATAACTAATGATTCACAATTATATTGTGTATGAATCCCCAAAATAAAACGGCAATTAGAAAAAATCAACCATCAATACAATACAATACAAGAAGAATGGGATCAGTTATTTGGAGATGCAGTTGCTAGTGAGTCGAATTGTGTGGCCTCTTCAATGGGCTCAAGTACAATCAATGAGGTGCATGTTGAGAACCTTGAGGATGATGATGCTGAGATGGGTTGTGATGTAGATGCTTACAAGTAAATAATGGCACACCTTAAAATCTAGAGGACTTAGAAACAGAGAATCCCAATTTCTTTCACAATTTTTATAATGAAGCCAAGGTTTAGTGTACAAACACAAATTGATGCAATCACAGCTACATTTTCATTGCATAACTACATTCGTACTAACAGTCAAGAAGATATCTAGTTTGCAATAGTCGATGAACATCCAAATTACATACCACGAGATGAGCTTAATGATGTTAGTAACCGTGACACAAACACCAAAAGATTATTTGCAGGAACAATGAGATGAAACACATTCGTAACAATATTTCTACTTTAATATGAAATGCCCGTCATTAATAATTTAGTATTATTATATTATGTTGATGTTGAATGTTAATTTTTCAAACCCATAATTAATAAATATTTCATATTTTAATCAACGATGTCATTGCAACTGTTGAGTTCAATTGTATTGCTCTTGTATATCATTATAATGGTACTATATGTCTTAGGTGGTGGTACAGTTTAATTTGATTAGTGTACGGATACCCAAACTGCTCATACTCAATTGTATATAGTGCATAGTTTAATAGTTATGAAGAGCCAATGAGGCCTTGCTTCATTGGTATCCATGTTTCATGGATTCGAGAGTGACCCAGGTTCGAGTCTAACAACTAACAACTAATCTTGCCTTTCAAAAAAAAAAAAAAAAAAAAAAAAAAAAAATAGTTATGAAGAACAAGTATGATAGTATGAGAAACGAGTACAACCTTTAGAAGTCACTGAAGAATGGAAAAATTGGTCTTGGTTGGAATGAAAGTACCAAGCAGCTTGTTCTAATGAGTTACAACAGTTTTCCTATAGATTTTATGCACTGACATGTTGGATTCATTGACTTATGCTTTTAGCTTTTGTATTGACATTTGATTGCATGTGTGTATGTATGTATAGACATAACTGAAGATCGATGACTATCAAAAAAATTTCCAGTCAGTGTTAAAAAACGCTTGGTAAAAAAAATGAGTTGGATAAAGTAGAGTATTTTTTACAGTGGGTCTATATAACCCCTATATCTGATAAAGGTTTAGAAGTTGGAAGGATACTTCTCCGTGTATACGTTAAAACACAAGTAAAAAATTACGGAGTAAAATATAATTCTGGTGAAATAAATAAAGTGTGGTCAAATATGATTAGCGTGAAACGTGGTCGTTTTGGAACAAACATGTAGGTAGCTAGCTGCACATATTTGCAGCGATTATTTTCATTATTATATTTGACTGTTAAGGTACTTTCTTTTCTTATTATTGTGATTTTTCCAATTTTATTTTTAGTCTACATTCTAATTTTCCGATGCATATTTGTCTTTATGAAGCTATTTTGCTGGAGGATCTTGGTTTGCTTCATATATGTGATGTATGTGGTATCCCATGTTTGCATTTTTTATATGCATGTTTCTTCGTTGTGATTTTCTTTTGGCAGGGATAATTTGTAAAAATTAGGGTTTCAAGTTTTTTTGATGATATTTCTTCTTCTAAGTGAAAAATACAGAGGTAAAAATTAGTCAATTAGGTATTTAATTTATGGAATAATGGGTGACCAACAATATCGTTCAGAGAGTTGAGCAGAAGGTATGTATGTGTAAAGAAGTTGGGTTTCAATTTTAACTTACAAATGGGTCAGTTTAGAGAGAATATATTTTTTTACTAATTTTGCTTCCTCTCACTTTATGTAGGTAACAATGGGAGAGTTTCTGGTGAATTCAAAATCAATGCTTTTTAGAAAGTTCACAAAGCTGGTATGTGTTCACTATATGTCGTTTTATAAGAAACAACTGATCAATAATTACTTATTTTTAGTTATTTTTCATATCAAATTTTTGATAAACATTTGCTTAGAGTTAACCTTTTTCTTTCCAGGAGACATTGCTCACCTACCTTATGTATATGTTGCCCTCATAAGTCATAACCAATAAACTTGAAGGTTACATATTAATTTCACTTTGTACTTTGGTTATTACACTTATTTATTTGTTTCTTTATTGTAAAGGTGACACTTTTTACCCATATGCCTATAAATGGGTTGGTTACTAATGTATTGTACTTTTAATGGGTCAAAGTGGTATGAATTAAAAAAAAGAATCACAGTAGGCAAATGGGTTGTCGGGCCAAAAGGGTTGAAAGACACATGTTTTCTATTGTTTAAAATCTCACATATGGATTTATTTATGTGCTTATACATGTTTGATTTTTTACCGTAAGATAGTGCTTGTTTGATTCTTTGTAGGTGATGATTTTGTACGCAACGATTGTGTTTCTTTGATTTGAGTTGCCTTCTTGACAAATTTCGAGTTTCTAAAGCTACTATCCTAATACATTAGCATGTGTTTATAGTGTAGATGGTATGTATGATCATGTAGTAATTAATAATAATTTAATTGTCATGAAATTAGATTCATTGTTTTATTGTTTAGAAGTTTTGATTAATCTCTAGTTTAGTTTGTGATCTAAGTTAACTCTAGAATGAATACCTATGATGGTATCTACTTAAACTTTGTTATATAGCTATCAACAAATAATGGCCGTTTTGGGAGACTATAATTGTTTTTTGTTGTAGTTTGTGTGTCCAAAAAAACATAAAGTAAAATGTGTCGTGTAAATCAATAGCTTGCGTTAAAATCGCATAAAATTTTGAGCAGCAACGCGCGAACCTCTAACTCTTGTTTCAATCAAAGATGTCATTGCAACTGTTGATTTCAATTGTATTGATCTTGTATATCATTATAATTATAATGGTACTATATGTCTTAGGTGGTGGTACATTGGTACAGTTTAATTTGAGTAGTGTACGGATACCCAAACTGGTCATACTCATTTGTATACATTGCATAGTTTAATAGTTATAGTAATAAGATAATAATACATATTTTTTTTGAAAAGTAAAATAATATCGTTGATTAGAGTAAAAGTTATACATGTATGCAAATGAACTCAGTATGTAACACTACGAGATATATTTACAATATGAGAGATATATTTACAATATAATGTAATCCAATAAATACAATGAACGTGTTGAATGTATTTACATTATAATGTATAACGTAGTAATAATATTATATTACTGTTTTATCAAATTATTATTATATATATATATATATATATATATATATATATATATATATATATATATATATATATATATATATATATATATATATATATATATATATTAATTTAGTATTAGTTATTCTTTTCGTGTTCGTTTTTGTCATTTTACTATTTTTTTTGAACAGATACAGCTACTTTGTCAAACGCCTAAATATTTAAGAAGCTCCAGATATTAGCTTTCAGCTTCTAGCTACCAGTATCAGGTAACAGCTTCAAGTTCTAGCTACTTACCAGCTAGTAGCTTCAAGTTCTAGCTACTTACCAGCTAGTTTTGCCAAACATACACTTTATTACTTTAATTATACTTTTAATATTAGTTTATTATTTTATTGGTTAATTACAGTCTTAGATTAGATTTAATAATGGTGTTTCAAGACTTTATTATTTTAATTGTACTTTTAATATTAGTTTATTCTTTTATTGATTAATTTAGAGTCTTAGATCAGATTTAATAATAGTGTGAGAATGATCAAGCTCGTAAGATTCACTGGGTCAAGTGGGATTTAATTCTAAACCCGGTTGACAAAGGTGGCCTCTCGGTTTCAAGTTTAAAATCTTTGAATCTTGCTCTTATATATAAATGGCGATGGCGGCTTATTACAAACAAAAACTCGTGTTGGGCTAAGGTTATTTTTGCCATTCACGGTCCTTCTTGGGGTGGTGATCTTCCCTGCTCTTCATCTTCGACTGGGGTGTGGACCAATATTCACAAATGCATCTCTTCTCTTCATGAAAACCACATCATCCCTGCTGATCGGCTTTCTTTGAACTTAGGTAATGGTCATCTTGCAAACTTCTGGCATGACCCTTGGCTTCAAAATTCTCATCTTGCTGAACGTTTCCCTCGCTTGTATGCAATCGCTTTGGATCACACAGCTACTGTTGCACAAAAATTTTTAAACGGTGCTTGGTGTTGGTCTTGGCGCAGGCCCATCAGGGGCGGTTCAGAAGAATGCCAACTGGTCGACCTGCTCAATGCCCTCGGGGATGTGTCTTTATCTGATTCAGGTGACAGTTGGAATTGGGTTAACTCTTCATCTAACTCTTACTCGGTTTCTCAGGCTCGTATCTTGATTGCTTCTTCAAATTATGTTCCATATTCGGTAGGCTCTCGTTGGTGCTCTAATATTCCGATTAAGGTCAATATTTTTATTTGGAGACTTAATCTTAACAGGTTGCCTACCTTATCCAACTTGGAATCCCGGAATATCTTAGTTGACAGAGATTGTTGTGCTCTTTGTGATGTTTCTGAAGAAGATCGGGATCACCTCTTCATTCGTTGTGATACAAGCTATCAAATTTGGTGTAGAATTGGTGTTTGGCTAGGAATCTCTTTCCCTATATTGGATTCGGTTGAGGACCTTTGGAATTGGATCGACTCCTACCCCGCAAACGACACAAAAAAATTAATTCTCCAATCTATTGCTTCTTCGACTCTTTGGAACATTTGGCGGCTCAGGAACGGAATCATCTTCAAAGACCATAACACTAGGAAATCTTACGTTTTTGATTATATTGTTCTTTCGTCTTTTAATTGGATTTTTTCGAGATACCGCAAGTCCTCTCTTAATTGGACTTCGTGGTTACTCTCGCCTTTAAACTCTTTGTAATGTTTTTTCTAGCTTCTCGCTAGTGTTTTTTTTTTATATATTGCCGTTCCAAAAAAAAAAAATATGTTGAATACTGGTATGTTGATTAACTTGATGGTTAAGTTTTGATCGAAGTTTTCCGTCAATAGTCTAGGTGTATGCTTTTATTAATTAATAACTAGGATTATTTTATGCTTTAACTGATTAAGAAAACTGAACGATTTACAATTTATATCTTAGAATGAAGAATGATTAATTAACCTACTTGAATATAATTGTGTATTTAAGTAGTTAAAAAGTCACAACAACAAAACTTCATTTTTTAGGAGACGATCTAATGATGATGTAATAGATGATGCAAATCGAGCACTACAAGAAAAATTAGGACGGACGACGAAGGCTTTTTTGTGGCGATGAGATGTCGCCGCTAATAACCACACTAAACGATAAAATTTTCAGTCTTTTGACAAAAGTCGTGGGTCCACCAAACAATTGCGGCAAAGAGTTTTTACACATCGCCGCAAATAAATTACTGGGTTTCTTTTTTCTTTTTCCTTCGTATTATATTTTGGTCAAACGTTGAAAATTCATTCCCGAGGCGTAGGTTAAAAATTAAGTTAGTTACTTGTTAGTTAGTAACCTAATGTGTAATGATAAATTATTTATGTTGATAAATTGATAATTTGAATGATAAATTGTATGATAACTTGTAACTTAGTTAGTAACTTGTAAGTTAGTAATTTAGTAACTTGTAAGTTTAGTAATAAATGATTTATGTTGATAAATTGTATGATATACTTTGTATGATGTTAGTTTAGTAGTTACTTGTAAGTTTAATGATAAATTGTTTATGTATTGTGATCAAGCATATTTTCACGGGGTTAAGGTGAACTTACGCTTGAGTGCATAGTAGGGTTTAAGGACTAACAACATTCGGACCTCCGACGCTTGGTCGTGGATAACCCACATCGGTATCGTTTCGATTCCGACAGGGTGGCCGATTGAGAGTCCACCAACAACCTAGCATACGACGTTGAGTGGCCCAAAGACATGAAGGTTTTATAGTTCGAGACATACCTGAAAGTCTTAGAGATCGTAAGAAGGTTTGTTCGTACGATGAAGATTTGTATGATGTGGTTTACGTATGAGTAAACGAATGTATATATATATATATATATATATATATATATATATATATATATATATATATATATATATATATATATATATATATATATATATTTTTTTTAGGGTTTATGAGCTATGTATTTATAGGCTCATGAATTAGGGTTTCGGTAGAATCTCTTCCCTAATTAAATGTGATCTTATCCCAACTAACTCTCGTTATTTAAGGAAAAGAATCCGAATTGATTATACCGTACATTATTCTAGAATGTACCGGATCCTTATGCAAGTACACGAAACTCGCATCAGATGGTATAGGCGCATAATGTGCGTCTATACCCGCGCCATAGTCCTTATATGGTAGTTTATGTGCGTTTTAGGGCTTTGGATGCGCAATCCGCATAGTCTTGCGGATATGCGTATCATTATATTGTGTATACTTTTGTATGATGTTAGTTTAGGTAAGTTAATTCTTCCTCGTTTTAAACCGTAGGTCACCCGTCCGGAATTAATTTAGAGATTAATTCCGGATTGTCCACGTTTTGGGACTGCTTTTTGAATGTGTTGTCTCATTTAGGATATGAGTGCGTATATCTGATTTACTATCTAAGAAATATTCGGTAACATTTTCCTTTTGCCCTACGAATATGTGTTTCATACACATATCTGGGGGTTAAGGGGAAATGCTGTCGAAATTTTCTTAAATAGTAAACCAGTTATACGCATTCGTATGTGAGACACATTTTCAAAAAGTGGGTTAGGCGGCCAACCTGCTACACTCCACTTGCCTTAGTTTAATATTTACCGAGTTAATGTCTGATTTGTGATTGACTGTTAAATAATTTGTTGACTTAATATATATATGTGATTTGTATATGTATGTTTATGTCATTTATTACTTGTAATTCTGTAAATGTGGTAAATGTCAATTGATAAGAGTTGGACTACTTTAGATCATTTTTCTACAGAATTTTGGTCAGGTCTTGATTTGTTCATCGATAGATGTAACGAATACCTTAATACCGAAGGGGAATGTCGTTGTCCATGTGAAAATTCCCTGTCAGATATTGGTTTGTCTTTTAACTTGGAAGAATTCGTTCAAACAGATTTGAGTAGAAACGAATCAACGGTGGTTGAAGCATAAATCCATCCCATAGTTGATGTTGATGTCGAGGGAGCTACTATGAAGACGACGATTTTGATGAAGATTTAGACGACGATATAGTCAATCTTGTAGACGACGATGCAGTCAACGATGTTGAAAGGACCCGTCCTAATCCACCTGGACGAAGTCATCAACATTTGGTCCCATTGCGATGATCGGCTCCAAGTAATGTCCTTATATTGAGCAAATGCACAGCGGAAGACTTAATTCGTACCTGAGAATAAACATACTTTAAAGTGTCAACCAAAAGATTGGTGAGTTCATAGGTTTATCATAACAATCATTTCAATATGTTAATAGACCACAAGATTTCATAATCATAAACATAATACACTCGCAAGTGTATGTAAAGCATTCTAAGTGGTTGAGCACTTGGTAACCATACTTAACATTTAATCAACGTCGCATATTCCCTTTATTATGAAATCTCACTACACCATACCAAGTGTAGTCACCAAAACGAAGTACTGTGCAACCGTTGAATACTGGTCGTCCAGTCCGGTTGGGGTTGTCAGGCCCGATAGATCTATCAACAGGATTCGCGTTTACAATACCCATGTAATTAGTAGTTACCAAGCTACAGGGAAATATGCAGTGGTACAACTCAACGTAGAATATATTTTTAAGTACTTGTGTCTATTTTGTAAACATTTATAAAAGCAGCGCATGTATTCTCAGCCCAAAAATATATATTGCAAAAGCAATTAAAAAGGGAGCAAATGAAACTCACTTTTGCCTTGAAGGTATTTAATTCGACTTGGTCTCCGATAGATATCACGAACCTAACCATATATATAATATATCAACATATTTTCTTTTTAAGTAATCGTTACATATATATATACTTTTAATACTTTTAATATTTTCTTAGTTCCGTAGTTAGCAGTCCGATGTTAGTGGTCCACAATTAGTTGCTTAAATAAAATAAATAAAGACCCCATCGTATTCGTATTGATCAGAATTAATCTCGACCCATGGTACCATGTTGTCAAATGACATGTTGCGTACATAAAGTACCGTGTTGTCAAATGATGTGTTGCGTACAATCATGAGGTCTTATGATTAATCTTCTCGTGTTGTTTACGGGTGGTCCTGAAATATATAAAATCAAATCATAAGTAATTATATATAAAATATCATATTAATTAGAAAAGATATGATTAATTTACTTTTTCTCCAAATATTTTCGTAGCTAAACTAGCTTCGGATACCCAATCTTGTTTTAGTCGTAGTTTCTTCATTACAACTCCGTTTTTGTTGGTTCAGCTTGCCACTTCCTTGGATCGAGTCAAATTTTAAGAATACGAACTGAAAATACCTTAGTTTGTATTCAAAATCATAGGTTATAGGTCAAACTTTGGTGAAACTTATGAAAGTGATCATTTTCTATCATAAAAACAACATTTAATGATCATTTTTCTAAAAATACTTACACTTTGAGTTAAACCATGAAATTTTTATGGGTTAACATATTCATAAGAAATATCATTTTTCCAGAACATGAACTTCCAATTCAAAGTTCAAGATGGTTTTTAATTATCCAACCCAAAACAGCCCCCGTTTGCACTCTGACGACGTAGATTCAGTTTTTAAGATGTTCTTTGTAAAACCAAGTTATATTTTGTTAGGTTAGCATATATTATGATATATTACAAGTCTTGAAGTGTTTTAAAAGTCAAGTTAGAAGGATCTATTTAGTTTGCGAACAAGTTTGAAATCATTCAAACCATGTTCTTGTTGTTAAAATTTTATACCACAAAATAAGATAGCTATATGAATATGAATTGAATAAGATTATGAACAAGGTTACTACCTCAAGTTACTTGGACAAAGTTACTGCAAAAGATAAGAAATAATCTTGGAATCAAAGAGTGGTGGAGTTAGATCAAAAGGTTGGAAGTAAACTTCTTCAAATGGGTGGTTATTTTGATATGTTCTTGAAAGAGTTTTCTTATGGTGCTTAAGGCTTGTAATTGAAGCTAAATGATGGGGAAAATGCTTGGAGATGATCAAGTATGAAGTTAGGAGTATTTTGAGAGAGAAATGAGGGTGTAGGTATGAGAAAATGGAGTGAAGAAATGGTGTTCATTTATAAAAACGTTTTTAGTTTATAAAGAAAGAAAATGATTCCTAATTTTGTTTTCTTACTAATAATTCATACTACTTGAAAAATCCTAGTTACCTCATATCTAGGGCAGTAATAATATTGATTAAGATGTTGATTTGATGTGTATATACCAATAGTAAATACGTATAGAAGCTGGGTATGATACGGGTACATATACCCTAGATATACGTATAGAAATCTTGAGGAAACGGAACGAGAATTCAAATATAGCTATCTTTTGTGAATATACTTATATTGTTTTATGTATTTAAGTCCTTAAAAAGTGATTAAATACATTATATATACGATACATGTATAAGCATTATAGATTATAAGTATATATATCAAAGAATGTTACGTATAGTTATCGTTTTGAAAACTTAAGTTAGTAGTTTCAAAATATACTTATAACTCATTGTCATTAGTACACAATGAGATGTTAAACCATCCTTAAATCATGTTAAATATATATAAATACATATATATACACAAACGTATAATTATCGTATGTTATATAGTTCGTGATATCATCGGTCATATTGGACGGTCAAACGTTGTGTAAAACTCTTTTCAAAAACACAAGTCTCAACAATTTGGATTGCTTATCATGTTGGTATGGTTTAATTTATGTAAATATTAATCTCATAAGTATAATTTGGTCGGAAAATTCCGGGTCATTACAGTACCTACCCGTTAAAGAAATTTCGTCCCCGAAATTTGATAGAGGGTGTTATGGATAACAATAAGAAGGTTTTCATGACAAATATAAGGTGATAATGGAGTTTTATCATCATTGAGTAATGTAGATAAAACGATTCGATTATGCGAAGAATATAAATGAGACTATCGTAAAAGAGTGAGATGAGTAAAATATATTCGTCTTAACCGATGACGTAGTTATGATTGATTTTCGGGATTTAAGGGATTTAAAAAGAATCTTACGTAATAAGATTTGGTTCTTTGGTGATTATGAAAATCAGGATCTTCTTTGATTATATGCAATAATCTGTTTTGATTGCTCTGTCGGATATTTCACTATAAATTCACCCCTTCGTTTCCTTATTTTCCACGACTCACACCTTCTATTCTTTCGCCCTTGATTCTTACTTTAAAGCATTCATCAATATGCTCCATCCAGTCCTGATTCTTGATATACTCCTAACTTTTATATCTGTCATTCTTCTTTTTCATCTACCACCAGAAGAATCTATTTACTTCTACTATACTCTTGTGTTTATAGTGTTTCTAATTCTCCCGTGTCTCTATATTGCTATCTGCATCGATATACACGGTTTGTAATTTCGGGGTTATTATCGGAGTTTATATTCTTCATTATTTTTCGGAGCTTCATGCTTTCGTTTTCTCTTCCCGACTTTGAGTCAAGCGAGTAATGGTCCGAAATTCGTAGATATGAAATTCAGAATGAACATAGCTAATGCTCTAAGAAGAAAATGGTAATAGAACGATTTTAATTTGTTAAATTACCAAAATACCCTGGAGATGACTGAGTCATCCAGAAAAATATTCTCTTGATATGTTTAGAGATTAGATAGAATGTAAGAGTCGTGTAAATGGCACATGATGACGGTACTGTGAATCATCATGCTTTATTAGAAACTCAACATGACTTACTGTAATATAATGAAGTTGATCAAGTGTCATTATATTATACTAATCCATGCTTCAGTTCCCAACACTACTTCAAAACATTCATATTTTAAACTCGAAGGTTTCAAAATTTAGAAACTAACACAGTTTCTTTTATGTTGCAGATATTACGGAGAGATAAATGATCTCAGATAAGAATAGTTGTGAAAATATCGCCAGAAATATGGAGGATATTTATAATAGAACATACGAGAATATCTTAGAATTTCTAATATCAATGGATGATGAAGAAGATTTGTCTGTGAAGGTTTAGAATGAGAAATAAGATGTTTGCTAACGATTTCAGCAGGCACAGAATCATTTGGATTCTTTGAAGGCAAACTTATTCTTTGAGATTTGTCCACGGCTTTCTTCATAGTTTCGCATAATCCGCTTTTCGGTACTAAATTTTTTATCGAGCGTTCCTAACACTCCTTTCTTTATCATCAAATTTTTTCCCATTAAGATCATCTACAACATGCTGCTTCGTCAGCATTTTCAAAATTAACTGATCTGGGTCATCGGTTATCAAACCGAGGTAGTTTCAGGAGAATTGTGTTTTTTAGAATGATTAATCGCTGATGGTAATATTGTGGAATATAAAAGGTTCTCCAGTAACAATAAAGAGTACGCATATATATCGCGGTTATAATAAAGTTGTTTTGGATGAAAAGTCGGAGTTGACTTGCTGGAGCTGTGACAAAATTAGCTACTTTGGAAAGGGATTGCAAAACGATCTTCGGTAATAACAATGTCAAAGGAACTAGAACAGATACGTGTCAAACGTTTATTCATTTTTCGAGGGTTTTTCAGGTGCATAACTATATGCATCAATCTTTTCTTCCGTAGATGAAGTGCGGTTGGTTTATCCTCTCGATTGAGATGTTTTTAAGAATCATGATAGATTTGAACGCTGATTGTAATCGTCGAGATACAATGAGGTTTAAGATGAAATCAAGTGGCAATCTTGAAGAAATGTTTAGTTTCATATGTTATAATCAATATTTTAATTCATTTTAATTGTCCAATGTCATTAGTCCACAGTCGATAGTCCACAGTAACAGTCCAATAATTCATATATAGTTTAATATATAATATACGAATTAATTAATACGTGTCGTGACCCGTATACGTCTCAGACTCGATCACAACTCAAACTATATATATTATTGTAGAATCAACCTCAACCCTGTATAGAGAACTCGATCATTACTGCATATAGAGTGTCTATGGTGATTCCAAATAATATATATAGATGCGTCGATATGATATGTCAAAACATTGTATACGTGTCCCGATATTTAAAGTGCGTAAAATAATTACAGAAATTAAATGACGAAAAATAAAAGTGCGATAATTAAATTGCGATAAATAAACTGCGATAAATAAAATATAATCAGTTAGCTAGGAACAGTTAGCTGGAACAGTTAGCGTGGATTCTTAACAAAATTTTTCATAGTTAATTTGTTTGTTTCTAACAGATTTTATTTTTGTCATATGTTTTCTTCATATGCCACTTGTTGGATTCTGGGAAGTCAAAATCCAAATATGAAATTGAATGAAAATGGTTATTCTGCGGTGAACGGATACGTATATCGGTGGTTGTAAGTAGGATAGTAAATGACTGTTGAATCAGCTTCGACGAATGTATAATGTAACTTATTAAGATGAAATCTAATTATTCCTCGGGTATTACCTACCCGTTAAAAAAAATTCACCATTAATATTTTGTACAAAAGAACTTTTAATTACAATCTTTATGAAAACATATATACATATATATTTTCTTCAGATGAAATCATGAATTTAATGAGTTAATATGATATTAATCTCATTTGCTTTTCGGTTTGAGCTAGAATAAGAAATCTCTAAAACTTTTTGAAACCACATATTCTTCGCAGAATATCAATGAAGTTATAGATCAATACTTTATCGTTCATTATTGTTGGTACTCCTTAGTATCAATGGTGCGTATGATGTTGATGTTTGTGGGACAGATTATGATGTCGAGACGTGTGATGCGGATGTTGTTTGTTAGTGGTGATGATGGTATTGTTGATGTTATTGATGGTGGTGCTGATTATGCTGTTGGTGCTGCTGCCGGTGTTTGCAACCTTCGCACCATGTTCTCCAAAGCCGTCACACGAGCGCGAAGTTCGTTAACTTCTGCTAGTACACCGGGATGATTGGCGGTTGGAGTGAGCGAGTGAACAAGATTTGTAATATGGGATAGTATATAATCGTGACGAGATACTCTAGAAATGAGAGAGAAAATGGTGTTTCGAATAGGTTCGCCGGTAAGTGCTTCAGGTTCATCGCCAAGAGGGCAATTTGGTGGATGGAATGGATCACCTTCTTCTTGTCTCCAGTGATTTAGTATATTACGAACCCATCCCCAATTCATCCAGAATAGATGATGGGAAATTGGTTGATCCATTCCGGTGACGCTGCTTTCGGAGCCCGAATGGAAATTCATATCGGCATAACTGTCGGAATCTGAAGAATTCGAACTAGTTGCGGAATCCATCTTGTATAATGGGGAAAATGAATTTTTGGTATGGAATAGATTATAGGAGTTAGATTTGGTACTCTTCAATACATAAGTTACATATGTATATATAATACCAAAATCCCGTAAATTACGAAGAATCTTTGAAAATATATCAGTCAAAGTTCGCAATAACAGATATGCTAAGATAAGAATTCGTCTATACACTATCAATGTAGTAAAACATGTCTAGACTTATGAATGATAAGCAGGTAATTTCCTAAGGATGATAAGCAGATGATTTTCGACTAGAAATGATAAGCAAAACTTTTGACATGTAGACACGGTCGAAGTCCAGACTCATTAATGCATCCTAACAACTACTAGTTAGACACACTAATGCAAGACCTAGTTCGCTACGACCACCGCTCTGATACCAACTGAAAGGACCCGTCATAATCCACCTGGACGAAGTCATCAACATTTGGTCCCATTGCGATGATCGGCTCCAAGTAATGTCCTTATATTGAGCAAATGCACAGCGGAAGACTTAATTCGTACCTGAGAATAAACATACTTTAAAGTGTCAACCAAAAGGTTGGTGAGTTCATAGGTTTATCATAACAATCATTTCAATATGTTAATAGACCACAAGATTTGATAATCATAAACATAATACACTCGCAAGTGTATGTAAAGCATTCTAAGTGGTTGAGCACTTGGTAACCATACTTAACATTTAATCAACGTCGCATATTCCCTTTATTATGAAATCTCACTACACCGTACCAAGTGTAGTCACCAAAACGAAGTACTGTACAACCGTTGAATACTGGTAGTCCAGTCCGGTTGGGGTTGTCAGGCCCGATAGATCTATCAACAGGATTCGCGTTTACAATACCCATGTAATTAGTAGTTACCAAGCTACAGGGAAATATGCCAGTGGTACAACTCAACGTAGAATATATTTTTAAGTACTTGTGTCTATTTTGTAAACATTTATAAAAGCAGCGCATGTATTCTCAGCCCAAAAATATATATTGCAAAAGCAATTAAAAAGGGAGCAAATGAAACTCACTTTTGCCTTGAAGGTATTTAATTCGACTTGGTCTCCGATAGATATCACGAACCTAACCATATATATAATATATCAACATATTTTCTTTTTAAGTAATCGTTACATATATATATACTTTTAATACTTTTAATATTTTCTTAGTTCCGTAGTTAGCAGTCCGATGTTAGTGGTCCACAATTAGTTGCTTAAATAAAATAAATAAAGACCCCATCGTATTCGTATTGATCAGAATTAATCTCGACCCATGGTACCATGTTGTCAAATGACATGTTGCGTACATAAAGTACCATGTTGTCAAATGACGTGTTGCGTACAATCATGAGGTCTTATGATTAATCTTCTCGTGTTGTTTACGGGTGGTCCTGAAATATATAAAATCAAATCATAAGTAATTATATATAAAATATCATATTAATTAGAAAAGATATGATTAATTTACTTTTTCTCCAAATATTTTCGTAGCTAGACTAGCTTCGGATACCCAATCTTGTTTTAGTCGTAGTTTCTTCATTACAACTCCGTTTTTGTTGGTTCAACTTGACACTTCCTTGGATCGAGTCAAATTTTAAGAATACGAACTGAAAATACCTTAGTTTGTATTCAAAATCATAGGTTATAGGTCAAACTTTGGTGAAACTTATGAAAGTGATCATTTTCCATCATAGAAACAACATTTAATGATCATTTTTCTAAAAATACTTACACTTTGAGTTAAACCATGAAATTTTTATGTGTTAACATATTCATAAGAAATATCATTTTTCCAGAACATGAACTTCCAATTCAAAGTTCAAGATGGTTTTTAATTATCCAACCCAAAACAGCCCCCGTTTGCACTCTGACGACGTAGATTCAGTTTTTAAGATGTTCTTTGTAAAACCAAGTTATATTTTGTTAGGTTAGCATATATTATGATATATTACAAGTCTTGAAGTGTTTTAAAAGTCAAGTTAGAAGGATCTATTTAGTTTGCGAACAAGTTTGAAATCATTCAAACCATGTTCTTGTTGTTAAAATTTTATACCACAAAATAAGATAGCTATATGAATATGAATTGAATAAGATTATGAACAAGGTTACTACCTCAAGTTACTTGGACAAAGTTACTGCAAAAGATAAGAAATAATCTTGGAATCAAAGAGTGGTGGAGTTAGATCAAAAGGTTGGAAGTAAACTTCTTCAAATGGGTGGTTATTTTGATATGTTCTTGAAAGAGTTTTCTTATGGTGCTTAAGGCTTGTAATTGAAGCTAAATGATGGGGAAAATGCTTGGAGATGATCAAGTATGAAGTTAGGAGTATTTTGAGAGAGAAATGAGGGTGTAGGTATGAGAAAATGGAGTGAAGAAATGGTGTTCATTTATAAAAACGTTTTTAGTTTATAAAGAAAGAAAATGATTCCTAATTTTGTTTTCTTACTAATAATTCATACTACTTGACAAATCCTAGTTACCTCATATCTAGGGCAGTAATAATATTGATTAAGATGTTGATTTGATGTGTATATACCAATAGTAAATACGTATAGAATCTGGGTATGATACGGGTACATATACCCTAGATATACGTATAGAAATCTTGAGGAAACGGAACGAGAATTCAAATATAGCTATCTTTTGTGAATATACTTATATTGTTTTATGTATTTAAGTCCTTAAAAAGTGATTAAATACATTATATATACGATACATGTATAAGCATTATAGATTATAAGTATATATATCAAAGAATGTTACGTATCGTTATCGTTTTGAAAACTTAAGTTAGTAGTTTCAAAATATACTTATAACTCATTGTCATTAGTACACAATGAGATGTTAAACCATCCTTAAATCATGTTAAATATATATAAATACATATATATACACAAACGTATAATTATCGTATGTTATATAGTTCGTGATATCATCGGTCATATTGGACGGTCAAACGTTGTGTAAAACTCTTTTCAAAAACACAAGTATCAACAATTTGGATTGCTTATCATATTGGTATGGTTTAATTTATGTAAATATTAATCTCATAAGTATAATTTGGTCGGAACATTCCGGGTCATTACAGATGTAGACGACGATGTGGACGATGATGCTTTTGAAAATACATACGGCGACACAAGCGACAATGAAGATAATGATTGTGAACCTATGGATTATATTAGTGATTGATCGTAGATTGTAATTTGTCAAAGCACGTTATCTTTAACCGTTATATATATATATATATATATATATATATATATATATATATATATATATATATATATATATATATATATATTCTACAACTTAATTTTGTATGTAATAATATGTTAATTTATTTTACTTGATCCCTTTGTATGTATACTCGTATACTTGTATATTTTTTATACTGATGGCTGATGTAGCTTCTTCCTATGGTGGTGGAAACGGTCCACCCGAACGTGATGACAAATGGTAGGCATCTAAAAGTCATTATTTGGGTAAGGGTTATATATACTTATTTTTTTATCTTAGTTTATTTCCAAATTAATTTTTTATTCTAAATTTGTAGGTTCAAAAGGTCGAGGAAAACTTGCAACCTAAAGTTTAAGCGAATCGTCAAGAAGTATGGACCATTATAGATTGAATATGAGGAAGAAGATTTAGACACATATGTGTCCTTCGGTGACAACTCTCGGGCCTTTAGTTCCGCTTTGGGTACTACTTTAAACGGAATACCATTATATTATCCAAATTGGCACGATGCACCTGAATATTTCAAGCTTACAATAATCCCGAAAATTGAGGTTAAATACGTTTAAATTTATAACTCTATACGTACAATCATATATATATATATATATATATATATATATATATATATATATATATATATATATACACACACACACACATGACCTTTTTATGTATTTGTATGTATATGTGTATATATATACATAAAGTTATATATACACACATATATATACCTACAGTTATATATATATATATATATATATATATATATATATATATACACACACACACACATATATATACATATACATAATATATATATATATATATATATATATATATATATATATATATATATATATATATATATATATATATATATAATAACTTAACTATTTTTCAAAATATGTAGTGGTTCTTCAACTTAAATCCTCATCTTGAAAGTGATGCGAGTTCAACGGTTCGAAATGGGATTAGACAAGCATGCGTTAAGTTATACCGTGACAAAAAGTATAAATTCAAAAAGACTTTTTGGAACCGAAAAGGAGGTAACGAAAGGCCGCCACCCGGATGCAAGTTAACTCAAGCCGATTGGAATCGTTACAAAGAGATGGTTGAAAGTGACGACCATCAAAAAAGGTTCTAAGCAAACAAAGAATGTCGTTCGAAACAAACAGTGAAGAGTCACCAAGGCTACAAGTCGTTCGTTCAGAATCGATAAGAACATGTAAGTTAGTTTAATTGTAATTTGGATAATATATACATTAATATACATACATACATATAATATATATATATATATATATATATATATATATATATATATATATATATATATATACCTACATATGTATGTGTACCTATATATGTATGTATAAATTAACCAAAAACACATATACATATATATACAGTATGTGTATATATACACATATGTATATATACAATATGTACATATTTATCAATTTCATATATTTACAACGTAATCGGGAAACGAACGAGCAAGAGAGCTTAATCGAAGGCTATCGTAGGAACAATATGGATGACAAAGGCAATTGGTACGCACCATCTGAGATTACACGGGCCAATTACGTAAGTAATTATAATCACTAGCTCGTTAATTTGTATAATAAACACATATCAATTTCAAGTTAATAACATTGGTTATTCTTGTGCTTTAACTATGAAGGATGACATGGTGCAGATGCGTAATGAGCAGGTTGGGGCAGAAAAACTAATGAGTGAACGGGCTATCATGAATGATGCCTTAGGGCATCAGTATGGATGGGAACGTGGTATTGGTCCAAGGGTAACGTGCTCACGAAGGTCCGTTGATTCGTGTACATCCTCTCAAACGAGTCAATGATTCTTCACGGAAGATGAATATAATCGTAGGTGGGCCGAGGACCGGAAAGATTAAAAGCCGGGGTGTTAGAAAGTGTCAAAAAATCGCTACAAAAACTGTTAAAAAAGTATGCGCAATTTCTTCATGAACAACTTTGGTTTTGGCGGAAAGGGAAAAGAAAAAGTCCTGGCGGAAAGGGAAAAGAAAAAGTCCTGGTGGATGAGGAAAGCAAGGATGAGGATGAGCAACGGGTTCAGGATTTGGATTCGGATGACAATATGGCCATGTAATCAAAACAATTTAGGATGTTTATGTAATAACTTAAATGTAATATCTGTAGGATGTTATGTAATAACTACTTTTGTAAACGTTTATTTTGTTTCATTTTATCGTATGTGGAAGTTATTGATGTTATTGTTTTTATATATACATTGCCGGAGAAACGTCCGAATTGCTGGGTGGAAAGCTGCAAAAATAGCAGAATCCTACTGCAGATACATAATGAATTTGCGGTGACGATCGCCGCTAATAGTAATGAGTCGCCACATTTAGTTGCACAAAACTCATGATTATAGTCCACGAAATGCGACGATGATCATCGCAGAAACTCGTCGTAATTAGTCAACGACAGCAACGACGAATCAGGTCCCACTGTTTCATCGAGAGACCTAAGTCTCACGGCCACCATATAAGGATACACGACTTGCAATTGGTTTCCAAGCTCTAAAGAAAATCTCACCACTTACAACCTACTACTCACCTTAAGGATTTGCGAACGGTTGTGAACATGCCTCAATTCCTTAGTCTCGATTCCTTCATATTACATAGCATAATCACACTATTTTTTTCCTCTAGTTCACACTATTAAACATATCACAACAACCTTCATCAAAATAACGCTTTCTTACTAATAGCTTCTAAATCATTTATTTCAAATTCTTCAAGTTAGTAAATGATACGCTCAGATTAGTCAAGTTTTTACGTGTCTTCAGGCGTAAAATAATCTAAGGAATATCTGACAACAGTTTAATAATTTGTAAGGATGGGGGCTAAATCTAACTATCACTCCTAATCCTAAAAGCGTAGTAGCAGAAGTATGACTTAGGGTCGTTCTCTAAAAAGCAACGAATTTGAAATCAGGTAACTTAGAAATCTTTGGTTAATTAGATGGGGTTTTAATAGGAAAAGTTAATTTGGGTTTTTAACATTAATGAAATATAAATGCATAAAAATAAACAAGGTGGAGGTATCACTAGGTATGCTTCGATAGGGGGCATGGCTGCTATGACAGTGATCTGTGTTGGGGCTAGGTAGTTAAATATTTTAAATGTTAAGGAAGAGGTAGGTCTATCCTAACGGATGAGTCAATTCAACAAGCCTACCAGACTCTGGTTCGAGGGTTGGTAGAGACTTGGAGTCCGGTATGTCACTTGGGGTTGAAGAACTACAATGTTGTTACTGAGAGAAGTTGTTCTTTAGTTTACAGTTCAGATAGGATAGCAGTCATGCTCGAGTCTTACTCCTTCAACACGAACGCGGGCGTTCATATCTGAGTATAGTTGCTGAATAAGAAAATCTATTAATGACCTTGGGATTCACCGGAATAAGTTGACATGACCTATTTATGCTAATCTACCAATTCATCATTCAATTCACATAGTTATCTAATCCTATTATACGTGATTAAGTCCACAGACAATAGTTATGGAAATAAGGAACGACTAGGTAGTTCATTCTAGCATACTAAGAAGGTAGACTATTCCTAAGGTAATAGGTTTGGTTAGTTGGGCATTCAAGTAGTAGGAAGTTATGATGATTAAACCCTAGTGGTATGTGTCTCGGGAATCCTCCCCAAGACAGTGACGGCTTAATTTACAGGTTGAATCTACCTCTAAATCTTATAATCCGTATCTCCTGTGAACACACAAAGTGTCAAGAAAATAATGGCCATGTCGAGTTTAGAGAATCTATCAGGCAAGAATAACTAAGAACTTAAGCCTAATGAGTTAGCTACTCTCATGGGGAAGAATATGTCTAAGCCACAATATAAGTTGGATAAATAATGATTACTAAACCTGAAATCTGGAATTCTGTATTTTTACCTAAAGGCTAACAGGCATAATAATACTAATTAATAATTAACTACTCCAACACGTACACCAATCATAGCAACCACTCAGATATTTACGCTAGCATGACAATAAATTCGCAAGAAAAATAAAGATAAAAGTAAATAAGGGAAAACATGCTTGAATATAAATAAATAAACAATTGCTTGGAAATAAAATCTGAATAGCGTTTGTACAAATGTATGACCGTCTAGTGCATTTCCTAGCTTAACCTCCTTAATAACTAATCAATAACATTAGTAATTAATTACAAAATATAAAATGTTATTATAATTGTTGATGTGTGTTGTCTTGTTTTTGTTGTGTGTGTAGTTGATTATCTTGAAAATGGTTGGGAGGATGGAGTATATATGTGTGGCCCTCAGTTTTTTTGGCACCCCTTGGTTCCGACACCATTGGTGGGCATCAGTTTCGAGGCCTCGAACCACTTGACTGCCGGTATCGAGGTGCCGATCCCGATACCCTTCTAAGGTGTCTGTTTCGGTACCTATTTGGTGGGTACCGGTCGGTTTTCTCCTCTCATGCTCGTTCTGGGGTGAGTTTTCCGATTGTTCACTGTTTTGGCTCTGATTTTTTCGTTATAAGTATGTTTTCTTCGATTCTTGCGCCATTCGATTCGCTTTCTCGAGATCTTCAAAATGACTGATAAAAATATAATTTTAAGTCAAATATATATTTTCTCGTTTAAAATGAGACAGATAACGAGGGTAAAACGTGACTTATTATGAGTTATCAGTGAACCTATGCTTCTACTAATAGCATTTAGGTCACCTTAATATCATCATTTTACATAACCCATACTTCATGAAGTATTATAATTTCATGAAATTATAGTCATTTAACAACATACTTAAAAAAAGATCACCCTTTTATTAAAACTCCCGTTTTCTTTGTAAGCTTGGCGATTTAACACCAACTAACACAAATTCAAAGATAATTAAGTGTTAGTGACACATTCTAATCCAAAACCAGTGTTGTAAATCTCGGAATTTTTCGGCGAGATCTCGGTTTGAAAAGTCAGCCGAGAATATTTTCCCATCTCGTTGAGATTTCTCGGTCAACGGGTAAAATCTCAATCAACGCCACAATTTCTCGGATTTTCTCGCAATTTCTCGGATTTTCTTGTAATTTCTCGAAATTTTTTCGTTATTTCTCGCTCATTTCTCAGATTTTCTCGTAAAAATGTATATAAGTATACATATATTTATATATTTAAATATATTTATATTAAGATGTAACACCCTGCTTTTTTTTTAAATCACAGCGGAAGTCTTAATTCACATAAATACTCTTAGTTAATTACGAACATGATTATCACAAATCATTAGCTAGTTACTTATTACAAACAACCGGTGTTACGTTAAACAACTAGTTACATATTTATAAAAGTTAAGACATCAGAGTTCGTCTTGTCAAACATATCGTCAACCCAACTCCCGTCCCTACCAGCACTAAGATCAAAAACCTGTAAGGGAGGAGGTGAGGGGGGTTAGCACGAGGCTAAGTGAATGGAATCATCTAACAGATCTAGCATACAGTACCAACTTGTACAACTACAGCAACTACAACAATCCATAACAGGCAACTGACAACTAATAACTAGCAACTATCAACTGGCAACAATCAACTAGCAACTATGCTCCAACTAGAGACTCGGCGGCTTGTACGAGCACACGACCACTAGCTGATCAGTCTAGCATCTACCGAAAGTCCTTACTACTGAATCCCCAGTATAGTAAATCCACACGCAGGTGATGCGTCATTCAGCACTATACTCAATAAACAGTAGCCAACTGGACCCAACCACAATAAGGTTGACCTCTCTGAGCTGAACCTAACAACAATAGGTTCCAATAGGCAACTACAACTTATGCACACAACTGTTAAGCAACTACCACTACGAACAACTGTTCCTACGACTAGCATGGCAACTCTACGATGATCATTATTACAACATATCTACTAAGCATAGCAACTATAACAGTATAACATAGTTGCACAACTTGCTACTCTATACTACACCCGGAGATAATCCCACTCACCGATTACCAGCTACAGCTCAGTTATCTTACTTCTGAGCTTCTTCCTTGTTCTTATCACCTGAGAACAACACAACGAAGTCAATATACATATCTCAATCAATAGTATAATCAAATCATACTATAAACTAGGTCATAACACCATATATTCATAATTTTATGAGTCTACATCATGACTCCATTCAATAATGGCATACAGGTGCGTGCAAAATACGACATACACACTAAAACTCCTTTTCCGACCCAAAAACAGTTTGATCTAGTTTCTTAAAAGTTCACCATTGAAAAGTATTCTTTATTACGATTCTAACGATAGTTTATTCATCAAAAACGGAGTTACGTTCTGAAAGTTACGCCCGTTTCAATTTCATAAAAGGTACTGTAGCAAATAGTGACACTGTAGCAAATAGTGACACTGTATCAACTCGGGTACTGTAGCAACGCGGGTACTGTATCAACTCGGTACTGTAGTAAATAGTGACACTGTAGCAAATAGCGACACTGTAGCAACTCGGTACTGTAGCAACTCGGGGGTACTGTAGCACTCGGGTACTGTAGCAAACTGGGTTTCGAACCAATTTCGCTGATTTTGTGATTTCTTCCCCAAAAACTCGATTTCTAAGTGTTTTTGACCAAATTTTAAGCACAAAAATTTACTAAACATATATACAACCTATTTCTAACATCAATTATGCATAATAAACATATTTCATGAAGATTAAAGCTCATATTCACACTTTTTATTCAAGAACACAAAAATCCAATTTCTAACAATCAAAGCTTGGATTCAACAAGACAAACCTGAGATGATGCTCACAATGATGCTAGAAATCAGTCTCTAAAGTCTCTTAATCCAATTTCAAGTTTAGATCAATTAGGATTTCAAGAGTGAAGGAGTTAGGTACGGGAGTAATATTTCTAATTTGGGGAAAATGATGGAATAATCCAGATTCAAGCTATTTATATTGGGTTATAAAACCATACCCCATAACACAAGAGTATTTACCAGTTATCTGATATCTTTCGTACTTAATTTGAATGCCCTAACGGAGTCCAAATTAAACAAACGAACCTATTCTGTTACCCTTGTCACAAACTGGTCTCAACTAAACAAACAAATAATTATAAACATATAATTATAAAAATCACTAATTACGCCATTTCTCAGGGTACAATGGCCATTTCATCTAGACCCAAAACGCGGGTGTTACAAATCTACCCTCCTTAAAAGAGATTATGTCCTCGGAATCGGGTCAACTATGGTCAACAAACCCAAAAATTGTTACTCGCACCGCCAAAACACACGGTTAACTTTATCGATCTTATCCCCGATATCGACAATATCCACCACAATTGCATAGGAAATGAGATTCCTGACATCAATACACTCCCGATACCAAATAACTTGTCACAATCTTCATCGATCAACCTCCGTTAATCCACTGAAGCCCACAAATTACACTATCAAGTCAAATAATCAGAGTCAAATTCGTGTTTCTTCGACATTCCGTATCATAAATTTCAAGATCTGTTATCCAATTCAACTCTTTATACAGTCCACTTTTCCCAATTATCCAAAGCTTAGGCAATAGAATTAGTCATCATGCTTAAATCTATACCTAGGTCCACGAAATTGTCTCGTAAGTCAACAGAACTTCACAGGTTATTCGTCTCATATCCAGTCACATCACAATCCAATATAGCACAGGCCGCCTAATTTTCCTTCAGCTTCCCAAAAATTCCGTATGATTTATCACAATATACTTCTGTTGGCCAGACACAAGTATATTATCCTAAATCATACCTTCATTTTGAGTTGCTCGTAACGGAAAAATTCTACTTGTCTCATTCACTAACTTATGTCCAATCAATTTCCTCAATAAGCATCGGTAATTAATTTAACTACTTTATGACTAATCAATCACAACATCTGTTCAATCATAGTTACTCAAACCTTGTCTATCAATCATCCAAATATAATCTATCAACCAGATCATACATCCAACAAGCTTAGGAAATACCGTCATAACAATCATACTCATGCCACTATCCAACAACTTCATGCCGTCCAAAAGTCCACTACACAAACATAATCAACGCATCTCTATCCAAGTCACGGTTCTCAATCCCCAAAAGTCAACCTAAGGGTCACCCTTACCCCACATGGCACAGAAGGGTCGCAACCAAAACATAAACAACATAATGCAATAAAATAAATCTTACACTACAATCAAGATCTACTAATCTACCACACATATATATACACCCAATCATATACATGTATATAACTAAACAATACGAGGATTTTGAAGCATACTTGTATTCACATCATATTCAACATCTGCATCTGCAACCATCTGATAAGCTCTTGCTGTTTCTGTAGGTGGATTCTTTCTTTTCTGCCCAACTGGAGAACCAGAAGATCCACCTACTGATCTCGACTGTGCTCCTAGCCCCACCCCAGAACTCGATCCTCTTACATACGGGCACTGAGCTGACCTATGCCCCACTTGATGACATCTCCAACATACATCCTCTTGGAATGAACACATCCGAATCTCGTGTCCCACAATACCACATCTCAAACATCTTTTGGTTGAATCCGAACAAGGACCACTATGAGATGATCTGCAACTATAACACCAAGAATTCTGACTTGATGCTGACCCACTATGTTCTGACCCACTCTTATGTTTCAACTTAACAGACTTCTTTGACCTAGAGTCCGAATGACTCATCACCTGATCTTGTTGTGACATCTCATACCCTACTATTCTATTCCTTGCTGCTCTGACATCATCCTCTACCATCTTGGCCATAACAAACGCTTGCGATAACGTCGTCGCCATCCTAACCATTGTTCTGTACTCTGGCAAAATTATGTTAACAAAGTGCTGAATTCTGGACTGCTCATCTGGAACCCACTGTTGCACAAACCTTAATTTATCCATATACTGCTCAATCACCTCATCTATCGTCATCTGAGGTGTCATTTTCATCGCCAGAAATTCCGTCTTAATTCGATTGAGGTCATAAGACGAACAATACTGCTCACAAACTTTACTATAAAATTGTTCCCAAGTAATCATGTTCACTTGCTCTTTTGGTATACTAGAAATAACCGTATCCCACCAAACCATTGCCCTATTCTTCAGCATACGACTAGCATAAATAACCTGCAATTCTGGTTCACACTGACATGCCTCAAAAACCTTTTCTATCTCTCTTAACCAGTTAAGTGTTACCGTTGGGTTAGAACTTCCTGAGTACTCTGGTGGATTACAATTCAGAAACTGTTTGAAGGTACATTTCTTTGGTTGTTGAAACATCGACGTCTGATACGGACCCCACATCTGATTTGGGAACTGTTGATTAAACTGAGGTGACATCTGATACTGTTGAGGAAACTGATATTGAGGTGGTAACCATTGCTATTGTTGGAAAGCACTTCCAATTTGCTGATAATTATTTGACTGCACCGGATACCCACTAATCGTCTGATTCGGTACACTACCACTTGGATTCACGGTTACCTGACGTTGTTCTAATTCCCTTATTCGATCACGTGCTTCCTTTAAATTACTTTGCAAATCTAAAATTTGTTCCTGCGGATCCTCTTCTGACACATATCCGTCTTCATCTGGGGCTCTGAATGTTCCGGGGGCTGACGGACCAGTTGCGTTTCCTGTATTATCTGCCATATCTGCACTACCACAACATCTCACACAAACTCTTAGTGGAAAACAGGTTAGTACCTATCAACTAACACATGTAATCCCTACATTCACTTAACCCGTTCCCTCATATATGTTTGACACAACACAAGGTTTGGGAACATGACATTCAACACAATGTACATGCGGCCAAACCTATGCTCTGATACCAAGTTGTAACACCCTGCTTTTTTTTTAAATCACAGCGGAAGTCTTAATTCACATAAATACCCTTAGTTAATTACGAACATGATTATCACAAATCATTAGCTAGTTACTTATTACAAACAACCGGTGTTACGTTAAACAACTAGTTACATATTTATAAAAGTTAAGACATCAGAGTTTGTCTTGTTAAACATATCGTCAACCCAACTCCCGTCCCTACCAGCACTAAGATTGAAAACCTGCAAGGGAGGAGGTGATGGGGGTTAGTACGAGGCTAAGTGAGTGGAATCATCTAACAGATCTAGCATACAGTACCAACTTGTACAACTACAGCAACTACAGCAATCCATAACAGGCAACTGACAACTAATAACTAGCAACTATCAACTGGCAACAATCAACTAGCAACTATGCTCCAACTAGAGACTCGGCGGCTTGTACGAGCACACGACCACTAACTGATCAGTCTAGCGTCTACCGAAAGTCCTTACTACTGAATCCCCAGTATAGTAAATCCACACGCAGGTGATGCGTCATTCAGCACTATACTCAACAAACAGTAGCCAACTTGACCCAACCACAACAAGGTTGACCTCTCTGAGCTGAACCTAACAACAATAGGTTCCAACAGGCAACTACAACTTGTGCACACAACTGTTAAGCAACTACCACTACGAACAACTGTTCCTACGACTAGCATGGCAACTCTACGATGATCATTATTACAACATATCTACTAAGCATAGTAACTATAACAGTATAACATAGTAGCACAACTTGATACTCTATACTACACCCGGAGATAATCCCACTCACCGATTACCAGCTACAGCTCAGTTATCTTACTTCTGAGCTTCTTCCTTGTTCTTATCACTTGAGAACAACACAACGAAGTCAATATACATATCTCAATCAATAGTATAATGAAATCATACTATAAACTAGGTCATAACACCATATATTCATAATTTTATGAGTCTACATCATGACTCCATTCAATAATGGCATACAGGTGCGTGCAAAACACGACATACACACTAAAACTCCTTTTCCGACCCAAAAACAGTTTGATCTAGTTTCTTAAAAGTTCACCATTGAAAAGTATTCTTTATTACGATTCTAACGATAGTTTATTCATCAAAAACGGAGTTACGTTTTGAAAGTTACGCCCGTTTCAATTTCATAAAAGGTACTGTAGCAAATAGTGACACTGTAGCAAATAGTGACACTGTATCAACTCGGTACTGTAGCAACTCGGGTACTGTATCAACTCGGCACTGTAGCAAATAGTGACACTGCAGCAAATAGTGACACTGTAGCAACTCGGTACTGTAGCAACTCGGGGGTAATGTAGCACTCGGGTACTGTAGCAAACTGGGTTTCGAACCAATTTCGCTGATTTTGTGATTTCTTCCCCAAAAACTCGATTTCTAAGTGTTTTTGACCAAATTTTAAGCACAAGAAAGTTACTAAACATATATACAACCTATTTCTAACATCAATTAAGCATAATAAACATATTTCATGAAGATTAAAGCTCATATTCACACTTTTTATTCAAGAACACAAAAATCCAATTTCTAACAATCAAAGCATGGATTCAACAAGACAAACGTGAGATGATGCTCACAATGATGCTAGAAATCAGTCTCTAAAGTCTCTTAATCCAATTTCAAGTATAGATCAATTAGGATTTCAAGAGTGAAGGAGTTAGGTACGGGAGTAATATTTCTAATTTGGGGAAAATGATGGAATAATCCAGATTCAAGCTATTTATATTAGGTTATAAAACCATACCCCATAACACACGGGTATTTACCAGTTATCTGATATCTTTCGTACTTAATTTGACTGCCCTAACGGAGTCCAAATTAAACAAACGAACCTATTCTGTTACCCTTGTCACAAACTGGTCTCAACTAAACAAACAAATAATTATAAACATATAATTATAAAAATCACTAATTACGCCATTTCTCAGGGTACAATGGTCATTTCATCTAGACCCAAAACGCGGGTGTTACATAAGAAAACTAAAAATGTGATGACCCGGGAATTTTCGACCAAATTTAAACTTAATCTTTATATTATATCGACACGATAAGCAAAGTCTATAATGTTAAGTCTCAAAATTTTTGAACTGTTTTCATATATTCAATTTAACCTTTGACTGCGCTCGACGATTCACGAACATTGTGTGTAAATAAATATGTATCTATATATGTATATGTAGGTATATACAATGCTTAGGAATATTAAACTATAATTGAAACTCTAGAATCAAATATGTAAAATAAAACACACGATAATTATATTGTAATATATGTAAAATATAAAATATTAAATATTCAATAAATGTAATCATAATAAAATTAATAAGAAATTTCATAGTTAATAGAATGTAATATTAATATGTTAAATATAAATGCAAGCCTAATTATAGTTATATTTATAATTATAATTAATATGAATTTTGGTATAAATAAGTTGGTAGATATAAATTGATATATTATTATTGATAAGATTATTATTATTATTAATATTAGTATAAATAGTTTTATTGTTATTAACATTATTATTGTTATACACTTATTATCATTATTATCATTATCATTAGTAATGTTATTATTACTATTATATTATTATAAGTTTGTATTATCATTATTAAGAATATTATTATTCTAGTTATATTTATTGATAATATTAATTATAATTTATAAAAATAAATATATAAATATAATGAATATACATATAGAGATATATATATAATACAGATATATATATAATATATATGTACGCAGTTATATACAGAGTTATATTTTAAGAAATCATTATTAATTTGTTTTAGATTATTATTATTACTATAATTATTATTATTAATTATTAATATTAATTATGAATATTTATATAAAAAGAAATCGTAAAATTTGATTTGGAATCAAAGTTTGTTTCATGTTCCTTTCAACTTTTAGAGAGTTTTGGATTCTTGTTGAAAATTGATCAATCAATACAGTTAAATGGTACGATTTCTGATAGCAATCTGGGTCTTTATTTATTTTTATTTTTTTTATTTATTTTTTTTTCTTCCTGAGCTTGAATAAATTGAACGAGTCAACTTCCATTGCTATAAATCAAATTAGTGTCGTTTACTACTCTCACAAGCACTCAGTTATTCACCTTCAACATCATTTACCATTATACATTGCTGCTATTTATAAAATTAATTATGAAAAATCAAAAACAGCTCGTATTATCCTGCTCTCAACAATTTCTGCAACAAATCGAATTCGAGTTCCATTTAAAAATCTATAAATGCAGTTTTATTAGCAATCTTTCACTTAAACTATCTGCAAATTTCCAAATTACAATTCCTTCTATCGAATTCGAATTTTTGAGTCAAAGTTTAAGCTTCAAAAAGTCAACATTTGTTCTTCAACTGAATTCGAACTTCCTGTTATGTTTTAAGGTAAATTGACAATCCAGAAAGTTTCTATGAACGAATTAGGACTTATTTCATTTAGGAATCAAAATCTATAACGTCCTAAATTTCAAAAATCAAATTTTTTTTATTAAAACAGTCGCGACTGCTGGGCTGTTTTTTTTATTTTTTTTTTCTCGTTTTCAACTGATTTTAAAATTTGATATTGATTAGTTATCATAATATTGAAGTATCTAAATCTTGTGTTTTGGTTAATGGTTCGATTTTAGTCGACTAAGTTTTTGGAGAAGAAGATGAGACAAAGGGAAACAGATTACAGTTAAATAAAATAAATATAGGGATAATTTCTGAAAAAGCATTGATGGAGGGATGGTTGTGCAGGTGTTTGTGTTAACAACTGGTCGCGGGTTCGAGTCTTGACAAAAGCTTTCTATTATTTTTGAGGTCTATTTGATATGAGGTAGTAATTTTATTATTATTATTATTATTATTATTATTATTATTATTATTATTATTATTATTATTATTATTATTATTATTATTATTACTATTACTATTATTATTATTATTACTACTATTATTATCATTGTTACATTATTATTATTATTGTAATTGTTAAGGATAATATTATGAACTGTGAATTTAGTATGATAGGTAATTTGATTAGTACATAAAGTTTATAAAATATATGAGATAATATGATAAGATAGCTTGAAGATTAGGAATTGAGATGAGTACAAATATATATTTATATGTAACATATACATATATATTGATGTATAGAAAACTCATAAGGTTAAACTCTAAATGAAATTATTTTTAATATATAACGACTGATATAATCTTAAGGCGTAAATGTTAGTTACATAAAAACTTGGCATATATTAAGGTACAAAATATATTATAACTATAAATGAGAATGGTATATAAATATATATATACATATATATATGTATATATCTATATATATATATACATATATATATGTATATATATATATACATATATATATGTATATATATATATATATATATATATATATATATATATATATATATATATATATATATATATATATAGCTTAATATGGATTAATAGAACATTAGTAAAAATAGTAAATATAGTTATAAGCTGTGACTTATAAATATAACTAATGTTTATATATTATATACAAATATATATACTTATATATATGAATAAATATATCCATATATAAGATACATAATTTTTGGATAAAACCTATGCTATCATAATCATCAAGTAATTATAAAATAACATTTTGTATAGATGTACAAGAATTATATAATGTATTAATAAGTATTTAATAAAATGATATATTTTATACATATAACACAGCAAAAATTAATATTATATACAAAATTAATATATGAAACATATATATACTACTAATATACAGAGGGATAAAACTAATAAAGTTATATATATACTTGTTCGATTACAACTATGTATATTAATGAATATACAAATGATATAGGTTCGTGAATCCGAGGCCAACTCTGCATTGTTCAATGTCGTCATATGTATTTTTACTACAAAATACAGTATTGTGAGTTTCATTAATCTCTTTTTAAATGCTTTTGCAATATATATTTTTGGGACTGAGAATACATGCGCTGTTTTTATAACTGTTTTACGAAATAGACACAAGTAATTGAAACTACATTATATGGTTGAATGATCAAAATCGAATATGCCCCTTTTAGTCTGGTAATCTAAGAATTAGGGAACAGACACCCTAATTGACGCGAACTCTAAAGATAGATCTATCGGGCCCAACAAGCCCCATCCAATGTACCGGATGCTTTAGTACTTCGAAATTTATATCATGTTCGAAGGAGGATCCCGGAATGATGGGGATATTCTTATATGCATATTGTGAATGTCGGTTACCAAGTGTTCAATCCATATGAATGATATTTTGTCTCTATGCATGGGACGTATGTTTATGAGAAATGGAAATATGAAATCTTGTGGTCTATTAAAATTATGAAATGATTATTTATGCTAAACTAATGAACTCACCAACCTTTTGGTTGACACTTGAAAGCATGTTTATTCTCAGGTACGAAAGAAATCTTCCGCTGTGCATTTGATCATTTAAAAGATATTAC
This sequence comes from Rutidosis leptorrhynchoides, assembly GCF_046630445.1. Taxonomy (NCBI): domain Eukaryota; kingdom Viridiplantae; phylum Streptophyta; class Magnoliopsida; order Asterales; family Asteraceae; genus Rutidosis; species Rutidosis leptorrhynchoides. Next base: position 53,100,211 of record NC_092338.1, read on the forward strand.
TTGGAGTCATTCATGACATATTTCAAAAGACGTTGCATTCGAGTCGTTGAGTTCATCAAGATTATTATTAAGTCAATTATATTTGGATATATTATGAAATGGTATGCATGTCTGTCAACTGTCGATGTAAATGAAAGTTTGTCTTTTAAAAACGAATGCAATGTTTGTAAAATGTATCATATAGAGGTCAAGTACCTCGCGATGAAATCAACTGTTGTGAATCGTTTATAATCGATATGGACTTCGTCCAGATGGATAAGGACGGGTCCTTTCAGTTGGTATCAGAGCGGTGGTCTTAGCGAACCAGGTCTGCATTAGTGTGTATAACTGATAAGTCGTTAGGATGCATTAGTGAGTCTGGATTTCGATCATGTCTGCATGTCAAAAGTTTTGCTTATCATTTTTGTCAGAAATCATTTACTTATCATCCTTAGTAAATTACCTGCTTATTATTCTTAGTCTAGACACATCTTATTGCATTGACTGCATGAATAGTGTATAGACAAAATTCATATCTTAGCGTATCTGCTAATTCATATCTTAGCATATCTGCTAATTCATATCTTAGCGTATCTATTATTGTTATCTTTACCTGACAGCTTCCGTAGATTCCTCCGTAACTTATGAGATTTTAGTATTATATATGCATATGTAAATGATGTATAGCAGGATACTAATCTACATCCTATAATCTATTTCTTATCGAAAATCCTTCATCTGATCGTACGAGATGAATCCTTCAACTAGTTCGAGTCCCTCTGATTCCGACAGCTATTCCGATAGTTATCCCGACAGTTATTCCGAATGGATAGTCATCTAAGCTCCGGAAGCAACATCATCAGAATGAATCAACCAATCATCCATCCCCAATTCATCTGATGGATTCGTAGTTGACTTAATCAATGGAGACGCGCAGAAGGCGATCCCTTCCACCAACCGAATTCACCTCTCGACATTGAACCTGAAGCGTTTACTGGCGAACCTGTTCGAGCCACCATTTTCTCTCTTATTTTCAGAGTATCTCGTCACGATCATATACTATCTCAGATTCTAAACCTTATTCATCCGATCGTTCTGACCGACAATCATCCCGGAATAATAGAAGAAGTTAGTGAACTTCGCGCTCGAGTAATCAATTTGGAGAATATGGTGTAAAATCTACTAGCTTCAACAACATCATCGGCACCAACAGTACCATTAATAACAGCACCAGTACCATCAACAATCCATGCTTCAATATCATCATCTGTACTTTGAGTATGATCTTCATTCTACGTATCGTTCTACCTCATTTATCTTCGTTCGACATGGCGAATATGTAATCTCTAAAGTTTTAGAGATTATTTATTCTAGTCCCAAAAAAAAAAAAAAAAAACAAATGAGTTTAATATCATATTAACTCATTAAATCCATGAATACATCTGAAGAAAATATATATGTATATATGTTTTCATAAAGATTGTAATTAAAAATTCTCTTGTACAAACTGTTAATGGTGAAAATATTTTAACGGGTAGGTAATACCCGAGGAATATTTAAATTTCACATTAATAAGTTACATTGTACGTTCTTCGAATCTGTTTCAACAGTCATATACTATCCTACTTACATCCACCGATATACAAATTCGTTCACCACAGAATAACCATATTCATCCAATTTTATATTTGGATTTTGATTTATCATAATCCAACAAGTGGCATAATGAAGAAAACATTGGACAAAATAAAATTTATTAGAAACAAACAAATTAACTATGAGAAATTTTGTTAAGAATCCACGCTAACTGTTTCCAGCTAACTGTTCCTAGCTAACTGATTACATTTTATTTATCGCAGTTTATTTATCGCAATTTAATTATCGCAATTTTATTTATCGTCATTTAATTTCTGTTATTTACTTTACGCACTTTATTTATCGTCATTTAAATTCTGTTATTTATTTTACGCACATTAAATGTCGAGACACGTATACAAGGTTTTGACATATCATATCGGCCCATCTATATATATTATTTGGAATAACCATAGACACTCTATATGCAGTAATGCGGGAGTTAGCTATACAGGGTTGAGATTGATTCTACAATAAAATATATAGTTTGAGTTGTGATCGAGTCTGAGACACGTACACGGGTCACGATACGTATTAATTAATTCGAATATTATATAGTAAACTATATATGAATTATTATTTGTACACTGCTAACTGTGGACTATCAACTGAAGACTATCAACATTGGACAATTAAAATGAATTAAAATATTGACTATAACATATGAAACTAAACAATTCTTCAAGTTTGCCACTTGATTTCATCTTAAACCTCATTTATATCTTGACGATTACGATCTGCTTTCAAACCTGTCATAATTCCTGAAAACACCTCAAACGAGAGGATGAACCTACCGAACTTCATCTACAGAAGGAAAGAATTATGTATATAGTATCGCACCTGAGAAACTCTCGGCAACTGAGTAAAATTTTAACACGTAGCCGCGTCAGATCCTTTGGCAATTATTAGCAAAAATAACTTTGCGATCCCTTTTCAAAGTAGCCAATTTTGTCACAGCTCCAGCAAGTCAACTTCGACTTTTCATTCGAAGTAGCCTTACTATAATCCTGAAATATACGATTACCCTTTTGATACCGGAGAATTCTTTTATATTCCACCATATTACCAGCAGACGTACCAACAACCTCGTTGCTTCTTGGCTTAAATCTCTCTGACAAATCATTATATTTATTCATTGAAACCCCATTATATAATCATCTGCATCTTGTAACAAGAACTGTCATACCAATTATCGGGAATCAGCAATCAGTACTTTGAAAACTCACAGCATATCTACATCAACAGTTATATGTATGATATTTATCTCTTAGAATTATGATATCTCATTCTGAAATTCTGAAAAATACTCAGTCACAAATCAATACTCTGAATGTTGTAAAAGCTGAATAAAGCAGCAGAAACTATAGACAACCGTAAACGACCTTAATCATCAGAAGTTTGATGATAAAGAATAGTATGTTGGAAAAGCTCAGAAAAGTTGAAATTGGAAAACGGATTGAGCTAAACAAGAAGGAGACCAAGGACAAATACAAGGACCATACCCTATATTCAAAGAATCCAGGTAATTCTGGATCCGTTGAAATCTGTAGAGAATATTTTGTTCCGAAGTCATGTTAAAATTTTACGAAAAATCTTTATCTATCAACCATCGAACTTAGAAATTCCAAAATATCATCATCAATATCTTCGATATTTCTGAGGATATTTTCGTAAATATTCTCGTCAGAAATTATATACCTCTTCGTGCTTCCTGTGTATCATTATATTGGAAACATTCAATAGAAAATCTATTACCGAAAGGCGGATTATGCGAAACTATGAAGGAAGCCGTGGACAAATCACAAAGAATAAGTTTGACTTCAAAGAATCCAAATGATTCTGTTTCTGATGAAATCTTTAGCTAATACCTTGCTTCCAAATCTAAACCCTTACGGATAAATCTTCTTCATCATCCTTCGATATTAGAAATTCCAAGGTATCATCATATCTTTCATTATAAATATCCTCCATATTTCTGAAGATATTTTCATAATTATTCTTATCTGAAATCATTTATCTCTTCGTGCTATCAGTGTTACATCATATAGAAACTATTAGTTTCTATATTCTGTAAACTTTCGAGCTTAAAATATGAATGTCATTGAAGTAATGTTGGGAACTGATGCATGAGTTAGTATAATATAATGACACTTGATCAACGTGATTATATTACAGTAAGTCATGCTGAGTTCTAATGAGACATGATGGTTCACAGTAGATCATACCACTATCATGTGTCATGTTACATAACTCTTTCATTCTAATTAACTTCTGAACATATCAATAAAGTATATTCTTGATAGCTCTATTCTAAATGATTCTGGTAATTTGACGAATCAAATCGTGCTATTACGTTCTTTCTTGATTATAACATTAAATTCATTTGAAACTCCATACTTACAAATTCTAGACCATTACTCATTTTACTAGAGATCGAGAGGAGATTAAATAGACGAAGAGCTCCAAAACATAAAGGAAGATATAAAACTCGACAATAACACTGAAATTACAATAATTAAAAATTAAAACATCACGACAATTAAAAATTAAAAGATTACAATCAAACTACTCGTCGTCGTCAATTGTCATCTGCAAAGTAGCGTTCACCAGTCATTTCACCATCCGTGAGGTACTCTGGAGACATTGGTATTTCTCTTGATGCCTCAACTGCTGCTTCAGCTGATTCATCGAGGTAACGATAACCCAACGTCTCTTCATCTTCAAGAACCGCATACAAAGAAATGCGTTTACCACGATCTTCAATAGTATCTTTTATAAAGTACCATTGATCATCGGTACACAGAAAACTTGCCCTATAATCCGCATCATAATCGTCTTTATAAAAGAACACAGACGTGAATTCACACGGAACTTTTTCCTTCAGAAAGGATAGCAAGTCTTGTAAACCAACATCACGAATGTCGATATCTTCAAACGAAATACTGTCGCCCCACTTATATTCCTTCATTTGATTACGGAAATCACCTCCGTAATGAACATCGAATAAAACAATCATTGGGGGAAGTGTTAACATTTTGCAGTTTGGGAGTGTTTGATTTTGATTTTGAGAAAGGTGGAAATATAAAAGAAATATATGTTTGAGTGTATAAAATGAAGTATATGGTTGGTGTTTTTATAGTGTAAAAGTGACCATTGGGATAGCCGTTGAAATTTTTTTTTATTTTATTTTACTAACGGCTAAAAATTTGGGCAAGTTTTTGGGCGAAGGTGGACGATGCCCTTTGGGACCTCTCTCATGATAGTTTCATTCGTGCTCTTTGAATAATCGAATTATTTTATCTGTATTATTCTGTAATGATGAAAATTCTATTTATCATCTCAAATTCGTCATGAAAACATTTTTAATGATAGCTATGACGACCACGATCAAATTTCGGGACGAAATTTCTTTAACGGGTAGGTACTGTGATGACCCGGGAATTTTCGACCAAATTTAAACTTAATCTTTATATTATATCGACACGATAAGCAAAGTCTATAATGTTAAGTCTCAAAATTTTTGAACTGTTTTCATATATTCAATTTAACCTTTGACTGCGCTCGACGATTCACGAACATTGTGTGTAAATAAATATGTATCTATATATGTATATGTAGGTATATACAATGCTTAGGAATATTAAACTATAATTGAAACTCTAGAATCAAATATGTAAAATAAAACACACGATAATTATATTGTAATATATGTAAAATATATAAATATTAAATATTCAATAAATGTAATCATAATAAAATTAATAAGAAATTTCATAGTTAATAGAATGTAATATTAATATGTTAAATATAAATGCAAGCCTAATTATAGTTATATTTATAATTATAATTAATATGAATTTTGGTATGAATAAGTTGGTAGATATAAATTGATATATTATTATTGATAAGATTATTATTATTATTAATATTAGTATAAATAGTTTTATTGTTATTAACATTATTATTGTTATACACTTATTATCATTATTATCATTATCATTAGTAATGTTATTATTACTATTATATTATTATAAGTTTGTATTATCATTATTAAGAATATTATTATTCTAGTTATATTTATTGATAATATTAATTATAATTTATAAAAATAAATATATAAATATAATGAATATACATATAGAGATATATATATAATACAGATTATATATAATATATATGTACGCAGTTATATACAGAGTTATATTTTAAGAAATCATTATTAATTTGTTTTAGATTATTATTATTACTATAATTATTATTATTAATTATTAATATTAATTATGAATATTTATATAAAAAGAAATCGTAAAATTTGATTTGGAATCAAAGTTTGTTTCATGTTCCTTTCAACTTTTAGAGCGTTTTGGATTCTTGTTGAAAATTGATCAATCAATACAGTTAAATGGTACGATTTCTCATAGCAATCTGGGTCTTTATTTATTTTTATTTTTTTTATTTATTTTTTTCTTCCTGAGCTTGAATAAATCGAACGAGTCAACTTCCATTGCTATAAATCAAATTAGTGTCGTTTACTACTCTCACAAGCACTCAGTTATTCACCTTCAACATCATTTACCATTATACATTGCTGCTATTTATAAAATTAATTATGAAAAATCAAAAACAGCTCGTATTACCCTGCTCTCAACAATTTCTACAACAAATCGAATTTGAGTTCCATTTGAAAATCTATAAATGCAGTTTTATTAGCAATCTTTCACTTAAACTATCTGCAAATTTCCAAATTACAATTCCTTCTATCGAATTCGAATTTTTGAGTCAAAGTTTAAGCTTCAAAAAGTCAACATTTGTTCTTCGACTGAATTCGAACTTCCTGTTATGTTTTAAGGTAAATTGATGATCCAGAAAGTTTCTATGAACGAATTAGGACTTATTTCATTTAGGAATCAAAATCTATAACGTCCTAAATTTTAAAAATCAAATTTTTTTTATTAAAACAGTCGCGACTGCTGGGTTGTTTTTTTTTAATTTTTTTTCTCGTTTTCAACTGATTTTAAAATTTGATATTGATTAGTTATCATAATATTGAAGTATCTAAATCTTGTGTTTTGGTTAATGGTTCGATTTTAGTCGACTAAGTTTTTGGAGAAGAAGATGAGACAAAGGGAAACAGATTACAGTTAAATAAAATTAATATAGGGATACTTTCAGAAAAAGCATTGATGGAGGGATGGTTGTGCAGGTGTTTGTGTTAACAACTGGTCGCGGGTTCGAGTCTTGACAAAAGCTTTCTATTATTTTTGAGATCTATTTGATATGAGGTAGTAATTTTATTATTATTATTATTATTATTATTATTATTATTATTATTATTATTATTATTATTATTATTATTATTATTATTATTATTATTATTATTATTATTATTATTATTATTATTATTACTATTACTATTATTATTATTACTACTATTATTATCATTGTTACATTATTATTATTATTGTAATTGTTAAGGATAATATTATGAACTGTGAATTTAGTATGATAGGTAATTTGATTAGTACATAAAGTTTATAAAATATATGAGATAATATGATAAGATAGCTTGAAGATTAGGAATTGAGATGAGTACAAATATATAGTTATATGTAACATATACATATATATTGATGTATAGAAAACTCATAAGGTTAAACTCTAAATGAAATTATTTTTAATATATAACGACTGATATAATCTTAAGGCGTAAATGTTAGTTACATAAAAACTTGGCATATATTAAGGTACAAAATATATTACAACTATAAATGAGAATGATATATATATATATATATATATATATATATATATATATATATATATATATATATATATATATATATATATATATATATATATATATATATATATATATATAGCTTAATATGGATTAATAGAACATTAGTAAAAATAGTAAATATAGTTATAAGCTGTGACTTATAAATATAACTAATGTTTATATATTATATACAAATATATATACTTATATATATGAATAAATATATCCATATATAAGATACATAATTTTTGGATAAAACCTATGCTATCATAATCATCAAGTAATTATAAAATAACATTTTGTATAGATGTACAAGAACTGTATAATGTATTAATAAGTATTTAATAAAATGATATATTTTATACATATAACACAACAAAAATTAATATTATATACAAAATTAATATATGAAACATATATATACTACTAATATACAGAGGGATAAAACTAATAAAGTTATATATATACTTGTTCGATTACAACTATGTATATTAATGAATATACAAATGATATAGGTTCGTGAATCCGAGGCCAACTCTGCATTCTTCAATGTCGTCATATGTATTTTTACTACAAAATACAGTATTGTGAGTTTCATTAATCCCTTTTTAAATGCTTTTGCAATATATATTTTTGGGACTGAGAATACATGCGCAGGTTTTATAACTGTTTTACGAAATAGACACAAGTAATTGAAACTACATTATATGGTTTAATGATCGAAATCGAATATGCCCCTTTTAGTCTGGTAATCTAAGAATTAGGGAACAGACACCCTAATTGACGCGAACTCTAAAGATAGATCTATCGGGCCCAACAAGCCCCATCCAAAGTACCGGATGATTTAGTACTTCGAAATTTATATCGTGTCCGATGGAGGATCCCGAAATGATGGGGATATTCTTATATGCATATTGTGAATGTCGGTTACCAAGTGTTCAATCCATATGAATGATATTTTGTCTCTATGCATGGGACGTATGTTTATGAGAAATGGAAATATGAAATCTTGTGGTCTATTAAAATTATGATATGATTATTTATGCTAAACTAATGAACTCACCAACCTTTTGGTTGACACTTGAAAGCATGTTTATTCTCAGGTACGAAAGAAATCTTCCGCTGTGCATTTGATCATTTAAAAGATATTACTTGGAGTCATTCATGACATATTTCAAAAGACGTTGCATTCGAGTCGTTGAGTTCATCAAGATTATTATTAAGTCAATTATATTTGGATATATTATGAAATGGTATGCATGTCTGTCAACTGTCGATGTAAATGAAAGTTTGTCTTTTAAAAACGAATGCAATGTTTGTAAAATGTATCATATAGAGGTCAAGTACCTCGCGATGAAATCAAATGTTGTGAATCATTTATAATCGATATGGACTTCATCCGGATGGATTAGGACGGGTCCTTTCAAAAAAGTCCACACAAGTCAAAGTCCGAGATCTCTCCGAAATTTTTCGGAGATGCAGAGATCTCTTAAAAAATGTCAAAACGAGATCTCCCCGAGATATGAGTTCTAAACACAACCCGAAAATCATCATCCACCTATTAATACCCACTTGTGAAAATCCTACATAATACATGTGTGACGTCCTCCAGATAGGGCCTGGAAGAATAACGTCACTAATTATATCAAATCACAGTTGTATAAACGAGAACGACTCTACATGAGACGTTTTGTTGAGTTTTGCAGCAGAAGATAAATATGTCTTTAATTGATATGATATGTAATGAAGACTCCAATCATAGCAAGCAATCATCATCAAAGCAGTAGATATACAGCGGAAGCAATACTTAAGTACCTGAGAATAAACATGCTTAAAAAGGTCAACACGAGGTTGAGTGAGTTCATAAGTTTGTCATAAATAATGATTTCAGTAATAGTGTTAGACCACAAGATTTTTTTTCATAAGTAGATCACTCAGATCCAGTCAAGTTGATCTCCCGCAGGATCAAAAAGTTATGTCAGTGCGTGATATTTAGACTAAATGTTGTTTGCCCCGTGATAAGTTGTTCTGTCCTTGTCGTTTTAATTTCATTATTAAGTAATATAAAGACTTAGTCAAATGTATCGGGGACGTTACTCCCGATAGGCCTATCCCCAATAATTAAGAATGCCGCAGCAATTAAAAATATCACTGTAGGGACTTAGTCGGACATAGCCGGGTATATCATAGTTTAACAGTTGGTACTGATATTTAGACTAGACTTTCAAGTTTACCCCGTACAAGTTATCGTTTATACTTATCGGTTGGGGACTTGCTGGTCATAGCCCAACATATCACAGTTTAATAGTTAGTACTGATATTTAGACTAGAATTTCAAGTTTGCCCCGTACAAGTTATCGTTTATACTTGTCAGTTGGGGACTTGCTGGTCATAGCCCAACATATCACAGTTTAATATTTGATACGTGTAAAACAGTTATAAAAGTTGCGCATGTATTCTCAGCCCAAAAATATATAAAAAGGGAGCAGATGAACTCACATTAAATAGCAGTTGAAGTATTCCACGCAAGAAGGAAAGTAAAGCAAGTAAGTGATCTGGATATCAACCTTGAGGTATAACGTTTGATTAGTTAATGTCTAACTTTATGTTTATTAATATAGCAACTATATTGACAGTGACGGTTTTCGAGAAAAGTTCCTATTTCTCAAAAGTTTCTATTTTTGGAAACCTACTATTTATGAAAAACTTCCACTTATAGTAAGCTTCTAGTTTAAGAATGTTCGGGTTATAATTCTTAACAAAGATGTTGTACAATCTCACCCAAACTTCGTCGCTAACATGCAAATCACTCGAATGATCTATTGTTACCGAGCGGCCCAGGATCTCTTGACCAGAATCTAAGTCTTGGCATTTGAGATCCACAAACGTCCCATAATGGTAACAAGGACCACCCTAGGCCACAAGTAGCGTTGATGTTTGTAGTCTTTGTACGCTATCTTTAATTATAACCTTCACGTTAGGTGCGTATATACATGTATATATTCATTAATTCGATTTTAATTATAACTCCTATATATTAATTCATAAAAATACTTTTATAATTTTTAATAACATATATTACTAATTATAACATGTTATTTATTTTAATTTTAATTGCATATAATTTATAACATTATTTACATGTGCCGATAAAAAAAAAAATAAACCGACGTAAATAGTAAAAAGTAAAAAGTAAAAAGTAAAAAGTAAAAAGTAAAAAGTAAGAAAAGAATACTTACTAGTAGTAATTCTTCAAAGAGAGAATGAGAGAAATTTTGGTGTGAGTTTGAATGAGAAATGATGGGTATTTATATTTGAAAAAATTAGGTAAAAATAATAAAATAATTAAAAGAAAAAGAAATATTTTAATTTTTAATGGAATTTTAAAATTCAAAAGTATTAAATGTTAGGTCATGGGATAATGCACAAAATAAAATAATAAAAGTAGTTTTCCATTATAATTTTTAATTAAAAAGTAATTTATTTATTTATTTATTTATTTTATTAAAAAAATCATTTATTTTAAGGATTTGTTTTTATATATTTTTTTTTAAAATAAACAAATTGATTTACTACTTTTCCAAGAATATTTGTCAATATTTTTTTTATTCATAATAACAATACTGATAATAAAGATATTAATTATTGATATCTTGTTTAAAAAGGATATTAATAATAATAATATTAATATATCAAATTAGTGCGTAATTATTTACAAATAATTGTTCGTGAATCGTCGGAATTAGTCGAGGTTAAATGAAATCATATAAAGATTTTTGTTTAAATTTTGCCGGAAATTTACGGGTTGTCATAGTATCCCCCTGTTAATAGAAATTTCGTCCCGAAATTTAGTTGTTGCCATCAGTCGGCGTTGTTTGTAAACAGGTGAGAATATTTTCGTTTTATTTGGTCTTCACGTTCCCAGGTATGCTCGGGGCCTTTCGTGAATTTCAACTAATAGGATATTGTTTTGTTTCTAGCGTTTAAATCTTACGATCCATAAATTCTACGAAGTGCATTTTATTATTAATGCGGAGGTTATCTAAAGGATTTAACAAGAGTGTCATTGATTAGGTTTTCCTCAGAAAGGGATGATGACGTTATACAAGCATTTCAATATACATGAAATGTGTGATGAATAATAGTAAGCTTATTTAAACCTTGAGCGTTTATGCCACAATATTAGGGTAGATAAAACAGAGAAGAGTTCATGAAAATCATAGTCATGAAATTTGATAGAGATCGTCATTCTTTACAACAAGAATGATGAATATGAGTTGAAAATTAGAGTTTTATCGACATTTAATAATATGGATAAAGTAATTCGCTTATAGAAAGAGTATAAACGAAGCTATCGTAAAAGATTGAAATGAGGAAATTAAATGTTCGTCTTAACTTTTGACATAGCTAAAGTTGATTTTCGGAATTTAAGGGTTTTAAAGAAATTTTCATAATCTTTATAAGATTTGATTCTCCGGTAATTACGAAAATTGAGATTTTCTTTGATTAAATGCGGTAAAATTGTCTCGATTGACGTGTCTGGAATTTTGTTATAAATTAGCTTCTTCCGTTTCATTATCTTCACCACTTCTCAATTCATACTTTCTTCCTCAATTCATACTTCCAAAGATTGTGAAAATACTCCATCCAGTTCTTATCCTGGATATTTTTCTGACTATTATTTCAGTCATTCTTCTTTTTTATTTACCACCAGAGGAATTTGTTTTCTTCTACTTTTATCTTAGGATTATAGTGTTTTTAATTCTCCCGTGTCTTTATGTCGCTATACGTATTGATATACATGGTTTGTAGTTTTGGTATCGTTATCGGGCTTTATATTTTCTCTTATATGTCGAAGCTCTTTGCCTTTTTATTCTCCTCTCGACTCCAAGTAAAGCAAGTAATGGTCCAGAATTTGTAGGTATGAAGTTTCGAATGAACATAATGTTCTAAGCAGGAAGGAACGTAATATCATGATTTGATTTGTTATATTACAAGAATTACTGAGGATAAAACTATCAAGAATATATGTTCTTGATATTTTCAGAGATGAAGTAGAATGTAAGAGTCGTGTTACATGGCAAATGATGATTATAACGTCTATGAATCATCATTTTCCATTAAAAATTTAGCATGGCTTACTGTAATATAATCACGTTGGCCTGACGTCATTATATTATACTAACTCATGCTTCAATTCCCAACACTTCTTCAAAACATTTATAATTTAAACTTGAGTATAGAAACTAAAACAGTTTCCTTTATGATGTGATAAAGATATCGCAAGGAGACAGTTAATTGCGGTCAAGAATCGTTATGAAGATGTCTTTAGAAATATAGAGGATATTTATAACGAAAGATACAATGATATCTTAGAATTTCTAAGATCCAATGATGAGGAAAATTCTTCTGTTTCCTCTGCATTTAATGCTACCATATCTGAATCATTGGTTATTAATCCGAGATGGTTTCAAGAAATTTTATTTTTAGATGATTAAACGCTGATTGTAATCGTCAACGGATCTAATGGTTAACGAATAGGCGTTATTGATTTTAAAAGTGATGAATGATAATTTCAGTGGTTTGATGTGATAATTCATTGCAGAATACGAATGAATATAATTCATGAATGTAGTAATCTTTAGGAAGATAACACCTGCTAAAGCTTTACTTGAATTCCGATATGTTAATTTCAGATTGTGTAATTGATTTTGTATGAAAATGATTGTATATCACTGTGAAGGTAGTGAGCATAATTAATGATTTATGAATTGAAATTGAAGAATGTACAGTGTATTAATGTGAGATATAAATATTTCTAGGGTATTACCTACCCGTTAAAATATTTTCACAATTAACAGTTTATACAAAAGAGTTTTAATTACAGTCATTATGAAAATATACATACATATATATTTTCCTTCAGATGTAATCATGGATTTAATGAGTTAATATAATATTAAACTCATTTTATTTACGGTTGAAACGAGAATGAATAATCTCCAAAACCTTAGAGATTTCATAATTGTCGCGAAATATTTCGCTAATGAAGTTATGAATCAATACATTCATTGTTACACTTGATTTATTATGAAATGGAGTTTATTGTGTTGAAGCAGTGATTAACAATTGTTAAGTCATTAACGAAGGGTGTACATCATAGCATATTAGTGATATGAATTAACCAAGTTGTACATACTAGTTGAGATTCACACGTAATTGCTTAGTACAATAAGATTTATTATTGTTCCAAATCATATATATATAAGGTATACATATATAATTCTTCACGAAGAATGAGTCAATACATCTTAGCTCATTATTACTAATATTCCTTGGTATCTATGGGCGTATGATGTTGATGTTTGAGGTACTGAGTGTGATGTTGAGGCGTGGGATGCGGATGTTGTTGCTGGTGGTGATGATGGTACTGTTGGTACTGGTGGTGATACTGGTTATGCTGCTGGTGCTGCTGATGCTTGTAGAATTCGCACCAAATTCTCCAGAGCCACCTCTCGAGCACGAAGCTCATTGACTTCTTCTACTATTCCGGGATGATTGGCGGTTGGAACAAGGGGGTGAATAAGATCTAGAATCTTCGATATTATATATTCGTGATGGGATACCCTGGAAAGAAGAGAGAAAATGGTGTTTCGGACTGGTTCACCGGTAAGCGCTTCAGGTTCTTCTCCAAGAGGTGAATTTGGTTGGTGGAAGGGATCACCTTCTTCTTGCCTCCATTGATTGAGTTGGCTACGAACCCATTCCCAATTCATCCAGAAAAGATGATGGCTGATTGGTTCGTTTGTTCCGATTACGCTGCCGTTGGAGCTCGAAGAGTTCGAGAAATCCATATTATGTGTTTGGGATAGGGTTAGATATGAAATGGGTGTTAAATGCTGAATGATATATTCATCTTATTGAATACGTATATATAGCAAAAAGATTTCCATAATTTACGGAGGGAATTTAGGAAAAGCATTAGACAAAGTCTATTGGGATAGATATGATAAGATATGATTTGTCTATATTCCAATAATGGCAGTATGACGTGTCAAGATTATAAAATGATAAGTATGTAATCTAATAATCTTTCGATTAAAGACTTTCAATTCGTATACTGTGATAACCCAATGACATTTTTCGTTTCGCAAATCGATGCATAAAGGTATAAGGCATATAGATACGTGATATAACAGGGAGTTATATACATTTGAGTATGAATAGTAACAATTATAGGAGTTTCAAAAATCATGGATAATATTTCATGTAATACATATGTAATACACAAAACCATGATAGATGACATAGGAATGTCAAGAATTTCAGAAATCATATCGCATTTAAATGCGGTGGCGTAATTGGATAATACTTAGAAAAGTGAGCAGAGTTCTTAGGTTGGCTTGGCATTCTAAGATAAGTAAAGTTTCTAAAGCATAGTGTAGCATTTAACAGTTAAAGGCAACAAGTAAAGGCACTACGGTCAAGGAAAGTTGTAGTCCTACATTGCTAAGGTACCTAATTGTATAAGGTACACATAAAATGCAATCCTGGTTCTCTACAACAACCTGCTCTGATACCAATCTGTGACGTCCTCCAGATAGGGCCTGGAAGAATAACGTCACTAATTATATCAAATCACAGTTATATAAATGAGAACGACTCTACATGAGACATTTTGTTGAGTTTTGCAGCGGAAGATAAATATGTCTTTAATTGATATGATATGTAATGAAGACTCCAAGCATAGCAAGCAATCATCATCAAAGCAGTAGATATACAGCGGAAGCAATACTTAAGTACCTGAAAATAAACATGCTTAAAAAGGTCAACACGAGGTTGAGTGAGTTCATAGGTTTGTCATAAATAATGATTTCAGTAATAGTGTTAGACCACAAGATTTGTTTTCATAAGTAGATCACTCAGATCCAGTCAAGTTGATTCCCGCAGGATCAAAAAGTTATGTCAGTGCGTGATATTTAGACTAAACGTTGTTTGCCCCGTGACAAGTTGTTCTGTCCTTGTCGTTTTAATTTCATTATTAAGTAATACAAAGACTTAGTCAAATGTATCGGGGACGTTACTCCTGATAGGCCTATCTCCAATAATTAAAAATGCCGCAGCAATTAAAAATATCACTGTAGGGACTTAGTCGGACATAGCCGGGTATAACATAGTTTAACAGTTGGTACTGATATTTAGACAAGACTTTCAAGTTTACCCCATACAAGTTATCGTTTATACTTGTCGGTTGGGGACTTGCTGGTCATAGCCCAACATATCACAGTTTAATAGTTGGTACTGATATTTAGACTAGACTTTCAAGTTTGCCCCGTACAAGTTATCGTTTATACTTGTCAGTTGGGGACTTGTTGGTCATAGCCCAACATATCACATTTTAATATTTGATACGTGTAAAACAGTTATAAAAGTTGCGCATGTATTCTCAGCCCAAATATATATAAAAAGGGAGCAGATGAACTCACATTAAATAGCAGTTGAAGTATTCCACGCAAGAAGGAAAGTAAAGCAAGTAAGTGATCTGGATATCAACCTTGAGGTATAACGTTTGATTAGTTAATGTCTAACTTTATGTTTATTAATATAGCAACTATATTGACAATGACGGTTTTCGAGAAAAGTTCCTATTTCTCAAAAGTTTCTATTTTTGGAAACCTACTATTTATGAAAAACTTCCACTTATAGTAAGCTTCTAGTTTAAGAATGTTCGGGTTATAATTCTTAACAAAGATGTTGTAAAATCTAGCCCAAACTTCGTCGCTAACATGCAAGTCACTCGAATGATCTATTGTTACCGAGCGGCCCAGGATCTCTTGACCAGAATCTAAGTCTTGGCATTCGAGATCCACAAGCGTCCCATAATGGTAACAAGGATCACCCTAGGCCACAAGTAGCGGTGATGTTTGTAGTCTTTGTACACTATCTTTAATTATAACCTTCACGTTAGGTGCGTATATACATATATATTCATTAATTCGATTTTAATTATAACTCCTATATATTAATTCATAAAAATACTTTTATAATTTTTAGTAACATATATTACTAATTATAACATGTTATTTATTTTAATTTTAATTGCATATAATTTATAACATTATTTACATGTTCCGGTAAAAAAATAATAAATCGAAGTAAAAAGTAAAAAGTAAAAAGTAAAAAGTAAGAAAAGAATACTTACTAGTAGTAATTTTTCAAAGAGAGAATGAGAGAAATTTTGGTGTGAGTTTGAATGAGAAATGATGGGTATTTATATTTGAAAAAATTAGGTAAAAAGAATAAAATAATTAAAAGAAAAAGAAATATTTTAATTTTTAATGGGATTTTAAAATTCAAAAGTATTAAATGTTAGGTCATGAGATAATGCACAAAATAAAATAATAAAAGTAGTTTTCCATTATAATTTTTAATTAAAAAGTAATTTATTTATTTATTTATTTATTTTATTAAAAAAATCATTTATTTTAAGGATTTGTTTTTATATATTTTTTTAAAATAAACAAATTGATTTACTACTTTTCCAAGAATATTTGTCAATATTTTTTTTATTCATAATAACAATACTGATAATAAAGATATTAATTATTGATATCTTGTTTAAAAAGGATATTAATAATAATAATATTAATATATCAAATTAATGCGTAATTATTTACAAATAATTATTCGTGAATCGTCGGAATTAGTCGAGGTTAAATGAAATCATATAAAGATTTTTGTTTAAATTTTACCGGAAATTTACGGGTTGTCATAACATGCACATAAACATTCATGATCTTAAATTCATTTTTAAGACCTTATCATAGCACAAACAACTAATTTCACACTTATAAATCATAACTTTAACTATAAAAAACACACTAAAATTCATACCTTTAAACTTAGGGTTTCAAAACCCTAATTTGAGCACCTAAGATGATAAGGATGATGATTTTGTAACTTCTATAAGGTTTGAAGAGATTCAAGAACACCAAGATCGTGATTGCAAGAGATTTTAAGCTTCAATTTTTGGTCACCTCCCCTCCTGCTCGACCTCACTTGGTCACCTCCCCTCCTGCTCGACCTCACATTTACACACAAATATACAGCCCGAAAGTCTAGTGCATCGTTTGATAATGAATCCACCCCGAATCCAGCATATTCTTCCTGGAAAGAAGGTGATCAACGAGCCCTTATCATCATCCAATCTTCTTTAACGGAAGAATCCATGTCCGTTATCCTTGGGTTAACCTCTTCGAAAGCTGTATGGAGTGCTCTTGAGGACTTCTACAGTCATGATTCTACTGAGCGTATGCATACTCTTCGTGACAGTCTTCGACAGCTTACTAAGGGTACGAATTCTGTTTCAGAATATGGTGAGAAATTTAAACTTGTTTGTGATCAGCTTGCAGCAATTGGACATCCGGTTAATGATGTCAATAAAAATCATTGGTTTCTTTGTGGTTTGGGTAGTTCCTTTGAAACATTCTCGACAACTCAACGTACTATTAAACGGCGGCCTTTATTTTGGGATTTATTTTCACATGCAGAGAGTCATGAATTGTTTATGGCTTCGGTTCACAAGTCTTCCCCACCTGCTGCTGCCTTTGTCAGTCAAACTAGACGTGGACAGCCTTTGGTTAATCATGGTTAAAATAAATATCCTACCCGTTCTTATTCCTCCCATGGTCGTGGTCGTGGTCGTGGCTATAGACCACCTTGTTGCCAACTATGTAGACAAGATGGTCACTACGTGAGTCAATGTCCTAAACTCGCAAGCTTTTCTACACGATCTTCTTCTCTTGATGCAAATTTAGCATACGCTTTTCATGCTAATTGTCATGTAACAAATGACTCGCCCGATTGGTATGTTGATTCTGGCACATCCGCTCACATTACTAAATCTTCATCTCATCTGAATGCTTCTATGCCATATACAGGTAACGAACGGGTCATTGTTGGTAATGGTAATTCTTTACCAATTACTCACATCGGCTCGTCTTTTATTAACAAAGATCTTCAACTTCTTGATGTTCTTGTGGTTCCCTATATTACAAATAACTTATTATCTATTAGTAAACTAACTTCTGATAATGTGGTTGACATTTTAATCTCTGATAAATTGTTTACTATTCAGAATCGGCACACAAAGGAGGTTCTAGCAGCAGGTAAACGTCATGAAGATCTTTATGTGCTTGAACGGGGACAAAAGGCTTTCCTATCTACTTTGCATTCATGAAAGTCTAGTGCATCGTTTGAGCTATGGCATAATAGACTAGGGCACATTTCATTCTCTCTTATTAGTTATTTAAATAAAGCAGGTCCGCTTTCAGTTACTTCCTTATTATCGAAACCGCACCTTTGCACATCTTGTCAACTTGCGAAAAGCAAGCATTTACCTTTTATTAATAATGAAAAACGTTCTTTCGTGTTCTAGATCTTGTGTACTGTGATTTATGGGGTCCTGCCCCTATTATCTAATGGGTATCGATATTATGTGATTTTTGTAGATGACTATTCGCGCTTTACTTGGTTCTATCCACTTAAAGAAAAATCTGAATTTTTTATGTGTTTACAGCCTTCATTAATCTTGTGCAGACACAATTTTCATGCAAACTAAAAGTGTTTCAAAGTGATGGATACCGAATTTACTAATAATTGCGTGCGCACTCTTCTTGTGAACAATGGTACTTATCATCGTATGTCTTGCCCATACACGCCTCAACAAAAATGGTCGTGTCGAGCGCAAGCATAGACATATCACGGAAATTGGGCTTGCAATGTTATTGAATGCACATGCTCCAGCTTCTCTTTGGACCGATGCCTTTATCTTAGCAACATACATTATCAATCACACACCTTCTTCCGTGCTGGACTTTAAGTCTCCCTTTGAGTTATTGTTTGATACACCTCCAAATTATGGCAACTTTCGGGTTTTCGGTTGTCGGGTTTTTCCATATCTTCGCGACTACACACCTCATAAGTTGGCTCCTCGTAGTCTAGCATGTGCTTTCATTGGTTACAGCCCACAAGACAAAGGTTATAAGTGCCTTGATATAGCGACTGCACACATTAATATTACGAGGCATGCACAGTTTGATGAGAAGCATTTTCCGTTTTCTGGAAATTTGCCTAGAGTCGATTCTGCTACAAATTTTATTTTCTCAATATAATGAGCCTTCGTGTACGACTGCTTCTTCACCTACAGTGATCAATCCATCATTAACGCCTTCGTCTACAACGATGCAGTCTCAAAATTGTTCCTTATGTGATGATGTTTCCATCTCACCCGCGCCCGATACTGTTTCTCATCAGGCTGTTGCACCTCTGCCAAATCCAGATCCTACGGTTTCCTCTTCGACTGGGGACCCTATGACTACCTAATCCAAATCGGGTGTCTTTAAACCATGTTACATTGTGGATTTTGCAACACTCTCTCATTCACCTCTTCATCATGCGCTTCTAATATCTAAGGAACCCAAAGGATATAAAACCGCACTTAATGATCCGGCATGGTTTCAAGCCATATGTGATGAGATGGCTGCATTAAACCGCAACCACACCTGAACACTTGTTCCAAGACCAAAGTGTGCTATTGTTGTTGGTTCCAAATGGGTATTTCACACTAAATATCACTCTGATAGCTCGGTTGATCAGTTAAAAGCACGTTTAGTTGCTCAAGGCTTTACGCAAATTCCAGGATTGGACTATTCTGTAACTTTTAGTCTTGTGGTTAAAGCCTCTACTGTTCGCATTGTCCTCTCTCTTGCAACATTAAACCGATGGTCCTTGCATCAACTCAATGTGAAAAACACGTTTCTTAATGGTAATTTAACTGAAATAGTTTTCATGGAACAACCACCGGCTTCTCTGATTCACGGTTTCCACTGCATGTGTGCAAGCTCAGAAAGGCGCTTTATAGTCTCAAACAAGCTTGCACGCTTGGTTTCAATGCTTGAGTGATTTTCTTATTCGCCTCGGGTTTTCTTGCAGCTGGGCGGATCCCTCATTGTTTGTTTTTAAGCGTGGTTCTTGTATTCTTTATCTTCTAGATTATGTCGATGACATAATTCTAACCGGTAATGATGAGGGTGCTATTCGTCGGTTTATATCTCAGTTTAACTCTGAGTTTGCTATTAAGGATCTTGGTAAACTAAATTACTTTCTTGGTCTTGAAGTTACATACACACAAATCGGTCTCTTTCTAAGTCAAACTAAATATGCTCGTGATATCTTGGAAAGAGCCGACCTTCTAGATGCAAAGCCTGTTGCTACGCCATTATCTACGACTGACAGCTTTGCGTCTCATGGTGCTTCATATTCGGATCCCACTTTCTATCGCTCTTTGGTGGGTACTCTTCAATATTTGATGATTACTCGCCCCGATATTTCATATGTCATCAACCAAGTAAGCCAGTTTTGCAAGCTCCTCCTACCGTTGAGCATTTTAATGCGGTTAAACGCATTTTATGATATGTTAAAGGTACTTTATCGTATGGCTTAACCTTTACTCATTCACCGCAATCTTCAATTCTTGAATACTCTGACGCGGATTGGGCACATTGTATTGAAACTAGACGCTCTAATTATGGATATTCTATTTTTCTTAGAGGTAACTTGGTTTCCTGGAGTGCAAAGAAGCAACCCACAGTTGCACGTTTCAGCTGTGAATCAGAATATCAGGCATTGGCTAATACAGTCGCGAAAATCGTCTGGATTACTCATTTATTATGTGAATTACATGTGCTTCAACCATTTCGGCCTACTATTTTGTGTGACAATAAGAGCGCCATTTTTATGAGTCAAAATCATGTGTCTCACAAGCACTCTAAATACATTGATATTGATTATCATTTTGTGCAGGAACTCGTCGCTTCTGGACAGTTGTATACTCGGTTTATTCCTACTACTCAGCAACTCGCGGATATCTTCACCAAAAGTCTTCATCGCCCTCTGTTCGAGTCTTTTCGTGACAAGCTACGTGTTGGTCTGTCATCCCTTCGCTTGACGGGGGTATTAACGAGATCAAGAGATAATTGTGTTTCCATATTTAAGTTTTTCTTGTTCCTTAAGAATAGGATTATTTGTTGTATGTTATTATCTCTTTGTAATTTGTTCTATAAATATGAATACATATCAATCCCACAATTGTGGTGAATTATTCTAAATCCTCTCACAGAACCGAATCATTAGGCAAACATGATGAAACAGCAGGGACAGAAACAGGCTGTAAAACCTTCGGTACCTAAGGCTGTTCAACAGGGACAGATTCTTAACACTATGTTCCTCAACTTTAACCCCTATTTGGGTCAGAAACAACATTTAAACCCTCAACTTTTGCAACCTCTAAAGTCCCTAATTGTAGACCAACCTCAACTGATTTAATGTTCTCGACATCATCCAAATCATCCACCTCATTCTCGATCTTGGGTTGATTCAGGTTTCCTTTAACACCATGATCTCCACTGTTAACATTAGAAACATACTCGTTAACACTATCATAATGGTGACCATAAAACGGATGGCCGCAAGAAAAATTTGGTTAGAAAAAGCTAAAAGCTCGGCAAGAAACTCATTTACTTGAAGGTCTGAAGGAACACTAAACTCGTTAACCTAAACGTGACACACCGAGAAAATGTGATCTTTAAGATCTCCCTCCACCGAATCGTGTAAATGTTTTGGATTCCCTGTTTTGACGAAGGCATACAAGGATCCCACATTGCCCCGATTGCTAGAAATCTTTGAGACCCTTAAAACGTCACCAAATAAACTTGCAACCTTTGAGATACTATCATCAGAAACATACGCAACCAGAATTCCCTTTAATTTCACCCAAGTAATCTGGAAGAAACTTCGTGCTAAGTCAGTAAACGGTGAAACAAGCACAAATTCATTCGAGGTGTATGAAAGGACCTTATTGAAGCTGATCACATCTGCGCACTCAATTAACACCCGAACCTGCCTACTTTTCTAACCTTATTAACTGATACCTTCAACTTAATCAAAAAGTATTGAACCTTTAAATCTTCTAAAGGTGTAACAACCCGACATCGCAAAACCGAAACTCGACACACATTTTTTTTAAAACGGACGAGTAAACTGGTCAGGCCAGACGCGCGGTGCGTGCAGCCATGTGCGGCGCGCGTTTACACGCAAAATCAGATCAGGAACAAAGCCTACCGGTTCCTGCATTTTTAACCATTTACGCGGTGCGCACATAGTTGCGCGGCGCGCATCAGTATACAAAAGGGCTGTTTGCCAAATTTTCATATAGAAGGCCAATATTCCAAAACCCAAAACCATACAACGTAAATTTGGTTACAACCCAAAGTAGTTTACATAATTCGAAGATTAGAGTTTATAAAAGGGTACGATGACCCGTACAACACCAAAGTATTTTCGACCCGTAAGTTTAAGTACCAAACAAAAGACTAGCATGGTGTTTGGGATTAAACTACCCAAAACCTAGGTCGAATCACCAAAGCCTCCTCTAACAAATACAAAGAGGTGAAATCTCTAATCCAAGCATATACCCTTGCCCTTGTCCACGCCGGAGCCTAAAAAGGGTAAACAACGAGAGGGTAAGAAAAACGCTTAGTGAATGCAATAGTTATACGCATACATATATAATACACCTACTTGCAACACTTACTCACATACCGCATACATGCTAGCGACACAATTAGCTTACCATCTCAATTACAAAGCTATTAACCTCCAATACCACAAGCTAACACAACAATAGCATATATATATATATATATATATATATATATATATATATATATATATATATATATATATATATATATATATATATATATATATATATATATATATATATACACACATATATAACGCGAACAATATAATATGCTACGCCACAACACATAACCATGGTTAACCAATCGTACAAGGAATGGTACTCGAATTTCCCATCGGTGTTCATAACAACCATTAAAGTACTTAGCACGTCGTACACTAATCCCACGGGTGGCATCTTAGCACATCGATGCTTCACCCCGAGTGGCATCTTAACACGTTGACGCTTCACCCGTGATAGCTCTTAGAGTGGCATCTTAACACGTCGATACTTCACTCCGAGTGGTGTCTTAACACGTCGACACTTCACTCGTCATCATACTTGGGGTGGCATCTTAACACATCGATACTTCACCCCGAGTGGTGTCTTAACACATCGACACTTCACTCGTCACGTGAACATGGTGTCTTAACACATCGACACTTCACATCTCACGCTACACAAATAAATACATTTTATACCTACGCATATAATTATTCCACTCACGTTAAAGCCTTTCGTGAATGATAACCGAGCTTGCAACCTTCAATGTAACGTACCTATTACATTAAGCATATAATCAATCACACAATCAAGTTGGTCAACCAACTCACTCACCATCCTAGTGTCATTTTGACCCATGGTGCAATTTCGACCCATTTGCACCCTTAACCCTAATATTAGGTCAATTCCGCCAAAGCCCTAACACTAGCAAAATATAGTCTTAATACTCTTTTCAACACAAGGTTATTGCATTTTCACACTCATTAAACAACTTAGGTCATCAAAGACCCATTTGACCCATTTCAAGGTCAACACACCCATTTGGGTCATCAACATACCCAAATAACACCCACTTACTAAATATCCAAGTGTGCTAGTGATTAACTAACTATTGAAGACTCATAACACCAATTATCACTTTAAACCCTAGGTTAGTTCTTCTTGAGTCCTCATGACTCAACAAAAGCCCCCAAAATCACCAACAATGGGTTTTATGTTCATCACTAACCCAAAACCCTAACCCTTAAACAAATTAAAATAAGGAAATCAAGGTTAAGACTTACCAACACACTCCAAACGTAGCTAGGGACTAGATGAACAACTTTTAAACTCGAGCTTAGGCAAGATTCTCTCTTTTTCTTCCCCAAAGTGAGCTTTATCTCACTAAAACCTTACTCTCTCTCTAAATTGAATGTGGAAGTGATAAGGTGGATGAAAATGAAGTTATGACACCCACCAAACTGACCTTGGGGCCTTAAACTCGTTCAACATGTGAAACTACCAAAATGCCCCTTTAAAATATCTAAAAAGGACAAAATGAGCTGTCAGCACATTATGCGCGCCGCGCATCCAAGTGCGCACCGCGCACTTTCACTTTTACAGATTCTAGCCTTAATTTATGTATATACAAATGTACAATTCGGATTCGGGTCTTACAACTCTCCCCCACTTGATTCGGATTGCGTCCTCGCAATCCACGCCGCATGACAAGCAGGAAGATATACCAAAAATAAACTCTTCAGATTTTCATGTGAACTCGGAACCCTTTCGATGACGCCATTGGACTTTGAAAGTCCTCACCTCCTTGTTACGCAAAATTTTAACCTTCTTATCAAGGATTGCAATCGGCTCCTCAACATATTCTAACTTGTTGTTCAAGGCGATCTCGTCCAACGGTACCCACGTCGAGTCATCCGCAAGACACTTACGGAGATGGGAAACATGAAATTTTTTTATGGATTCCCGCAAGTTCTTCAGGTAACTCTAGTCTATAAGCAACCTCACCAACACGAGCCAAAACTTTGAAAGGACCAATAAACTGAGGAGCTAACTTTCCTCATTTTCGAAACCGAATAACGCCCGAATCATCTCAATCTTACTATTCATCTCTAAAACCAAATCGGTACTCCCAATTTCCCTTTGACCCACTTCACCCCAACAAATAGGAGTTCGACATCTACGCCCATAAAGCATCTCAAAAGGTGGCATTCCAATACTAGTATGGTAACTATTATTGTACGAGAATTCCACCAAAGGCAAGTGCTCATCCCAACTACCACCGAAATCAATAACACATGCCCTTAACATATCCTCCAACGTTTGATTCGTACGCTCGGTTTGACCGTCTATTTGAGGATGATACGTCGTGCTCATCTTCAATTGAGTACCCATGTCTTCATGAAACTTATTCCAAAACCGAGATGTGAAACGAGTATCTCGATCTGAAATAATGGATATAGGAACCCCATGCCTCGATATTACCTCCTTGATAAACAATTTAGACAAGGTCTCCGACGATATCATTTCTCGAATGGGAAGAAACAAGGCACTCTTCGTCAATCGATCAACTATCACCCAAATCATATCAAATTGGGTTCTCGCCGTCTTTGGTAACTTGATAATGAAGTCCATGGTAATGTGTTCCCATTTTCATTTTGGAACTTCCAACGGTTGTAACTTACCATACGGCTTTTGGTGTTCGGCTTTAACTTAAAAACACGTGACGCTTTGTTCAACATACTTAACAACATCACGTTTCATACTGGGCCACCAATACTCCTTCTTCAAATCAAGGTACATCTTTGTTGCACCGGGATGGACGGAATACTTTGACTTATCTGCTTCATCAAGTAGCACCTTTCGGTAATCTCCCATCCTAGGTACCCACACTCTACCTTGAAAGGACAACAAACTATGTATGATGACCCAGAAATTTTTGACCAAATTTAAACTTTATTTTTTTGTATGATTTCGACACGATAAGCAAAGTCTATTTAATTGAATCTCAATATTTTTGAACTATTTTCATATATTCATGTGACCTTCGACTGTCCCCGATGATTCACGAACTATTGCTTGTAAATATATGGATATATATAAAAATGTGTATATATAAATATATGTATAATGTATATAATAACATGAACATTAATAAACTATTATATACATTTTTTGTTATAAATAAATATGTACAATAAAAATACATTGTAATCAAAACTATTATTTTATATGTATATTTCTTGTATATATATATATATATATATATATATATATATATATATATATATATATATATATATATATATATTTATATATATATATATATTGTTATATATAATTTAACTATTTAATATATATTTATTTGCGTAGTAAATTTTGTTATTTAAAACTGTTTATATATATACATAGTGTATATTGAATATAATTAATTTTGAGATTAAATGGTAAATGTCTGTAACTTTCGGTTGACGTTTAATTATTTTTAAAATAGGTCTAATATATATGTATGAAGTTTAAAAATAAAAGTTGTTTCAAAATTTGATTAAAAAGATAATAGTTTTGATAAATATTTTTTTTACCTTTTCAAACTAAGTTTTTTTTACTCCGTACATATAAATTGGAACAGAAAATAAATAATTATCGAATCTTTTTTATCAGGTTTCAAACAGGTAATGACTGAAATAAATAAATGGACTTAATTTTAAAATATGAGATTTTTCTGAATTAAATTATCCGTAACTGTTTAGCAATGGACACACCCCGTGAAAACTGTCGAGTAAGTTAAATTAAGCGGCTGCTAATGAGATTACTATTCGAATTTACTGTGGTTTCTCTATGAATCATTCATTAATATTATTAAATAATATTTAATACTAATATATTTATATATAACTCCTATATATATATATATATATATATATATATATATATATATATATATATATATATATATATATATATATATATATATGCATATATGTTAAGCTTATCATCCGAAAATCACACAACAACCATGCTCGACCACCACCATCTCCGGTAACCCATCACCACCGGCTGTCTCTGCTGGAAGATGTTCAAAACTCGTCACCACCGTCGATCATTTTCATCATCTCAATTCACCATCATTTGAAAATCGCCACCTTCGACTGTTAAACACAACCGGGAACCACCATCACCATAACCACAAACCATTTCCATCACCACCACCGTGATCTACAGCTAGCCACCATGAACAACCGCCACCCTTACAAACACCAACTCCATCGAACCACCATATCATTTCATATTTCTATTTTCGGTCATCACCACTCGAAACCACACCAACACACCTCTATATTTTTCTTGTTTTCTCTGCATATTCTATTCTCACATGGAACCCAAAACAATCACCCATTTTTATTGTTGCAGCCAAGATCAATATCAAACACCACCTACATGAAACCCACAAGAACGTCATGAACAACCACCTTTTCTGAACCCTCACCCACGATTACAACCACCATCCGCCGCTAGTAACCACACTCACACCATCTCTTGCATCGACAACCCAACAACAACTATGCTCCTGCTCAAATTCTCTTATTTGCAATTTATTCTATTACTACTATATTGTTCTATGGTTCGGTTGTCATCTCAAAAATCCACTATCAAACCCTCTCAAGAACACCATAGTCGAGTTATTTGTTGCTACCCGATTAATCCTGTTGTTGCTACGACTGTTTTATTAACCCACAACCCAAAACCCATCGAAACAAGTCACTGCTGCTATTCTCTTTCTATGTATTATGTTTAACCCGATTAACACCCACCACTAAACCACTATCTCTCTATCTCTTTTTTTTCTGTTTTTCTTTCTGCTTGCTGTCCGAGACTCAACGATCACCATATCACCAATCACATCGAGTTTTAAAACTGCTGCTTAGTTGTTTCTGTGCCCATTTAAAAACGGCCAAAAACTACCACAACCACCATTACGCTATTCTCTTTCTTTTTCTCCCTCTATCATCGTAAACCACCACCTGTAACTTTATTCTTTTTCCTTTCCTTCTTTTTCTGCTGTTTCTATTCGTAGCCCGACACAAACCTTCAATTTCTGATTAGTTTTGCTGTTGTTATACTCTTGTTTGTCTTTATATACCGATTTGATGATGATTATGAATGGCGATGAAGAAGTATTATAATGATACATAAAATAATGGAGATGACGGATCAAGATGAGTATCCTGCTGCGTGTTACTTCTGTTAAAATCAACAACAACGAAACCCACATGTTTTTGCTTTATTTTGTCGGCTAATGTTACTTTATAAAATATCTGAGGAACCGATATGTTTATTAGGTTGATAAAACTTGGGCCAGGTTATTTATATATTGGGCCTGTCAAGTATTGGACTATGATATGTGGGCTGACGGACTGGACTTCTAATTACAAAAGATAATAAACAGATTTAAAGGTTAAAAGGAATTAAGCTGTGATAAATTTCAGAAATGCAAAAAAGCTTAGACGGTTTGGTGTTGTGTGGGTTAAACGAGGGGTCGTGGGTTCGAACCTGGGACGAGGCAGTTTATTTATTATTTTTTTTGGAGCTTTTAAAGGTAGTCTTTTATTATTATTATTATTATTATTATTATTATTATTATTATTATTATTATTATTATTATTATTATTATTATTATTATTATTATTATTATTATTACTATTACTATTAATTACTATTATGATTATGTTAAGAATAAAAAAATAAATATAATTTATGTTAAGGTAAATACAACCGAGAAGATTAATTATATGCACGATTACGATTTATATAATATAAGGATATAGTTATGAGTTGGCATCAGAGCTGGTATAACGCCGTCCATGTGTGGTGGGTTAGTCGTAAAGGAGGTTCTCACAGTGTTACCTGTGACGAAGCATTGGCTCTTACTCCTTGCGATCCCTTACGAGGGTTGGCAGTAGCCGAGAGACAGGCCCTAAAATCAGTATCTGAGGTACACTCAGTGGTCACCAGGCAGTTAGCTGGGAAGGCACTGGGTGAGACGGTGGTTGTCCCCAACTGTATGAAAGGTTTTGACCTCTATATGAGATGTTTTTCAAAGACTGCATTCGTTTTTAAAACAAACCATAACCTTTATTTTATTGACAAGGTTTAAAGGACACCACCTAGATTATCAAAAATGATAATCTAAAAATATCACACTTACACACTACCAATACATATTGGTTTACAATATTAATATGTTACAACAAAGTAAATTTCGAATGCAGTTTAAAACAATATTATACAAGCATGATGACTCCAAATCTTGTCCATATATTAGCATGCAATAGCGAAAGCTCTTAATAATCACCTAAGAATAAACATGCTTTAAACGTCAACAAAAATGTTGGTGAGTTATAGGTTTAACCTATATATTTATCAAATCGTAATAATAGACCACAAGATTTCATATTTCAATACACATCCCATACATAGAGATAAAAATCATTCATAGGGTGAACACCTGGTAATCGACATTAACAAGATGCATATAAGAATATCCCCTATCATTCCGGGACATCCATCCAACATGATAAAATAACATCGAAGTACTAAAGCATCCGCTACAACGGATGGGGTTTGTTGAGCCCAATAGATCTATCTTTAGGATTCGCATCAATTAGTAGACTGGTTTACTAATTCTTAGGTTACCAAGTAAAAGGGACATATTCGACTTCGATCGTTCAACCATAGAAAGTAGTTTCATGTACTTGTGTCTATTTTGTAGATCATTTATAAAACTGCATGTATTCTCATCCCAAAATATTAGATTTTAAAAGTGGGACTATAACTCACTTTCACAAATTTTTACTTCGTCGAGAAATAAAACTTGGCCACTGGTCGATTCACGAACCTATAACAAATATGTACATATATATCAAAGTATATTCAAAATATATTTACAATATTTTTAATACGTTTTAATGTTTTAAGTTTATTAAGTCAGCTGTTCTTGTTAGTAACCTAAAACTAGTTGTCCATAGTTAGATGTACAGAAATAAATTGATATATATTATCTTGACCCAATCCACGACCCAGTGTATACACGTCTCAGGCTGGATCACAAATCAAAGTATATATATTTTTTGGAATCAACCTCAACCCTGTATAGCTAACTCCAACATTACTGCATATAGAGTGTCTATGGTTGTTCCAAATAATATATATAGATGGGTCGATATGATATGTCAAAACATTTGCATACGTGTCTATGGTATCCCAAGATTACATAATATGTTAGAATACATATATAATACAATATAAGTTAGCTAGGATATGATTTGTATAGAATTGTTACAATATTTCTCGTAGCTACAACAATCAAAAAAATATCCAATCTTGTTTTACCCATAACTTCTTCGTTTTAAATCCGTTTTGGGTGAATCAAATTGCTATGGTTTCATATTGAAGTATATTTTATGAATCTAAATAGAAAAAGTATAGGTTTATAGTCAAAAATATAAGTTACAAGTCGTTTTTGTAAGAGGTAGTCATTTCAGTCGAAAGAACGACGTCTTGATGACTATTTTGAAAAACATACTTCCACTTTGAGTTTAACTATGATTTTTGGATATAGTTTCATGTTCATAAGAAAAATCATTTTCCCAGAAGAAAAACTTTTAAATCAAAGATTATCATAGTTTTTAATTATCAAACCCAAAACAGCCCGCGGTGTTACTACGACGGCGTATATCCGGTTTTACGGTGTTTTTGGTGTTTTCAGGTTTTAAATCATTAAGTTAGCATATCATATAGATATATATATCATGTTTTTAGTTGATTTTAAAAGTCAAGTTAGAATGATTAACTTTTTTTTGCGAACAAGTTTAGAATTAACTAAACTATGTTCTAGTGATTACAAGTTTAAACCTTCGAATAAGGTAGTTTTATATATATGAATCGAATGATGTTAAGAACATCATTACTACCTCAAGTTTTGTGGATAAACCTAATGGAAATGAGAAAAATAGATCTAGCTTCAAAGGATCCTTGGATGGCTGGAAGGTTCTTGAAGCAAAATCATGACACGAAAACAAGTTCAAGTAAGATTTCCACTCGAAATAAGATTGTTATAGTTATAGAAATTGAATCAAAGTTTGAATATGAGTATTACCTTGTATTAGAAAGATATCTTACTATAAATAAGAAAGATTTCTTGAGGTTGGATGATGAAATGTCCCGTTCTTATTGATTAAAAACGTTCCATATTAATTGATTTCGTTGCGAGGTTTTGACCTCTATATGAGACGTTTTTCAAAGACTGCATTCATTTTCAAAACAAACCATAACCTTTATTTCATAAATAAAGGTTTAAAAAGCTTTACGTAGATTATCAAATAATGATAATCTAAAATATCGTGTTTACACACGACCATTACATAATGGTTTACAATACAAATATGTTACATCGAAATCAGTTTCTTGAATGTAGTTTTTACACAATATCATACAAACATGGACTCCAAATCTTGTCCTTATTTTAGTATGCAATAGCGGAAGCTCTTAGTATTCACCTGAGAATAAACATGCTTTAAACGTCAACAAAAAATGTTGGTGAGTTATAGGTTTATCCTATATATATCAAATCGTAACAATAGACCACAAGATTTCATATTTCAATACACATCCCATACATAGAGATAAAAATCATTCATATGGTGAACACCTGGTAACCGACATTAACAAGATGCATATATATAAGAATATCCCCATCATTCCGGGACACCCTTCGGATATGATATAAATTTCGAAGTACTAAAGTATCCGGTACTTTGGATGGGGTTTGTTAGGCCCAATAGATCTATCTTTAGGATTCGCGTCAATTAAGGTGTATGTTCCCTAATTCTTAGATTACCAGACTTAATAAAAAGGGGCATATTCGATTTCGATAATTCAACCATAGAATGTAGTTTCACGTACTTGTGTCTATTTTGTAAATCATTTATAAAACCTGCATGTATTCTCATCCCAAAAATATTAGATTTTAAAAGTGGGACTATAACTCACTTTCACAGATTTTTACTGCGTCGGGAAGTAAGACTTGGCCACTGGTTGATTCACGAACCTATAACAATATATACATATATATCAAAGTATGTTCAAATTATATTTACAACACTTTTAATATATTTTGATGTTTTAAGTTTATTAAGTCAGCTGTCCTCGTTAGTAACCTACAACTAGTTGTCCACAGTTAGATGTACAGAAATAAATCGATAAATATTATCTTGAATCAATCCACGATCCAGTGTATACGTATCTCAGTATTGATCACAACTCAAACTATATATATTTTGGAATCAACCTCAACCCTGTATAGCTAACTCCAACATTCACATATAGAGTGTCTATGGTTGTTCCGAAATATATATAGATGTGTCGACATGATAGGTCGAAACATTGTATACGTGTCTATGGTATCTCAAGATTACATGATATACAATACAAGTTGATTAAGTTATGGTTGGAATAGATTTGTTAATAATTTTCACGTAGCTAAAATGAGAAAAATTATCCAATCTTGTTTTACCCATAACTTCTTCATTTTAAATCCGTTTTGAGTGAATCAAATTGCTATGGTTTCATATTGAACTCTATTTTATGAATCTAAAAAGAAAAAGTATAGGTTTATAGTCGGAAAAATAAGTTACAAGTCATTTTTGTAAAGGTAGTCATTTCAGTCGAAAGAACGACGTCTAGATGACCATTTTAGAAAACATACTTCCACTTTGAGTTTAACCATAATTTTTGGATATAGTTTCATGTTCATAATAAAAATCATTTTCCCAGAATAACAACTTTTAAATTAAAGTTTATCATAGTTTTTAATTAACTAACCCAAAACAGCCCGCGGTGTTACTACGACGGCGTAAATCCGGTTTTACGGTGTTTTTCGTGTTTCCAGGTTTTAAATCATTAAGTTAGCATATCATATAGATATAGAACAAGTGTTTAGTTGATTTTAAAAGTCAATTTAGAAGGATTAACTTTTATTTGCGAACAAGTTTAGAATTAACTAAACTATGTTCTAGTGATTACAAGTTTAAACCTTCGAATAAGATAACTTTATATGTATGAATCGAATGATGTTATGAACATCATTACTACCTCAAGTTCCTTGGATAAACCTACTGGAAACAAGAAAAATGGATCTAGCTTCAAAGGATCCTTGGATGGCTTGAAAGTTCTTGAAGCAGAATCATTACACGAAAACAATTTCAAGTAAGATTTCCACTCGAAATAAGATTGTTATAGTTATAGAAATTGAATTAAAGTTTGAATATGATTATTACCTTGTACTAGAAAGATAACCTACTGTAAGTAACAAAGGTTTCTTGATCTTGGATGATTACTTGGAATGGATTTAGAAAACTTGGAAGTAAACTTGCAATCTTGGAAGTATTCTTGATTTTATGAAACTAGAACTTTTGGAATTTATGAAGAACACTTAGAACTTGAAGATAGAACTTGAGAGAGATCAATTAGATGAAGAAAATTGAAGAATGAAAGTGTTTGTAGGTGTTTTTGGTCGTTGGTGTATGGATTAGATATAAAGGATATGTAATTTTGTTTTCATGTAAATAAGTCATGAATGATTACTCATATTTTTGTAATTTTATGAGATATTTCATGCTAATTGCCAAATGATGGTTCCCAAATGTGTTAGGTGACCCACATGGGCTGCTAAGAGCTGATCATTGGAGTGTATATACCAATAGTACATACATCTAAAAGCTGTGTATTGTACGAGTACGAATACGGGTGCATACGAGTAGAATTGTTGATGAAACTGAACGAGGATGTAATTGTAAGCATTTTTGTTAAGTAGAAGTATTTTGATAAGTGTCTTGAAGTCTTTCAAAAGTGTATGAATACATATTAAAACACTACATGTATATACATTTTAACTGAGTCGTTAAGTCATCGTTAGTCGTTATATGTAAATGTTGTTTTGAAACCTTTAGGTTAACGATCTTGTTGAATGTTGTCAACCCATTGTTTATTATAACAAATGAGATGTTAAATTGTTATATTATATTGATATTATGATATATAATATATCTTAGTATGATATATATACAGTTAAATGTCGTTACAACGATAATCGTTACATATATGTCTCGTTTCGAAATCATTAAGTTAGTAGTCTTATTTTTACATATGTATTTCATTGTTAATACACTTAATAATATATTTACTTATCATTTAACATAATTAACCAAGTGTATCAATATCTTAATATGATTCATATGTACCTAGTAAGACGTTGTTATAACGATAATCGTTATATATATCGTTTTCGAGTTTCTTAAATTAATAGTCTCATTTTTATGTATATAACTCATTGTTAAAATACCTAATGAGATACATACTTATAATAAAATCATGTTAACTATATATATAACCATATATATGTCATCGTATAGTTTTTACAAGTTTTAACGTTCATGAATCACCGGTCAACTTGGGTGGTCAATTGTCTATATGAAACCTATTTCAATTAATCAAGTCTTAACAAGTTTGATTGATTAACATGTTGGAAACACTTAATCATGTAAATAACAATTTCATTTAATATATATAAACATGGAAAACTTCGGTACCTACCCGTTAAATAAATTTCGTCCCGAAATTTTAAGCAGTTGGAGGTGTTGACGTATCTTCTGGAAATAAATGCGGGTATTTCTTCTTCATCTGATCTTCACGCTCCCAGGTGAACTCGGGTCCTCTACGAGCATTCCATCGAACCTTAACAATAGGTATCTTGTTTTGTTTAAGTCTCTTAACCTCACGATCCATTATTTCGACGGGTTCTTCAATGAATTGAAGTTTTTCATTGATTTGGATTTCATCCAACGGAATAGTGAGATCTTCTTTAGCAAAACATTTCTTCAAATTTGAGACGTGGAAAGTGTTATGTACAGCCGCGAGTTGTTGAGGTAGCTCCAGTTGGTAAGCTACTGGTCCGACACGATCTATAATCTTGAATGGTCCAATGTACCTTGGATTTAGTTTCCCCCGTTTACCAAATCGAACAACGCCTTTCCAAGGTGAAACCTTAAGCATGACCATTTCTCCAATTTCAAACTCTATATCTTTTCTTTTACTGTCCGCGTAGCTCTTTTGTCGACTCTGGGCGGTTTTCAATCTTTGTTGAATTTGGATGATTTTCTCGGTAGTTTCTTGTATTATCTCCGGACCCGTAATCTGTCTATCCCCCACTTCACTCCAACAAATCGGAGACCTGCACTTTCTACAATAAGTACTTCAAACGGCGCCATCTCAATGCTTGAATGGTAGCTGTTGTTGTAGGAAAATTCTGCTAACGGTAGATGTCGATCCCAACTGTTTTCGAAATCAATAACGCAAGCTCTTAGCATGTCTTCAAGCGTTTGTATCGTCCTTTCGCTCTGCCCATCAGTTTGTGGATGATAGGCAGTACTCATGTCTAGACAAGTTCCCAATGCTTGCTGTAATGTCTGCCAGAATCTTGAAATAAATCTGCCATCCCTATCAGAGATAATAGAGATTGGTATTCCATGTCTGGAGAAGACTTCCTTCAAATACAGTCGTGCTAACTTCTCCATCTTGTCATCTTCTCTTATTGGTAGGAAGTGTGCTGACTTGGTGAGACGATCAACTATTACCCAAATAGTATCATAACCACTTGCAGTCCTTGGCAATTTAGTAATGAAATCCATGGTAATGTTTTCCCATTTCCATTCCGGGATTTCAGGTTGTTGTAGTAGACCTGATGGTTTCTGATGTTCAGCTTTGACCTTATAACACATCAAACATTCTCCTACATATTTAGCAATATCGGCTTTCATACCTGGCCACCAAAAATGTTTCTTAAGATCCTTGTACATCTTCCCCGTTCCAGGATGTATTGAGTATCTGGTTTTATGAGCTTCTCTAAGTACCATTTCTCTCATATCTCCAAATTTTGGTACCCAAATTCTTTCAGCCCTATACCGGGTTCCGTCTTCCCGAATATTAAGATGCTTCTCCGATCCTTTGGGTATTTCATCCTTTAAATTTCCCTCTTTTAAAACTTCTTGTTGCGCCTCCTTTATTTAAGTAGTAAGGTTAGTGTGAATCATTATATTCATAGATTTTACTCGAATGGGTTCTCTGTCCTTTCTGCTCAAGGCATCGGCTACCACATTTGCCTTCCTCGGGTGGTAACGAATCTCAAAGTCGTAATCATTCAACAATTCAATCCACCTACGCTGCCTCATATTCAGTTGTTTCTGATTAAATATGTGTTGAAGAATTTTGTGGTCGGTATATATAATACGTTTGACCCCATATAAGTAGTGCCTCCAAGTCTTTAATGCAAAAACAACCGCGCCTAATTCCAAATAATGCGTCGTATAATTTTGCTCGTGAATCTTCAATTGTCTAGACGCATAAGCAATCACCTTCGTCCGTTGCATTAATACACAACCGAGACCTTGCTTTGATGCGTCACAATAAATCACAAAATCATCATTCCCTTCAGGCAATGACAATATAGGTGCCGTAGTTAGCTTTTTCTTCAATAATTGAAACGCCTTCTCTTGTTCATCCTTTCATTCAAATTTCTTCCCTTTATGCGTTAATGCAGTCAAGGGTTTTGCTATTTTGGAGAAATCTTGGATGAATCTTCTGTAGTAACCAGCCAATCCTAAAAATTGACGTATATGCTTCGGAGTTTTTGGGGTTTCCCACTTTTCAACAGTTTTGATCTTTGCCGGGTCCACCTGTATACCTTCTTTGTTCACTATGTGACCGAGGAATTGAACTTCTTCCAACCAAAATGCACACTTTGAAAACTTAGCGTACAGTTTTTCTTTCCTCAATACTTCTAGCACTTTTCTCAAATGTTCTTCGTGCTCTTGATCATTCTTTGAGTAAATAAGTATGTCATCGATGAAAACAATGACAAACTTGTCAAGATATGGCCCACACACTCGGTTCATAAGGTCCATGAACACAGCTGGTGCGTTAGTCAATCCAAACGGCATAACCATAAACTCGTAATGACCATAACGCGTCCTAAAAGCAGTTTTTGGAATATCATCCTCCTTTACTCGCATTTGATGATATCCAGAACGTAAATCGATCTTCGAATAAACCGGCGAGCCTTGTAGTTGATCAAATAAGTCGTCAATTCTCGGCAGTGGATAACGGTTTTTGATGGTAAGTTTGTTCAACTCTCTGTAGTCAATACACAACCAAAATGTACCATCCTTCTTCTTGACAAACAAAACAGGAGCTCCCCATGGTGATGTGCTTGGTCGAATGAAACCACGTTCTAATAGTTCTTGCAGTTGGCTTTGCAGTTCTTTCATCTCGCTGGGTGCGAGTCTATAAGGAGCACGAGCTATTGGTGCAGCTCCTGGTACAAGATCTATTTGAAATTCAACAGATCGATGTGGAGGTAGTCCCGGTAATTCTTTCGGAAATACATCGGAAAATTCTTTTACGACGGGAACATCATTGATGCTCTTTTCTTCAGTTTGTACTTTCTCGACGTATGCTAGAACAGCATAGCAACCTTTTTTTATTAGTTTTTGTGCCTTCAAATTACTAATAAGATGTAGCTTCATGTTGCCCTTTTCTCCGTACACCATTAAGGGTTCTCCTTCTTCTCGTACAATGCGAATTGCATTTTTATAACATAAGATCTCTGCTTTCACCTTCTTCAGCCAGTCCATGCCAACTATTACATCAAAACTCCCTAACTCTACTGGTATTAAATCAATCTTAAATATTTCGCTATCCAGTTTAATTTCTCGATTCCGGCATATATTATCTGCTGAAATTAATTTACCGTTTGCTAATTCGAGTAAAAATTTACTATCCAACGGCGTCAATGGACAACTTAATTTAGCACAAAAATCTCTACTCATATAGATTCTATCCGCACCCGAATCAAATAAAACGTAAGCAGATTTATTGTCAATAAGAAACGTACCCGTAACAAGCTCCGGGTCTTCCTGTGCCTCTGCCGCATTAATATTGAAAACTCTTCCGCGGCCTTATCCATTCGTGTTCTCCTGGTTCGGGCAATTTCTAATAATGTGGCCCGGTTTTTCACATTTATAACAAACTACGTTGGCATAACTTGCTCCGACACTACTTGCTCCACCATTACTCGTTCCGACACCATTTGTTCCTTTCGTTCTGTTAACCCCTGGTCCGTAGACCTCACACTTCGCCGCGCTATGACCATTTCTTTTACACTTGTTGCAAAATTTGGTGCAGAACCCCGAGTGATACTTTTCACACCTTTGGCATAGCTTCTTCTGATTGTTGTTGTTATTGCGGTTGTTATTGTTGTTGGGATGATTGTTGTAGTTGCTGTTGTTGTTGTTGTTGTTGTTGTTGTTGTTGTTGTTGGGCCGTTTGTTGTAGTTGTGATTGATGTTGCAATTGTTGGGATAATTGTTGCGATTATTATTGTAATTGTTGTTGTTGTTGTATTGGTGATTCTTATCACCGTTTTCCTCCCACTTTCTTTTGACTTGCTTCACATTGGCCTCTTCAGCCGTCTGTTCTTTAATTCTTTCCTCAATCTGGTTCACTAGTTTGTGAGCCATTCTACATGCCTGTTGTATGGAGGTGGGCTCGTGTGAACTTATATCTTCTTGGATTCTTTCCGGTAATCCTTTCACAAACGCGTCGATCTTCTCTTCCTCATCTTCGAACGCTCCCGGACACAATAGGCACAATTCTGTGAATCGTCTTTCGTACGTGGTAATATCAAATCCTTGGGTTCGTAACCCTCTAAGTTCTGTCTTGAGCTTATTGACCTCGGTTCTGGGACGGTACTTCTCGTTCATCAAGTGCTTGAATGCTGACCACGGTAGTGCGTACGCATCATCTTGTCCCACTTGCTCTAGATAGGTATTCCACCATGTTAACGCAGAACCTGTGAAGGTATGTGTAGCGTACTTCACTTTGTCCTCTTCAGTACACTTACTTATGGTAAACACCGATTTGACCTTCTCGGTCCACCGTTTCAATCCGATCGGTCCTTCGGTTCCATCAAATTCCAAAGGTTTGCAGGCAGTGAATTCTTTGTAGGTGCATCCTACACGATTTCCTGTACTGCTAGATCCAAGGTTATTGCTGGTATGTAGCGCTGCCTGTACTGCGGCTATGTTTGAAGCTAGAAAAGTACGAAATTCCTCTTCATTCATATTCACGGTGTGTCGAGTAGTCGGTGCCATTTCCTTCAAAATAGTCAAATGGAACAAGTTAATCATACAGAATATTAAGAGTAGTTAATAGTATTTCGTAGCATAATATGAACTCATTTATAAAAGCTTTTTCTTCATATTAGCATTTTATAAGTTTAAATTCGGGTAGTACCTACCCGTTAAGTTCATACTTAGTAGCTAATATACAATTCAACTACTACAATTCTATATGAAAAACTGATTATAATAATATTTCGCGTTCAAACTTTTATACAATATTTTACAAACTTACAATACCGCTTATTTTACATAAAGCATGAAATATAGCACACAATAACTTTGATACAAGATAGTTGTGAAGATAATTCTAGCTAGTACACAAGTCGTTCAGCAAAGGCAATAAAGACACGTAATTCATACGTCTAGAAACAAGTCATGCATTCTGGTTTTACTAAGACTACTTCCCATCCTTGATCTTGTGGAACATAACCGTTATGGCCGTTGATAAGACAACGTGTTGTAACGTCGTCAAAGGGACAAGGGTTACGTAATGACCAACAGTCTCGTAATAACCTAAAAACCTCATTTCTTACCCCAATTACCGACTCCGTCACTTGTGGGAACGTTTTGTTTAATAGTTGTTACCCGATGTTCTTTTTCTCACTTAGGTGAGAAGCGAACATTACTAACCCGTAAGCATAGCATGCTTCTTTATGTTGCATGTTAGCCGCTTTTTCTAAATCATGAAGTCCTATATTCGGATACATTGAGTCAAAATAATTTCTTAACTCGTTGCGTAAAATAGCATTTGGGTTCCCCGCAATATATGCGTCAAAGTAAACACATCGTAACTTATGGGTTTCCCAATGTGATATCCCCCATCTTTCAAACAAAAGTCTCTTATAAACCAAGACATTCTTGGAACGTTCTTCGAAATGTCTTACAAACTGATTTCGCCGTAAATAGTTGTGCCGAAGAATTCTGACCGACTCTAGACAAGATTTCATCAATCATGTCTCCGGGTAGGTCTCTTAAAATATTGGGTTGTCTATCCATTTTGTGTTTTTATACTGTAAAATAGACAAGAGTTAGATTCATAAAAAAAATACTTATTAATACAGGCAATTTTTACATATATCATAAAGCATAAGCACACTATATTACATATATTACACCACACGAATACAACTATCTTATTCCGACTCGCTCGTTTCTTCTTCTTCGGTTTTGGTTCGTTTTGCCAAGTTTCTAGGGATATATGATGTTCCCCTAATACGAGCTGTCTTTTTCCACAACGGTTTAGAAAAACCTGGTGGTTTAGAGGTTCCCGGGTCATTGTTACAACTTAAGGGCTTCGGGGGTTGACGATACATATAAAGTTCATCGGGGTTGGAATTAGATTTCTCTATTTTTTTGCCCTTTCCCTTATTATTTTCTTTTGCCTTTTTAAATTCAGTTGGGGTAATTTCTATAACATCATCGGAATTCTCATCGGAATCCGATTTATCGGAGAATTGGTAATCCTCCCAATATTTTGCTTCCTTGGCGGAAACACCATTGACCATAATTAACCTTGGTCGGTTGGTTGAGGATTTTCTTTTACTTAACCGTTTTATTATTTCCCCCACCGGTTCTATTTCCTCCTCCGGTTCCTCCTCTTCCGGTTCTGATTCTTCTTCCGGTTCTGATTCTTCTCCCGGTTCTTCTTTCGCAACTTGTGAATCAGTCCAATATATATTCGACTCTTCTTTATTATTAGGTGAGTCAATGGGATTTGTGCTAGAGGTAGACATCTATCACACAATATCAAACATGTTAAGAGATTAATATATCACATAATATATACATGTTAATAATATATAGTTTCCAACAAAAATGTTAAGCAATCATTTTTAAAGAAAACACGGTCGAAGTCCAGACTCATTAATGCATCCTAATAAACTCGATAAGACACACTAATGCAAATTTTCTGGTTCTCTAAGACCAACGCTCGGATACCAACTGAAATGTCCCGTTCTTATTGATTAAAAATGTTTCATATTAATTGATTTCGTTGCGAGGTTTTGACCTCTATATGAGACGTTTTTCAAAGACTGCATTCATTTTCAAAACAAACCATAACTTTTATTTCATAAATAAAGGTTTAAAAAGCTTTACGTAGATTATCAAATAATGATAATCTAAAATATTGTGTTTACACACGACCATTACATAATGGTTTACAATACAAATATGTTACATCGAAATCAGTTTCTTGAATGCAGTTTTTACACAATATCATACAAACGTGGACTCCAAATCTTGTCCTTATTTTAGTATGCAATAGCGGAAGCTCTTAGTATTCACCTGAGAATAAACATGCTTTAAACGTCAACAAAAAATGTTGGTGAGTTATAGGTTTAACCTATATATATCAAATCGTAACAATAGACCACAAGATTTCATATTTCAATACACATCCCACACATAGAGATAAAAATCATTCATATGGTGAACACCTGGTAACCGACATTAACAAGATGCATATATATATATAAGAATATCCCCATCATTCCGGGACACCCTTCGGATATGATATAAATTTCGAAGTACTAAAGCATCCGGTACTTTGGATGGGGTTTGTTAGGCCCAATAGATCTATCTTTAGGATTCGCGTCAATTAGGGTGTCTGTTCCCTAATTCTTAGATTACCAGACTTAATAAAAAGGGGCATATTCGATTTCGATAATTCAACCATAGAATGTAGTTTCACGTACTTGTGTCTATTTTGTAAATCATTTATAAAACCTGCATGTATTCTCATCCCAAAAATATTAGATTTTAAAAGTGGGACTATAACTCACTTTCACAGATTTTTACTTCGTCGGGAAGTAAGACTTGGCCACTGGTTGATTCACGAACCTATAACAATATATACATATATATCAAAGTATGTTCAAAATATATTTACAACACTTTTAATATATTTTGATGTTTTAAGTTTATTAAGTCAGCTGTCCTCGTTAGTAACCTACAACTAGTTGTCCACAGTTAGATGTACAGAAATAAATAGATAAATATTATCTTGAATCAATCCACGACCCAGTGTATACGTATCTCAGTATTGATCACAACTCAAACTATATATATTTTGGAATCAACCTCAACCCTGTATAGCTAACTCCAACATTCACATATAGAGTGTCTATGGTTGTTCCGAAATATATATAGATGTGTCGACATGATAGGTCGAAACATTGTATACATGTCAATGGTATCTCAAGATTACATGATATATAATACAAGTTGATTAAGTTATGGTTGGAATAGATTTGTTACCAATTTTCACGTAGCTAAAATGAGAAAAATTATCCAATCTTGTTTTACCCATAACTTCTTCATTTTAAATCCGTTTTGAGTGAATCAAATTGCTATGGTTTCATATTGAACTCTATTTTATGAATCTAAACAAAAAAAGTATAGGTTTATAGTCGGAAAAATAAGTTACAAGTTATTTTTGTAAAGGTAGTCATTTTAGTCGAAAGAATGATGTCTAGATGACCATTTTTGAAAACATACTTCCACTTTGAGTTTAACCATAATTTTTGGATATAGTTTCATGTTCATAATAAAAATCATTTTCCCAGAATAACAACTTTTAAATCAAATTTTATCATAGTTTTTAATTAACGAACCCAAAACAGCCCGCGGTGTTACTACGACGGCGTAAATCTGGTTTTTCGGTGTTTTTCGTGTTTCCAGGTTTTAAATAATTAAGTTAGCAAATCATATAGATATAGAACAAGTGTTTAGTTGATTTTAAAAGTCAAGTTAGAAGGATTAACTTTTATTTGCGAACAAGTTTAGAATTAACTAAACTATGTTCTAGTGATTACAAGTTTAAACCTTCGAATAAGATAGCTTTATATGTATGAATCGAATGATGTTATGAACATAATTACTATCTCAAGTTCCTTGGATAAACCTACCGGAAATAAGAAAAATGGATCTAGCTTCAAAGGATCCTTGGATGGCTTGAAAGTTCTTGAAGCAGAATCATGACACGAAAACAATTTCAAGTAAGATTTCCACTCGAAATAAGATTGTTATAGTTATAGAAATTGAATTAAAGTTTGAATATGATTACTACCTTATATTAGAAAGATAACCTACTGTAAGTAACAAAGGTTTCTTGATCTTGGATGATTACTTGGAATGGATTTAGAAAACTTGGAAGTAAACTTGCAATCTTGGAAGTATTCTTGATTTTATGAAACTAGAACTTTTGGAATTTATGAACAACACTTAGAACTTGAAGATAGAACTTGAGAGAGATCAATTAGATTAAGAAAATTGAAGAATGAAAGTGTTTGTTGGTGTTTTTGGTCGTTGGTGTATGGATTAGATATAAAGGATATGTAATTTTGTTTTCATGTAAATAAGTCATGAATGATTACTCATATTTTTGTAATTTTATGAGATATTTCATGCTAATTGCCAAATGATGGTTCCCACATGTGTTAGGTGACCCACTTGGGCTGCTAAGAGCTGATCATTGGAGTGTATATACCAATAGTACATACATCTAAAAGCTGTGTATTGTACGAGTACGAATACGGGTGCATACGAGTAGAATTGTTGATGAAACTGAACGAGGATGTAATTGTAAGCATTTTTGTTAAGTAGAAGTATTTTGATAAGTGTCTTGAAGCCTTTCAAAAGTGTATGAATACATATTAAAACACTACATGTATATACATTTTAACTGAGTCGTTAAGTCATCGTTAGTCGTTATATGTAAATGTTGTTTTGAAACCTTTAGGTTAACGATCTTGTTGAATGTTGTTAACCCATTGTTTATTATAACAAATGAGATGTTAAATTGTTATATTATCATGATATTATGATATATAATATATCTTAGTATGATATATATACAGTTAAATGTCGTTACAACGATAATCGTTACATATATGTCTCGTTTCGAAATCATTAAGTTAGTAGTCTTATTTTTACATATGTATTTCATTGTTAATTCACTTAATAATATATTTACTTATAATTTAACATAATTAACCAAGTGTATCAATATCTTAATATGATTCATATGTACCTAGTAAGACGTTGTTATAACGAT
Organism: Rutidosis leptorrhynchoides; assembly: GCF_046630445.1. Lineage (NCBI taxonomy): Eukaryota > Viridiplantae > Streptophyta > Magnoliopsida > Asterales > Asteraceae > Rutidosis > Rutidosis leptorrhynchoides. Next base: position 53,144,535 of record NC_092338.1, read on the forward strand.
AATCGTTATATATATCGTTTTCGAGTTTCTTAAATTAATAGTCTCATTTTTATGTATATAACTCATTGTTAAAATACCTAATGAGATACATACTTATAATAAAATCATGTTAACTATATATATATAACCATATATATGTCATCGTATAGTTTTTACAAGTTTTAACGTTCGTGAATCACCGGTCAACTTGGGTGGTCAATTGTCTATATGAAACCTATTTCAATTAATCAAGTCTTAAAAAGTTTGATTGCTTAACATGTTGGAAACACTTAATTATGTAAATAACAATTTCATTTAATATATATAAACATGTAAAAGTTCGGGTCACTACAGATGATCACTTTACAAGATTGGAAGTAAGCTAGCAAACTTGGAAGTATTCTTGATTTTTTGAAACTAGAACTTATAGAATTTATGAAGAACACTTAGAACTTGAAGATAGAACTTGAGAGAGATCAATTAGATGAAGAAAATTGAAGAATGAAAGTGTTTGTAGGTGTTTTTGGTCGTTGGTATATGGATTAGATATAAAGGATGTGTAATTTTGTTTACATGTAAATAAGTCATGAATGATTACTAATATTTTTGTAATTTTATGAGATATTTCATGCTAGTTGCCAAATGATGGTTCTCACATGTGTTAGGTGACTCACATGGGCTGCTAAGATCTGATCATTGGAGTGTATATACCAATAGTACATACATCTAAAAGATGTGTATTGTACGAGTACAAATACGGGTGCATACGAGTAGAATTGTTGATGAAACTGAATGAGGATGTAATTGTAAGCATTTTTGTTAAGTAGAAGTACTTTGATAAGTGTCTTGAAGTCTTTCAAAAGTGTATGAATACATATTAAAACACTACATGTAAATACATTTTAACTGAGTCGTTAAGTCATCGTTAGTCGTTACATGTAAATGTTGTTTTAAAACCTTTAGGTTAACGATCTTGTTAAATGTTGTTAACCCATTGTTTATTATATTTAAAGAGGTTTTAAATTGTTACATTATCATGATATTATGATATATAATATATCTTAGTATGATATATATACAGTTAAATGTCGTTACAACGATAATCGTTACGTATATGTCTCGATTCGAAATCATTAAGTTAGTAGTCTTATTTTTACATATGTAGTTCATTGTTAATACACTTAATGATATATTTACTTATCATTTAACATAATTAACCAAGTGTATCAATATCTTAATATGATTCATATGTACTTAGTAAGACGTTGTTATAACGATAATTGTTATATATATATATATATATATCGTTTTTGAGTTTCTTAATTCAATAATCTTATTTTTATGTACATAACTCATTGTTAAAATACCTAATGAGATACTTACTTATTATAATATCATGTTAACTATATATATAACCATATATATGTCATCATATAGTTTTTACAAGTTTTAACGTTCGTGAATCACCGGTCAACTTGGGTGGTCAATTGTCTATATGAAACCTATTTCAATTAACCAAGTCTTAACAAGTTTGATTGCTTAACATGTCGGAAACACTTAATCATGTAAATAACAATTTCATTTAATATATATAAACATGGAAAATTTCGGGTCACTACAGTACCTACCCGTTAAATAAATTTCGTCCCGAAATTTTAAACGGTTGGAGGTGTTGACGTATCTTCTGGAAATAAGTGTGGGTATTTCTTCTTCATCTGATCTTCTCATTCCTAGGTGAACTCAGGTCCTCTATGAGCATTCCATCAAACCTTAACAATTGGTATCTTGTTTTGCTTAAGTCTTTTAACCTCACGATCCATTATTTCGACGGGTTCTTCGACGAATTGAAGTTTTTCGTTGATTAGGATTTCATCTAACGGAATAGTGAGATCTTCTTTAGCAAAACATTTCTTCAAATTTGGGATGTGGAAAGTGTTATGTACAGTAGCGAGTTGTTGTGGTAATTTAAGTCGGTAAGCTACTGGTCCGACACGATCAATAATCTTGAATGGTCCTATATACCTTGGATTTAATTTCCCTCGTTTGCCAAATCGAACAACGCCTTTCCAAGGTGCAACCTTAAGCATGACCATCTCTCCAATTTCAAATTCTATATCTTTTCTTTTAATGTCAGCGTAGCTCTTTTGTCTACTTTGGGCGGTTTTCAACCGTTGTTGAATTTGGATGATCTTCTCGGTAGTTTCTTGTATTATCTTCGGACCCGTAATCTGTCTATCCCCCACTTCACTCCAACAAATCAGAGACCTGCACTTTCTACCATAGAGTGCTTCAAACGGCACCATCTCAATGCTTGAATGGTAACTGTTGTTGTAGGAAAATTCTGCTAACGGAAGGTGTCGATCCCAATTGTTTCCGAAATCAATAACACATTCTCGTAGAATGTCTTCAAGCGTTTGTATCGTCCTTTCACTCTGCCCATCAGTTTGTGGATGATAAGCAGTACTCATGTCTAGACGAGTTCCTAATGCTTGCTATAATGTCTGCCAGAATCTTGAAAGAAATCTGCCATCCTTATCAGAGATAACAGAGATTGGTATTACATGTCTGGAGATGACTTCCTTCAAATACAATCGTGTTAACTTCTCCATCTTGTCATCTTCTCTTATTGGTAGGAAGTGTACTGATTTGGTGAGACGATCAACAATTACCCAAATAGTATCAAAACCACTTGCAGTCCTTGGCAATTTAGTGATGAAATCCATGGTAATGTTTTCCCATTTCCATTCTGGGATTTCGGGTTGTTGAAGTAGAGCTGATGGTTTCTGATGCTCAGCTTTGACCTTAGAACACGTCAAACATTCTCCTACGTATTTAGCAACATTGGCTTTCATACCCGGCCACCAAAAATGTTTCTTGAGATCCTTGTACATCTTCCCCGTTCCAGGGTGTATTGAGTATCTGGTTTTATGAGCTTCTCTAAGTACCATTTCTCTCAGATCTCCGAATTTTGGTACCCAAATTCTTTCAGCCCTATACCGGGTTCCGTCTTCCCGAATATTAAGATACTTCTCCGATCCTTTGGGTATTTCATCCTTTAAATTTCCCTCTTTTAAAACTCCTTGTTGCGCCTCCTTTATTTGAGTAGTAAGGTTATTGTGAATCGTTATATTCATAGCTTTTACTCGAATGGGTTCTTTGTCCTTTCTGCTCAAGGTGTCGGCTACCACATTTGCCTTTCCTGGGTGGTAACGAATCTCAAAGTCATAATCATTCAACAATTCAATCCACCTGCGCTGTCTCATGTTCAGTTGTTTCTGATTAAATATGTGTTGAAGACTTTTGTGGTCGGTATATATAATACTTTTGACCCCATATAAGTAGTGCCTCCAAGTCTTTAATGCAAAAACAACCGCGCCTAATTTCAAATCATGCGTCGTATAATTCTGCTCGTGAATCTTCAATTGTCTAGACGCATAAGCAATTACCTTCGTTCGTTGCATTAATACACAACCGAGACCTTGCTTTGAAGTGTCACAATATATCACAAAATCATCATTCCCTTCAGGTAATGATAATATAGGTGATGTAGTTAACTTTTTCTTTAACAATTGAAACGCTTTCTCTTGTTCATCCTTCCATTCAAATTTCCTCCCTTTATGCGTTAATGTAGTCAAGGGTTTTGCTATTCTGGAAAAATCTTGGATGAACCTTCTGTAGTAACCAGCTAGTCCTAAAAATTGGCATATATGCTTCGGATTTTTCGGGGTTTCCCATTTTTCAACGATTTCAATCTTTGCTGGATCCACCTAAATACCTTCTTTGTTCACTATGTGACCGAGTAATTGAACTTCTTCCAACCAAAATGCACACTTTGAAAACTTAGCGTACAATTTTTCCTTCCTTAACAACTCTAGCACTTTTCTCAAATGTTCTTCATTTTCTTGGTCATTCTTTGAGTAAATAAGTATGTCATCGATGAAAACAATGACAAACTTTTCAAGGTATGGTCCACACACTCGGTTCATGAGGTCCATGAACACAGCTGGTGCGTTAGTCAACCCAAACGGCATAACCATAAACTCGTAATGACCGTAACGCGTCCTAAAAGTAGTCTTTGGAATATCATCCTCCTTCACCCGCATTTGATGATACCCAGAACGTAAATCAATCTTAGAATAAACCGATGAGCCTTGTAGTTGATCAAATAAGTCATCGATTCTCGGTAGTAAGTAGCGGTTCTTGATGGTAAGTTTGTTCAACTCTCGGTAGTCGATACATAACCTAAATGTACCATCCTTCTTCTTGACAAACAAAACAGGAGCTCCCCATGGTGATGTGCTTGGTCGAATGAAACCACGCTCTAAAAGTTCTTGTAATTGGCTCTGAAATTCCTTCATTTCACTGGGTGCGAGTGTATAGAGCATGAGCTATTGGTGCAGCTCCCGGTACAAGGTCTATTTGAAATTCAACAGATCGGTGTGGAGCTAGTCCCGTTAATTCTATCGGAAATACATCGGGAAATTCATTTGCGACTGGAATATCATTGATGTTATTTTCTTCGGAATTGACTTTCTCGATGTGTGCTAGCACAGCATAGCAACCTTTTCTTATTAGTTTTTGTGCCTTTAGGTTACTAATAAGATTTAACTTCGCGTTGCTCTTTTCTCCGTACACCATTAAGGGTTTTCCTTTTTCTCGTATAATGCGAATTACATTTTTGTAACAAATGATCTCTGCTTTTACTTCTTTCAACCAGTCCATACCGATTATCACATTAAAACTCCCTAACTCTACTGGTATCAAGTCAATCTTAAATGTTTCGCTAACCAGTTTAATTTCTCGATTCCGACATATATTATCTACTGTAATTAATTTACCGTTTGCTAATTCGAGTAAAAATTTATTATCTAAGGGCATCGGTGAACAACTTAGTTTAGCACAAAAATCTCTACTCATATAGCTTCTATCCGCACCCGAATCAAATAAAACATAAGAAGATTTATTGTCAATGAGAAACGTACCCGTAATAAGCTCCGTGTCTTCCTGCGCTTCTGCCGTATTAATATTGAAAACTCTTCCGCGGCCCTGCCCATTAGTATTCCCCTGATTCGGGCAATTTCTACTAAAGTGGCCCAGTTTTCAGCATCCAAAACAAACTTTGGCGGTGTTATTGGTTCCAACGTTATTTGTTCCTTTAGTTATGTTATGCATTGGTCCGTAGATTTCACACTTCTTCGCGCTATGACCATTTCTTTTACACATGTTGCAAAATGTCGTGCAGAATCCCAGGTGATGCTCTTCACATCTTTGGCATGGCTATTTTTGGTTTTTGTTGCCATTGTTGTTATTGAGATTGTTGTTGGGATTGTTATTGTTGCTGTTGTTGTTGTTGTTGTTATTATTGTTGTTGGGACGGTTATTGTAGTTGTTGTTGGGACGTTTGTTGAAGTGGTTGTTGCAATTGATGTTGCGGTTATTGGGATAGTTATTGCGATTGTGGTTGTGATTGTTGTTGTTGTATTGGTGACTCTTGTCATTGGTTTCTTCCCACTTTCTCTTGACTTGTTTCATGTTAGCCTCTTCGGTCACCTGCTCTTTAGTCCTTCCTTCAATCTGTTTCACTAAATTGTGAGTCATTCGACTTGCCTTTTGTATGGAGGCGGGCTCGTATGAACTCACATCTTCTTGAATTCTTTCCGGTAACCCTTTTACAAATGCGTCGATCTTCTCTTCTTCGTCTTCGAACATTCTGGGACACAATAGGCACAATTCTGTGAATCTTCGTTCGTACGTGGTGATATCGAAACCTTGCGTTCGTAATCCTCTAAGCTCTACCCTGAGCTTATTGACCTCATTTCTGAGACGATACTGCTTGTTCATCAATTGCTTGAATGCTGACCATGGTAGTGCGTAAGTAGCATCTTGTCCTACCTGCTCGAGATAGGTATTCCACCATGTTAACGTCGTACCTGTAAAGGTATGCGTAGCGTACTTAACTTTTTCCTCTTCAGTACACTTACTTATGGTAAACGCTAATTCGACCTTCTCGGTCCACCGTTTTAATCCAATTGGTCCTTCGTTTCCATCGAATTCCAAAGGTTTGCAGGCAGTGAATTCTTTGTAGGAGCATCCTACACGATTTCTTGTGAAATTAGTTCCACTGCTAGATCCAGAGTTATTGTTATTTTGCATCGCAGCCTGTACTGCGGCTATGTTTGCTGCAAGGAAAACACGGAAGTCTTCCTCACTCATGTTCAAGTTCTGACGAGTCGCCGGTGCCATTTCCTTCAAAAATAGCCAAAAGAATTGAGTTAATCATACAGAATATTAAGAGTAGTCAATAGTATTTCGTAGCATAATATGAACTCATTTATAAAAGCTTTTTCTTCATATTAGCGTTTTATAAGTTTAAATTCGGGTACTACCTACCCGTTAAGTTCATACTTAGTAGCTAATATACAATTCAACTACTACAATTCCATATGAAAAACTGATTATAATAATATATCACATATAAATATTCTTCAAACTTACAACATCACTATATTACATATAACATGAAATATAGTACACTTTGATACAGGACAGTTTTGAAGATAAATCTAGTTAATACGCAAGTTGTTCAGCAAAGGAAATAAAGACACGTAATTCATAAGTCCAGAAACAAGTCATGCATTCTGGTTTTACTAAGATGACTTCCCATCCTTGATCTTGTGGAAAGTAACCGTTATGACCATTGGCTAGGCAGCATGTTGTAATGTCGTCAAAAGGACGAGGGTTTCGTAATGTCCAACAGCCCTGCAATAATCTAAAAACCTTGTTTCTCACCCCAACTACTGAATCCGTCACTTGTGGGAAGGTTTTATTTAAAAGTTGTAATCCGATGTTCTTTTTCTCACTTAGGTAAGAAGCGAACATCACTAACCCGTAAGTATAACATGATTCTTTATGTTGCATGTTAGAAGCTCTTTCTAACTCACGAAATACTATGTTGGGATATGTTGAGTCAAAATAGGTTCTTAACCCGTAGCGTAAAATTGCATTTGGGTTCCCCGCTTTTAACGTTTTAAAGAAAACACGGCGTAACTTACGGTCTCCCCAATGTGATATACCCCACCTATCAAAGGAAAGCCTTTTATAAACTAAGGCATTTCTGGAAAGTCTTTCAAATGTTTGACAAGTTAATTTCGCCATAACTAAATGTGCTGATGAATTCTGATTGACTCTAGACAAGATTTCCTCAATCATATCCTCTGGTAGGTCTTCTAAAATATTCGGTTGTCTACCCTTAACGTCCATTTTGTTTTTATACTGTAAAATAGACAAGGATTAGATTCGTAAAAGACAATTAACAAACAGTACAAGCAATTTTTACATAGAACATAAAAGGACAAGCACACTACAATACATATAATACACAACATGATTACAACCCTCTAATCTGAATCACTAGTTTCTCCTTCTTCGAACTTGGTTAGTTTTCCTAATTTTCTAGGGATATATGGTGTTCCTCTAATACGAACCGTCGTTTTCCACAATGGTTTAGAAAAACCTGGTGGTTTAGAGGTTCTCGGGTTATTGTTACAATTTATAAAATACGGATGTTGCCTATACATATAAAGTTCATCGGGGTTGGAATCAGGTTTCTCTATTTTTATACCTTTTCCCTTATTATTTTCTTTTGCTTTATTAATTTGGGTCGAGGTAATTTCTCTAACATCATCGGAATCCTCATCGGGATCCGATTCATCGGAAAATTGGTAATCTTCCTAATATTTTGCTTCCTCGGTGGAAACACCATTGACCATTATTGACTTTGGTCCGTTGATTGAGGATTTTCTTTTATTTAATCAATTTACAGTAGGTATCAATATTTCTTCCTCCGAAACCTCTTCCTCTTCCGGTTCCTCCTCTTCCGGTTCCTCTTCTTCCGGTTCCTCTTCTTCCGGTTCCTCTTCTTCCGGTTCCTCCTCTTCCGGTTCCTCTTTGGGAATTTGTGAATCTTCTCAAAGTATATTCGACTCTTCATTATTATGAGGTGAGTTGATGGGATTTGTACTAGTGGTAAACATCTATCACACAATATCAAACACATTAAGAGGTTAATATATCACATAATATTTACATGTTAATAATATATAGTTTCCAACAAAAGTGTTAAGCAATCGTTTTTAAAGAAAACACGGTCGAAGTCAGGACTCACTAATGTATCCTAACAAATTCGATAAGACACACTAATGCAAATTTCTGGTTCTCTAAGACCAACGCTCGGATACCAACTGAAATGTCCCGTTCATATTGATTATAAACATTCCATATTAATTGATTTCGTTGCGAGGTTTTGACCTCTATATGAGACGTTTTTCAAAGACTGCATTCGTTTTTAAAATAACCATAACCTTTATTTTATCGACAAGGTTTAAAGGACACCACCTAGATTATCAGAAATGATAATCTAAAAATATCACACTTACACACTACCAATGCATATTGGTTTACAATATTAATATGTTACAACAAAGTAAATTTCGAATGCAGTTTTAAACAATATTATACAAGCATGCTGACTCCAAATCTTTTCCATATATTAGCATGCAACAGCGGAAGCTCTTAATAATCACCTGAGAATAAACATGCTTTAAACGTCAACAAAAATGTTGGTGAGTTATAGGTTTAACCTATATATTTATCAAATCGTAATAATAGACCACACGATTTCATATTTCAATACACATCCCATACATAGAGATAAAAATCATTCATAGGGTGAACACCTGGTAACCGGCATTAACAAGATGCATATAAGAATATCCCCTATCATTCCGGGACATCCATCGGACATGATAAAACAACATCGAAGTACTAAAGCATCAACTACAACGGATGGGGTTTGTTGAGCCCAATAGATCTATGTTTAGGATTCACGTCAATTAGTAGACTGGTTTACTAATTCTTAGGTTACCAAGTAAAAGGGGCATATTCGGCTTCGATCGTTCAACCATATAAAGTAGTTTCATGTACTTGTGTCTATTTTGTAAATCATTTATAAAACTGCATGTATTCTCAATCCAAAATATTAGATTTTAAAAGTGTGACTATAACTCACTTTCACATATTTTTACTTCGTCGGGAAGTAAAACTTGGCCACTGGCCGATTCATGAACCTATAACAAATATGTACATATATATCAAAGTATGTTCAAAATATATTTACAACATTTTTAATACGTTTTAATGTTTTAAGTTTATTAAGTCAGCTGTCCTCGTTAGTAACCTACAACTAGTTGTCCATAGTTAGATGTACAGAAATAAATTGATATATATTATCTTGACCCAATCCATGACCCAGTGTATACACGTCTCAGGCTAGATCACAACTCAAAGTATATATATTTTTTGGAATCAACATCAACCCTGTATAGCTAAATTCAACATTACTGCATATAGTGTCTATGGTTATTCCAAATAATATATATAGATGGGTCGATATGATATGTCAAAACATTTGCATACGTGTCTATGGTATCCCAAGATTACATAATATGTTAGAATACATGTATAATACAATCTAAGTTAGTTAGGATATGATTTGTATAGAATTGTTACAATATTTCCCGTAGCTACAACAATCAAAAAATATCCAATCTTGTTTTACAAATATAAATCAAAATTCGCTGTTCTAAAAAAAAGTTATGAATATAATTAAGTCACGATTAAATTAAATTATCATTATTATTATTAATATTATTATCATTATTACTAAAAGTATCATTATTTTTAAATTTATCACTTTTATTAAAAATTACTATTATTATTGAAATTAACATTTTTATTAAAATTATCATTTTTATTATTAAAATTATCATTTTTATTAGATTTATCATGAATATTAGTATTATTTTTATCATTATTATTATTAGTATTATTAATATATCAAATAAAGATTTTTTTATAAAACTTGACTATATTAATATTTTTGTAATAAATATTAATTTTCTAGTTAATGTATATAAATATAAATATATCTAATTAAGTTATTAATGAAACACTAAAATAACAGCTATATTAATAATAATACATAAATTCATTCGACTTCATTTATATGTGTTAAAATATATATACTTGATATAGGTTCGTGAATCCGAGGCCAACCCTGTATTGTTCAATATAGTCATATGTATTTTTACTACAAAATACATTAGGTGAGTTCATTTGATTCCCTTTTACTCTTTACATTTTTGGAACTGAGAATACATGCGCTACTTTTACAACTGCTTTATTAAATGCTTTTGAAATACATTTTGAACTGCGAATACATGAAATGCTTTATTAAATGTTTGACGAGATAGACACAAGCAAAACATTCCTCGAATGAATTATGTGGACGTGATAATTGCCACCATTGAATTATGTGGACGCGATAATTGCCACAATTGATATGAATATTTTTCCCCTGATTATTATTGCTTGGTAACCTAAGAATTAGGGAACATCACTAATTTTGAGAATTAGTGCACGCCTAATTGATGCGAATCCTAAAGGTAGCTACCGGGTTTAACACCCCCACCCAGAATGTTCACTAGACGGAAGGGCTAGTGGGCGTGGTGTTTAGTACTTCGAAGTTTATATGATTATTATACAGACGAGATGTTCTGTTTTGGGGATATTATTATGCGCATTATATGTTAAGGTCGGTTACCAAGCCAAGCTATGAAAGCAATGAAAAGTGAATGTTATGTATCGAGAGAATGATTTTATACACAGGTTATGTGTATGTTATTTTTGTGCACGAGATATGTGTACGATTACTAAGATTTATGAAAGATGATTTCGTACACGAGAAACGTGTACTGTATTTAAAAGATATCGCATGTACATTACAGGTGGGTATAGGATTCGGGCCCATTTCTACCATGCAGCTTTTAAATCTTGTGGTCTATCAAAATGATGAATTTTATTGTTTACGATAAACTTATGAACTCACCAACCTTTTGGTTGGCACTTTAAAGCATGTTTATTCTCAGGTATGAAAGAAATATTCCGCTGTGCATTTGCTCATATTAGAGATATTACATGGAGTCGTTCATGGCATATTTCAAAAAGACGTTGCATTCGAGTCGTCGAGTTCATCAAGATTATTACTAAGTCAATTTTAGTTGGATATATTATGAAATGGTATGCATGTCGTCAACTTTCGATGTAATGAAAGTTTGTCTTTAAAAAAAACGAATGCAATGTTTGTAAAATGTATCATATAGAGGTCAAGTACCTCGCGATGTAACCAAATGTAATGTATTCGTCCAGATAGATTAGGATGGGTCGTCTCACCATGCGGCCCTAAAGTAATGGACTCCGTTTGCCCCATGATTCGTTCCTCACGCTTGTTGTTAACAAAAGCTTCAATTTGAATCTAACCGAGCCTCACAAGAAAATTGTTAGTAATAATCATGCGTAACGATCCTACTCGTATTGCCGGATGTTGACTCTTTTTACTTAACGCATCCGCGACCACGTTCGCCTTACCCGGATGATAAAATATCTCACAATCATAATCCTTTACCACATCCATCCACCTACGCTGACAATAATTCAAATCTCGTTGGTTAAAGAGGTGTTTCAAACTCTTATGATCCGAATAAATCGTACACTTGATGCCATACAAGTAGTGGCACCAAATTTTCAATGCATGAACCACTTCCGCCAACTCAAGATCATGAGTCGGGTATCTTTTTCGTGTTCCTTCAATTGTCGAGAGGCATAAGCGATGACTTTACCTCTTTGCATTAGAACACACCCGAGCCCATTTAAAGAAGCATCATAATAGACCGTCATGTCTTCTACCCCTTCCGACAACACTAACACCGGAGCTTGACACAACTTCTCTTTTAACAAATGAAAAGCGATCTCTTGCTCGTTTTCCCAATTAAATCTAGCGTTCTTTCTCGTCAATTTCGTCAAAGGAGAAGCAATCTTAGAAAAGTCTTGGATAAACCGACGATAATAACCGGCCAATCCGAGAAAGCTTCGAATTTCCATAGGCGTAGTCGATTTTCCCCAATTCTTCACCATCTCAATCTTCCCCGGATCTACTTGAATACCTTCTCTATTCACAATATGGCCAAGGAATTGCACTTCCCTTAGCCAAAATTCACATTTGGAGAATTTTGCATACAACTTCTCCTTTCGCAACGTCCTCAACACTTCACGCAAATGGTGCTTGTCATAACCCGTCCTTAACCATAAGAACGAGTTAGATAACGTATGATTTCATTGCGAGGTATTGACCTCTATATGCGACATTTTTAAAAGAACAACTGCATTTATTTTACATTACAAACCATAACTCTTATTTTAATACAAGCTTTAGACAATAAAAATATGATTATCGTTTAGCGATAATCTTAGACTTACAAACTTTACATGTGATGATAACAATACGATTTCTAGCATATTTTACATTACAATTCCTCGGATATGCAGTTTTATTTTTGACACAAATATGCATACTCAAGATCTTGCTTAAATTCAACATGTTGCAGCGGAAGCTTTTAGTTATCACCTGAGAATAGACATGTTTAAAACGTCAACATAAAGTTGGTGAGATATAGGTTTAATGCCGGCAGCAATATATATATATAGACCACAAGATTTCATATATAAACATTTTAATAAAAATATTCTAAGTGGTTGAGCACTTGGTAACCATACTTAACATTTAATCACGTCACATATTCCCTTTATTATGAAATCTTACTACACCGTACCAAGTGTAGTTACGAAACGAAGTACTGTGTAACCGTTGAATACTGGTCGTCCAGTCCGGTTGGGGTTGTCAGGCCCGATAGATCTATCAACAGGATTCGCGTTTACAATACCGCTGTAAATAATAGTTACCAAGCTACAGGGAAGTATGCCAGTGGTACAACTCAACGTAGAATATATTTTTCAGTTACTTGTGTCCATATCGTAAAACATAAAATACATGTATTCTCATCCCGAAATATTTAGAGTTTAAAAGTGGGACTATATACTCACTTTCGTCTTGAAGATATGTAATTTTGACTTGGTCTCCGATTGATATCACAAACCTATCCATATATAATATATCAATACCTTTTCTTTTTAAACAATCGTCACATATATATACTTATAATACTTTTAATACTTTTAATAATTCCTTAGTCCGTAGTTAGCAGTCCGATGTTAGTAATTCAATTTTAAATGGTTCATTTTTAGGTGTTTAATAAACCCCCAACGAAATAAATAAAACCCCCATCGTATATGTATTGGTCGAGATTAATCTTGACCCACGGTACCGGTGTTGTCAAATGACGTGTTGCGTACATAAAGTACCGGTGTTGTCAAATGACGTGTTGCGTACAATCATGGGAATCTTATGATTAATCTTCTCGTATTGTTTACGGGTGATCCTGAACCATATAAAATTAAATTATGAGTACATATATATGAAATATCATGTTATTTTAAAATATGTGATTTATTTAATTTTCTCCAATTATTTTCGTAGCTAAACTAGTCTTAGATATCCGATCTCGTTTTGGTCATAGTTTCTTCGTTACAACTCCGTTTTCGTTGGTTCAACTTGCCACTTCCTTGGATCGAGTCCCTCTTTAAGAATATGAACTGTAAATACCTTAGTTTGTATTCGAAATCACAGGTCATAGGTCAAACTTTAGTGAAACTTATGAAGTTAATCATTTTTGTTACAAAAATATCATTTAATGACCATTTTTCTAAAAATACTTATACTTTGAATTAAATCATGAAATTTTTATGTGTTAACATATTCATAAGAAATATCATTTTTCCAGAATATAAACCTCCAATTCAAAGTTCAAGATGGTTTTTAATTATCCAACCCAAAACAGCCCCCGGTTACACTCCGACGTCGTAAATTCAGTTTTTAAGGTGTTCTTTGAAAAACCAAGTTATACCTTGTTAAATTAGCATATATTTATGTTATATTATAGGTCTTGAAGTATTTTAAAAGTTAAGTTAGAAGGATCTATTTAGTTTGCAAACAAGTTTGAAAACATTCAAACTATGTCCTTGTTGTTAAAATTTTATACCACAAAATAAGATAGCTATATATATATGAATCGAATAAGGTTATGAACAAAGTTACTACCTCCAGTTACTTGGATAAGATTGCTGTAAAAGAGGAGTAAGAACCTAGAACCAAAAGGGTGATGGAATTGGATGAAAGATTGGAAGTAAGTTTGTGTTTTTGGAAAGGATTCTTGAAGTGTTTTTGTAAAGGTTTTCTTATAGTGTTTAAGGCTTGTTTCTATGGCTAGATCTTCATGGTTTCTTGCTGAATGGTTATGGAGTTTAAGGCTCTTGAGAGTGTGTGTGTTTTTAGCTAAAGATTTGAAGTAAAAGTGAATTAAAAATGGAGTACTTCTTACTCCTTAAAAACGTGATCAAGGGGGGGACATGGACAAATTTCAAGCTTGTAATCTTATGTATTTAGTCAAGCAATCATACAAAGTAATTACCTTATACATAAGGCATTGAACAAGGGCTGGTTGGTGGTGATTTGATGTGTATATACCAATAGTAAATACGTATAGGAGCTAGATATGATACGAGTACATATACTCTAGATATACGTATAGAAATTTTGTGAAAAATGGAATGAGGATTCAAATATAGCTATCTTTTGTGAATACACTTATATTGTTTTATGTATTTAAGTCTTTAAAAAGTGATTAAATACATTATATATACGATATATGTATAACCATTATAGGTTATAAGTATTTATATCAAATAACGTTACGTATGGTTATTGTTTTGAAAACTTAAGTTAGTAGTTTCAAAATATACTTATAACTTATTGTTATTAATACAAAATAAGATATTATAACATTCTTAGATCATGTTAAATATGTATGTATACATATATATACACAAACGTATAATTATCAAATATTGTATAGTTCGTGATATCATCGGTCAAACTAGACGGTCAAACGTTGTGTAAACTCTTTTCAAAAACACAAATCTCATCAATTTGGATTGCTTATCATGTTGGTAAGGTTTAATTTATGTAAATATTATTCTTATAAGTATAGAATGATCGAAAAAGTGCGGGTCATTACAGTACCTACCCGTTAAATAAATTTCGTCCCGAAATTTTAAAATTGTACCTATTTTGCGTCATCGAGAAACAAGTGTGGATACTTTTGTTTCATCTGATCCTCTCGTTCCCAAGTAAACTCAGGACCTCTTCGAGCATTCCAACGAACCTTAACGATCGGTATGTTGCTCTGCTTGAGCTGTTTAACTTCACGGTCCATGATTTCGATTGGTTCTTCGATGAATTGTAGTTTCTCGTCGACATGGATTTCTTCAAGAGGAATGGTGAGGTCTTCCTTTGCAAGACACTTCTTAAGGTTTGAGACGTGAAAGGTATTATGTACTCCGGCGAGTTGTTGCGGTAACTCGAGTCGATAAGCTACCGGTCCAATGCGTTCGATGATCTTGAACGGGCCTACATATCTTGGGTTTAGTTTACCCCTTTTTCCAAAACGTATTACACCTTTCCAAGGTGACACCTTTAACATAACCATGTCACCGATCTGAAACTCTAATGGTTTCCTTCGAACATCGGCGTAGCTCTTTTGGCGACTACGGGCTGTTTTCAATCTCTCCTTGATTTGTACTATCTTCTCAGTCGTTTCGTGTATGATCTCGGGACCAGTTAATTGTCGATCTCCTACTTCATTCCAACAAATAGGAGATCTACACTTCCTTCCGTACAATGCTTCGAATGGCGCAGCTTTAATGCTCGCATGATAACTATTATTATACGAGAATTCTGCTAATGGTAGATATTTATCCCATCCGTTTCCAAAATTGATCACACATGCCCTGAGCATGTCTTCAAGAGTCTGAATTGTTCTTTCACTCTGCCCGTCGGTTTGCGGATGATATGCGGTGCTCATATCCAAACGAGTTCCTAGTGCCTCCTGTAGTGATTGCCAGAACTTTGAGGTAAATCTACTATCACGATCAGATATAATGGAAATAGGTATTCCATGCCTTGAAACAATTTCCTTTATATACAATCGTAATAGTTTCTCCATTCTATCCGTTTCCTTTATAGGCAAGAAATGTGCAGACTTGGTGAGACGATCAACAATCACCCAAATGGTGTCGTATCCCCAGGCAGTCTTTGGTAACTTCGTGATGAAATCCATGGTAATACCATCCCATTTCCATTCTGGGATTTATGGTTGTTGAAGTAACCCTGACGGCTTCTGGTGTTCTGCTTTGACTTTGGAACAAGTTAAACACTCCCCAACATATGTTGCAACGTCTGTCTTTAAATTAGGCCACCAATAATGTGTCTTAAGATCTTGGTACATCTTTCCAACTCCAGGATGTATCGAATATCTTGTCTTATGTGCCTCGTTCAATATCAACTTCCTTAATCCACCCAACTTCGGTACCCAAATACGATTTGCAAAATATCGAATTCCATCTTCCCGCATAACGAGTTGCTTCTCATACTTCTTCATTATTTCATTTCCTATATTTTCTTTAGTAAGTGCTTCTCATTGAACTTCTTTGATTTGTGAGTTGAGATTCATACGAATTTTTATGTTCATCGCTCGTACTCGAATTGGTTCTCGTTCCTTTCTGCTTAGTGCGTCAGCCACCACATTCGCTTTCCCTGGATGATAACGAATTTCCCAATCATAGTCGTTTATTAACTCGACCCACCTACGTTGCCTCATGTTCAGCTGTTTCTGATCAAAAATATGTTGAAGACTTTTATGATCAGTAAACACAGTGCATTTAACCCCATACAAGTAGTGTCTCCATATCTTTAATGCAAACACGACTGCTCCCAGTTCTAGATCATGCGTCGTATAATTCCGCTCGTGAATCTTCAATTGTGGGGATGCGTATGCAATAACTTTCTTTCGTTGCATAAGAACACAACCAAAACCTTGTCGCGAAGCGTCACAATATATTTCAAAATCATCGTTCCCTTCTGGTAACGATAAAATAGGCGCCGTAGTCAACTTCTTTTTCAGTAATTGAAATGCACTCTCCTGCTCAGAAGTCCATTCATATTTCTTCCCTTTTTGCCTTAACGCTGTCAACGGCTTAGCTATTCGGGAAAAATCTTGAATAAACCTTCTATAATAACCGGCTAAACCCAAAAATTGGCGTATCTGCATTGGGGTCTTAGGAGTCTCCCATTTTTCAATGGCTTCAATTTTTGCTGGATCAACCTGAATTCCTTTGCTACTAACAACGTGGCCAAGAAATTGCACTTCTTTCCACCAAAAAGCACACTTAGAAAATTTAGCATATAGCTGTTCTTTTCTCAACAACTCTAATATCAACCTTAAATGCTGCTCATGCTCTTGCTCACTCTTAGAATAGATAAGAATGTCATCAATGAAAACAATAACAAACTTATCTAAATATGGACTACAAACTCGATTCATAAGGTCCATGAATACAGCTGGCGCATTCGTCAATCCAAACGGCATGACTAAAAATTCGTAATGACCGTAACGTGTCCGAAAAGCAGTTTTCGGTATATCTTCTTCTTTGACACGTAATTGATGATAGCCCGATCTTAGGTCAATTTTCGAGTACACACATGATCCTTGCAGTTGATTAAATAAGTCGTCAATTCTCGGTAATGGATACCGATTCTTGATAGTTAACTTATTTAATTCACGATAATCTATACACATCCTAAAAGATCCATCTTTCTTTTTAACAAATAGAATCGGAGCTCCCCACGGTGAAGTACTTGGTCGTATGAATCCACGATCCAGTAATTCTTTTAACTGACTCTGAAGTTCTTTTAACTCGGACTGTGCAAGTCTATATGGAGCACGGGCAACTGGTGCAGCTCCTGGTACTAAATCTATTTGAAATTCTACAGATCTAAATGGAGGTAATCCCGGCAACTCTTCCGGAAAAACTTCAGGATAATCTCTTGCCACAGGCACGTCGTTGATGCACTTTTCTTTTTCTTTCTTTTCGACTTTATTAACATGTGCTAGAATAGCATAACATCCCTTTTCTAAACACTTCTTGGCTTTCAAACAGCTAATGAGTTTTAACTTTGAGTTACCCTTCTCTCCATAAATCATCACCGGCATTTTATCCTTACAAGGAATGCGAATTGCCTTCTTGGCACACACAACTTCAGCTCCTACTTTGGACATCCAGTCCATGCCGACTATTACATCAAAACTTCCTAATTCTATGGGTATCAAGTCAATTTTAAACGTTTCTCCGGCTAAATTTATTTTACAATCACGACAAATTTTATCGGCTTTAATTAGTTTACCATTAGCTAACTCAATCATGTACTTAGCATCTAGAGGTAATGATGAACAATTCAATTTAGTGTAAAAATTTCTACACACGTAACTTCTATCGGCACCAGTATCAAATATAATAGATGCTGATAAGTTATTAATGGTAAACGTACCCGTAACAAGCTCCGGGTCTTCACACGCCTCTCTAGCATTAATAACAAATGCTCTTCCACGTGCATATCCATTATTCTTCTCTGGATTCGGACACTGGCTCTTATAGTGACCTTGTTTTCCACACCCATAACAAGTAATGGTAGCCAAAGCAGTTCTATTTGCATTGGTGGCAGGAGTCTTGGTACCATTTGTATTTGTAACGAGAGCCCTACAATCTTCAGCCAGATGACCCTTTCGATTACATTTGTTGCATACCACATTACAGTAGCCAGAGTGATGTTTGTGGCATCGGTTACATAAAGGATTTTGTCCTTTGTAACCAAAGCTTAAACCACTACCCGCACCTTGCGTGATTTCTTGTTTCTTAAAAGATTGTTGTTGGTTACCTCGATCATAATTTCCATTCCACTTTCTTTTGTTACCTGATACCTTCACATCAGTATTGGATGCTTTCTTATCCATGATGACCTGATCCATTAGCTCGTTTGCCATGGTTATAGCTTCATGAATTGTCTTAGGTTTCGATGCTGTAACATTTGCCTTGACCTTTTTAGGCAAACCATCTTTGTATATTTCAATCTTCCGTTCTTCGGTTGGAACCAATTCAGGACATAGCAAAACTAATTCCATGAATCGCTGATTGTAGTTGGTGATTTCAGTACCAATAACCTTCAGACTTCGTAATTCATCTTCCAACTTCCTAACCTCGTTCCTTGGACAATATTCGTTGATTAACATTGTTTTGAATTCTTCCCATGGAGTATCATAAGCTACATCTCCTCCTACAGCCTTCACAAAATTTTTCCACCACGTGAGTGCACTATCTTGTAAAGTGCACGATGCATACTTGGTCATGTACTTTTCAACACAACCACTGATTTTAAACACAGTCTCCATCTTTTTTATCCACCGGGTTAAACCGATCGGTCCTTCCGTTCCACTGAATGATGAGGGCTTGCAAGCTTGAAAAGTCTTGTAAGTGCATCCTACACGAGGATTTGGGTTAACTGCAGCAGCTCTTGCAGCTTCGACCCATAACATTCTGTCGTTGACTCGCTGGTTGATGAATTCCTCGACTTCTTGTTCCGTCATTCGATTCAATCGCGCCATTTCCTAATGAAAGAAAATAATTATTCACATGGAATATTATAGATGTAGTGTGTATTTATAGTACATTATAGCTTGTTAATAATATGAACCAGGTATTATTATAAAAGCCTTTTCTTCTTATTAGCATTTTATAATTATATCTAGGGTAGTACCTACCCGTTAATGTTCATACTTAATAGCTTAGTACAGAACCAATTACTACAATCTAAATAATACTTAACCATGGAAAATTATTGCATTTCATACTTCACTATTTTACATATGCTTATCTTACATCGAACATTAAGCAAACCACACTAATAATATTATACAAAACATTATATGATCCCATGGTTTAATACGGCAGCGCATCGTTTGGTCTATTTTCTAGGATGTTTAGGTTCAAGGAATGGCCTAACGCTTATCCTAGCTGTCTGCCTATATTTTGGCTGTGGGGCTGAAGAACTAGATGCCGGGATAGAACGAATAGGAATAGCGGGAATAGGGGTGGTAGTGTCTAGTGGAGTTGGTGCCACATCATCCTTACTAAACTCAGGATTTGAATTTTCTAATTCATTAGCCTTTCGTTTCTTTCCTAGTTCGAACTTGTCTTTCATAATTTCTTGTATTTCTTCCTCGGGTTCACTTTCCTCCTCGGGTTCACTTTCCGGGTTCTTTACTGTTGGTTCATCCGGAATTTGTGAGTCTTCCCCAAAGATATTATTTTCATCATCGGATAGGTTAATGACTGAAACACCATCTGAAGATTCTGATTCGGAGTCGCTGAATGTGATAATAAGTTTTGAGCCCGACATCTATCGCACAACAACTAACCCATTAGTACTACATAATATTTACATATAAATTTTAACCAACAATGATAAGCAATGGTTGTTAAATCAGATCCGGTCAAAGTCCAGACTTACTAATGTATCCTAACGACTTATCAGTTAGACACACTAATGCAAACCTGGTTCGCTAAGACCACCGCTCTGATACCACATGTCATAACCCGTCCTTAACCATAAGAACGAGTTAGATAACGTATGATTTCATTGCGAGGTATTGACCTCTATATGCGACATTTTTAAAAGAACAACTGCATTTATTTTACATTACAAACCATAACTCTTATTTTAATACAAGCTTTAGACAATAAAAAGATGATTATCATTTAGCGATAATCTTAGACTTACAAACTTTACATGTGATGATAACAATACGATTTCTAGCATATTTTACATTACAATTCCTCGGATATGCAGTTTTATTTTTGACACAAATATGCATACTCAAGATCTTGCTTAAATTCAACATGTTGCAGCGGAAGCTTTTAGTTATCACCTGAGAATAGACATGTTTAAAACATCAACATAAAGTTGGTGAGATATAGGTTTAATGCCGGCAGCAATATATATATATAGACCACAAGATTTCATATATAAACATTTTAATAAAAATATTCTAAGTGGTTGAGCACTTGGTAACCATACTTAACATTTAATCACGTCGCATATTCCCTTTATTATGAAATCTTACTACACCGTACCAAGTGTAGTTACGAAACAAAGTACTGTGCAACCGTTGAATACTGGTCGTCCAATCCGGTTGGGGTTGTCAGGCCCGATAGATCTATCAACAGGATTCGCGTTTACAATACTGCTGTAAATAATAGTTACCAAGCTACAGGGAAGTATGCCAGTGGTACAACTCAACGTAGAATATATTTTTCAGTTACTTGTGTCCATATCGTAAAACATAAAATACATGTATTCTCATCCCGAAATATTTAGAGTTTAAAAGTGGGACTATATACTCACTTTCGTCTTGAAGATATGTAATTTTGACTTGGTCTCCGATTGATATCACAAACCTATCCATATATAATATATCAATACCTTTTGTTTTTAAACAATCGTCACATATATATACTTATAATACTTTTAATACTTTTAATAATTCCTTAGTCCGTAGTTAGCAGTCCGATGTTAGTAATTCAATTTTAAATGGTTCATTTTTAGGTGTTTAATAAACCCCCAACGAAATAAATAAAACCCCCATCGTATATGTATTGGTCGAGATTAATCTTGACCCACGGTACCGGTGTTGTCAAATGACGTGTTGCGTACATAAAGTACCGGTGTTGTCAAATGACGTGTTGCGTACAATCATGGGAATCTTATGATTAATCTTCTCGTATTGTTTACGGGTGATCCTGAACCATATAAAATTAAATTATGAGTACATATATATGAAATATCATGTTATTTTAAAATATGTGATTTATTTAATTTTCTCCAATTATTTTCGTAGCTAAACTAGTCTTAGATATCCGATCTCGTTTTGGTCATAGTTTCTTCGTTACAACTCCGTTTTCATTGGTTCAACTTGCCACTTCCTTGGATCGAGTCCCTCTTTAAGAATATGAACTGTAAATACCTTAGTTTGTATTCGAAATCACAGGTCATAGGTCAAACTTTAGTGAAACTTATGAAGTTAATCATTTTTGTTACAAAAATATCATTTAATGACCATTTTTCTAAAAATACTTATACTTTGAATTAAATCATGAAATTTTTATGTGTTAACATATTCATAAGAAATATCATTTTTCCAGAATATAAACCTCTAATTCAAAGTTCAAGATGGTTTTTAATTATCCAACCCAAAACAGCCCCCGGTTACACTCCGACGTCGTAAATTCAGTTTTTAAGGTGTTCTTTGAAAAACCAAGTTATACCTTGTTAAATTAGCATATATTTATGTTATATTACAGGTCTTGAAGTATTTTAAAAGTTAAGTTAGAAGGATCTATTTAGTTTGCAAACAAGTTTGAAAACATTCAAACTATGTTCTTGTTGTTAAAATTTTATACCACAAAATAAGATAGCTATATATATATGAATCGAATAAGGTTATGAACAAAGTTACTACCTCCAGTTACTTGGACAAGATTGCTGTAAAAGAGGAGTAAGAACCTAGAACCAAAAGGGTGATGGAATTGGATGAAAGATTGGAAGTAAGTTTGTGTTTTTGGAAAGGATTCTTGAAGTGTTTTTGTAAAGGTTTTCTTATAGTGTTTAAGGCTTGTATCTATGGCTAGATCTTCATGGTTTCTTGCTGAATGGTTATGGAGTTTAAGGCTCTTGAGAGTGTGTGTGTTTTTAGCTAAAGATTTGAAGTAAAAGTGAATCAAAAATGGAGTACTTCTTACTCCTTAAAAACGTGATCAAGGGGGGGACATGGACAAATTTCAAGCTTGTAATCTTATGTATTTAGTCAAGCAATCATACAAAGTAATTACCTTATACATAAGGCATTGAACAAGGGCTGGTTGGTGGTGATTTGATGTGTATATACCAATAGTAAATACGTATAGGAGCTAGGTATGATACGAGTACATATACTCTAGATATACGTATAGAAATTTTGTGAAAAATGGAATGAGGATTCAAATATAGCTATCTTTTGTGAATACACTTATATTGTTTTATGTATTTAAGTCTTTAAAAAGTGATTAAATACATTATATATACGATATATGTATAACCATTATAGGTTATAAGTATTTATATCAAATAACGTTACGTATGGTTATTGTTTTGAAAACTTAAGTTAGTAGTTTCAAAATATACTTATAACTTATTGTTATTAATACAAAATAAGATATTATAACATTCTTAGATCATGTTAAATATGTATGTATACATATATATACACAAACGTATAATTATCAAATATTGTATAGTTCGTGATATCATCGGTCAAACTAGACGGTCAAACGTTGTGTAAACTCTTTTCAAAAACATAAATCTCATCAATTTGGATTGCTTATCATGTTGGTAAGGTTTAATTTATGTAAATATTATTCTTATAAGTATAGAATGATCGAAAAAGTGCGGGTCATTACAGTACTCATGTTCCTTCATATTCTTTGAATAGACAAGTATGTCGTCAATGAACACAATTACCGACTTGTCCAACATAGGTTGGCACACTCGGTTCATAAGATCCATGAATGCATCTGATGGCCCCGTCAAAACACTTAACGGCTCCGTCACTTGGTCCCACAGCTTGATCGAACTTAAATGAATTTAACAAACGACATTGCATTCTTTTATTTCAAAAGTTTCCTAAAAAGGAAAGCATACCAAAATGTGTAGTTCAAAAGTAACCCAACATATTAATTAACCAAATTTGACATAAAACATTGTCAACAAACCACAAGTTAAAATTATCCAAAAATAGAATGCAAGCTTAAGTTTCATAATTGTTTCATTAAAATCTGCCCCAAATGCATGCAGACTCTTCTAAACACAGCGGAAGCATCACATAAACTCAAGTACCTGTGAAAACATGCGAGTAAACTGTCAACACAAAGGTTGAGTGAATTATAGGTTTAAATAATTGAATAAACTTTAGACCACATGATTTAAAAATGTTAGAAAACATTAAACATTATTTCATTATCAATGAGCCACCTGGTAACCACTTAACCCTTTATTTACCCTTGCCAAACACAATAATAATATACACTGGATAGTGTATCTACAACAAAATACGAAGTACTAAACATTCCGATTATAAATTGCTAGCTCGACTAGCTCGAAATGGGGTTGTCAAACCCGATAGATCTATACGTAGGATTCGCGTTCACCGGTAGAAACCAATGATTACAGTTACCAGACTAGGGAATATTTTTGTCCAACTCACAATGAATAATTTAAATTTAATTGTCACTTGTGTCTAAACGTAAAATGAATTGCATGTAATCACATCCCAAAAATATACTTTGAAAAGTATGTAAAAACAGGACTATAACTCACCTTAATAGTAAAGAAGTAACCAACACAAATAAGCGAACAGCAAAAGAGTACAGTGATCAGGAATGATCACAACGCCGACCTATAAATAAAGCAGGTCAATATAAATAACTAACTTAGGTCAAGTCTTAGTATGATAGCTATTGGACATGTTGCAAGTAGTCATAGAACAATACTCAGCATGCATCGGTTTGATCGAAATAGCGTACGGACACACACTTTCTATTTTTAGAAAGTTTCTATTTTTAGCAGGTTTCCATTTTTGGAAAGTTTCTATTTTTGGAAAGTTTCTTTTTTGGAAATTTTATATTTTTTGAAAGTTTCTATTTTTGAAAAGTTTCTATTTTTGGAAAGTTTCCTTAATTAGAAAGTCAACAAAAGTCAACTAAAAGTCAAAGTCAACCGAAAGTCAACTCAAAAGTCAACCTTGGTCAAACATAGTCAACGTTAATTTTAAAAGTGTAAGTTGTAATAATAATGTAAGTTATAATGTTTATTAAAGTTAAATATGTCTAATTATGTCATAACATAAGTTTAATTAAATTAAAATGAATTATTAAAGTTAATATAAGTTTAAATGATATAATTAATATAACATAAGTATTTAATTAATTAATTAAATATTAGTCATAATATAAGTATTATTAATTAATAATAAATTTTAAATCATCTCATAAGTATTATTAATTAATAATGAATTATTAATCATATCATAAGTTTCTAATTATAATCATTAAATCTTAAGTATTTAATAATTAAATTATAATTAAATAACAACTAAGCCTTATAATAATTAAATAATTAATTAATCCTTATTATAAGTCTTATAATAATAATCTTATAATTTAAGTTTAAAACTTTTCATAAGTATTTTCCATTAATAATAAAGTGTTATTAATCATAAGTTTAATTAAAATGTTAATTAAATCATAAGTAATAATTAAATGATATAATAAATATATATCATAAGTCTTAAAATATAATAATTACTTTTTATATCATAAGTAATTAATTAATAATGAAAATCATTATTTTTATCATAAGTTTTATAATTAATCATAAGTTTTAAATTAAAAGTTCATCGGGTCGCATCTTGAGCCCCGGGTGTCGGTTTTCGACGAGCCTTATATATATCTCCACCTAATCAAACCACCTGACACATTGGTGCACTCAAGAACACACCAAGAACAGTCCACAAGTCATGGTGATCAGCCATGACACTACTTGGAACTTCAATTCAATCAAAATCGTGTTTTAGCCATAACGGGTGATTCGTGGCTCGGATTTAGATGACACGAACATGAAAGTTCTTCCCAACATTAATCCTAACACACTAACACACCCTAAAGTCACCAAATATGGTCACAAAGTCGGACCAAACCTGGTTCATATCAATATCACATTTCAATCTTAACAAAATACCATTTTGATCATATCTCGGGCTCCGGAAATCGAAACGACATGAATCCGGAGTCTAAAATTAATGTATTGATGAGATGAACTCATCTAGATACTTTATTTTCACTTTTATAACAGTTAAAATACCAGAAAAGAACGTACAAGCTGCTGTCCCAATTAAATCAAACCGAAAACATATGTATTTGAGTAATTCTACGCATACAAACATCATTACAACAACAAGTAATCATCATACTATTAAAATAGACATTAAAAACAGAAAAATAATGAAAAATCAAAAGTTCTAGGGTTAGGGTTTATACCCTAAACGATAATCAAGAAGTATAATCGCGTAGAGGAGATTGAGAGGAATCCGTTTATGTGAAATATATCTTGATCCAAGCACTAAAATTGATTGATAATGATGATGTTTGTGTGGTGTTGGGCGACAGCACAAGGAGGAGAAAGAGAGGAGGGAGCAAAATAAAATGTTAGGTTTAGAAGTGTGAAATTAAAATGAGGTGATAATTACAAAAATGAATAATCAAGAGGGAGTATACTCCTCCCCCCCATGGATCAGCCGAATGGGGTGAGTGGGTGGGCCCCACTAGCCTAATTTTGATAAATTATAATTTCCTTGTGGCCCGAATGCCCGAACGAAACCCGAAACGCGAAAACACGCTTACGCGATTTAAAATTCGGAGAGATAACAAATACGCGACGAAAAATAAATATAAATACTATATATAATAATATGATCTTAAAATGTCATATTTAAAATATTTAGGGCTTAAATATCCCAAAAACTCGACCGTTGGTTTGAAAACCGAAAAGATTCGCCGGATGGAAATCCGCGACACGTAGAAACGTATAACTTAAAAATATGAATACAAATATTCACATAACACATAATAATTAATATATATATATATATATATATATATATATATATATATATATATATATATATATATATATATATATATATATATATATATATATATATATATATATATATATATATATATATATATATATATAAATATATATATATATATATATATATATATATATATTATTACAAAAATAATAATATAGATCATAGAAATGACGTGGTACGAATAACAGTTAACGGTCGTTAAATAATTAACGGTAAAAGATAACGGAAAAAGTAAGGTCGTGACAATGCCGTCGGTGCATTAGTAAGACCAAAAGGCATAACCACAAACTCAAAATGCCCGTAACGAGTTCGAAAAGCCGTTTTCTCGATATCTTCCTCACGGACCCGCACTTGATGGTAGCCGGACCGTAAGTCAATCTTAGAAAAATACGTTGCACCTTGGAGTTGGTCAAACAAATCGTCAATCCGAGTTAATGGATAACGATTCTTGATCGTCACTTTGTTCAACTCCCGATAATCGATGCACATCCACATGCTACAATCTTTCTTCTTCACAAATAAAACCGGAGCGCCCCAAGGCGAAGCACTCGATCGAATAAAACCCTTTTCAAGCAACTCTTGGGTTTGATTTAACAACTCTTGCATTTTCGTCGGTGCTAAACGATAAGGAGTTTTAGTAATGGGAGTAGCTCCCGGAACCAACTCAGTGCGAAATTCAACTTGTCTTTCCGCCGGAACACCCGGTAACTCATCCGAAAAAACGTCTTCAAATTCATTAACCACCGGAATTTCACGAATAGATGGTGGCTCATCACGGGTGTCAACTACATGGGCGAGAAAAACCATACCACCACTTTTAAGAAAACGTCACGCCCGTGCATAAGTGCATAATGGTACGAGTCTTCTTCGTTTATCACCATGAATAATCAACTCTCCCCCACTTGGGGTCTTTAAGTGAATAAACTTTTCATGGCATGCAATATCGGCTCTATATCGATCGAGCCAATCCATACCCACAACAATATCAAACTCACTCAAAGTCATCGGAATGAGATCAATTTTAAACGTTTCGGTTCCAAACACAACATTACAACCCTTACACACATCAGCCCCTAGCACCTTCTTGCCATCCGCTATTTCGACTTCTACCGGATGACTTAACTTAGCTAGCGGTTTGTTAAGCTTAGACACAAATCGAGGCGACACAAATGACAAATTAGCACCACTATCAAATAGTATCCTTGCCAGATTAGAGTTAACCATGAAAGTACCTAGGACAACTTCATTGGATTGCTTGGCCTCATCATTAGTCATCAAATAATTTCGCCCCTGAGCCGTACCCGCCGCTTTCTCCAATTTCCTAACATGATCACCCCGTAAATTGGGACACTCCATCCTTCGGTGCCCTTCTTTACCACAATTAAAACAAGTGAGCTTGGTTATAGATGATCGTTTCGGACAATCATGAGCCATATGACCCTTTTATCCACAATTGTAGCACGCATAAGAAAAATCTCCGGAAGCACCTTTCTTCACACTACCAACACTCTTGGAGCCCTTCTTGTTCTTCTTGTTTGAAAAGTTCGAATGACTCGAACCTTCAAACTTTCTTTTGCCAAACGTAAAGCCACTCTTTCTCAAAACGAGCGACTCGAAACCTTTGGCCATATCAAACAACTCATCAAAGCTTTTCACCGCGTTTACACTAATCTTCTCTTGATAGTTGTCGTTCAAGGTTCGATAAAAGTCTTCCTTCAACATATGATCATTACCGACATACTCCGGGCAAAATTGGGTCTTTGCTAAGAAAGTGGACTTAAGAGTGTTCAAGTCCATTGACCCTTGCCTCAAAGTATGCAACTCGTCTTTAAGCCTTGAAAGATCAGCCGACGTTCAGTATTCTTTGAAAAACTCCACCGTGAATTCATTCCACGTGAATTCCATACATTGTTCCTCACCATAAAGTTGGATTTTCGCGTCCCACTGCAACTTAGCATCACCTCTAAACATGCTACAACCATACCTCATCTTCTTATCGAGAGGGCATTCACAAGTACGAAAAGCCCCCTCTATATCGGAGATCCAACAGGCACTCTTGAGTGGGTCTCGTTCGCCCTCAAAAGTAGGAGGTTTAGCATCTTTGATGTTCTTGTAGAAAAAGTCCCGCCTTCCAACATTATCTTCGTGAAGAACGACCTTAATTTTTTCTTTAACATGATCGACTACTTGCTCGTCAATCGAGTCCAAGAACATCTTTCTAACGTCCTAGAAAATCAGTGTGATTCTTTTTCAATATGGCCTCAACCTTGGCCGTGAACTCGGCATCCTCACTCGTGCCCCCATTTTCGGTATCGGGTCCGTTTCTTGTCTTCATTCTATAAAACGGAATAGGTTAAACAATGAAACGAAAAGAAACGACACACACACACACACACACATATATATATATATATATATATATATATATATATATATATATATATATATATATATATATATATATATATATATATCACACCATCCCATCTTGCTCAATACTCGTCGTACATCGTTTGTTTGACACGACTTGAACCCGTAACAATGGTAGCTAGTCATTGTTACGCGAGCACGTCGCATTAACTTATTAGTACAACGTCTATCTCGCTTGATGATTACAATCACAACACAAAACAATTAGCGCAAGGTTAGTTGACATAACCCTAAGCACTAACAATCCCCGATCCGACCCGAAGTCCTACAAGTCCCGCATAAGCGCACACACAATAAAGTCTAAGTCTAGGCACCTATCTCAAGTCGCCTAAATCCCTTAGACCATGCTCTGATACCACTTGTAACAACCCGACATCGCAAAACCGAAACTCGACACACATTTTTTTTTAAAACGAACGAGTAAACTGGCCAGACCAGACGCGCTGTGTGCGCAGCCATGCGCGGCATGCGTTTACACGCAAAATCAGATCAGGAACATAGCCTGTCGGTTCCTGCATTTTTTAACCATTTGCGTGGTGCGCACATAGTTGCGCGGCGCGCATCAGTACACAAAAGGGTTGTTTGCCAAATTTTCATATAAAAGGCCAATATTCCAAAACCCAAAACCATACAACGTAAATTCGGTTACAACCCAAAGTAGTTTACATAATTCGAAGATTAGAGTTTACAAAAGGGTACGACGACCCGTACACCACCAAAGTATTTTTGACATGTAAGTTTAAGTACCAAACAAAAGACGAGCATGGTGTTTGGGATTAAACTACCCAAAACCTAGGTCGAATCACCAAAGCCTCCTCTAACAAATCCAAAGAGGTGAAATCTCTAATCCAAGCATATACCCTTGCCCTTGTCCACGCTGGAGCCTAAAAAGGGTAAACAACGAGAGGGTAAGCAAAACGCTTAGTGAATGCAATAATTATACTCATACATATATAATACACCTACTTGCAACACTTACTCACATACCGCATACATGCTAGCGACACAATTAGCTTACTATCTCAATTACAAAGCTGTTAACCTCCAATACCACAAGCTAGCACAACAATAGCATATATATATATATATATATATATATATATATATATATATATATATACATACATACATACGTACATACATATATAACGCGAACAATATAATATGGTACGCCACAACACATAACTATGGTTAACCAATCGTACAAGGAATGGTACTCGAATTTTCCATCGGTGTTCATACCAACCATTAGAGTACTTAGCACATCGTACACTAATCCCACGGGTGGCATCTTAACACGTCGATGCTTCACCCCGAGTGGTGTCTTAACACGTCAACGCTTCACCCGTGATAGCTCTTGGAGTGGCATCTTAACATGTCGATACTTCACTCCGAGTGGTATCTTAACACGTCGATACTTCACTCGTCATCATACTTGGGGTGGCACTTAACACATCGATACTTCACCCCGAGTGGTGTCTTAACACATCAACACTTCACTCGTCACGTGAACGTGGTGTCTTAACACATCGACACTTCACATCTCACGCTACACAAATAAATACATTATATACCTACGCATATAATTATTTCACTCACCTTAAAGCCTTTCGTGAATGATAACCGAGCTTGCAACCTTCAATGTAACGTACCTATTACATTAAGCATATAATCAATCACACAATCAAGTTGGTCAACCAACTCACTCACCATCCACTTGTCATTTTGACCCATGGTGTAATTTCGACCCATTTGCACCCTTAACCCTAATATTAGGTCAATTCTGCCAAAACCCTAACACTAGCTAAATATGGTCTTAATACTCTTTTCAGCACAAGGTTATTGCATTTTCACACTCATTAAATAACTTAGGTCATCAAAGACCCATTTGACCCATTTCAAGGTCAACACACCCTTTTGGGTCATCAACATACCCAAATAACACCCACTTACTAAATATCCAAGTGTGCTAGTGATTAACTTACTATTGAAGACTCATAACACAAATTATCACTTTAAACCCTAGGTTAGTTCTTCTTGAGTCCCCATGACTCAATCTTAACCAAAAGCCCCCAAAATCACCAACAATGGGTTTTATGTTCATCACTAACCCAAAACCCTAACCCTTAAACAAATTAAAATAAGGAAATCAAGGTTAAGACTTACCACCACACTCCAAATGTAGCTAGGGACTAGATGAACAACTTTTAAACTCGAGCTTAGGCAAGATTCCCTCTTTTTCTTCCCCAAGGTGAGCTTTCTCTCACTAAAACCTTACTCTCTCTCTAAATTGAATGTGGAAGTGATAAGGTGGATGAAAATGAAGTTATGACACCCACCAAACTGACCTTGGGGCCTTAAACGCGTTCAACATGTGAAACTACCAAAATGCCCCTTTAAAATATCTAAAAAGGATAAAATGAGCTATCAGCACGTTATGCGCGCCGCGCATCCAAATGCGCATCGTGCACTTTCACTTTTACAGTTTCCAGCCTTAATTTATGTATATACAAATGTACAATTCGGATTCGGGTCTTACAAAAGGGTCCGAATCAACAATCAAAATGCTAAAACTCAACTGACTCAAGATACCATTGTTTGAACTAATCTTACACCGCAGCTTGGACGGTACAATAGCACGAGCCCGGCCTGAAAGAGAACGTGCAACCCGATTAGCTTTACGAACCGGCCACACAACGAAAATGGGGTGGCCAAACACTCATGATCCATTCATAGAAACAACAACAACAACAGCAGGTGAAATGTTGGAGAAGGAAACGAAACAATACCTTCGGCTGGGCCAAAACTTTATCTCCGACAAGGGTTTGTTAATTTTTGATGGTAAATGGAAGTTTCCAGCCTTTAATGTTACCCATTTAGACATAATTATGTTTGTACCCTCCCTTAACATACAAATCACAAGAAAAGTCCTTCTAAAAGTTTTTAACACAAGTCCTAGCAAATTTTAACTCACGATTTTTAACTTTTATAACATAGAACATTATGATCAAGTAGTAAAATAATACCTCATATTTTTGGGGCGTTACTATATATATAGGATCCATGAAGAACTTAGGTAGGGAGAGAATCTGGAGAATCTATTTACGCGCAAGGATATTATTGACATTTTATCATTAATTTCAAGTCTCAATTTTTTATTTAAATAAAAAAACACATGGCCCCATGAGTTCACCCCAACCGAAAGTTGTCCCTGAAGCTTCACTATATATATATATATATATATATATATATATATATATATATATATATATATATATATATATATATACATAGATATATTTGTATATATGTACATAAGTATGTATATATATAAGTATGTATATATATACATGTATATATAAGTATGTATATATGTATATATATACACATATATACATATTATATATATACATACTTATACATATATATGTATATATACATGATGTGTTGCACCAAATACTCTTAATTATAACTAGATTCAAATACTACACATAAGCACACAACTAATGAGCAACTAAAACTCGATCATCATAGCACCTTCCATGTAAGCATTCAATTCAAGTTCGTCACAAGAGAGTATGTCAATTGAATATCGAAACTAATAATCGTCTTAGTTGATTGGGGGGTTTTGATTGATATAGACTAATAATTAAAACTTGCAACAACAAGTAAATAACTAAATATCGAAATATAAATCAAGTAACTAAGTAGTGTCAACTTATGTAATCCACTCTTATGCTTGAATTGCCCCGTTTTATCTTAATTGCTATCACATTCGTTGTTGAACTATTAGATGTTTAATATCACTACTAAACCTTAATCAAGTTACACTTTGCAAATTCACATAAGCATCGAATTACAAGATCAAGTTGAATCATGAGAGGTCATTGAGATTATGCTTGGATTAAAATCACTTAAAATCTATTAGTAATCAAAATTACTTAAGAAAACTAAGCACTACTAGTTTTGACTAAGAATATTGTGAAAACCAATACAATTAGAGGACACAGTCACTTGTAATCATTTCCTTGATTGTCTAGATCATGCAAACATGTTAAAGTATAAATTGAATCTCATTTGAAATCACTTAGAAATGATCAACAACCATTATAATCAAGTTATGTTCACAACAAAAACTAGCAATGGATCATTAGCTAACTCAATAACAATAACTCAATTATTTCATTCAAACAACAATTATTCATTTGATTTGGGGCAAATTCTTACATTAGAGCTTCATAGATAAGCAAACGCAATCAAATTAGCCAAGCATGGCTAAACTAACACTAATCAAAGACCAAATATAACAAATAAGCTTCATATTTCAAAATTACAAGTATTCAATTGAAAACAATGAAGAGAAAGGTGGAGATTACAACCCAAATGGAAATATAATGTAGATCTAACACTAAACTTGCTTGAGCTTGAGTTTAATCCTCTATATTAGCCTTAATCTCCTACTAAATGATGAAGGAGAATATTCGAGGTAGAAACTTCATATCCCCCTTAATGAAACCATATCTTTTTTCCTTTTATAGGTGTAAGATTCAGCACCCAAAACAGCATAGTTACGCCGCACCTATTAAATGGTGCGCCGCATCATTGTACTGGAAATAGGCGCGCTGCACCTAATGGGTGATGCGCCGCACCTTATAACATGCAATTCCTTCAAAATGTTCTGTTCTGATTTCTGGGATTTCCTTTGATATAGTGTGTCGCACCATGAGTTTGGTGCGCCGCACCTTTGCACTGCACTTCCTGAAACTTCATTTTTCTCACTTGAAATTGCACATTTGCATTTACCTTGCACTTTCAATCATGCCCTGCACGTTGGTTCACTAATTTGGCTATATTTTGGTCAATTTTGCACCGAAATGAGTTTTTAGCCTTGAACCAACACAATTGCACAAATATCCATCTTCCGAACTCAATAAGCCTAAAAAACGAGTGAAACAAAGAAGATATTGTAAGGTAAAACATGTGTAAATCGAGCAATATCAAATCTCCCACACTTAGGACTTGCTTGTTCTCAAGCAAGCTTAAATCAATCAAGTCATGGATATAGCGCCTCAAGATAATAATAGCATAGCAAGATCAAAGTCAAAGTGCAAGAATCGAGCATAAAGAGTTACCTCCATGATTATGCAACTTAAAAGGCTCAAATAATCTCCAAAAACTTGTGCTCACCCAATATCGAGCTTCAACTTCTACTCCTTCTTCCAAAAACTTCAACTTCCAAGACTCAAGCTCAATAATCTTCAAACAATCTTCATCAAACCTCAAATGGATAACTAGTGGCAATCCTTGACAAATTCTTCAATCTAAACCTCAAAAGCAATCATCGCTACTCCTAACCAAGACTTCATTTCTTCAAATTTCACAACTTTTCACAAACACGATTCCTTCACAATCTCACAATCAACCAAGGACTCGGCTACAAATTACCCAAAGTTGCTAAACGGGTGAAACTCAAGAGGTGGTATGCTAAGCCACTTGATGTCTTCACGAATGATGACAATGCACAAGCTTCAATCTTCACAAACATCCTCAACAACATCCTTATTCAAGCCTAAATACTCAAATTCACATTTCAACCAACTCACACAATCAAAGATACAAACTTGCTCCCTATAAAGGTTCTAAATCAACAGCATCCGCAAGATCACATTTTAGATTAAATAAATCAAGAATTAAACTTTTAGCGCAAACCTTCATAGGAGCATTCTTCAAACCTCAAAATTCAAATTTCACTTCCACCACCTAACTCTCCTCAACAAGTCAAGGATTGCCCAAACGCTTCACTTCAGTATTTAGAACGCCAATGTCATGAGTCACCCAAAAAAGCTTGGTCTTAGGGAAAAACAAAGCCTTTAGAAAACCATTTGCATTTTAGAATGGGAAAACAAGTCAATTTTTTTACACAAGACAAGTTTTCTAGAAAATATTTGTTTTTTAAGGCTTTGTGCATTCAAAGTCATCCCGGTTTTGGAATGACCGCATGGGTAATTGCTATCTCGGTATATCATCTAGGATGAACTACCTCCCAGTTCGGAGGCGATGAGATACCAATTACCTTGGGTTCAAAAAGGCTATGTGCATACAAGCCATTCCTGTTTTGGGATGAATGCATGGGAAATTGCCAACCTCGTAGACAAACTATCTGGTTTGATAGCGATGGGAGGACAATTTCCTTTGGTGAGTGTTGGGGTGCCTTCCACGGTCAACTTGGTAATAGTCAACGGCACCCGGCAAGTAACCAACCCTTATTAGACTCCGGTGTTTAAGGAGCTAGACGAGAAGGCCACAAGGGATTTAATTTACCCTATCAATCCTATTCGGGCTGATAGTTCAAGACTTTCTCTCCCATCGGTACCATCGCATTATGAAAGGATGCTAGTATGAAATGGCATGGATTAGGGAGGTCCCATGCCAAGTAGAACGCTCTTGGGAGGACTTGACTTCCTTAAATAGGTGGACCCGATCAACCATAAATGTCACAGTTTGAAATTTTAAACACTTAGCTACTTCCTTCATATCAAGCTTTTATGCTTATTTTAAGAAAAGGTAGAAAGTAGATACTACATTTACGTATTTGAAAGAAAATGTGCCATGACTTTTGGCCATGGCGTGTGTTGTCTAAGCAACGCTAGCACGAAGCCATTGCTCTTCATAAAGAAGATAACACATTGTGAAGCTCGGGGATCCTCTTCCCACGGTATGATACATCGGTGTGATACATCATGAAAGGATGCATCAACCAATGTCAATATGAAATGACATGGATCAGGAAGTCTCCCACACCAAGTAGAACGGAATTCGAAAGATTTTACTTCCTTAGAGGATGGACTTGAATCATCCGGAAGTGCTAAAGTATAAAACTTTAGGCACTTAGTTTTTTATTTTGAAACACCATGGAAGACTTTACTTCCGTGCACAATTTGATTCACTTTTGTTGTTCACTTAAAGCACATGAATCTCATTAAAGTGGAACACTTTACTTCCACATAAAATTGCAACAACAAAAGAGACTTTACTTCCTTAATTCATAGAGCATAAGGGAAGACTTTACTCCCCCAAAATACAAGTTTTATACCATTTTATTACTTAATGATTTTTGTTATTGTAATGGCAAAAACTTGTTCCAAAAATTTTTCAACAACCTGCATTGGTTAAGTTTTTAGTGTATGCGACATTTTCAAATTTTAGACATTTGGCCCAAAAATTATTTTCTGCCCCCCCCCCCCCCCACACACACACCCACACCCACACACCCACACACACACACACACACACACTTGAATCCATGTAATGTCCCTATCACATGTATTCATCAAAATGGAAAAAATTAGAAGGGAAAAATTGAAGATATGAGAAGAGAAGAGAATTGGGAACGGTTATGAAGAACAATTGTATTCATTGTCAAATAAATCGAAAAGTGACACCAAAATATTGCAAGTTGCTGAGCTTGATGCCTGATCTTAATGCCAGGCTTGGATCAATCATCAATAATATCCTGCCATCAAGAACCAAACAAACAAGACAACGTACAACAAACAACCATAATACAATCCACAAACAAGCCATCAAATCAACGATCATAAGTGTTACGTTATTACAATCATCCAAATGTAAATCGTCTCAAATCACCTACACCACAAATTAAGATGCCAACATACATGCAACTATCATAAATCCAAGTTTCACAATAAAAATTCACAAGCCAACATCATTAAACCAAAGTTTCACAAATCACATGCTAAAAAATCACATCACATATATTATTTTGGAATAAGAATTACCATAATTACCACCAACCAAATGGGCCACCGCCCAAATTTCCTCTTTGTTTTTGTTGAGATTCTATCCTTAACCTCTCTTGTTCCTCTTGCGCTTGCCTCATACTTTCAAATTCTTGATTCTCGATTGCTTGCCTTAAAGCTTCTTGCGGGTCAAATGGGGGTGGGTGCGGGGAGAATGGTTATTGACGGTTGTAGGGTTGGTAATGGGGCTCAAGTAGCTAAGTGGCGGTTGGATCATTATGGGATAAATGCATGACATGCGATTGCCATGCTTGATAAGATTCCATCCACGCAAGACGGTATTGTGCTTCATCGTGCTCTATTTGTCTTTGCAAGTTCATGTTACCAAATTGCTCTACAAACCATCCTTCGGACAACCCACCTAGCCCCAAGCTGCCCGCACCACTAGAACTTGCACCATATGCTGGTGCATAGTTACCATAGCCCACATTAACATTACCCTCCCAGATACGCTCCATTTCCTCCTCCTCATTAACCTCGACCCTTTGTTCTTGACGATACCATTTAATATATCGCTCATTCTCTCTCAACAAAATGTGACCACCCTTGTAGTCAACATAGGTAAATTGGTTCATTGGTAATTTCTCAAGGCCACTAAAATCAGTGTTCAAGAATTTTGCTACCCAAGTAACCACCCCCCCCCCACACGCACACACTTGGCTTTGCCGCCTTGTTCGTTACCCCAACCGCTCTAACCTGAGAAAAGAACACCCTCCTGAGCTTCCATAACAAACCTACATCTCTGAAAACATAGCTCGTATCGCTCGAAGTTTTCGAGACAAAATCATCCCGCACTCGCGTCATCAAACCCGAAAAATTTTATCCTGAAAACTGCCCATATTCGAAAAATCATATCTCAAGATCCAACGGTCAGATCAGTCTCAGAGTTTTACCACGTATAGATCAGTGTGTCTACTATTCACAACCAAAATATCAAGTCGATCCAATGGATAACGAACCTGCTACGAATTTTCTACTACAACAACTCCCGAAACTCCGAAATTGATAGTTCAATCATTCTTTCGCACGGGATCATGAAGAACGAGAACTCAGATCCGTTACCCGAATCTCCCAAAAAATCTCTCCGCAACGAACCCATCGACCCGACCTCTGACTTTATAACCCTTCGTGAACCATCACTATCATAATACAATTCATCGACTAATTGCATCATAAAAGCCAAGATCAGACTAACCTTGGTGTGATTAATCATCATGGATACATAGACATACCCCACGATTACCGCGAACAACTAAGTCACATGGTCTCGATATATGTTGCAAGACAAATCCCTAGTCCGTCGTTTGAACAAAAAAAAAAATAAAACTGAAACATG
Organism: Rutidosis leptorrhynchoides; assembly: GCF_046630445.1. Lineage (NCBI taxonomy): Eukaryota > Viridiplantae > Streptophyta > Magnoliopsida > Asterales > Asteraceae > Rutidosis > Rutidosis leptorrhynchoides. The sequence goes on from NC_092338.1 coordinate 53,182,805, forward strand.
GCTGTGCAAACCTCGCGATCGCGACCAGAGGTCTCGTGGTCGCGAGTCGACAAACTTCAGCATCATCGGTCTTTTTCTTCTTGCTTCCAAATTCGACATCGTGCCCGTAAAACCGAGCCTAAGCTCTGATACCACTTGTTAGGAATTCGGAAGGCCCCAACAAGACAATTGATTTAAACCAATCACTAGCTCACGAACGACAAACGAATAATAAAGCATAAATAAATAGAGATAAATGACACGGGATTTAACGTGGTTATATCCCAACTCCAAAACACGAAGAAGGGATTACTCCACGGGCGCAAACCAGATACTTTCACTATATTTTTCGTGCACACAGTTATGGGATACAATATGATGTTTATATAGGCAAAACTAAACACGTAAACTACTTAACGAACAAAAAACAAGCTTCTAGACAATTCTGGCCTGTCAGCTCCATTTCGCGCCCGCAACCCCATACTTCGCAATCGCGAGTAGCACTTGATCGTTTCGATTCCTTGCTTAACTCGCTTCACATTCCAACATGTTTTTGTGCTCGTTTTCTCAGCTTCTTGTAGGTGTTTCCAGCCTCATCGTCCCACCGGTGTTTCCCATTGGTGAGGCTTTTTGATGGTTATTACCACCCAGTTGATAATGGTCCTCCATTTATTTCCTAAAGGTGGTGGCGGCTCTTGGTGGTGTCCTAAGTCGTCGTCTTGTTTTTTTGCTCTCCGCCTTGTGCTTTCTTGTCGTACTCCTCATTTTTCAGTCTCATCTTTCGGGTTAACTAGACGACGAACGCTCTGTTGGAGATTGGTTTAGGATCAGTGGTTGTGGGTTGGTGTTTTATGGTTGGAGTTTTGTTTTGTGGTGGCTTTTGAAGGTTAGGGGTGGTCGGTGTTTCGTTTTCTGGCAGTCTTCGGTGTTCTCTTTATTGACTCGATATGTTTGTCGGAAATGGTTTGGTCCTGGCGGCACTTCGGGTCACGCTAGCCTTGTTAACTTTATTCTCGCCATGTTGGTAGTTTGTTTCGGGGTAGCTAATTTTTCTTTTTACCATATGTTGCATTTGTTTATAAGGGCTAGATTATGTTTTATATTATATTAATTTGTACTATCTTGATCTCTGGATATGTTTTTATATAATAGTATGCATTTTAAGGGGGAAAAATATATGAATAGTCAAAACAATTTTATTTCTTTTATTGACCAAATCAAATGCGTAGATCATTTATCAAAAACTCAACGCGGAAGTCTTTTTCCTTGGAGACAACCAGCTTGTCATTGTTTGTAAGTACCACTTCACATTGCTTGTAGACCATATATATATAGGGATGAGCAGAAGTACCATTTTATCGATCCCGTACCGGTACCGAACCGGTACCGATACTGTTTTACCGGACCGAAGGGTAAACGGGACCGGTTCCGGTTCCAGATTTTGTGGCTTTTCGGTTTCGGTACATAAGATGCGGTACATGTACGGTACCGGGAAATTCCCGTATTAGTACCGATTTCATTAACAAACTTTATACCATATACGGATCAAAACTGTTATCTTGCTCTATTATCTTTCAAGTAATTGATCACATTTTAATATTATTTCTTGCAGACTCGTAATGATACAAGTTCGGCAAAGGTATGATTTCGTAGCCGTTTCTTTATTTATATTCCTTATGTTTGGCTACAAGTTTGATCATTTCATATCCGTTTATATTTTCTTATTTTTCAATGCAGAGACACACCGTTGATACGAGAGCAGAGGTAATACAACTTAATCCTCTTGTACTTAACATCTGAATGTACACTTGTTCCTGCTCCGATTAAAAGTTTTTGCATCTCGATGGACTTTATAATTGAAAATAACTCAACTTTTTTATAATCACTTGGAAACAAACGTATTTATGCTGTTATTCCTGTGCCATAATCACTTGTTACTTCTTAACATTAACCGATAGTGGAAGATGTTTGTATTTTTCTATCAGAGAATAAACTGTTTTTAGTATAAATGATGCTGTTTTTTGTATGAATGATGTTGTTTTTTGTATGAATGATGTTGTTTGCATTCCATAAATTTTTTGGCAGTCCAAATTCGGTACTAACAAGTAAAATACCGGAATTACCGGTACCGAACCCGGTACCGAACCGGTACCGGTTATGAAAAAATGGTACGGTACCGGTATTCGATATTGGGGAAATTCGGGATCGGTATTTTTCGGTTCCGATACGGTTCGGTACTAGGATAAAAGTTTATTATTGATATAAGCCTCTCATGTTAAACATCCAAAACGTATATCGATCATTGAATCCCGAAAGGTTTATGTTCTAAATTTATTTTCTTCCCAACACTATGGCAGGCGCAGCTGTTGCTATTATCGGTGTTGTTGTTTTCGTTATATGTAAGTTAACTTTTTTCACCTTGTTTAAGAGAAGTATAGTATCAATAGTAATTTGTTGATGTAAATGGTTTCTTATTTGCAGTTTGTCTCGGATCGGTAGTCTGCTGGAGATTGGTATTCGAAAGAATAAGATGGTCTAATATAATAAAAGTTAACCCACCAGTTAACGATTCACGTTTTATTCCGCTAACCATGGTCAAGTTCTTGGATGACATGGAAAGAGAGAAGCCCATTCAGTTCACGTCAAAACAGCTAAGAATTGTTGGTTTATTTTGGCTAGTAGAAGATATGTTTATCCCACATTGGTGGGAGGAAGATGTGAGGGGTGAGTGACTTGGTTATAAAAGGAGGGCTAAGTCTTCATTCCAATTTGCACCAATCAATACACTTTAAGTATTTGATTATTTCTTTCTTTCTTACTCTTGTTTGAGAGTTGTATTAGTTAAATATTTTGGAGAGTGTAGTTGGCTTAAGAGAGTCGTCTATATCATTGTAATAATTTGTGATATAGTGTATTTCTCTCTTTGGGGGCCGGTGGTTTTTCTCCTGTTTTGGAGTTTCCACGTTAAATCTTGTGTTGTGTATTGTTCTTATTTCTTTACTATTATTGTTGGGCTAGGTGGTGGGAATTAGTGAGACCGTAATTTCCCAACAACTGGTATCAGAGCGTCAGGTTTGACGGGTGTCTCGGTTATAGGAGTCGGAGTATGCTCTGTGGTTGCCACGGGAGTGGATCGTCCACATCAGAAACGAGTTCTATTGATCGTATAGGGTATCTGGTTAGACAATATTTTTTCTGATTCGTAGTAATAGTTGGATTTGTTAGTGGCGAGTTGTGGATTTCCGATTTAAAGGGTCCTGGCTACCTGCTACATCTTTTGGCTATTCGAAACGTGAGCAAAATCAGAGAAAGTGTTGTTTATAGGATACGGATACGATGTCGAAGTTCAGTCCAATGAGGTTTGATGTAGAGAAATTTGATGGGATGATCAATTTTGGCTTATGGCAGGTTCAAGTCAAGGATGTGTTGATTCAGTCTGGTTTACACAAGGCTTTGAAGGGTAAACCCACTCTTGTTCCTGGCAGTGATTCTAGCAGTAAGTTCGATGAAGAAGAATGGGATGATATGGATTTGAGGGCAGCAAGTGCGATTCGTTTGTGTCTTGCAAAGAACGTGCTTGCAAATGTGCACGGGTTATCAACGGCAAAGGAGCTTTGGGTTAAACTAGAGCAGTTGTACCAGGGCAAGGGCATCTCAAATCGATTGTGTCTTAAAGAACAATTTCATACTCTGCGTATGGATGGGGGTTCAAAGATTTCAGATCATCTAAGTATTCTTAACTGTATTGTTTCAGAACTGGAGGCTATTGGAGTTAAAACGGATGATGAAGATAAAGCTTTGAGGTTGATATTATCTTTATTATCGTCTTATGAACACATGAAACCTATTTTGATGTATGGGAAGAAAACTCTGAAGTTTGAAGACGTTACTAGCAAGCTCCTATCCGAGGAGAAAAGACTGGAAGTTAACGGGGTCTCATCATCAGGAGATACGATAGTGTTGTGTTCGGATAGGCAGAAGAGAAACTCTAGAAAGAATCTGACATGCTGGAAGTGCGGGAAGACTGGACATGTAAGGGTTAATTGTCCCGGTGGAGCTAATCCGGCAAATGGCTCCAAAGACGCTAACATTGTCTCCGTTGTTACGGAGAGTGACGAATTCCTCTGAAGTCACGTCATCCTCATGGTGTGTCCGCGCCACCGTGGAAAGGGATGTTCGTTAGCGATTCCACAATTACACATGGGCATTGGTATGGCATTTATGCAGGTTGTGTGGTGGAAACTGATGTTGTAGCTGATGGTACTTTCGGGAAAGCCAAACAGGGAAGTTGCACCATAAAGTTTCAGCTGGTTGTTCAACAACATGTGCCGAGGTGAAATGCTTGGAATGTGATCTTCTAAGTGCTATACTCTTAATGGTGGAGTATGATAATTCTTGTTAAGAGTTATGATTGTCTGTGATGACAATGATTGTCGGTTTAGACAATGTTCGATGAAGATGCAAGTTTTGTCTCTTGGGAGATAATGTCAACGGCATAAAGATGAGGATCTTGAAGTTGTCGTCGAGGAAGCGTCTACATCGGTTATCCTTGCAATGTGGAAGCATGGTTATCTTCTTCTATCCAAAAGGTGGAGATTTGTTGGTTTATTTTGGCTAGTAGAAGATATGTTTATCCCACATTGGTGGGAGGAAGATGTGAGGGGTGAGTGACTTGGTTATAAAAGGAGGGCTAAGTCTTCATTCCAATTTGCACCAATCAATATACTTTAAGTATTTGATTATTTCTTTCTTTCTTACTCTTGTTTGAGAGTTGTATTAGTTAAATATTTTGGAGAGTGTAGTTGGCTTAAGAGAGTCGTCTATATCATTGTAACAATTTGTGATATAGTTATTTCTCTCTTTGGGGGCCGGTGGTTTTTCTCCTGTTTTGGAGTTTCCACGTTAAATCTTGTGTTGTGTATTGTTCTTATTTCTTTACTATTATTGTTGGGCTGGGTGGTTGGAATTAGTGAGACCGTAATTTCCCAACAAGAATTGCAACAGACAACTTCAGCATCTTATTGGGTTCAGGCGGATTTGGTACGGTTTACAAGGGAATCATTAGCAACGGCACAACTTTAGCTGTCAAAGTACTTAATGGGAGCTCAGACAAGACAATTGAGAAACAATTTATGGCGGAAGTAAGCACAATGGTAAGAACCCATCACTTTAATCTTGTTAGACTTTATGGGTTTTGCTTTGAATCAAGCTTAAAAGCTCTTGTGTACGAGTTTATGATCAATGGTTCTTTAGATAACCACTTGTTTAAAGCCAACGAAGGGGCTATGATAGGGTTTCAGAAACTTCATGAAATTGCGGTGGGGACAGCAAGAGGTATCTCTTACTTGCACGAAGAATGTGCTCAAAGAATAGTTCATTATGATATCAAACCAGAAAACATACTTTTGGATTCAAACTTTTGTGCCAAAGTAGCAGATTTTGGTTTGGCAAAACTTTGGAGCAGGGATAAAACTCATATAACAATGACTAGAGGACAAGGCACTCCAGGTTATGCTGCACCTGAGCTTTGGCAGCCATTTCCGGTTACACACAAATGTGATGTTTATAGTTTTGGGATGCTACTTTTTGATGTCATCGGGAGGAGGAGGAACAAGGAGGTGAAACTTGACGATACTCAGCAGTGGTTCCCATTATGGGCATGGAACAAGTATGAAGAGAAAAAACTGGAGGATTTGATAACCATTTGTGAAATCGAAGAGAAAGATCAAGAAGCTGCAGAGAGGATGCTTAAGGTGGCGTTTTGTTGCGTTCAGTATAAGCCTGAAAATAGGCAGGTGATGAGTATCGTTGTGAAAATGTTGGAAGGGGAGTTAGATGAAATGTCCCGTTCTTATTGATTAAAAACGTTCCATATTAATTGATTTCGTTGCGAGGTTTTGACCTCTATATGAGACGTTTTTCAAAGACTGCATTCATTTTAAAACAAACCATAACCTTTATTTCATCAATAAAGGTTTAAAAAAGCTTTACGTAGATTATCAAATAATGATAATCTAAAATATCATGTTTACACATGACCATTACATAATGGTTTACAATACAAATATGTTACAACAAAATAAGTTTCTTGAATGTAGTTTTTACACAATATCATACAAGCATGGACTCTAAATCTCGTCCTTATTTAAGTATGCGACAGCGGAAGCTCTTAATAATCACCTGAGAATAAACATGCTTAAAACGTCAACAAAAATGTTGGTGAGTTATAGGTTTAACCTATATATATCAAATCATAATAATAGACCACAAGATTTCATATTTCAATACACATCCCATACATAGAGATAAAAATCATTCATATGGTGAACACCTGGTAACCGACATTAACAAGATGCATATATAAGAATATCCCCATCATTCCGGGACACCCTTCGGATATGATATAAATTTCGAAGTACTAAAGCATTCGGTACTTTGGATGGGGTTTGTTAGGCCCAATAGATCTATCTTTAGGATTCGCGTCAATTAGGGTGTCTGTTCCCTAATTCTTAGATTACCAGACTTAATAAAAAGGGGCATATTCGATTTTGATAATTCAACCATAGAATGTAGTTTCACGTACTTGTGTCTATTTTGTAAATCATTTATAAAACCTACATGTATTCTCATCCCAAAAATATTAGATTTTAAAAGTGGGACTATAACTCACTTTCACAGATTTTTACTTCTTCGGGAAGTAAGACTTGGCCACTGGTTGATTCACGAACCTATAACAATATATACATATATATCAAAGTATGTTCAAAATATATTTACAACAATTTTAATATATTTTGATGTTTTAAGTTTATTAAGTCAGCTGTCCTCGTTAGTAACCTACAACTAGTTGTCCACAGTTAGATGTACAGAAATAAATCGATAAATATTATCTTGAATCAATCCACAACCCAGTGTATACGTATCTCAGTATTGATCACAACTCAAACTATATATATTTTGGAATCAACCTCAACCCTGTATAGCTAACTCCAACATTCACATATAGAGTGCATATGGTTGTTCCGAAATATATATAGATGTGTCGACATGATAGGTAGAAACATTGTATACGTGTCTATGGTATCTCAAGATTACATAATATACAATACAAGTTGATTAAGTTTTGGTTGGAATAGATTTGTTACCAATTTTCACGTAGCTAAAATGAGAAAAATTATCCAATCTTGTTTTACCCATAACTTCTTCATTTTAAATCCGTTTTGAGTGAATCAAATTGCTATGGTTTCATATTGAACTCTATTTTATGAATCTAAATAGAAAAAGTATAGGTTTATAGTCGGAAAAATAAGTTACAAGTCGTTTTTGTAAAGGTAGTCATTTCAGTCGAAAGAACGACGTCTAGATGACCATTTTAGAAAACATACTTCCACTTTGAGTTTAACCATAATTTTTGGATATAGTTTCATGTTCATAATAAAAATAATTTTCTCAGAATAACAACTTTTAAATCAAAGTTTATCATAGTTTTTAATTAACTAACCCAAAACAGCCCGCGGTGTTACTACGACGGCGTAAATCCGGTTTTACGGTGTTTTTTCGTGTTTCCAGGTTTTAAATCATTAAGTTAGCATATCATATAGATATAGAACATGTGTTTAGTTGATTTTAAAAGTCAAGTTAGAAGGATTAACTTTTGTTTGCGAACAAGTTTAGAATTAACTAAACTATGTTCTAGTGATTACAAGTTTAAACCTTCGAATAAGATAGCTTTATATGTATGAATCGAATGATGTTATGAACATCATTACTACCTTAAGTTCCTTGGATAAACCTACTGGAAAAGAGAAAAATGGATCTAGCTTCAACGGATCCTTGGATGGCTCGAAGTTCTTGAAGCAGAATCATGACACGAAAACAAGTTCAAGTAAGATCATCACTTGAAATAAGATTGTTATAGTTATAGAAATTGAACCAAAGTTTGAATATGATTATTACCTTGTATTAGAATGATAACCTACTGTAAGAAACAAAGATTTCTTGAGGTTGGATGATCACCTTACAAGATTGGAAGTGAGCTAGCAAACTTGAAAGTATTCTTGATTTTATGTAACTAGAACTTGTAGAATTTATGAAGAACACTTAGAACTTGAAGATAGAACTTGAGAGAGATCAATTAGATGAAGAAAATTGAAGAATGAAAGTGTTTGTAGGTGTTTTTGATCGTTGGTGTATGGATTAGATATAAAGGATATGTAATTTTGTTTTCATGTAAATAAGTCATGAATGATTACTCATATTTTTGTAATCTTATGAGATATTTCATGCTAGTTGCCAAATGATGGTTCCCACATGTGTTAGGTGACTCACATGGGCTGCTAAGAGCTGATCATTGGAGTGTATATACCAATAGTACATACATCTAAAAGCTGTGTATTGTACGAGTACGAATACGGGTGCATACGAGTAGAATTGTTGATGAAACTGAACGAGGATGTAATTGTAAGCATTTTTGTTAAGTAGAAGTATTTTGATAAGTGTATTAAAGTCTTTCAAAAGTGTATAAATACATATTAAAACACTACATGTATATACATTTTAACTGAGTCGTTAAGTCATCGTTAGTCGTTACATGTAAGTGTTGTTTTTAAACCTTTAGGTTAACGATCTTGTTAAATGTTGTTAACCCAATGTTTATAATATCAAATGAGATTTTAAATTATTATATTATCATGATATTATCATGTATGAATATCTCTTAATATGATATATATACATTAAATGTCTTTACAACGATAATCGTTACATATATGTCTCGTTTAAAAATCATTAAGTTAGTAGTCTTGTTTTTACATATGTAGTTCATTGTTAATATACTTAATGATATGTTTAATTATCATAGTATCATGTTAACTATATATATATATCCATATATATGTCATCATATAGTTTTTACAAGTTTTAACGTTCGTGAATCACCGGTCAACTTGGGTGGTCAATTGTCTATATGAAACATATTTCAATTAATCAAGTCTTAACAAGTTTGATTGCTTAACATATTGGAAACATTTAGTCATGTAAATATCAATCTGAATTAATATATATATAAACATGGAAAAGTTCGGGTCACTACAGTACCTACCCGTTAAATAAATTTCGTCCCGAAATTTTAAGCTGTTGAAGGTGTTGACGAATCTTCTGGAAATAGATGCGGGTATTTCTTCTTCATCTGATCTTCACGCTCCCAGGTGAACTCAAGTCCTCTACGAGCATTCCATCGAACCTTAACAATTGGTATCTTGTTTTGCTTAAGTCTTTTAACCTCACGATCCATTATTTCGATGGGTTCTTCGATGAATTGAAGTTTTTCGTTGATTTGGATTTCATCTAACGGAATAGTGAGATCTTCTTTAGCAAAACATTTCTTCAAATTCGAGACGTGGAAAGTGTTATGTACAGCCGCGAGTTGTTGAGGTAACTCAAGTCGGTAAGCTACTGGTCCGACACGATCAATAATCTTGAATGGTCCAATATACCTTGGATTTAATTTCCCTCGTTTACCAAATCGAACAACGCCTTTCCAAGGTGCAACTTTAAGCATGACCATCTCTCCAATTTCAAATTCTATATCTTTTCTTTTAATGTCAGCGTAGCTCTTTTGTCGACTTTGGGCGGTTTTCAACCGTTGTTGAATTTGGATGATCTTCTCGGTAGTTTCTTGTATAATCTCCGGACCCGTAATCTGTCTATCCCCCACTTCGCTCCAACAAATCGGAGACCTGCACTTTCTACCATAAAGTGCTTCAAACGGCGCCATCTCAATGCTTGAATGGTAGCTGTTGTTGTAGGAAAATTCTGCTAACGGTAGATGTCGATCCCAACTGTTTCCGAAATCAATAACACATGCTCGTAGCATGTCTTCAAGCGTTTGTATTGTCCTTTCGCTCTGCCCATCAGTTTGTGGATGATAGGCAGTACTCATGTCTAGACGAGTTCCTAATGCTTGCTGCAATGTCTGCCAGAATCTTGAAATAAATCTGCCATCCCTATTAGAGATAATAGAGATTGGTATTCCATGTCTGGAGACGACTTCCTTCAAATACAGTCGTGCTAATTCTCCATCTTGTCATCTTCTCTTATTGGCAGGAAGTGTGCTGATTTGGTGAGACGATCAACTATTACCCAAATAGTATCAAAACCACTTGCAGTCCTTGGCAATTTAGTGATGAAATCCATGGTAATATTTTCCCATTTCCATTCTGGGATTTCGGGTTGTTGAAGTAGACCTGATGGTTTCTGATGCTCAGCTTTGACCTTAGAACACTTCAAACATTCTCCTACGTATTTAGCAACATCAGCTTTCATACCCGGCCACCAAAAATGTTTCTTGAGATCCTTGTACATCTTCCCCGTTCCAGGATGTATTGAGTATCTAGTTTTATGAGCTTCTCTAAGTACCATTTCTCTCATATCTCCAAATTTTGGTACCCAAATTCTTTCAGCCCTATACCGGGTTCCGTCTTCCCAAATATTAAGATGCTTCTCCGATCCTTTGGGTATTTCATCCTTTAAATTTCCCTCTTTTAAAACTCCTTGTTGCGCCTCCTTTATTTGAGTAGTAAGGTTATTATGAATCATTATATTCATAGATTTTACTCGAATGGGTTCTCTGTCCTTCCTGCTCAAGGCATCGGCTACCACATTTGCCTTCCCCGGGTGGTAACGAATCTCAAAGTCGTAATCATTCAACAATTCAATCCACCTACGCTGCCTCATATTCAGTTGTTTCTGATTAAATATGTGTTGAAGACTTTTGTGGTCAGTATATATAATACTTTTGACCCCATATAAGTAGTGCCTCCAAGTCTTTAATGCAAAAATAACCGCGCCTAATTCCAAATCATGCGTCGTATAATTTTGCTCGTGAATCTTCAATTGTCTAGATGCATAAGCAATCACCTTCGTTCGTTGCATTAATACACAACCGAGACCTTGCTTTGATGCGTCACAATAAATCACAAAATCATCATTCCCTTCAGGCAATGACAATATAGGTGCCGTAGTTAGCTTTTTCTTCAATAACTGAAACGCTTTCTCTTGTTCATCCTTCCATTCAAATTTCTTCCCTTTATGCGTTAATGCAGTCAAGGGTTTTGCTATTCTGGAAAAGTCTTGGATGAACCTTCTGTAGTAACCAGCTAGTCCTAAAAACTGGCGTATGTGTTTTGGAGTTTTCGGGGTTTCCCACTTTTTAACAGTTTCTATCTTTGCCGGATCCACCTTAATACCTTCTTTGTTCACTATGTGACCGAGAAATTGAACTTCTTCCAACCAAAATGCACACTTTGAAAACTTAGCGTACAATTCTTCCTTCCTCAATACTTCTAACACCTTTCTCAAATGTTCACCGTGTTCTTGGTCATTCTTTGAGTAAATAAGTATGTCATCAATGAAAACAATGACAAACTTGTCAAGGTATGGTCCACACACTCGGTTCATAAGGTCCATGAACACAGCTGGTGCATTAGTTAAACCAAACGGCATGACCATAAACTCGTAATGACCGTAACGTGTTCTGAAAGCAGTCTTTGGAATATCATCTTCTTTCACCCGCATTTGATGATACCCGGAACGTAAGTCAATCTTTTAATAAACAGATGAGCCTTGTAGTTGATCAAATAAGTCGTCGATTCTCGGTAGTGGGTAGCGGTTCTTGATGGTAAGTTTGTTCAACTCTAGGTAGTCGATACACAACCTGAATGTACCATCTTTCTTCTTGACAAACAAAACAGGAGCTCCCCACGGTGATGTGCTTGGTCGAATGAAACCACGCTCTAAAAGTTCTTGTAATTGGCTTTGCAGTTCTTTCATCTCGCTGGGTGCGAGTCTGTAAGGAGCACGAGCTATTGGTGCAGCTCCTGGTACAAGATCTATTTGAAATTCAACGGATCGATGTGGGGGTAATCCCGGTAATTCTTTCGGAAATACATCGGGAAATTCTTTTGCAATGGGAACATCATTGATGCTCTTTTCTTCAGTTTGTACTTTCTCAACGTGTGCTAGAATAGCATAGCAACCTTTTCTTATTAGTTTTTGTGCCTTCAAATTACTAATAAGATGTAGCTTCGTGTTGCCCTTTTCTCCGTACACCATTAAGGGTTTTCCTTTTTCTCGTATAATGCGAATTGCATTTTTGTAACAAACGATCTCTGCTTTCACTTCTTTCAACCAGTCCATACCGATTATCACATCAAAACTCCCTAACTCTACTGGTATCAAATCAATCTTAAATGTTTCGCTAACCAGTTTAATTTCTCGATTCCGACATATATTATCTGCTGAAATTAATTTACCATTTGCTAATTCGAGTAAAAATTTACTATCCAAAGGCGTCAATGGACAACTTAATTTAGCACAAAAATCTCTACTCATATAGCTTCTATCCGCACCCGAATCAAATAAAACGTAAGCAGATTTATTGTCAATAAGAAACGTACCCGTAACAAGCTCCGGGTCTTCCTGTGCCTCTGTCGCATTAATATTGAAAACTCTTCCGCGGCCTTGTCCATTCGTGTTCTCCTGGTTCGGGCAATTTCTAATAATGTGGCCCGGTTTTCCACATTTATAACAAACTACATTGGCATAACTTGCTCCGACACTACTTGCTCCGCCATTACTCGTTCCGACACCATTTGTTCCTTTCGTTCTATTAACCCCTGGTCCGTAGACCTCACACTTCGCTGCGCTATGACCATTTCTTTTACACTTGTTGCAAAATTTGGTGCAGAACCCCGAGTGATACTTTTCACACCTTTGCCATAGCTGCTTCTGATTGTTGTTGTTGTTGCGGTTATTATTGTTGTTGGGATGATTGTTGTAGCTGCTGTTGTTGTTGTTGTTGTTGTTGTTGTTGGGCCGTTTGTTGTAGTTGCGATTGATGTTGCGATTGTTGGGATAATTGTTGCGATTATTGTTGTAATTACTGTTGTTGTTGTATTGGTGATTCTTATCACCGTTTTCCTCCCACTTTCTTTTGACTTGCTTCGCATTGGCCTCTTCAGCAGTCTGTTCTTTAATTCTTTCTTCAATCTGGTTCACTAGTTTGTGAGCCATTCTACATGCCTGTTGTATGGAGGCGGGCTCGTGTGAACTTATATCTTCTTGGATTCTTTCCGGTAATCCTTTCACAAACGCGTCGATCTTCTCTTCCTCATCTTCGAATGCTCCCGGACACAATAGGCACAATTCTGTGAATCGTCTTTTGTACGTGGTAATATCAAATCCTTGGGTTCGTAACCCTCTAAGTTCTGTCTTGAGCTTATTGACCTCGGTTCTGGGACGGTACTTCTCGTTCATCAAGTTCTTGAATGCTGACCACGGTAGTGCGTACGCATCGTCTTGTCCCACTTGCTCTAGATAGGTATTCCACCATGTTAACGCAGAACCTGTGAAGGTATGCGTAGCGTACTTCACTTTATCCTCTTCAGTACACTTACTTATGGCAAACACCGATTCGACATTCTCGGTCCACCGTTTCAACCCGATCGGTCCTTCGGTTCCATCAAATTCCAAAGGTTTGCAGGCAGTGAATTCTTTGTAGGTGCATCCTACACGATTTCCTGTACTGCTAGATCCAAGGTTATTGTTGGTATGTAACGCAGCCTGTACTGCGACTATGTTTGAAGCTAGAAAAGTACGGAATTCCTCTTCATTCATATTCACGGTGTGTCGAGTAGTCGGTGCCATTTCCTTCAAAATAGTCAAATGGAACAAGTTAATCATACAGAATATTAAGAGTAGTTAATAGTATTTCGTAGCATAATATGAACTCATTTATAAAAGCTTTTTCTTCATATTAGCGTTTTATAAGTTTAAATTCGGGTAGTACCTACCCGTTAAGTTCATACTTAGCAGCTAATATACAATTCAACTACTACAATTCTATATGAAAAACTGATTATAATAATATTTCGCGTTCAAACTTTTATACAATATTTTACAAACTTACAATACCGCTTATTTTACATAAAGCATGAAATATAGCACACAATAACTTTGATACAAGATAGTTGTGAAGATAATTCTAGCTAGTACACAAGTCGTTCAGCAAAGGCAATAAAGACACGTAATTCATACGTCCAGAAACAAGTCATGCATTCTGGTTTTACTAGGACTACTTCCCATCCTTGGTCTTGTGGAACATAACCGTTATGGCCGTTGATAAGACAGCGTGTTGTAACGTCGTCAAAGGGACGAGGGTTACGTAATGTCCAACAGTCCCGTAACAATCTAAAAACCTCATTTCTTACCCCAATTACCGACTCCGTCACTTGTGGAAACGTTTTGTTTAATAGTTGTAGCCCGATGTTCTTTTTCTCACTTTGGTGAGAAGCGAACATTACTAATCCGTAAGCATAACATGCTTCTTTATGTTGCATGTTAGCCGCTTTTTCTAAATCACGAAGTCCAATATTCGGATATATTGAGTCAAAATAATTTCTTAACCCGTTGCGTAAAATAGCATTTGGGTTCCCCGCAATATATGCGTCAAAGTAAACACATCGTAACTTATGGGTTTCCCAATGTGATATCCCTCATCTTTCAAATGAAAGTCTCTTATAAACCAAGACATTCTTGGAACGTTCTTCGAATGTCTTACAAACTGATCTCGCCTTAAATAGTTGTGCCGAAGAATTCTGACCGACTTTAGACAAGATTTCATCAATCATGTCTCCGGGTAGGTCTCTTAAAATATTGGGTTGCCTATCCATTTTGTGTTTTTATACTGTAAAATAGACAAGAGTTAGATTCATAAAAAAAATACTTATTAATACAAGCAATTTTTACATATATCATAAAGCATAAGCACACTATATTACATATATTACACCACACGAATAAAACTATCTTATTCCGACTCGCTTGTTTCTTCTTCTTCAGTTTTGGTTCGTTTTGCCAAGTTTCTAGGGATATATGATGTTCCCCTAATACGAGCCGTCGTTATCCACATTGGTTTAGAAAAACCTGGTGGTTTAGAGGTTCCCGGGTCATTGTTACAACTTAAGGACTTCGGGGGTTGACGATACATATAAAGTTCATCGGGGTTGGAATTAGATTTCTCTATTTTTATGCCCTTTCCCTTATTATTTTCTTTTGCCTTTTTAAATTCAGTTGGGGTAATTTCTATAACATCATCGGAATTCTCGTCAGAATCCGATTCATCGGAGAATTGGTAATCCTCCCAATATTTTGCTTCCTTAGCGGAAACATCATTGACCATAATTAACCTTGGTCGGTTGGTTGAGGATTTTCTTTTACTTAACCGTTTTATTATTTCCCCCACCGGTTCTATTTCTTCATCCGGTTCCGATTCTTCTTCCGGTTCCGATTCTTCTTCCGGTTCCGACTCTTCTTCTGGTTCCTCTTCAGGAACTTGTGAATCAGTCCACGAATCATTCCAATTTACATTTAACTCTTCATTATTATTAGGTGAGTCAATGGGACTTGTTCTAGAGGTAGACATCTATCACATAATATCAAACGCGTTAAGAGATTAATATATCACATAATATTCACATGTTAAAAATATATAGTTTCCAACAAAATTTGTTAAGCAATCATTTTTCAAGTAAACACGGTCGAAGTCTAGACTCACTAATGCATCCTAACAAACTCGATAAGACACACTAATGCAAAATTCTGGTTCTCTAAGACCAACGCTCGGATACCAACTGAAATGTCCCGTTCTTATTGATTAAAAACGTTCCATATTAATTGATTTCGTTGCGAGGTTTTGACCTCTATATGAGACGTTTTTCAAAGACTGCATTCATTTTAAAACAAACCATAACCTTTATTTCATCAATAAAGGTTTAAAAAAGCTTTACGTAGATTATCAAATAATGATAATCTAAAATATCATGTTTACACACGACCATTACATAATGGTTTACAATACAAATATGTTACAACAAAATAAGTTTCTTGAATGCAGTTTTTACACAATATCATACAAGCATGGACTCTAAATCTCGTCCTTATTTAAGTATGCGACAGCGGAAGCTCTTAATAATCACCTGAGAATAAACATGCTTAAAACGTCAACAAAAATGTTGGTGAGTTATAGGTTTAACCTATATATATCAAATCATAATAATAGACCACAAGATTTCATATTTCAATACACATCCCATACATAGAGATAAAAATCATTCATATGGTGAACACCTGGTAACCGACATTAACAAGATGCATATATAAGAATATCCCCATCATTCCGGGACACCCTTCGGATATGATATAAATTTCGAAGTACTAAAGCATCCGGTACTTTGGATGGGGTTTGTTAGGCCCAATAGATCTATCTTTAGGATTCGCGTCAATTAGGGTGTCTGTTCCCTAATTCTTAGATTACCAGACTTAATAAAAAGGGGCATATTCGATTTTGATAATTCAACCATAGAATGTAGTTTCACGTACTTGTGTCTATTTTGTAAATCATTTATAAAACCTACATGTATTCTCATCCCAAAAATATTAGATTTTAAAAGTGGGACTATAACTCACTTTCACAGATTTTTACTTCGTCGGGAAGTAAGACTTGGCCACTAGTTGATTCACGAACCTATAACAATATATACATATATATCAAAGTATGTTCAAAATATATTTACAACAATTTTAATATATTTTGATGTTTTAAGTTTATTAAGTCAGCTGTCCTCGTTAGTAACCTACAACTAGTTGTCCACAGTTAGATGTACAGAAATAAATCGATAAATATTATCTTGAATCAATCCACGACCCAGTGTATACGTATCTCAGTATTGATCACAACTCAAACTATATATATTTTGGAATCAACCTCAACCCTGTATAGCTAACTCCAACATTCACATATAGAGTGTCTATGGTTGTTCCGAAATATATATAGATGTGTCGACATGATAGGTCGAAACATTGTATACGTGTCTATGGTATCTCAAGATTACATAATATACAATACAAGTTGATTAAGTTTTGGTTGGAATAGATTTGTTACCAATTTTCACGTAGCTAAAATGAGAAAAATTATCCAATCTTGTTTTACCCATAACTTCTTCATTTTAAATCCGTTTTGAGTGAATCAAATTGCTATGGTTTCATATTGAACTCTATTTTATGAATCTAAATAGAAAAAGTATAGGTTTATAGTCGGAAAAATAAGTTACAAGTCGTTTTTGTAAAGGTAGTCATTTCAGTCGAAAGAACGACGTCTAGATGACCATTTTAGAAAACATACTTCCACTTTGAGTTTAACCATAATTTTTGGATATAGTTTCATGTTCATAATAAAAATAATTTTCTCAGAATAACAACTTTTAAATCAAAGTTTATCATAGTTTTTAATTAACTAACCCAAAACAGCCCGCGGTGTTACTACGACGGCGTAAATCCGGTTTTACGGTATTTTTTCGTGTTTCCAGGTTTTAAATCATTAAGTTAGCATATCATATAGATATAGAACATGTGTTTAGTTGATTTTAAAAGTCAAGTTAGAAGGATTAACTTTTGTTTGCGAACAAGTTTAGAATTAACTAAACTATGTTCTAGTGATTACAAGTTTAAACCTTCGAATAAGATAGCTTTATATGTATGAATCGAATGATGTTATGAACATCATTACTACCTTAAGTTCCTTGGATAAACCTACTAGAAAAGAGAAAAATGGATCTAGCTTCAACGGATCCTTGGATGGCTCGAAGTTCTTAAAGCAGAATCATGACACGAAAACAAGTTCAAGTAAGATCATCACTTGAAATAAGATTGTTATAGTTATAGAAATTGAACCAAAGTTTGAATATGATTATTACCTTGTATTAGAATGATAACCTACTGTAAGAAACAAAGATTTCTTGAGGTTGGATGATCACCTTACAAGATTGGAAGTGAGCTAGCAAACTTGAAAGTATTCTTGATTTTATGTAACTAGAACTTGTAGAATTTATGAAGAACACTTAGAACTTGAAGATAGAACTTGAGAGAGATCAATTAGATGAAGAAAATTGAAGAATGAAAGTGTTTGTAGGTGTTTTTGGTCGTTGGTGTATGGATTAGATATAAAGGATATGTAATTTTGTTTTCATGTAAATAAGTCATGAATGATTACTCATATTTTTGTAATCTTATGAGATATTTCATGCTAGTTGCTAAATGATGGTTCCCACATGTGTTAGGTGACTCACATGGGCTGCTAAGAGCTGATCATTGGAGTGTATATACCAATAGTACATACATCTAAAAGCTGTGTATTGTACGAGTACGAATACGGGTGCATACGAGTAGAATTGTTGATGAAACTGAACGAGGATGTAATTGTAAGCATTTTTGTTAAGTAGAAGTATTTTGATAAGTGTATTAAAGTCTTTCAAAAGTGTATAAATACATATTAAAACACTACATGTATATACATTTTAACTGAGTCGTTAAGTCATCGTTAGTCGTTACATGTAAGTGTTGTTTTTAAACCTTTAGGTTAACGATCTTGTTAAATGTTGTTAACCCAATGTTTATAATATCAAATGAGATTTTAAATTATTATATTATCATGATATTATCATGTATGAATATCTCTTAATATGATATATATACATTAAATGTCTTTACAACGATAATCGTTACATATATGTCTCGTTTAAAAATCATTAAGTTAGTAGTCTTGTTTTTACATATGTAGTTCATTGTTAATATACTTAATGATATGTTTACTTATCATATTATCATGTTAACTATATATATATATCCATATATATGTCATCATATAGTTTTTACAAGTTTTAACGTTCGTGAATCACCGGTCAACTTGGGTGGTCAATTGTCTATATGAAATATATTTCAATTAATCAAGTCTTAACAAGTTTGATTGCTTAACATATTGGAAACATTTAGTCATGTAAATATCAATCTCAATTAATATATATAAACATGGAAAAGTTCGGGTCACTACATTAGAGGTGCCAGAGCCGTTAAATCCTTTTCGGCATCTGATTTCAGGAGTTAACGACGTTAATGATTCTTTCGGTAGAATAGCGTTGTATGGTGGTGGGTCGGATTGGTCTACGTCTGAAGTGGAAACTACTCGTAGTAGTGTAGTCACAGGGACACCTGTTATGAGAAAATATGAAATCACAGTGGCCTCTCAGTAAGCGCATTAATTGAAGGCCAACATAATTCGGGTGATCGAAATCATATATATAATTGTTGTTATTGTTTATGTTGAAATAAAGTGTGTTTAGACATGCAGGTGTAGTGTTTACTTCTTAAAGCTAAAAAATATGAGTTATGCAAATGTAATAACTAAGCTATGACATTCATAATAGTATATCTACAATTCAGACGTGCATATAAGAAACTTGTATTTTTATTAAAATATTAAGGGTTTAAGCTACTAAATAGCTATATATTTTCACTTTTGTTTCAATATATGCTATATACTCAAAAAAATATTATTGTAGACTATGTACTTTGATAAATAAGGTATTTGTTATACATGCCAAATTTGTTGTTGTAAATTCGATTTAATGATGAACGACAGAACGAAGCTTCGGTTTAGGTTGTTGAACATGAATCTGAGCTTGTTTTCAGATTAAATCCTCAAATTCGTAAACACCTAAATTTTAGGTTAAGATGATGAGAAACGATGATGAAGAAGTGAAGATGCTTGGTATCTGATTCAATTAACAGACTTTTTAACATCCGTTAACTTTTGGGACCGCACATGCAAAATGAACGAACCACAGGACTGTAAGTGTAATGTTTTCAATTTAAAAAATGACATAATTCGTTTAACAGGTCTAGCAGGTAACCGGTCATATTTTGTTTACATTTACACACTTTTTCAAAGTACATAACCTACAATAGTATTTTTCTGAGTATATAGCCTCCTACAACAAATTAAATTTTTGACAATGTGCTGGTTCCTACCGATGGTGAGCCAGAGATGCGTCACTTACATCTTGGCAGCCACCACTAAGTCATACACCAACACCATCATCACAAACCTCAAACCACCATTTTCATGACTCTAAACTTTACAATACAACATTGCGATGAAGAACAGACTGTCGCATCCGCTGTAATGTACAAACTCTTAAACGCTGACTCAAATAATAACCTGTTAATTACGTTTTTTTAACATAACTATACAGTAAAAATTACTTGGTGGTGTGACTAAAGTAATGACCTGTTAATCATATATGATGATTTAAAAATTTTCACAATTGAAATTCGGGATGGGTTTAACGCCAATGGTAGTCTAGTGGTTGGATGTTTGTGAATCTCTAAAGGAGACTCAGGTTCAGACCAGACTAGATACACTTTGAAGACTTGCCTTTAAAAAATAATTCGAGTATGAGATACTGAATATATTTTTTAATTCAGATGAGTGAGACATAAAAATAGTAAAGTACATCAAATTTTACCAATTTTTTAATCCCACCATGTTTTTTAGTACTCCATATCATATATCATAGCCTAATATAAGAAGTTCATGATGATTGATTGATCATATACATAGCATTGTATATGTATATTTTAATTGATAAAGGTTAAAAACATAAGTTACGCGAAGTATATTTAAAGGACTTGGTATATCCGCTGAAAGTTAAGATAGCGGATAATATGGCGCATTAATAAAAGATTGCGGGTTCTTTTCGCTAAGTTAGCGTGGATGATTAAGCAATCCGCATACCGCGAATATTTTGAATACTATAAATAGGGAGCTTGGCCTCTCATTTATAGGTTGTTGATTCTCTGCCATTTGCCCAGACCTTTGTAGTTTTCACTTGTGACTTTGCCCAAGGAACTCTTACATTGTGTTAAGGTAAATCATGTTAATTAACAATCAAGACCGGGTCGGGGTGGTTGATCACTTGATTGATAAAGTGAAAGACGATCATCAGGGCCCAAAACAATCATCATACATCCCATTCCACCATCCTAATATCATTGCACTCAATCCTTAATTAAGTATCTTTAATATAGGATTGATCAATTGGCGCCATCTGTGGGACACGTTCAAAATTAAACTCGAAATTTTTTGTTTTGTGCTATCAAATGATAAATTGGCTTGTTTAATTCTAATTGTGTATTGTTTGGTTGATTCACAGGTGAATACGTTCGAAATTAGCGGCAATTTGATTATTTGTTGAAATGCCGAATGATAATGGAAATGTCTGTGATACTGATGTCACTATGCAAGCAAATGCCCAAAAGAGGGAAAGAAAGCGAAAATCGGCAAAAATACTTCAGAATTGGCAGTTCGTGCCAATAAGCTTTCCCAAAATGCAAAGCGAAGATTTCTCTGAGATGCCGATAGTAATATCATGCAAAATCGCGCAGACTGGAATCACAATTATGAAAGTTCATGTAGATAATGGCAGTAGTGTTGACATTGTTTATGAGCAATGCTTTGTTCAATTGCCGGAGAGTATTAGGGCAAACTTAAAACCCACCACAACCTCGTTAACTGGTTTTGCGGGAGAATCCTCATTGCCTATAGGGCTATTATCTTTAAATATTGAGCTTTTTGATGAAAATGATGCCGATTTAGTGCGCCAAGCACAACTAGATTTCTATGTTATGCGGACTTCTTCTCGCTACAACATGTTGTTGGGCAGATCCGCATTGGATAAATTTGGAATTGTTCCATCTACCATTCATGGCATGATTAAATTTACAACGCGTAAAGGTGTTGCAACGATCAGCTCGACGAGTGACATCCCTATTTCTAATGACCCGTCCTAGTCCATCTGGACTAATACATTACATTTGGTTACATCGCGAGGTACTTGACCTCTATATGATACATTTTACAAACATTGCATTCGTTTTTAAAAGACAAACTTTCATCACATCGAAAGTTGACGGCATGCATACCATTTCATAATACCTCCAACTATAATTGACTTAATAGTAATCTTGATGAACTCGACGACTCGAATGCAACGTCTTTTGAAATATGTCATGAATGACTCCAAGTAATATCTCTAATATGAGCAAATGCACAGCGGAATATTTCTTTCATACCTGAGAATAAACATGCTTTCAAGTGTCAACCAAAAGGTTGGTGAGTTCATAGGTTTATCATAAAACAATAAAATTCATCATTTTGATAGACCACAAGATTTAAATCCTGCATGGTACAAATGGGCCCGAATCCTATACCCACATGTAATGTACATGCGATATCTTTTAAATACAGTACACCTTTCTCGTGTACGAAATCATCTTTCATAAATCTTAGTAACCGTACACATATCTTGTGAACAAAAATAACATACACATAACCTGTGTATAAAATCATTCTCTCGATACATAACATTCACTTTTCATTGCTTTCATAGCTTGTCTTGGTAACCGACCTTTACATATAATGCGCATAATAATATCCCCAAAATAGAACATATCGTCTGTATAATAATCATATATGAAATGTCTCGTTCTTATTGATTAAAAACGTTCCATATTAATTGATTTCGTTGCGAGGTTTTGACTTCTATATGAGACATTTTTCAAAGACTGCATTCATTTTTAAAATAAACCATAACCTTTATTTGAGTAGTAAGGTTAGTGTGAATCATTATATTCATAGATTTTACTCGAATGGGTTCTCTGTCCTTTCTGCTCAAGGCGTCGGCTACCACATTTGCCTTCCCCGGGTGGTAACGAATTTCAAAGTCGTAATCATTCAACAATTCAATCCACCTACGCTACCTCATATTCAGTTGTTTCTGATTAAATATGTGTTGAAGACTTTTGTGGTCGGTATATATAATACTTTTGACCCCATATAAGTAGTGCCTCCAAGTCTTTAATGCAAAAACAACCGCGCCTAATTCCAAATCATGCGTCGTATAATTTTGCTCGTGAATCTTCAATTGTCTAGACGCATAAGCAATCACCTTCGTTCGTTGCATTAATACACAACCGAGACCTTGCTTTGATGCGTCACAATAAATCACAAAATCATCATTCCCTTCAGGCAATGACAATATAGGTGCCGTAGTTATCTTTTTCTTCAATAATTGAAACGCCTCCTCTTGTTCATCCTTCCATTCAAATTTCTTCCCTTTATGCGTTAATGCAGTCAAGGGTTTTGCTATTTTGGAGAAATCTTGGATGAATCTTCTGTAGTAACCAGCCAATCCTAAAAATTGACGTATATGCTTCGGAGTTTTTGGGGTTTCCCACTTTTCAACGGTTTCGATCTTTACCGGGTCCACCTGGATACCTTCTTTGTTCACTATGTGACCGAGGAATTGAACTTCTTCCAACCAAAATGCACACTTTGAAAACTTAGCGTACAGTTTTTCTTTCCTCAATACTTCTAGCACTTTTCTCAAATGTTCTTCGTGCTCTTGATCATTCTTTGAGTAAATAAGTATGTCATCGATGAAAACAATGACAAACTTGTCAAGATATGGCCCACACACTCGGTTCATAAGGTCCATGAACACAGCTGGTGCGTTAGTCAATCCAAACGGCATAACCATAAACTCGTAATGACCATAACGCGTCCTAAAAGCAGTTTTTGGAATATCATCCTCCTTTACTCGCATTTAATGATATCCAGAACGTAAATCGATCTTCGAATAAACCGACGAGCCTTGTAGTTGATCAAATAAGTCATCAATTCTCGGCAGTGGATAACGGTTTTTGATGGTAAGTTTGTTCAACTCTATGTAGTCAACACACAACCTAAATGTACCATCCTTCTTCTTGACAAACAAAACAGGAGCTCCCCATGGTGATGTGCTTGGTCGAATGAAACCACGTTCTAATAGTTCTTGCAGTTGGCTTTACAGTTCTTTCATCTCGCTGGGTGCGAGTCTATAAGGAGCAAGAGCTATTGGTGCAGCTCCTGGTACAAGATCTATTTGAAATTCAACAGATCGATGTGGAGGTAGTCCCGGTAATTCTTTCAGAAATACATCGGGAAATTCTTTTGCGACAGGAACATCATTGATGCTCTTTTCTTCAGTTTGTACTTTCTCGACGTGTGCTAGAACAGCATAGAAACCTTTTCTTATTAGTTTTTGTGCCTTCAAATTACTAATAAGATGTAGCTTCATGTTGCCCTTTTCTCCGTACACCATTAAGGGTTCTCCTTCTTCTCGTACAATGCGAATTGAATTTTTATAACATACGATCTCTGCTTTCACCTTCTTCAGCCAGTCCATGCCAACTATTACATCAAAACTCCCTAACTCTACTGGTATCAAATCAATCTTAAATATTTCGCTACCCAGTTTAATTTCTCGATTCCGGCATATATTATCTGCTGAAATTAATTTACCGTTTGCTAATTCGAGTAAAAATTTACTATCCAACGGCGTCAATGGACAACTTAATTTAGCACAAAAATCTCTACTCATATAGCTTCTATCCGTACCCGAATCAAATAAAACGTAAGCAGATTTATTGTCAATAAGAAACGTACCCGTAACAAGCTCCGGGTCTTCCTGTGCCTCCGCTGCATTAATATTGAAAACTCTTCCGCGGCCTTGTCCATTCGTGTTCTCCTGGTTCGGGCAATTTCTAATAATGTGGCCCGATTTTTCACATTTATAACAAACTACATTGGCATAACTTGCTCCGACACTACTTGCTCCGCCATTACTCGTTCCGACACCAATTGTTCCTTTCGTTCTGTTAACCCCTGGTCCGTTGACCTCACACTTCGTCGCGCTATGACCATTTCTTTTACACTTGTTGCAAAATTTGGTGCAAAACCCCGAGTGATACTTTTCACACCTTTGGCATAGCTGCTTCTGATTGTTGTTGTTGTTGCGGTTGTTATTGTTGTTGGGATGATTGTTGTAGTTGTTGTTGTTGTTGTTGTCGTTGTTGTTGTTGTTGTTGTTGTTGTTGTTGTTGTTGTTGTTGTTGTTGTTGTTGTTGTTGTTGTTGTTGTTGTTGTTGTTGTTGTTGGGCCGTTTGTTGTAGTTGCGATTGATGTTGCGATTGTTGGGATAATTGTTGCGATTATTATTGTAATTGCTGTTGTTGTTGTATTGGTGATTCTTATCACCATTTTCCTCCCACTTTCTTTTGACTTGCTTCACATTGGCCTCTTCAGCCGTATGTTCTTTAATTCTTTCCTCAATCTGGTTCACTAGTTTGTGAGCCATTCTACATGCCTGTTGTATGGAGGCGGGCTCATGTGAACTTATATCTTCTTGGATTCTTTCCGGTAATCCTTTCACAAACGCGTCGATCTTCTCTTCCTCATCTTCGAACGCTCCCGGACACAATAGGCACAATTCTGTGAATCGTCTTTCGTACGTGGTAATATTAAATCCTTGGGTTCGTAACCCTCTAAGTTATGTCTTGAGCTTATTGACCTCGGTTCTGGGACGGTACTTCTCGTTCATCAAGTGCTTGAATGCTGACCACGGTAGTGCGTAAGCATCATCTTGTCCCACTTGCTCTAGATAGGTATTCCACCATGTTAACGCAGAACCTGTGAAGGTATGCGTAGCATACTTCACTTTGTCCTCTTCAGTACACTTACTTATGGCAAACACCGATTCGACCTTCTCGGTCCACCGTTTCAATCCGATCGGTCCTTCGGTTCCATCAAATTCCAAAGGTTTACAGGCAGTGAATTCTTTGTAGGTGCATCCTACACGATTTCCTGTACTGCTAGATCCAAGGTTATTGTTGGTATGTAGCGCAGCCTGTACTGTGGCTATGTTTGAAGCAAGAAAGGCACGAAATTCCTCTTCGCTCATATCCAAGGTGTGTCGAGTAGTCGGTGCCATTTCCTTCAAAATAGTCAAATGAAACGAGTTAATCATATAGAATATCAAGAGTAGTCAATAGTATTTCGTAGCGTAATATGAACTTATTTATAAAAGCTCTTTCTTCATATTAGCGTTTTATACTCTTTAATTCGGGTAGTACCTACCCGTTAAGTTCATACTTAGTAGCTAACATACCATTTTAACTACTACAATTTTATATGAAAAACTAATCACAAAAACAAAAACAAAAAATATATCATATTCAAGCCTTTATACAATAACTTGCAAACTTACAATACCGCTATTTTACATATAGCATGAAATATAGCACATAAAACTTTGATACAAAGTAGTTGCGAAGATAATTCTAGTTAATAAATAAGGCGTTCAGCAAAGGCAATAAAGACACGTAATTCATACGTCCAGAAACAAGTCATGCATTCTGGTTTTACTTATACCACTTCCCATCCTTGGTTTTGTGGAACATAACCGTTGTAACCGTTGATAAGATAGCGTGTTGTAACGTCATCAAAGGGACGAGGGTTACGTAATGTCCAACAGTCCCGTAACAATCTAAAAACCTCATTTCTTACCCCAATTACCAACTCCGTCACTTGTGGGAACGTTTTGTTTTATAGTTGTAGCCCGATGTTCTTGTTCTCACTTTGGTGAGAAGCGAACATTACTAACCCGTAAGCATAACATGCTTCTTTATGTTGCATGTTAGCCGTTTTTTTCTAAATCACGAAGTCCTATATTCGGATATATTGAGTCAAAATAATTTCTTAACCCGTTGCGTAAAATAGCATTTGGGTTCCCCGCAATATATGCGTCAAAGTAAACACATCGTAACTTATGGGTTTCCCAATGTGATATCCCCCATCTTTTAAACGAAAGTCTCTTATAAACCAAGACATTCTTGGAACGTTCTTCGAATGTCTTACAAACTGATTTCGCCGTAAATAGTTGTGCCGAAGAATTCTGACCGACTCTAGACAAGATTTCATCAATCATGTCTCCGGGTAGGTCTCTTAAAATATTGGGTTGTCTATCCATTTTTTGTTTTTATACTGTAAAATAGACAAGAGTTAGATTCATAAAAAAAATACTTATTAATACAAGCAATTTTTACATATATCATAAAGCATAAGCACACTATATTACATATATTACACCACACGAATACAACTATCTTATTCTGACTCGCTCGTTTCTTCTTCTTCGGTTTTGTTCGTTTTGCCAAGTTTCTAGGGATATATGATGTTCCCCTAATACGAGCTGTGGTTTTCCACAACGGTTTAGAAAAACCTGGTGGTTTAGAGGTTCCCGGGTCATTGTTACAACTTAAGGGCTTCGGGGGTTGATGATACATATAAAGTTTATCGGGGTTGGAATTAGATTTCTCTAATTTTATGCCCTTTACCTTATTATTTTCTTTTGCCTTTTTAAATTCAGTTGGGGTAATTTCTATAACATCATCGGAATTCTCGTCGGAGTCCGATTCATCAGAGAATTAGTAATCCTCCCAATATTTTGCTTTCTTGGCGGAAACACCATTGACCATAATTAACCTTGGTCGGTTGGTTGAGGATTTTCTTTTACTTAACCGTTTTATTATTTCCCTCACCGGTTCTATTTCCTCCTCCGGTTCCTCCTCTTCCGGTTCTGATTCTTCTTCCGGTTCTGATTCTTCTTCCGGTTCTTCTTCGGGAACTTGTGAATCAGTCCAATATATATTCGACTCTTCGTTATTATTAGGTGAGTCAATGGGATTTGTGCTAGAGGTAGACATCTATCACACAATATCAAACATGTTAAGAGATTATTATATCACATAATATATACATGTTAATAATATATAGTTTCCAACAAAAATGTTAAGCAATCATTTTTAAAGAAAACAAGGTCGAAGTCCAGACTCACTAATGCATCCTAACAAACTCGCTAAGACACACTAATGCAAATTTTCTGGTTCTCTAAGACCAACGCTCGGATACCAACTGAAATGTCCCGTTCTTATTGATTAAAAACGTTCCATATTAATTGATTTCGTTGCGAGGTTTTGACCTCTATATGAGACGTTTTTCAAAGACTGCATTCATTTTTAAAACAAACCATAACCTTTATTTCATAAATAAAGGTTTAAAAAGCTTTACGTAGATTATCAAATAATTATAATCTAAAATATCCTGTTTACACACGACCATTACATAATGGTTTACAATACAAATATGTTACATCGAAATCAGTTTCTTGAATGCAGTTTTTACACAATTTCATACAAATATGGACTCCAAATCTTGTCCTTATTTTAGTATGCAACAGCGAAAGCTCTTAGTATTCACATGAGAATAAACATGCTTTAAACGTCAACAAAAATGTTGGTGAGTTATAGGTTTAACCTATACATATCAAATCGTAACAATAGACCACAAGATTTCATATTTCAATACACATCCCATACATAGAGATAAAAATCATTCATATGGTGAACACCTGATAATCGACATTAACAAGATGCATATATATAAGAATATCCTCATCATTCCGGGACACCCTTCGGATATGATATAAATTTCAAAGTACTAAAGCATCCGGTACTTTGGATGGGGTTTGTTAGGCCCAATAGATCTATCTTTAGGATTCGCGTCAATTAGGGTGTCTGTTCCCTAATTCTTAGATTACCAGACTTAATAAAAAGGGGCATATTCGATTTCGATAATTCAACCATAGAATGTAGTTTCACGTACTTGTGTCTATTTTCTAAATCATTTATAAAACCTGCATGTATTCTCATCCCAAAAATATTAGATTTTAAAAGTGGGACTATAACTCACCTTCACAGATTTTTACTTCGTCGGGAAGTAAGACTTGGCCACTGGTTGATTCATGAACCTATAACAATATATACATATATATCAAAGTATGTTCAAAATATATTTACAACACTTTTAATATATTTTGATGTTTTAAGTTTATTAAGTCAGCTGTCCTCGTTAGTAACCTACAACTAGTTGTCCACAGTTAAATGTACAGAAATAAATCAATAAATATTATCTTGAATCAATCCACGACCCAGTGTATACGTATCTCAGTATTGATCATAACTCAAACTATATATATTTTGGAATCAACCTCAACCCTGTATAGCTAACTCCAACATTCACATATAAAGTGTCTATGGTTGTTCCGAAATATATATAGATGTGTCGACATGATAGGTCAAAACATTGTATACGTGTCTATGGTATCTCAAGATTACATAATATACAATACAAGTTGATTAAGTTATGGTTGGAATAGATTTGTTACCAATTTTCACGTAGCTAAAATGAGAAAAATTATCCAATCTTGTTTTACCCATAACTTCTTCATTTTAAATCCGTATTGAGTGAATCAAATTGCTATGGTTTCATATTGAACTCTATTTTATGAATCTAAACAGAAAAAGTATAGGTTTATAGTCGAAAAAATAAGTTATAAGTCGTTTTTGTAAAGGTAGTCATTTCAGTCGAAAGAACGACGTCTAGATGACCATTTTAGAAAACATACTTCCACTTTGAGTTTAACCATAATTTTTGGATATAGTTTCATGTTCATAATAAAAATAATTTTCCCAGAATAACAACTTTTAAATCAAAGTTTATCATAGTTTTTAATTAACTAACCCAAAACAGCCCGCGGTGTTACTACGACGGCGTAAATCCGATTTTACGGTGTTTTTCGTGTTTCCAGGTTTTAAATCATTAAGTTAGCATATCATATAGATATAGAACATGTGTTTAGTTGATTTTAAAAGTCAAGTTAGAAGGATTAACTTTTATTTGCGAACAAGTTTAGAATTAACTAAACTATGTTCTAGTGATTACAAGTTTAAACCTTCGAATAAGATAGCTTTATATGTATGAATCGAATGATGTTATGAACTTTATTACTACCTCAAGTTCCTTGGATAAACCTACTGGAAATGAGAAAAATAGATCTAGCTTCAATGGATCCTTGGATGGCTTGAAAGTTCTTGAAGCAGAATCATGACACGAAAACAATTTCAAGTAAGATTTCCACTCGAAATAAGATTGTTATAGTTATAGAAACTGAATTAAAGTTTGAATATGATTATAACCTTGTATTAGAAAGATAACCTACTGTAAGTAACAAAGGTTTCTTGATCTTGGATGATTACTTGGAATGGATTTAGAAAACTTGGAAGTAAACTTGTAATCTTGGAAGTATTCTTGATTTTATGAAACTAGAACTTTTGGAATTTATGAAGAACACTTAGAACTTGAAGATAGAACTTTCAGAGAGATCAATTAGATGAATAAAATTGAAGAATGAAAGTGTTTGTAGTTGTTTTTGGTCGTTGGTGTATGGATTAGATATAAAGGATATGTTATTTTGTTTTCATGTAAATAAGTCATGAATGATTACTCATATTTTTGTAATTTTATGAGATATTTCATGCTAGTTGCCAAATGATGGTTCCCACATGTGTTAGGTGACTCACATGGGCTTCTAAGAGCTGATCATTGGAGTGTATATACTAAAAGTACATACATGTAAAAGCTGTGTATTGTACGAGTACGAATACGGGTGCATACGAGTAGTATTGTTGATGAAACTGAACGAGAATGTAATTGTAAGCATTTTTGTTAAGTAGAAGTATTTTGATAAGTGTCTTGAAGTCTTTCAAAAGTGTATGAATACATATTAAAACACTACATGTATATACATTTTAACTGAGTCGTTAAGTCATCGTTAGTCGTTACATGTAAATGTTGTTTTGAAACCTTTAGGTTAACGATCTTGTTAAATGTTGTTAACCCAATGTTTATAATATAAAATGAGATTTTAAATTATTATATTATCATGATATTATGATGTACGAATATCTCTTAGTATGATATATATACAGTTAAATGTCGTTACAACGATAATCGTTACATATATGTCTCGTTTCGAAATCATTAAGTTAGTAGTCTTATTTTTACATATGTATTTCATTGTTAATACACTTAATAATATATTTACTTATCATTTAACATAATTTAGTAAGTGTATCAATATCTTAATATGATTCATATGTACCTAGTAAGACGTTGTTATAACGATAATCGTTATATATATCGTTTTCGAGTTTCTTAAATTAATAGTCTCATTTTTATGTATATAACTCATTGTTAAAATACCTAATGAGATACATACTTATAATAAAATCATGTTAACTGTTTATATAACCATATATATATCATCGTATAGTTTTTACAAGTTTTAACGTTCGTGAATCACCGGTCAACTTGGGTGGTCACTTGTCTATATGAAACCTATTTCAATTAATCAAGTCTTAACAAGTTTGATTGCTTAACATGTTGGAAACACTTAATCATGTAAATAACAATTTCATTTAATATATATATAAACATGGAAAAGTTCGGATCACTACAATATAAACTTCGAAGTACTAAACACCACGCTGATAATGCTAAAAATGAACATATTATTAGTATCAATATCCTTCCAATATGTAATGCTTTTAGTTGCAATTGTTCTATTTTTCTGTAATATTCGTTTAAATAAATAAGTGCGAAGACAAAAGAAGAAAACGACGATTTGAAGAAGCAAATGACCAAAGCTCAAGTGTACAAGATATAAATCAAGTGGTTCAATTTATTGATGAGAAACGTCTCAAAATTACAAAAGTACAAGTCGCAAAACGCAAAGTACAAGATATTAAATTATACGAAAGGACGTTCGAAAAACCGGAACCGGGACCTGAGCCAACTATCAACGCGCGACGCAACGGAGCTAAAATTACAAGTAAACTATGCACAAGAATATAATATAATATTTAAATAATTATATAAATTATTTATATATAATATATTATATTAAATAACGTCGACAAACTAGCAAACAAAAAATATGTGAGCTGGATCTTACGGCCATGCGATCACATGGGAAATAGGCATAAAACCCATGCGAGTGCATGAGCCCATGCGAGTGCATGAGATTTGCACTAAAATCTCATGCGATCGCATGAGTTACTGTAGCAGGCCACATTCTATAAATTCAGCATTTTTCGGACGAATTTAACATCTCTTTTTCTCTTCTCTTCATCTATAATATATATATATATATATATATATATATATATATATATATATATATATATATATATATATATATATATATATATATATATATATATATATATATATATAATTTTAATTTTAATTTTAGGTTAATAATAATAAGGTTATTTTAAGAATGTTTTACGGGTTTTAAGTCGAAATTTTGTCCGTGCAACGCTATACGATTAATCACCACTGTAAGCTATGTCCTTCCTTTTTAAATTAATGTATCGTAACTAAGTTATTATTATGCTTATTTAAGCAAAAGTAATCGTGATGTTGGACTAAAAATTAAGATTAGGTTATTAGATTTTGTACCATAATTAAGGTTTGGACAAAAGACCGACACTTGTGGACATTGAACTATTGACTATTAATAGATAGGGGGTATTGTCTAATTGAATGACAACTCATTAGAACCTGTCAAACCTATCTTCAAATTAGTTAATCTAATAATTATTAAAATGATTATGTATGTTCTATTTAGTGACGTTTATACGACATTATTTACGATCATTTAATAAATTATTCGGATTGGGTAATTGATTATTCATTCTGATCAAGTGGGTAAATTAATATTCATATCTCATTAAAACAGGGGTGGATTACATACAAGGATAATTGGTGTAATTGTTACCAAAGTATTAAAACCTTGGATTATACGCAGTCGATAACCTGGTGTAATTATTAAACAAAGTATTAAAACCTTGTTACAGTTCGAATCCCTAATTAGTTGGAATATTTGACTTCGGGAATAAGGTTAATTTGACGAGCATTTTATAATTATGACCGATGGACTATTATGGACAAAAACCAGATAGGTATCAAATAAACCAGGATAAAGGACAATTAACTCGGGTAAAAATTAATTAAAATCAAAACGTCAAACATCATGATTACGGAAGTTTAAATAAGTATAATACTTTTATTTCATATTTCATCGTACCTTTATTTACTGTCATTTTAATTACTGCAATTTACTTTATCGCAATTTAAATTCTGTCATTTATATTATCGTCATTTATCTTTACACTTTATTTAAAATCGACAAACCGGTTATTAAATGGTAAAACCCCCTTTTATAATAATATTACTACTTATATATATATATATATATATATATATATATATATATATATATATATATATATATATATATATATATATATATATATATATATATATATATATATATATATATATATATATATATATATATATATATATATATATATATATAGTTTTAAAAATATAGCGTTAAACTTGGCTAGTTCCCTGTGGACGAACCAGACTTACTAAAAACTACACTACTGTACGATTAGGTACACTGCCTATAAGTGTTGTAGCAAGGTTTAGGTATATCCACTCTATAAATAAATAAATAACTTGTGTAAAATTGTATCATATTTAATAGTATTTCGTATAAAAAATATAACTATTTCGTATACATCTCTGCTTTAACATCAAGTTTTTGGCGCCGCTGCCGGGGAACACGAAAGCGAAACGCTATATAAAAAAAATTTAGTTTTTAAGATATTTTTGTAAAAATATAATATTTCTTATTTTGTAAAAATATTTTGTTTTAGTAATAAGTGTTAAAAATACAAAAAAAATTATATAAAAACATTAAAAAAAGAATTTATATTTTAGAGTTATAAAACTAATAAGTAATATTTTTTTAGTTTAATTACATAATATTTTATATAAAGTTAAATCAGAAAAAAAAATAGAATTCGGGCCTGGTACTGTAGAAGCCCAACATTCAGGCCTGGTATCCAACATCATGCGACCGCATGGAAATTTAACACTCAACTCATACGATCGCATGAGTTGATGTGACAGGTCTGGTACCGTAGCTGATCCAATTAGGGTTACAATTTAATAATTATAATTATAATTATAATTAATTAAATTAGGGTTTTATATTTTATTATTTAGTTTTAATTTTAGTTTTAATTTATATTTTTAGTTTTAATTAGTTTTATTAATTATAAAATTAATACTTTTATATAATAAAAATATAAAAATAATATTATTATAAAAATTGTATTTTTATAAATTTAAGTTTTATTTTTATATTTTTTATCTTTTTAATCGTTTATTCATAATATTTATTTTTATCGCTCGTAATTAGTTTTTAATTTAGTATTTTGCCATAGTTATTTTTATTTCCAGATTTTTAGGCTTTGCCGTAAAATCCCTTAAGTGCTTTTTCTTTAGATTAAAATTTAGACGCTTTAGAATTTTACGACGTCGCTCATCGCTTTAATATTTAATAAACTTTATTACCTTTTTAAGTTATTACCATTTTAGATATAGAATTCCTTTTAAGCTTTAATACTTTTAGACGCAACTTTTAATATTTAGTTTTTAGCCTTTTAAGTTTCGACGCGCTACTTTCTTATGTTTATTTTTCGACCTTTTATTTTTTGACGTTTTTCGACGCACTCTTTTTCTTTCTTATTTCTTGACGCTCTAGTTTTTAGGACTTAGAATTTTCTATTTCTTCTCTAAAATTTAACGACTTAAAATTATTTTAAGTCGTTAAATTGATAGACATCCAAAATTTTCTGGTTCGTAGTAATAGTTAGATTTGTTAGTGGCGAGTTGTGGGCTTCCGATTTAAAGGGTCCTGGCTACCTGCTGCATCTATTGGCTATTCAAAACGTGGGAAAAATCAGAAAAGTCTATTAATTTGATAAGTTATATAATTTTTATCTTTTATAACTAATAGGATATTCAGTGAATGCACCGAGCAAAACGTTCACCACCTGTAACTCGATCAAGACATCTAGCCAATATTGTCGCCGTTGATTTTTCTTTAGAATCGTCATCCAGTCGACCAAGTACTCAAATTGAAATTTCCGATAATCCATTTTTTGAACCCGACCTCACAATTGAGAATCCAGAGGATATTCAGGGACAATTCAGAGATCCTGAACCATTAATCTTTCCTCCGAAACCACCAATCATTCAAATAGAGATTGTCGAGGAAGAAACCATTAAATCAGAATCCCTTAATGATTCAGATTCAACAAATTCAATCATGGAGAATCTAGAACCTCTAAGTATGGAAGACCGAATGAGAGCTAAACGCACTGGCCAAGGTCACGCCATTATTAAGCCAGACATTAATGCGCCAGATTATGAAATCAAATGACAAATCCTACACATGGTAACTAATCAATGCCAATATAGTGGTACGCCAAAAGAAGATCCACACGAACATCTTCGAACTTTTAATAGGATTTGTACTCTATTCAAGATCAGAGAAGTTGAGGATGAACAGATCTATCTCATGTTGTTTCCCTGGACTTTAAAGGGAGAAGCCAAAGATTGGTTAGAATCGTTACCTGAAAGGGGCAATTGATACATGAGATGTCTTAGTTGAAAAATTTCTTAAACAATTCTTTCCGGCATCTAAAGCCGTGAGACTTCAAGGAGAAATTGTTACGTTCACACAAAAGCCAAATGAAACTCTATATGAGGCGTGGACAAGATTTGGAAAATTGTTAAGAGGATGTCTGCAACATGGTTTAGACACTTATCAAATAGTACAAATATTCTACCAAGGATGCAACATTGCTACACGAAAAGACATCGACATAACAGCTGGTGGTTCCATTATGAAGAAAAATGCAACTGAAGCTTACAAAATCATTGATAACACAGCCTCCCACTCACATGAGTGGCACCAGGAAAAAAGATATTTTTCGTTCATCTAAAGCGGCTAGAGCCGATTCTTGCCATGACTTTGATTCCGTTTCCGCAAATATAGATGCTTTCGAGAGACGAATGAAAAAGATGACTAAAGATATTCACGCAATACGAATCAGTTGTGAGCAATGCGGTGGACCACACTTAACAAAAGATTGTCACATTGAGCAAACGATGGAACAACGTGAGAATGTTTCCTATATGAACCAAAGGCCGTGAAATAATTATCAAAATAATTATCAACCGCCAAGGCCAAACTTCAATCGAAATCAAAACATTCTTTACAATCCAAATGGAACCAACAATAACTCGTACAACCAACAAGGTCTGAATAACCAACCAACTCAAAACAATACTTTCAATCAACAAAGACCTGGCTTGTATAAACCACCACAACAAACCAAAGAGAAAAATCAAATCTGGAAGAAATGATGGCAAAGTTAATGGAATCTCAAACACAATTTATTTCATCTCAAACCTAAACGAATGAGAGGTTTGATCAGTCACTAAAAACTCAACAAGCTTCCATTTTGAATCTAGAAAAACATGTAGGTACTCTTGCTAGCATGATGAGTGAGAGGGAACAAGGAAAGCTACCGAGTAATGCTAAAGTAAATCCTCGTAATGAGAATGTTAATATGGTGTCAACAAATTCTGAAAAACTAGCATCAGAAGATGGGAAGGTTTTTAATGTAAGTAACAATGAAGAAGTTACAACACCACCACCACCCGAGTATGTAAAGCAAGTGGTGGCACCATACAGACCACCCATCCCGTTTCCAAGAAAAGGAGTTGAGTATGAGCAAGTAATACGTAATAAAGTTTGTGATACCTCTAGAAAGAAGAAGAAGAATAAGAAAGTACAAGAAACAAAAACCGTAAAGATAAACCCGGTGAAGACAGTTCCACCAAAAGTTCCACCCAGGCTAGGTGTTCCGGGTGAATTTATTGTTCCTTATCTACTTAGTGATTGTGTCATGTATGATGTACTAGCAGATTTAGGTGCGAGTGTGAATGTTATGCCTCTTTCATTATATAAGAGATTAGGAGTAGGTGAGTTAAGTCCAACGAAAATGAGTGTTCGACTCTTTGATAAAACCATTAAGCACCCAGTTGGAATTGCTGACAACCTACCCGTTCAAGTAGGTAATTTAACCTTTCTAGTCGAATTTATTGTCATTGACATAGAAGAGGACCCAAACATTCCTCTAATTTTAGTTCGACCATTCTTAGCGTCCACCGGGGCGTTATTTGATGTAAGAGAGGGTAGAATGACACTTAGTAATGATGAAAAATCAATCACCTTTGTGAGTTGAAAGTCTAAATCTCCACCAACCAAAACCGTTGAACCGATAAAAATGATCGATGAGAAGCATATTGTTTTACCAACTCTAACGGTAGTGCTTAGCAATAATAAAACACCTAAGTGTGGGGAAAATGAAGTAACACCTAATGATAAGTTGATAACAAAGAACCCCGTTGTTGATACGAAATTAAATGACCCCGTTATTAATAGTTCAATGAAGAAACTTATTAAACGGATTCGCGATGCTAGAACCAAGGGGAACTTTAAGTTATGTAATCGATTAGTATCCAATCTTTGGCCTAAAGAAAAGGCAAAACTAGTTGAATTTGTGGATGTTACACTGGAATCCGACCAATAGCTTAAAGCAAAAGTCACAGATATGCAAGTTAATTATGGTCCAAAAGAAATTGACGATGAAGTTAATCATAATTTCGATACCACAGCTACCTAAGTGTGGGGAGATTCAAATGTTCTAAAAATAAAATGCTGTCTAGAGTTAGTTGTTCTGTTCTCGTGTAGTTCCGAGAATGAAATCCGATTGGTCTTTTCCACATGCAGACACTAAAGAACTAGTTTTCTTTCCCCCCATTCTGAATTTTATTTTGTTTTGTAGGTTTGAATGAAATTAATAAGCTTTTTAAATTTAAGTTTTGTGTAAATTTAAAAACAAAAATTACTTTATTCCATTAAGTTTAAAAAATGATTTCTAAAATTCATCGTAAGTTGAAGACTAGGTCATGGAACCGAAATTGCTTTACCCGAGGGCGGGCAAAATAAACTATGCACCCATTGAAAAATTTGTCACCGCGCTTGTATTAACATCGCGAAGGTTGAGGAGATATTTTCAAGGACATCCGGTACATGTGCTAACTAACATGCCAATCAAGCAAGTTTTAACAAAACCAGAAATATCTGGTAGGCTCGCGTTGTGGGCAGTGGAGTTAGGCACTTATGAAATCTCTTACCTTCCGCGCAATGCTATAAAAGGCCAAGTTTTGACGGATTACCTTGCGGAAATATCTGGTGAGCTGGAGATCATCAATGAGCGAACAGAGTTAAAGCCAGTGCAGGGCGATACATGGGATTTATTTATCGATGGAGCCTCATGTGCAGAAGGTGCTGGTGCGGGTATATTGTTAGCAAGCCCAAGTGGTGAGGAGCACACATATGCGTTACGTTTCAATTTTGGTGTAACAAATAATGAAGTTGAATATGAAGCATTGCTTGCTGGTTTAAATATCGCGCATAAAATGAATGTCACGAAGTTGCACGCTTTTACAGATTCGCAGCTGGTGGTAAATAAGTTTAGTGGCTCTTTTGATGCACATGAACTCTCAATGCAAAAATATTTGAAGTTGTTGCAAGAATCAGCTATGCGGTTTGAGCATTTTGAACTTGCACAAGTACCAAGGAGTCAAAATAAGAAAGCGGATGCGTTAAGTAAGTTGGCTGCTCTAACATTTTCACACTTTCAAAAGCAAGTTTGGGTTGAGGAATTGCCAAGTAAGTCAATAAATAATGATCTAATGGTTGCGTCTGTTGAAGAAGAACAACCAAACTGGATGGAACCAATTATGCAATATATCCGCAATAATGTTTTGCCGAATGATAAACGCGAAGCTCGTTTAGTTCGTGAGCGACCACCAATGTACATCATTCAAAATGATATTTTATATCGTAAGTCATATTGTGGCCCAATGATGCGGTGTGTTGGCCCAATCGAAGCCGAGATGATAGTGGATGAAGTACACAATGGCTCTTGCGCATTGCATTCAGGCTATAAAACCATTGCGGCTAAAATTATGTGGATGGGTTACTTTTGGCCGTCCTTATACTGCGATGTTGGGAAGATTTTTAAGCGTTGCAAGAGTTGCCAAAGACACGCACCGCAGAATAGGATTCAAAGGCATGATATGATCCCTGTTAACTCGCCATGGCCATTTCACAAGTGGGCTATTGATATTGTGGGACCATTTCCTACAGGTCCTGGCAATGTCAAGTTCCTAATTGTGGGAATTGACTATTTTACAAAATGGGTTGAGGCTAAGGCGGTTCGCACTATCACTAGAGTGCAAGTGCGTAATTTTGTTTGGAAATATATTGTGTGTAGATTTGGCATTCCACGGGAATTGGTTAGCGATAATGGGGCTCAAATAGCGAAAGATCCGTTCAAAACATGGTGCACTGATTTAAATATAGTCTAAAAGTTTACGTCAGTGGCACATCCACAGGCTAGCGGCTTGTGTGAAGTAACTAACCGCGACATTGTAAGCGGTATTAAAAAGTGATTATATGAAAAGCGAACTGGTTGGGTAGACGAACTACCCAATGTATTATGGGCGCATCGCACTACTTGTAAGAAGAGTACAGGTGAAACACCCTTTATTTTAGTATATGGCTCCGAAGCAGTAATACCCGCTGAAATTCTTGTGCCAACGCATAGAATTGCTAACTTTGATGAAGAAGCAAATGGCGAAGCTTTATTCGAAAACTTAAATTTAATAGAAGAGAAAAGGTTAATGGTTGCTATCAGGGAGGCAAATAACAAACAACAAATTGCAAAGTATTACAACAAAAAGTGTGCGCATTGTCCTTTGATGTAGGCGAATGGGTACTGCGAAACAATGATGCGAGTCGAGCAGAAAAACTTGGTAAGTTGGGACCTAACTGGGAGGGTCCTTATCAAGTTGTCGCTATTAACGTGGCAGGATCATATAAACTCGCAGACATAGAAGGGCGAAATCTCCCTAATGCGTGGCATGCTGCTTTGTTGAAGCGATATTATGCATAAATTTGAAAAAATAAACTGTTGGGCAACACACATATGTATTCGAAGAGCAAAATGAGATATAAAAAAAGGAGTCACCATTTTTCTATGAGTTTTTATTTTTATTTTTGCAAGTCTTGATCACACTTGTAAGGATATGTTGAATAAACACTTGTAAGAATATGTGAAAAGATTGCTTGTATTAATAAAGTTAATAAAACTTTGTGGCATATTTACAGTTTATGAAATTTTCCATAACATTTGGTTTCAGTATACTGGTATGTTTCGCGAACACTAAGTCGCGTAAATGATGACATTGCCCACTTACGCAGAAATTATTTGTCGCGAAAGGATGTTAATTTCCTAAGTATTTGATTTCGCCATACTTAGATGCTTCGCGATGCTAATTAAATGCCTAAGGATCGTTTTGGCGGACTTAGAAGATTCACAACGTATAAATACATGCAAATACAGATTATTTCATAAAAATACATACTTATTATGTGCACGGTAATAAAAGTTGGAAATTGCAAAGGGCAAGTCTATGTTATGAATATTATTGATAAAGCGCTATATAAATATAAGTACTTGCAAAAATGTAAGTAACAAAAATCTTATTAATAAAAACGCAGAGATAGATGTGCTCTAATTTTACATAATACAATTTCAATCCGTAGATAAGTCAAGTTTGATGATGTCATCTGCAGTGGCATCACCTTGCTCGCTTATTGCTGTTATTTTAGGGATGGGAATTTCAGCTATGTTCTCCTTTGCAGCAGCAAACACTGATTGAGCGTCTGTCAAAGAACATAAGCGATCTGCTATTTCAGATGGTAGCGGCTCTGGCAAAGGGCAGTGGATGGCAATTTGGTCCATGAATTCCACCCTCTCGCGCAATTGTAGCGCATCAGCGTATGTTGAAAATTTTAAGGAAAAAAGATGAGAGTTGAGTATTTTTCTTGACAACTCGGGAAAATGTTGGCGGAGCTTTGTAAATTCCAGCTCCGCAGAGGATTTAGCGGCTAGAGCGTTGTCCCGTTCTGAAGTCAGCTTAGCAACATCCTCCGTTAAAGCTTTATCGGTTGCTTGAAAATTGTTTTCCTTAACCGCTGATGCAGAAAGTTGCTGCTTTAAGTCTTCAATAGCAGCTTTTGCTGCGGTGACTTTCGCAGAAAGATCAGAACAGTGCTTTTCGCTGTCTGCAACTTTGGCTTTTTCAGTAAAATACTTAGCCTTCTCAGCTTCAAGAACATTGAAAAACTGCTCTTGGCGGCACATCATGTCGTAGGCGGAGTTAAATTCCATGTAGAAGTTTTGCACGAAGCAATTGTGTGCTTCTGGTGCAGGAAGTTTCGCGAATTCATGGCGAAGTTCGTCGGGAATCGCCAGCTTCATTTGATGACGTTGGTCTAACGCCGCAGAAGAGGAGGTGCAGGTGTATCCTGACAATCCGTCAACTCTCACCCCATAGGAGTCGGGTGGAGTGCGGAATAGCTCAGTAATTTGGTCGACGGTGCCACGGCTTAGGAAGATTGGGTCACCGATTGACTCACCTGCGATAAACATAATTTTATGAATTGGCGAAGGAACATGATAGGTGCAAATGTTATGACAAAGGGATAATATTTTTGCCTTACCCATTTGTTGCTCAGTCTCATAGTCAGATACCACAGGATTATCAAAAAGAGTAGTTTCCCGCTGCTTTAATTTCTTGCTCTGCGATGATAGAGGCGCCTCATATGGTCGTTTGGCGGAGCCTGTTTTGGTGAGTGATAGATTTTGTTGTTAAATTGACGATTGGAATCGATTGCTTCTCCCTACCAGACGATGATGTCGATTTTGACTCTGGACTTGTTAATAGCTTTGTAATCAGGGTATTTGGGTTTACTTTGCTATCAACTCCGTCGATCTTCATTTTTGTGGTAAAGAAGTTGTGACTGATGTAAGGGTTGTGAAGATTGGTTGAGAATTTGATTAATTGCAAGTGTTTTGAGTGGTGAGTAAGAATTTTGTGATTGTTAATACCGCCATATATATAGGAGGGTTGAGAATGTTAATCGATTGCAATTAAGCATCAATAATGGTGATTTAACGATAATATTTCTCGCCAACGGATACAAAC
This sequence comes from Rutidosis leptorrhynchoides, assembly GCF_046630445.1. Taxonomy (NCBI): domain Eukaryota; kingdom Viridiplantae; phylum Streptophyta; class Magnoliopsida; order Asterales; family Asteraceae; genus Rutidosis; species Rutidosis leptorrhynchoides. Next base: position 53,224,569 of record NC_092338.1, read on the forward strand.
GGTAACTTTGTTTAATCTAACGGTAACAAAGACATAGCGAAATGGTTTAATGTGGTTCACAGTCACGAATTACTGCGAGTTTTATTTTTAGAATTTATCATGCTACATTTTTTGTACAAAATGTACCATAATAAACTGGGGGGACTTGATCATATACATAGCATTGTATATATATATATTTTAATTGCTAAAGGCTAAAAACAGAAGTTACGCGAAGTATATTTAAAGGACTTGGTATATCCGCTGAAAGTTAAGATAGCGGATAATATGGCGCATTAATAAAAGATTGCGGGTTCTTTTCGCTAAGTTAGCGCGGATGATTAGGCAATCCACTGTGACGACCCAAGAATTTCCGACTAAATTTAAACTTAATCTTTATATGATTTCGATACGATAAGCAAAGTATGTAATGTTGAGTCTAGAAAATTTTGAAAACAATGTTCATATATTAATTTGACCTTTGACTATTCCCGACGATTCACGAACAACTATTTGTAAATAGATATATGTGTATATATATAAATAATAATTGGAAGTATAATTTGAAATATTAAATGTTGTGGTTATGAAATATGATATTATAATATTTATTATTTAAAACATATCTATATATAAATAAAAGTATATTAAAAATTAAAAATAAATATTAAATGATTGTAATACTCGTTCGATGTTCCGAATGATACTAAGCAAGTTAAATTCAAACTTATATAATTTTAAAATAAACGGTGATCCGAAAATGAATTACATAAACTATAGACTTATTAAAAATATAATTAGGAACTATTTGTTTAATTTTAAAAATTTTTGTATCTTACTTGGGGGTTGGGAGTAAATAATTAATGTAATTTTTATTTAATAATTTATGATCGAATTTTATACCAAAATGACCAAAATAAATAAATATAGTTAATTTAAAATTTTGGGATTTTTCTAGACACTTTTATCCGCCACTAATTAGCAACGAAGTACTACATGGTATCCCGTGTAAACTGTCGGCAGGCTTATAGCTAATTAAGTCCGTGAAGATTAAAATTTATCAATCATATATACTTTTTTGTACTTTTGTTTGTGTTTCTTTACCTTTATCTAAATATAACATATGTAAGTTTACACATACATTCATAATAGGATAATCATCACACTAATTTTACTTGATCTCTAAACCGCCATCTCTTTTCTCCTTACCAACGGCCACCATACGATCATCCTCACAGCCGCCACCCTACACTGGATGCCACCACCGCTTTGAACCACCACCATCACCAAAACCCGCCATCACTATCTTTATAGATTATCACCACAACCAATCTGTTCTTTGGTTCATCTCCACTGCCGAACAACGAACGCCACCATTCTTTTTGATTATCATTCCGTACATTGCAGCTGTTAATATCGCCACCACCTCCATCAAGAACTACCACTATTCGCTCCTATTATTCATTTTCTCTTATGTATCTGTATATGTCCAAGAAAACATCACGAAACCACCACCTCCTGCACTTGTCATTTCTGCTTCTTAATCGATCAGTGCTGCTGCACAATACTATTTAGTTCCGGCTAAACCCAAATTCACTGAACAAGATGACGTATGAGAATGATGAGGGAACAGTTAAATTGAATGATTATGTCACGGTGGTGATAAAAAATATATATATCAAAGACGATTCATAATGATAATAAGATTATGATGATACGTTTATGAAGATGAAGATGGGTATTATAATCATGAAGCTTGATGATGATGGTTTGATGATATGTTGATGATGGTGACTAACGTGATGATGATGAATGAAGAAGAAGATTACGAATATAAAGAAGATGATGATTTTGTTAATGATAATGATTAAAATAAGGTAACAAATAAACAATGATCAAGTTGATTGAAAAACGGCGTTTTCTTTTCACTCTTGGCCGACCATTATAACTCCCACTTGATAATAGATGCTAAAGTTGATGAAAATGATGAACGTATGGTGAGAATGATAAACGGTTTTAGTACGTGTTAAAAAGTTAGAAACATGATTATTATCACAAAGTAACAAGTGGAGAAGTGGTTGGAAGGGTGTTTGATAATCGATAGGTTTCGGGTTCGAACCCAGGCCACTGGAATTTTTTTTTTAAAAAAGTATCAAGAGAAGCTGTGGGCCGTGATCTGTTATGATTGTTGGGCCGTATATATAGTATGATGATTGGGCCGAGACTAGAAATTTTGTTGGGCCAAAATAAAAGGAAATTGGGTTAAATATAAATTAAGTGTAATTAAAATTAGAAAATCCGAAATGGAGTAATGGGTTGAGGGTGTTTGCGTTATCCGAGAGGTCTTCGGTTCGAGTCCCATCTAGAGCACTTCTTTTTACTAAAAGCTTTTAAGGGTATACATTTATTATTATTTATCATTTATTTATTATTAGTATTGTTATTACGGAAATAACACAAACTATTATTATTATCATTAATATTAGTATTAGTATCAAGTTATTATTATTATTATTATTATTAGTATTATTATTATTATTACTATTATTATTATTATTATTATTATTATTATCATTATTATTATTGTTATTATTAATAAAATTTATATCATAATTGTTAGTATTATCATTAAACGTTACTAGTATCATCATTACAAACATTATTATTATTAGTACTATCTTTATCATTAATATTAAAAATTATCATTATTATTATTATTAGAATTATCATAATTATTATCATAATTAGTATTATTTTTATCATTATTATTATTAGTATTATTAATATATCAAATGAAGATTTTTTCTATATAAAAATATATTTATGACATAAATCCTAACCATATTAATATTTTTGTAATAAATGTTAGTTATCTATATGAAAATAAATATATCTAATTAAGTTATTAATAAAATCACTAATAATAATAATATATATATTTGTTTGATTACAAATATATGTTTTAATATATATATATTACTGAAATAGGTTCGTGAATCCGAGACCAACCCTGCATTGTTCTGTACCGTCGTACGAATATTTTTACTACAAAATATTGTATGGTGAGTTTTATTTGCTCCCTTTTTAAATGCTTTTGCAATATATATTTTTGGGACTGAGAATACATGCGCTGCTTTTATAACTGTTTTACGAAATAGACATAAGTACTTAAAGCTACATTGTATGGTTGGATTATTATACCGAATATCGCCCCTTCAAGTCTGGTAACCTAAAAATTAGGGAAATGGCCCTGATAATGCTAAAAACGAACATATATTTCATAGCATTATCCCTCAAGAAAGACAAGCTTTTAGTTGCAATTGTTCTATTTACAAGTGATATTCGTTTAAATAATAAAAGGTGAAGTCAAAAGACAGATTCGACGAATTGAAGATGCAAACGACCAAAAAGCTAAAAAGTACAAAGTACAATCAAAGTGGTTCAAATTATTGATGAGAAAAGTCTCGAAATTACAAGAGTACAAGACGCAAAACGCAAAGTACAAGATATTAAATTGTACGCAAGGACGTTCGAAAATCCGGAACCGGGACCAGAGTCAACTCTCAATGCTTGACGCACGGACTAAAAATTACGAGTCAACTATGCACATAAATATAATATAATATTTAAATAATTCTTAAAATTATTTATATATTATATATATATATATGTATGTATATATATATATATATATATATATATATATATATATATATATATATATAAACCGTCGGCAAGATGCAAACAAAGACATGTGAGCTCTCCCAGCTGGCCATGCGATCGCATGGCCTGGAAGAGTAAAATCCATGCGATCGCATGGCCCCATTTTGAGGGTCAGGTCCTATAAATTCGCAGTTTTGGTTGATCAAAAACACATCTTTTTCTCTTCCTATCTATCAACGTAATATATATATATATATATATATATATATATATATATATATATATATATATATATATATATATATATATATATATATATATATATATATATATATATTAATTATAATTGTAATTTTAATTTTAATTTTAATTTTAATAATAATAAGGGTATGTTAGCGAATGTTGTAAGGGTGTAAGTCGAAATTCTGTCCGTGTAACGCTACGCTATTATTAATCATTGTAAGTTATGTTCAACCTTTTTAAATTAATGTCTCGTAGCTAAGTTATTATTATGCTTATTTAATGCCGAAGTAATCGTGATGTTGGAGTAAATATTAAAATTGGGTAATTAGGCTTTGGACCATAATTGGGGTTTGGATAAAAGAACGACACTTGTGAAAATTAGACTATGAGCTATTAATGGGCTTTATATTAACTAAATGATACCTCGTTAATTTAATATATAGACTTATAATTTGACGTCTTTATATATAACCACATACGCTTGACTGGGTACGGTGGGCGGGATATCTATAAATACCAATAATTGTTCATTTTACCTGACACGGAACTGGATTAATAGTTAATGGACTAGTTGAAACAGGGGTGGATTGCATTCAAGGGTAATTGTTGTAATTGTTAACAAAGTAATAAAACCTTGGATTACACGCAGTTGATAACCTGGTGTATTCATTAAACAAAGTATTAAGACCTTGTTACAATTCGAATCCCCAATTAGTTGGAATATTTGACTTCGGGTATAAGGATAATTTGACGAAGACTCTCGCACTTTATATTTATGACTGATGGACTATTATGGACAAATTCGTATGGACATATTGAATAATCCAGGACAAAGAACAATTAACCCATGGTAATAAACTAAAATCAACACGTCAAACATCATGATTACGGAAGTTTAAATAAGCATAATTCCTTTATTTCATATTTAATTTCCTTTATTTCATATTTAATTGCACTTTTAATTATCCCACTTCAATTTATTGTCATTTTAATTATCGTAGCTTTTAATTATCGCAATTTTATTTACCGTTATTTTATTTATCGCACTTTAATTATTGTCATTTACTTTACGCTTTAAAATAAGTTATATTTATTTTTAATATTTTACATTAGGTTTTAACTGCGACTAAAGTTTTAAAATCGACAAACCGGTCATTAAACGGTAAAAACCCCTTTTATAATAATAATACTACTTATATATTTATATATTTACAAATATAGTTTTAAAAAATATAGCGTTAAACTTGGCGAGTTCCCTGTGGACGAACCGGACTTACTAAAAACTACACTACTGTACGATTAGGTAGACTGCCTATAAGTATTGTAGCAAGGTTTAGGTATATCCACTCTATAAATAAATAAATAACTTGTGTAAAATTGTATTGTATTTAATAGTATTTCCTTGTAAAAATTACTACTATTTTGTATACACCTCTACGCACATCAAGTATTTTTTGCGCCGCTGCCGGGAAAAACTAAAACGCCGAAAGCGCAACGCTATAAAAAAGATTTTTATTTAGTTCTTTTTATAAAAATATACGTTTTAAAAATTAAAAATACAAAAATGTAAAAAGAAAAGAAAAACAAAAAATTATATATTTTTAATAGTTTGTTAAAATTATAAAATTATAAAGTTTTTATTTTTATTTAAAAATTAAGTTTTTATTTAATTTTTTATATATATTTTGTATAAATATAAATCACAAAACAGAAAAAAAAAAAAAAAAATAGTATACGGCCCGATCACTGTTGCAGCCCAAAGTCTGGCCCAAAACCCTATTCCATGCGACCGCATGGAGTTATAATGGGATATCCATGCGATCGCATGGCCTTATCTAACACGCCAGGTTTGACTGACCAACAGTACTAATTACGGAGTATTTATTATTTATTATATTTATTATTATAAACCCTAATTAGGGTTTTATTTAATAATAATTTGTTTTAATTTTTAATTAATTTGTATTATTTAGTTTAATTAGTTTTATTAATATATAAAAATTAATACTTTTATAAAATAAATAATATAAATATAATATTTTTATAAAAATTGTACTTTTTACAATTTTAAGTTTTTTTTATATATATTTTGTATCTTTTTATTTGTTTTAGCGTAATATCTGTATTTTTCGTTCGTATTTAGTTTTAAGTCATAGTTTTTGCCATAGTTATTTTTATTTCTAGATTTTTAGGCTTTGCCGTAAAATCCCTTAAGTGCTTTTTCTTTAAGACTAAGATTTAGGTACTTTAGAATTTTGCGACACCGTTTTAATATTTTAGTACTTTTTAAGTTTATACAGTTTTGAATATAGAATTCCTTTTAAGCTTTAATATTTTTAGACGCAACTTTTAATTCTTAGTTTTTAGACTTTTAAGTTTCGACGCGCTACGTTCTTTTTATTATTTTTCGACCTTTTATTTTTCGACGTTTTTCGACGCGCACTTTTTCTTTCTTATTTTTCGCCGCTCTAGTTTTTAGGACATAGAATTTTCTATTTCTTCTCTAAAATTTCTTTAAACTTCAACGAAAAAATTATTTTAAGTGGTTAAATTAATAGACATCCAAATTTTATGCTTCGTAGTAATAGTTGGATTTGTTAGTGGCTAAGTTGTGAGCTTCCGATTTGAAGGTTTCTGGCTCCTTGCTGCATCTATTGGCTATTCGAAACGTGGGCAAAAGCAGAAAAGTCTATTAATTTGATAACTTATATAATTTTTATATTTTATAACTAATACGATATTCAGTGAATGCACCGAGCAAAACGTTCACCACCTTTTATACGCTCACCACCTGTAACCAGATCAAGACATCTAGCCAATATTGTCGCCGTTGATTTTTCTTTAGAATCGTCATCCAGTCGACCAAGTACTCCAATTCAAATTTCCGATAATCCATTTTTTGAACCCGACCTCACAATTGAGAATCCGGAGGATATTCAGGGACAATTCAGAGATCCTGAACCACTAATCTTTCCTCTGGAACCACCAATCATTCAAACAGAGATTGTCGAGGAACAACCCATTAAATCAGAATCCTCTAGTGATTCAGATTCAACAAATTCAATCATGGAAAATCTGGAACCTCTAAGTATGGAAGACCGAATGAGAGCTAAACGCACTGGCCAAGGTCACGCAATTACTCAACCTGACATTAATGCGCCAGATTATGAAATCAAAGGAAAAATCCTACACATGGTAACTAATCAATGCCAATTTAGTGGTGCGCCGAAGGAAGATCCAAATGAACATCTTCGTACCTTTAATAGGATCTGTACTTTATTTAAAATCCGAGAAGTTGAGGATGAACAAATATATCTCATGTTATTTCCCTGGACTTTAAAGGGAGAAGCCAAAGATTGGTTGGAATCGTTACCTGAAAGGGCGATTGATACATGGAACGTTTTAGTTGAAAAATTTCTTAAACAATTCTTTCCGGCATCTAAAGCCGTAAGACTTCAAGGAGATATTGTTACGTTCACGCAAAAGCTAAATGAAACTCTATATGAAGCGTGGACAAGATTTGGAAAATTGTTAAGAGGATGTCTGCAACATGGTTTAGACACCTGTCAAATAGTACAAATATTCTACCAAGGATGCGACATCACTACAAGAAAAGATATAGATATAGCAGCTGGTGGTTCCATTATGAAGAAAACCGCAACTGACGCTTACAAAATTATTGATAACACTGCTTCCCACTCACATGAGTGGCACCAAGAAAAAGATATCATTAGGTCATCTAAAGCAGCTAGAGCCGATTCTAGCCATGACTTTGATTCCATTTCTGCAAAGATAGATGCTATTGAGAGACGAATGGAAAAGATGACTAAAGATATTCACTCAATACGAATTAGTTGTGAGCAGTGTGGAGGACCACATTTGACAAAAGATTGTCTCAGTATTGAACTAACAATGGAACAAAGAGAGAATGTTTCATACATAAACCAAAGGCCTAGAAATAATTATCAGAAAAATTATCAACCGCCAAGACCAATCTACAATCAAAATCAGAATTATAACCGAAATGTTCCATACAATAACCAACAAAGTCCCAGCAATCAACAAGTATCCAACAATACTTACAATCAGCAAAGACCTATTTTTCAAAACAAACCACCACAAACCGATGATAAAAAGCCAAATTTAGAAGATATGATGTCGAAGCAAGTTGAATCTCAAACTCAATTTTTCACATCTCAGAAACAAACCAATGAACAAAATGCTCAAGCATTTAGAAATCAACAAGCTTCTATTCAAAATTTGGAACAATAAGTAAGTAACCTAGCAAGGTTGATAGGTGAAAGAAAATCGGAAAGTCTACCTAGTGATACAAATGCTAACCCCCGGAATGAAACAGCTAAAGCCATTACCACAAGAAGTGGTATTACACTTAAACCACCTGAAATGCCTGCAATTTCTGATGAAGCTATTCCTACTCCACAAGAACCACAATCTGAGCAAGATAAGGAAACAGAACCGGTAGTTGAAAAGGTTAATGAAGATAACACAATTAAGGCTAAACCTTATGTTAAACCATACCAACCACCACTTCCTTACTCGAGTAAAATGAGAAAAGAGAGACTTGAAGCCAAGCAATCCAAATTCTTAGATATGTTTAAACAAATAAATGTCAATTTTCCTTTCATTGATGTGATTTCAGGAATGCCTAGATATGCTAAATTCTTGAAAGATCTAATCACAAATAGAAAGAAAATGGAAGAACTCTCGGCTGTTACTATGAATGCTAATTGCTCTGCAGTACTATTGAATAAGATACCAGAAAAATTATCAGATCCAGGAAGTTTCACAATTCCATATTTTCTGGGTAGTCTTAGTTCAATAGAAGCATTGGCAGATTTAGGTGCTAGTATAAATTTAATGCCATATTCACTATACGCTAAACTAGACCTTGGAGAATTGAAACCAACACGAATAAGCATACAACTAGCCGATCGATCAGTAAAATATCCTAGAGGGATAATGGAGAACATGCTAGTTAAAGTTGGTACTTTAGTATTTCCAGTAAATTTTGTTATTCTGGACATGGAAGAAGATTCTCGAGTTCCTCTCATATTAGGAAGACCATTCTTAAACACGGCCAAAGCAATAATAGATGTGTTCGGTAAGAAACTGACCCTAAGTATAGAGGACGAGAGTGTTACCTTTTCTGTTGATAGAGCCATGCAACAACCACAATCTGCAGATGATACATGCTATTATATTCAAACTATAGATTCACATGCAGAATTATTAGAAGCATTTCCAGAATTACAAGGAACAAGAGAATGTTCTTTAGGAGAAGGAACTGAACTAATTGATGAAACTGAAATGTTAGCTACACTTATGGCTAATGGATATGAACCAACAAAAGAAGAAATTCAAATGCTAAAAGAAGAAGAAAGATATCGATATAAATCATCGATAGAAGAACCACCGACATTAGAATTAAAGCCACTTCCAAACCATTTGGAATATGCTTATTTACATGGTGAATCTGAATTACCTGTAATAATGTCGTCTTCTCTTACTGAAAATGAAAAATCTCAACTCATTTCTGTGCTAAAAGCTCATAAACCAGCTATTGCATGGAAAATTCATGATATTAAAGGAATAAGTCCTTCGTATTGTACACATAAAATCCTTATGGAAGAAGGTCATAAAACGTATGTGCAACGCCAAAGAAGACTAAATCCTAATATGCAAGATGTTGTTAAGAAAGAAATTATTAAACTGCTAGATGCAGGTTTAATTTATCCAATCTCTGATAGTCCATGGGTAAGCCCAGTTCAATGCGTACCTAAGAAGGGTGGCATGACTGTCATCACAAATGAAAAAAATGAGCTCATTCCTACTAGGACTGTAACAGGATGGTGTGTTTGTATTGATTATAGAAAATTAAATGACGCCACCAGAAAAGATCACTTTCCCTTACCTTTTATTGATCAAATGTTAGAAAGATTAGCCGAAAATAGTTATTATTGTTTTCTTGATGGTTTTTCCGGATATTTTCAAATTCCAATAGCACCCGAGGACCAAGAGAAAACCACGTTTATGTGCCCTTATGGTACTTTTGCTTACAAACGCATGCCATTTGGACTTTGCAACGCCCCTGCAACCTTTCAAAGGTGCATGATGGCGATTTTTCATGACATGATAGAAGAATGCATGAAAGTTTTCATGGATGACTTTTCAGTCTTCGGTGATACTTTTGAATCATGTCTAGTTAATCTTGAACGAATGCTTATTAGATGCGAACAATCAAATCTAGTACTTAATTGGGAGAAATGTCATTTCATGGTTAAAGAAGGCATCGTTCTTGGTCATAAAATTTCAAAGGAAGGAATTGAAGTGGATAGAGCTAAAGTAGATGTAACTGCTAAACTTTCACATCCCACCAATGTTAGAGGAGTTAGGAGTTTTCTAGGGCATGCCGGTTTTTACCGACGTTTCATAAAAGATTGTTCTAAAATTGCCACTCCTATGAATAAACTCCTAGAAAAGGATGCTCCATTCATCTTTTCAGATGAATGCATAAAATCTTTTAATATCCTTAAAGAAAAACTCACTAATGCGCCGATCATGATAACTCCAAATTGGAATCTACCGTTTGAACTAATGTGCGATGCAAGTAATTTTGCAATGGGAGTCGTTTTAGGACAAAGGATTGAAAAACGATTTTAACCTATTTATTATGCTAGTAAGACGTTACAAGGAGCACAAATGAATTACACAACTACTGAAAAAGAACTCCTTGCTATTGTCTTTGCTTTTGACAAATTTCGTTCATATCTCATTCTAGTAAAAACGGTGGTCTATACTGACCATTCTGCTCTTAGATACCTATTTTCAAAACAAGATGCCAAGCCACGATTAATCCGTTGGATCTTACTCTTATAAGAGTTCGATATTGAAATCCGAGATAAAAAGGGGGCAGAAAATCTCGCCGCTGATCATCTTTCTCGTCTTGAAAATCCGAATTAGAAGTTCTAAATGAATCGGCCATACAAGACAATTTTCCTGATGAATATCTATTGAAGATAGATTATAATGAAATTCCATGGTTTGCAGACTATGCAAACTACTTAGTATGTGGATTCCTTGAAAAAGGATTGTCGTACCAAAAACGAAAGAAATTCTTTAGTGATATAAAACACTATTTCTGGGAAGATCCACATTTATTTAAAAGTTGTCCCGATGGAATAATACGCCGATGTGTATTCGAAGATAAAGCCAGTCAAATCTTAAACCATTGTCACACAGGACCAACAGGAGGGCATTATGGGCCTCAACTTACAGCAAGAAAAGTTTACGATGCTGGATTCTGTTGGCCTACAATTTTCAAAGACGCACACCTTCTTTTCAAATCCTGTGATGCTTGTCAAAGGGCCGGAAAAATAAGTCAACGTGATGAAATGCTACAAAATGTCATTCAAGTATGTGAAGTATTTGACATTTGGGGTATTGACTTTATGGGTCCATTTCCAAAATCTCATAATAATCTCTACATTCTCGTTGCCATTGATTATGTATCTAAATGGGCGGAAGCACAAGCTCTCCCGACTAATGATGCACGAGTTGTAGTCAACTTTTTAAAATGTCTTTTTGCAAGGTTCGGAACACCGAAAGCTTTAATAAGTGATCGGGGTACTCATTTTTGTAACAATCAACTTGAGAAAGTTCTCAAAAGATATGGAGTAACTCATAAAATCTCAACCGCTTATCATCCACAAACAAGTGGACAAGTTGAAAATACCAACCGAGCTTTAAAACGTATTCTAGAGAAAACCGTAGGATCAAATCCGAAGGAATGGTCCATGAAATTGTAGGATGCACTCTGGGCTTTTAGAACAGCCTACAAAACTCCAATTGGAACCACACCTTTTAGACTCGTTTACGGAAAAGCATGTCATATTCCAGTAGAAATTGAACACAAAGCATTTTGGGCTTTGAAGACATGTAATCTTGATTTACATGAAGCCGGACGTCTACGATTAAGTCAACTAAACGAATTAGAAGAATTAAGACTTGAGGCATATGAAAATTCCTTAATCTATAAGGAAAGAACGAAGAAATGGCATGATAAAAGAATCAGAAGTTCAAAAGAATTTAAAGAAGGAGACAGAGTTCTTCTTTTCAATTCACGATTCAAGCTATTTCCTGGAAAATTGAAATCAAGATGGTCTGGACCATTTATAGTCAAAAGAGTTTTTCCATACGGAACAATAGAGTTAATAAATTCAAATGGAATTGAATTTAAAGTTAATGGTCACAGAGTTAAACATTACATACATGGTCCGATGGAAGTTGACAATGAAGTCAATCATAATTTCACCACCCAAAAAAACCTTCAAAATGAAAACATAAATATGTTATCAACAACATATGAAAAATCAAAATTGGAAAATAGGGATGATTCAAATTGGAGTGATGAAGAAGAATTCTTATACAAACCTCCCATTCCAAGAAACGAAGAAAAATGTCAACAAGAAGTTCAAATAGAAGTGAAAGAACCAAGAAAAGAACACCCGAAAAAGGTTTACAAACCAACTCGACTTACTAAAGCAGGAGACCCGGGCGAATTTATCATTTCTTGCTTGCTTAATGATGGTGCTATATATAATGGACTCGCAGATTTAGGAGCAAGTGCAAATATTATGCCTCTTTTCTTATACAAAAGATTAGGTATGGGTAAATTAAAACCAACCAAAATAGGTGTTCAATCATTTGACCTAACCATTAAGCACCCGGTTGGAATAGCAAATAATTTACTTGTTAACGTGGGAAGTTTGACTTTTGTTGCAAACTTCATAGTTATTAATATGGAGGAAAACCTTGATATTCCTCTAATTTTAGGTCGCCCATTTTTAGAAACCACCGAGGCATTCATTGATGTAAGAGAAGGTAGAATGACACTTAGGGATGGTGATAAATCGATCACCTTTGTGAACCGAAAGTTTAGATCTCCACCAACCAAAACTGTCAAACCAATAAAAAAGCATAAGTGTGGGGAAGATGAAGAAACACTTAATGATGATCCGATCACAAAGAACCCCATTGATGATACGAAATTAGATGAACCCGTTTTTAACAGTTCAACGAAGAAACTTTATAAACGGATTCACGATGCTAAGATTAAAGGAAACTTTAAGTTATGTAACCGATTAGTATCCAATTTATCACCAAAAGAAAAGGCAATGTTAGTTGAATTTGTGAAAGTTACGGAGGAAATCAACAAATGGATTGAAGCAAAAGTCAGAGATATACAAGTTGTTGATGATCCAATTGAAAATAACGTTAATCACAAATTCAACACCACATCTAACTAAGTGTGGGGAGGTTCAAATCTTTTTAGGGTAATATGTATTTCTGTTAGAGTTAGATATTCTGTTTTCGTGTAGTTCTCGAGAATGGAATCCGAATGGTCTTTCCCTAGCAGACCCTAAAGAACTAGTCTTCTTCCCCCATTCTGAATTTTTATTTTTTTAGGTTTTACGAGATGAAGAATTCCTTTGATCTGAACCATGGTCTAATACTACACGCTTTGATTACTAAACGTAATAATGACACATGACCGAGTGACCTGGTGTCAGTAATAAGAAGCAGGTGTGACAAAGTAAGGAAAGAACTCAGAAAAGATCATAATAAGTTACATTTTGGTAAAGGAAAATCAAAATCCGCAACGAAAAGAAGAGCACGACACCTTGAAAGATGTCACAAATGCAGAAAATGGTCACACGAAGGTAAATGTTTAAATAATCAAACATATTCAAATACCGAATTCGTTACTTTATGCAGAGAAGGACCGTTCATATGTTTCAAAGAAAAATCGTTGAATGCTCGAGGTTACGCCTATGTAGCTATGGAAAACCAATTTATCCGACTATCTTATGAGTGGACTAAAATAGGTCACTGAGAATTCTATCGTATAGATAAGTATGTAGAGTTTTTATTTTTATTTTAATGCTTTTAACCTTTTGATAATAAACGCTAATTCGTTCGCTATAAAGTATTAAATTGGTATTCAATAAAATTAGGTTTTGCGACCGAAATTATTGATATCATACAAAAATTTATTACATCACTGCGAAATTTACCGTTTATTCTTAAGGTATAAATATCTTTAATCAATCAAACCAAAATATTTCAGAAATTCGTCAGGAGTAAAACTAGGTTATGGAACCGAAATTACTTTACCGAAAAGTGGGGCGTATATTTTTGATAATATTTGATTGATTAAAGTGGGATAAAAAAACCAAAAAGATTTTTAAATTTTATTTTTACTTTGTTTTTAAAATTAATATTAAAATTATTAATGTAAATCTTTAAAATATATATTTAAGTTTGTAAATATTTGAAAATTTTATATTTTTAATATAAGTTTGTATGTATAAAAACAAAAATATAATATAAGTTTGGTGTGAATTTTTATTTTTAATATGAATTTTTAATTTGATGCATTTTAAATTTAATTTTGGTGTGAATTTAAAAACAAAAATTTACTCTATTTCACTAAGTTAAAAATTGATTTTTAAAATTCGTCGTGAGTTGAAAACTAGGTCGTTGAACCGAAATTGCTCTACCCAAGGGAGGAACGAGAACTTTTATTATCATTATTTTTAATCTTACTGAATTAAAGTATGCCAAAAACATTTAAAAAACCCAAAAATCTTTGCTTTTAAAACTGAGCTTTTAATTGACAAATTTTAAAATTTTATCGAGGGACGGACTAGGACATCATTCCGAAACGCCCTCATCCTAAAAAGAAATAAAATTTTAATTTTTAATTTAATTATAGGTTTTAAAAAGTGTAAGGTTTTTATTTTAAAAAAAAAAGCAAAAAGCAACTGTACCCGGACCCCATGCGATCGCATGGGATTTGGCCTTTAGAGCCATGCGATCGCATGGAGCTGAAAAATTGGCCAGGATCAAAAAGGAAGTCGACTGGTCTGTCTTCACCACAACACATGAAATGTCCCGTTCTTATTGATTAAAAACGTTCCATATTAATTGATTTCGTTGCGAGGTTTTGACCTCTATATGAGACGTTTTTCAAAGACTGCATTCATTTTAAAACAAACCATAACCTTTATTTCATCAATAAAGGTTTAAAAAGCTTTACGTAGATTATCAAATAATGATAATCTAAAATATCCTGTTTACACACGACTATTACATAATGGTTTACAATACAAATATGTTACAACGAAATAAGTTTCTTGAATGCAGTTTTTACACAATATCGTACAAGCATGGACTCCAAATCTTGTCCTTATTTAAGTATGCGACAGCGGAAGCTCTTAATAATCACCTGAGAATAAACATGCTTAAAACGTCAACAAAAATGTTGGTGAGTTATATGTTTAACCTATATATATCAAATCGTAACAATAGACCACAAGATTTCATATTTCAATATACATCCCATACATAGAGATAAAAATCATTCATATGGTGAACACCTGGTAACCGACATTAACAAGATGCATATATAAGAATATCCCCATCATTCCGGGACACCCTTCGGATATGATATAAATTTCGAAGTACTAAAGCATCCGGTACTTTGGATGGGGTTTGTTAGGCCCAATAGATCTATCTTTAGGATTCGCGTCAATTAGGGTGTCTGTTCCCTAATTCTTAGATTACCAGACTTAATAAAAAGGGGCATATTCAATTTCGATAATTCAACCATAGAATGTAGTTTCACGTACTTGTGTCTATTTTGTAAATCATTTATAAAACCTGCATGTATTCTCATCCCAAAAATATTAGATTTTAAAAGTGGGACTATAAATCACTTTCACAGATTTTTACTTCGTCGGGAAGTAAGACTTGGCCACTGGTCGATTCACGAACCTATAACAAATATGTACATATATATCAAAGTATATTCAAAATATATTTACAACACTTTTAATACATTTTGATGTTTTAAGTTTATTAAGTCAGCTGTCCTCGTTAGTAACCTACAACTAGTTGTCCAACGTTAGATGTACAGAAAAAAATTGATATATATTATCTTGAATCAATCCACGACCCAGTGTATACACGTCTCAGGCTAGATCACAACTCAAAGTATATATATTTTTGGAATCAACCTCAACCCTGTATAGCTAACTCCCACATTACTGCATATAGAGTGTCTATGGTTGTTCCAAATAATATATACACATGGGTCGATATGATATGTCAAAACATTTGCATACGTGTCTATGGTATCCCAAGATTACATAATATATTAGAATACATGTATAATACAATATAAGTTAGCTAGGATATGATTAATATAGATTTGTTACCAATTTTCACGTTGCTACAACAAGAAAAATTATCCAATCTTGTTTTACCCATAACTTCTTCATTTTAAATTTGTTTTGAGTGAATCAAATTGCTATGGTTTCATATTGAACTCTATTTTATGAATCTAAACAGAAAAATTATAGGTTTATAGTCGGAAATATAAGTTACAAGTCATTTTTGTAAAGGTAGTCATTTCAGTCGAAAGAACGACGTCTAGATGACCATTTTAGAAAACATACTTCCACTTTGAGTTTAACCATGATTTTTGGATATAGTTTCATGTTCATAAGAAAAATCATTTTCCCAGAAGACAACTTTTAAATCAAAGTTTATCATAGTTTTTAATTAACTAACCCAAAACAGCCCGCGGTGTTACTACGACGGCGTATGTCCGGTTTTACAGTGTTCTTCGTGTTTCCAGGTTTTAAATCATTAAGTTAGCATATCATATAGATATAGAACATGTGTTTAGTTGATTTTAAAAGTCAAGTTAGAAGGATTAACTTTTGTTAGCGAACAAGTTTAGAATTAACTAAACTATGTTCTAGTGATTACAAGTTTAAACCTTCGAATAAGATAGCTTTATATGTATGAATCGAATGATGTTATGAACATCATTACTACCTCAAGTTTTCTGGATAAAGCTACTGAAAATAATAAAAATGGGTCTAGCTTCAAAGGATCCTTGGATGGCTTGAAAGTTCTTGAAGCAGAATCATGATACGAAAACAAGTTCAAGTAAGATTTCCACTCGAAATAAGATTGTTATAGTTATAGAAATTGAATCAAAGTTTGAATATGAGTATTACCTTGTATTAGAAAGATATCTTACTGTAAATAATAAAGATTTCTTGAGGTTAGATGATCACTCTACAAGATTGGAAGTAAGCTAGCAAACTTGGAAGTATTCTTGATTTTATGAAACTAGAACTTGTAGAATTTATGAAGAACACTTAGAACATGAAGATAGAACTTGAGAGAGATTAATTAGATGAATAAAATTGAAGAATGAAAGTGTTTGTAGGTGTTTTTGGTCGTTGGTATATGGATTAGATATAAAAGATGTGTAATTTTGTTTACATGTAAATAAGTCATGAATGATTACTCATATTTTTGTAATTTTATGAGATATTTCATGCTAGTTGCCAAATGATGGTTCCCACATGTGTTAGGTGACTTACATGGACTACTAAGAGCTGATCATTGGAGTGTATATACCAATAGTACATACATCTAAAAGCTGTGTATTGTACGAGTAGAAATCCGGGTGCATACGAGTAGAATTGTTGATGAAACTGAACGAGGATGTAATTGTAAGAATTTTTGTTAAGTAGAAGTATTTTGATAAGTGTCTTGAAGTCTTTCAAAAGTGTATGAATACATGTTAAAACACTACATGTATATACATTTTAACTGAGTCGTTAAGTCATCGTTAGTCGTTACATGTAAGTATTGTTTTGAAACCTTTAGGTTAACGATCTTGTTAAATATTGTTAACCCATTGTTTATTAAATCAAATGAGATGTTAAATTATTACATTATCATTATATCATGATGTATTAATATATCTTAATATGATATATATACATTAAATGTCGTTACAACGATAATCGTTACATATATGTCTCGTTTCAAAATCATTAAGTTAATAGTCTTGTTTTTACATATGTAGTTCATTGTTAATATACTTAATGATATGTTTACTTATCATAATATCATGTTAACTATATATATATCCATATATATGTCATCATATAGTTTTTACAAGTTTTAACATTCGT
This sequence comes from Rutidosis leptorrhynchoides, assembly GCF_046630445.1. Classification (NCBI taxonomy): domain Eukaryota; kingdom Viridiplantae; phylum Streptophyta; class Magnoliopsida; order Asterales; family Asteraceae; genus Rutidosis; species Rutidosis leptorrhynchoides. The sequence continues at coordinate 53,242,535 of NC_092338.1, forward strand.
GAATCGCCGGTCAACTTGGGTGGTCAATTGTCTATATGAAACCTATTTCAATTAATCAAGTCTTAACAAGTTTGATTGCTTAATATGTTGGAAATATTTAATCATGTAAATATCAATTTCATTTAATATATAAAAACATGGAAAAGTTCGGGTCACTACAGTACCTACCCGTTAAATAAATTTCGTCCCGAAATTTTAAGCTGTTGAAAGTGTTGACGAATCTTCTGGAAATAGATGTGGGTATTTCTTCTTCATCTGATCTTCACACTCCCAGGTGAACTCAGGTCCTCTACGAGCATTCCATCGAACCTTAACAATTGGTATCTTGTTTTGTTTAAGTCTTTTAACCTCACGATCCATTATTTCGACGGGTTCTTCGATGAATTGAAGTTTTTCGTTGATTTGGATTTCGTCTAACGGAATAGTGAGATCTTCTTTAGCAAAACATTTCTTCAAATTCGAGATGTGGAAAGTGTTATGTACAGCCACGAGTTGTTGAGGTAACTCAAGTCGGTAAGCTACTGGTCCGACACGATCAATAATCTTGAATGGTCCAATATACCTTGGATTTAATTTACCTCGTTTACCAAATCGAACAACGCCTTTCCAAGGTGCAACTTTAAGCATGACCATCTCTCTAATTTCAAATTCTATATCTTTTCGTTTAATGTCAGCGTAGCTCTTTTGTCGACTTTGGGCGGTTTTCAACCGTTGTTGAATTTGGATGATCTTCTCGGTAGTTTCTTGTATTATGTAGCGACCCCGACAAATCGTCAAATGACGGCGTCATCTACGTATGGTCCCATTACATGGTCGTAAGTCTTTATAACGAAGTTTGATCGAAAAATATGTCGCATTCATTTCATAAATAAGGATGTTTCAAAGTTTACAAAAGTAGTTTCCATAACAAGTACATAACAATGTTTAAAGTTTGTATGAAACACGTGCGACATAATTAAAAGTAGTCAAAAAGACGCTCCACGTATGCAAGTATACTCGACATCCAATGCAAGTATCAAAAAGTATGAGCGGAAGCATGTATCACCTAAGTTCAAGGACCTGAGAAAAACATAGAGAATCTGTCAACGAAAACGTTGGTGAAATCATAGGTTTAAATAAGTAAGTGAGTAATAGTAAGTTGAACCACAAGATTTGCAACATCGATAAAGTCATAGTACATTCTAAAAGTTAATATTCACGAGCACTCAATTATCAAAGCTTAACATTCCGTCCGTTGAACCCCGTAATAATAGTGTTAGAACATACACTGTTTCCCGAAAATATATTTCACCCGTAGACGGTAGCGAACCGTCCGAAGTGAGGGTTTGTCAAACCCATATGGCCATATAACATAAGTTCTCGCTTACACCATCTGATGTAACTAATGATAATCGAATTGAGGATTTGTGTTCAAACTCGTATGTAGAATGTTTGTTTTCCCTGTACTTGTGTTCACGTAGTTTAAAAGAACGTTTATGTTTTCTCATCCCAAAAGTAAGTTCAAAAAGAGTAAAAGTGGGACTATGATCTCACCTTGTATGCACGAATCAAAAAGTACTTCGACAAGTAACGTGTGCAAAGAACAATGCTAGTCTTGATCTAAACAAATAGGTTGTATCAATAACGATAGTCACGAAGGGTCAAAGATGTTCAATTAGTCCTATGGCTCAATACGACTCGATTAATATAGCATGTGAATCAAATCATCAAGTTTTATGCAAGACACAAGTATAAAAGCATGTTAGAAAGATTGCATAATTAATTGGTTAAGTTTGACAAAAAGTCAAACTTGGTCGGTCAAAGTCAACGAAAAAGTCAACATGTTCGGGTCGGGTCCCGAACAAATTTTCTATGCTAATTATTCATATATAAGCATGTTAGAACAAATTGCATGTGAATTGGAGGTCTAGAACGTGCCAAACATTTTTCACATTTGGGACAAGGAGGTCAGAACCTGGCCCCCTTATATGTCGCTCCGCGACAGGAAGGGGCCGCGCCGCGGCAAAGGCCGGGTGCTGGTGCCTGGCCAGTCCCAAATGTTCAAGTCTCAATCCAAAACTTTTTTGTGCATAAAACACAAACCGCTAACACTTAGGACTCGCACCTTATATCGTTGGAAAGCTCTTCTGACGTAGAATGCAACTAAACACAATTCATCAATCAAATACCTCATTTGTAACAACCGAGTTTTCAAACCAAGTGATCATTCAATGCACACATTAATGCTTCAAACTCACCAATGCACATTTAATGATTCGGGCATTCAATGCATACATATGACATGCCATTTTATAGGTAATTGAGCATACAACACAACCTAACACTTACAATTAGCATTTCGTGTCATTTAAAGCATCAAAAGTCCATTTCTGGTTCATGAAACCCTAACTCAAATTCACCAAATTTCATAATCAAGTTTAGAAGGTTTCTTTAACCAAACCATACATCATAACGAAGCTAGTAACACTAGGAATAAGATTAAAACATGAACTCTTAGCATCAAACAACATATGAACACTCAAAATTCAAGATTAAGCATGTGAACTTTCAATATGAACTAGTTACATCAAAATAGCAAGAACAAGCATACAAAACACATAATCATACTAGACTTGAGCCATAGACACTAATTAACAACTTTATAACTCAAAAATCTCAAGAACACATAAAATTAGTGATTTTAGAAAGTTACCCAAAATTGATGAAATCGGTATGGAATCGAAGAGGAGATCACGAGGAGTTCAAATATGTAATTTGTTTTGATTGAATCCTTCTTGAACGAATTTGGATGATGATTTCCTTTTGATGAAATTAGAGAAAAATATGGAAGTATTTTAGAAAAAGAGAAATGAATGGATAATGGTGAGGAGGTGGTTGACTTAGTCAAAAGCTAGTCACCACTTTGGTGTTTTGGCGAAACTAGTCCCTCGAGTTCGGTTGCGGGTGCGTTAAATTACCTAAACATGATAATTTAAAACGCGTATTAACGAGATGTGTTATAAACATATAACGGAACTTAAATAGTTAAACGGAAAATTGACGGAAAAAGGCGGGATGTTACATTACCTACACCTTAAAAGAAATTTCGTCCCGAAATTAAGGTAGGCGTAGTGGTCGTTGTTTCTTCCTCGGAATCTGACATTTCCGGAACCGGGAATAGATGAGGGTGTTTCTTTCGCATTTGATCTTCTCTTTCCCAAGTAAACTCGGGTCCCCTTTTGGCGTTCCAACGGACCTTAACAATCGGGATCCGGCTTTGTTTTAATTCCTTCTCGACGTAGTCCACAATTTCAACCGGTTCCTCCACAAAATGGAGTTTGTCATTAATAGTAAGTTCCTCGAGAGGGACGACGATATCGGGCTCGGCAAGACATTTCTTCAAGTTAGATACATGAAATGTAGGGTGGACGGAGCTTAGTTGAGGCGGAAGATCCAAACGATACGCAACGGTTCCAACACGCTCTAAGATTTCGAAAGGACCAACGTACCGCGGATTTAGTTTCCCACGTTTTCCAAAACGGATGACACCTTTCCAAGGTGCGACTTTTAACATGACGCGGTCACCGACTTGAAATTCGAGGTCTTTGCGTCTTTTGTCGGTATAGCATTTTTGGCGACTCCGGGCCGTCCGAAGCCTATCTCGGATTTGAAGAATCTTCTTGGTGGTTTCGTGAATGAGTTCGGGCCCGGAAATTTGCACGTCACCCACTTCGGCCCAACAAAGAGGAGAGCGACATTTTCGACCATATAACGCTTCAAAAGGTGCGGCCTTAATACTCGCGTGATAACTATTGTTGTAAGAGAATTCGGCGAGAGGTAAGTGATTGTCCCAAGCTTTTCCAAAATCAACAACGCATGCTCGTAACATATCCTCTAAGGTTTATATTGTACGTTCACTTTGCCCATTGGTTTGGGGATGATATGCGGTGCTCATGTCCAAACGCGTTCCCAACGCTTCTTGTAACGTAAGCCAAAATCTAGAAACGAAACGACCATCTCGCTCGGAGATAATCGATAACGGTACTCCGTGTCGGGCTACAATCTCTTTAATGTAAAGTCGTGCAAGTTTCTCCATTTTGTCGGTTTCTTTCATGGCGAGAAAGTGCGCGGATTTGGTGAGACGGTCAACAATGACCCAAATTGTATCATAACCGCCCGACGTTTTCGGTAGTTTGGTGATAAAATCCATCGTGATCCTTTCCCACTTCCATTGCGGGATCTCGGGTTGTTGAAGTAACCCGGACGGTCTTTGGTGTTCGGCTTTGACTTTAGCGCAAGTCAAACATTTGGCGACGTATCTAGCAACCTCCTTTTTGATGTTCGGCCACCAATATTGTTCTTTAAGGTCATGGTACATCTTATTGGCGCCGGGATGAATCGAGTATCGCGATTTGTGGGCTTCGTCTAGGATGAGGTTTCGTAGATCGCCATATCTAGGCACCCAAATTTTTCCGGCGTAATATCGAAGTCCAGTCTCCTTAACTTCGAATCGGGAGACGAGAATGTTTAAAAGTTCGCGTGCGATGTTGTCCTTAAGAGCTTCATCTTGGGCTACCCGAATTTGGCTATTAAGGTTGGAGTGGATGGTGATATTCAAAGCTCGGACACGAAGAGGCACCGCTCTTTCCTTTTGACTTAAGGCATCGGCCACTACATTTGCCTTCCCGGGGTGGTAACGAAACTCGCAATTATAATCGTTCAAGGTCTCAATCCACCTTTGTTGTCTCATGTTTAGTTGCTTTTGATCGAAGATATGTTGGAGACTTTTGTGATCGGTAAAGATGGTACTTTTGGTACCAAGAAGATGATGTCTCCATAACTTAAGTGCAAAGATGACGGCACCGAGTTCAAGATCATGTGTCGTGTAGTTTCGTTCGTGGACTTTGAGTTGTTGAGAGGCATAAGCAATGACTTTCTTTCGTTGCATTAATACGCATCCATAACCGTTTTTCAAGGCATCACAATATACAACAAAATCATCATTGCCTTCGGGAAGTGACAAGATAGGAGCGGTGGTTAGCTTAGTTTTCAAGATTTGAAAAGCGGTTTCTTGTTCGGATGACCAAATGAACTTTCGTTCCTTGTGAGTTAACGCGGTTAGAGGGCGAGCGATTAAGGAGAAATCCTTGATGAATTTACGATAGTATCCGGCGAGACCTAAGAATTGACGAATTTGAGTAGGAGTAGTAGGAGTCTCCCATTTACTAATGGCTTCGATTTTTGCGGGATCGACTTTAATGCCTTGATCACTTACAACGTGACCGAGGAATTGAACTTCCTTCAACCAAAATTCACACTTGGAGAACTTGGCATAGAGTTGTTCTTTTCTCAAGAGTTCAAGCATGAGTCGGAGATGTTCTTTGTGTTCCTCTTCGTTTTTAGAATAGATCAAAATATCATCGATGAACACGATAACGAATTTGTCGAGGTAAGGTTTGCACACGCGGTTCATGAGATCCATGAACACCGTCGGTGCGTTAGTGAGACCGAAAGGCATGACAAGGAACTCATAACTACCATAACGAGTCCGGAAGGCGGTTTTGGAGACATCTTCCCCTTTAACCCTTAGTTGATGATAACCCGAACGGAGATCGATTTTTGAGTATACACGAGAACCTTGTAGTTGATCAAAGAGGTCATCAATGCGAGGAAGAGGATATCGGTTCTTAACCGTCAATTTGTTTAGTTCACGATAATCAATGCACATTCGTAGGGATCCGTCTTTCTTCTTGACGAACAAAATCGGAGCGCCCCATGGTGAATGGCTAGGTTGAATGAAACCACGGTCAAGTAGCTCTTGGATTTGACTTTGTAATTCTTGTAATTCGGATGGAGCGAGTCTATACGGTGCACGCGCTACGGGTGCGGCTCCTGGGATAAGATCGATTTGAAATTCAACCGGTCGATGAGGTGGAAGACCCGGTAATTCGTCGGGAAATACATCGGAAAAGTCACTAACAATTGGCACATCTTTGATGCGCTTTTCGTCGGCCTCGACTTTCTTAACGTGAGCAAGAATCGCGAAACAACCCTTGCAAAGTAGCTTTCGAACTTTAAGGCACGAAACGAGATTGAGCCCCGGTGCAATTTTTGTCGCCATAGACAATCAATGGTTCACTATTCTCGATAGGAATTCGGATTGTGTGAAGATTGTAAAGAATGTGATATTTATTTTTGACCATCCAATTCATACCGATTATTACATCAAAACTCCCTAATTCCATGGGTATCAAGTCAATTTCAAATTCCTTACCCAAAATGTTCAAAGTACACCCCCGGTAATATGTGTTGGCACTTAAGAGTTTTCCGTCGGCCACTTTGATGGAATAAGTAGTATCTAAAGGGTGTGGTGGAGTGCAAAGGGTAGGAGCCAAAGTCTTAGACACAAAACATTTATCGGCACCCGAATCGAATAAGCAAGTAACATAAGAGTTGTTGAGAAGAAACGTACCCGTGACTAGTTCATTGTCATCTCGGGCTTCCTCGGTGTTGATGTTAAAGGCTCGGCCTCGGTTGTTGGGGTTGGCTTTCTTTTTCGGGCATTCGTTCTTATAATGGCCCGTTTGGCCACATTCGTAACAAGTGACCGTTTTTGGAGGATTGGGCCCCTTTCGAGCAACGGGGGCGGCGCTTGTGCAATTGTTGGCCCTATGACCAACACCTTGGCAACGGTGACAAACTAGCTTGTTACATTCGCCTTGATGATGCTTGTGGCATTTGTTGCAAAAAGGTAAGTTTCCGACATAACCCTTCTTGCCGTCGTTGTTGAAAGGCTTTTTGGTGAAGGTGTTGTTGTTGTAGTTGGTTGATGGAGTGGCTTCCCATTTCCTTTTGTTGCCACCCGACTTGTCCTCGGCCTTAGGAGCCGGCACTATGATTTCGTCAACCGTTTCGATTAATTGGCGGGCCATGTTCATAGCGGCTTGATGAGTAGCGGGTTTGGATGACATCACCCCTTGTTTGATGCTTTTTGGAAGACCGAGCATGTAGAGCTCAATCCTTTGAGATTCGGGGTTAACAAGATTAGGACACATCAAGGATAGTTCGGCGAAGCGTTGATTATAAGCTTTAAGATCGTTTCCGACCGCTTTCAAAGCTCTTAGTTCTTCCTCAAGCTTTCGGGTTTCTTCGCGCGGAAAATATTCAACAATCATCTTTTCCCTTAGATCGGCCCAAGAGAGGGCATGAGCTTCATCGGTACCCACCGATTGAACATAGGTGTTCCACCATGTTAGAGCAATTCCGGAGAAAGTGTGGGTGGAGTATTTGACCTTGTCTTGATCCCGACAACCTCTTATGCTAAAGACAGCCTCGGTTTGTTCAAACCAACGAGTAAGCACAACCGGTCCCCCGGTTCCATCATAAGTGTGAGGTTTGCACCCCATGAAAGCTTTGTAGGAGCACCCTTCGCTAGAGTTACAGGCTCCTTGGTTGTTGTTGTTGTTGTTATTATTATTGTTGTTGTTGGACGAGTGACCGGCCATGGCCACATCCACGGCGGTGGCTATCATGCGTTGCAAAGCTTGTTCGGGAGTTTCATTGCGTCGTACACGGCGAGGAGGCATTGTTCCTTCAAAACAAAAGAATACCGTTGGTTAGTATTCTAAATAATACTAACCGTGATATGGAATAAAGATAAAGAGAAAATTATCCTTGAGTCGCCTTAAATTCTTTATGTCATAATGTCGGTATGTTCATATGAGTCACCGTAATATAATTTCTGGGAATTATATTACCCTAATTCATATGTGCATTCGACATTACATCATATAGTCAAGGTGGCGTGTCAATTAAATTATACAACGCAAGATTTTAGATAGAATAAGAGTAGATATGAGTAAGAGAGCTCGAGTATAAATGCACATGTAGTCAAGTAATTCCTATGTCAAGTCTATATGCCGGTTGTAGTCTAGACCCACCAATGTACCCTATGACTCGGGGTTGACACCAATGAACTCTAAATCCCTACAACCAAGGCTCTGATACCACTTGTAGCGACCCCGACAAATCGTCAAATGACGGCGTCATCTACGTATGGTCCCATTACATGGTCGTAAGTCTTTATAACGAAGTTTGATCGAAAAATATGTCGCATTCATTTCATAAATAAGGATGTTTCAAAGTTTACAAAAGTAGTTTCCATAACAAGTACATAACAATGTTTAAAGTTTGTATGAAACACGTGCGACATAATTAAAAGTAGTCAAAAAGACGCTCCACGTATGCAAGTATACTCGACATCCAATGCAAGTATCAAAAAGTATGAGCGGAAGCATGTATCACCTAAGTTCAAGGACCTAAGAAAAACATAGAGAATCTGTCAACGAAAACGTTGGTGAAATCATAGGTTTAAATAAGTAAGTGAGTAATAGTAAGTTGAACCACAAGATTTGCAACATCGATAAAGTCATAATACATTCTAAAAGTTAATATTCACGAGCACTCAATTATCAAAGCTTAACATTCCGTCCGTTGAACCCCGTAATAATAGTGTTAGAACATACACTGTTTCCCGAAAATATATTTCACCCGTAGACGGTAGCGAACCGTCCGAAGTGAGGGTTTGTCAAACCCATATGGCCATATAACATAAGTTCTCGCTTACACCATCTGATGTAACTAATGATAATCGAATTGAGGATTTGTGTTCAAACTCGTATGTAGAATGTTTGTTTTCCCTGTACTTGTGTTCACGTAGTTTAAAAGAACGTTTATGTTTTCTCATCCCAAAAGTAAGTTCAAAAAGAGTAAAAGTGGGACTATGATCTCACCTTGTATGCACGAATCAAAAAGTACTTCGACAAGTAACGTGTGCAAAGAACAATGCTAGTCTTGACCTAAACAAATAGGTTGTATCAATAACGATAGTCACGAAGGGTCAAAGATGTTCAATTAGTCCTATGGCTCAATACGACTCGATTAATATAGCATGTGAATCAAATCATCAAGTTTTATGTAAGACACAAGTATAAAAGCATGTTAGAAAGATTGCATAATTAATTGGTTAAGTTTGACAAAAAGTCAAACTTGGTCGGTCAAAGTCAATGAAAAAGTCAACATGTTCGGGTCGGGTCCCGAACAAATTTTCTATGCTAATTATTCATATATAAGCATGTTAGAACAAATTGCATGTGAATTGGAGGTCTAGAACATGCCAAACATTTTTCACATTTGGGACAAGGAGGTCAGAACCTGGCCCCCTTATATATCGCGCCGCGACAGGAAGGGGCCGCGCCGCGGCAAAGGCCGGGTGCTGGTGCCTGGCCAGTCCCAAATGTTCAAGTCTCAATCCAAAACCTTTTTGTGCATAAAACACAAATCGCTAACACTTAGGACTCGCACCTTATATCGTTGGAAAGCTCTTCTGACGTTGAATGCAACTAAACACAATTCATCAATCAAAAACCTCATTTGTAACAATCGAGTTTTCAAACCAAGTGATCATTCAATGCACACATTAATGCTTCAAACTCACCAATGCACATTTAATGATTCGGGCATTCAATGCATACATATGACATGCCATTTTGTAGATAATTGAGCATACAACACAACATAACACTTACAATTAGCATTTCGTGTCATTTAAAGCATCAAAAGTCCATTTCTGGTTCATGAAACCCTAACTCAAATTCACCAAATTTCATAATCAAGTTTAGAAGGTTTCTTTAACCAAACCATACATCATAACGAAGCTAGTAACACTAGGAATAAGATTAAAACATGAACTCTTAGCATCAAACAACATATGAACACTCAAAATTCAAGATTAAGCATGTGAACTTTCAATATGAACTAGTTACATCAAAATAGCAAGAACAAGCATACAAAACACATAATCATACTAGACTTGAGCCATAGACACTAATTAACAACTTTATAACTCAAAAATCTCAAGAACACATAAAATTAGTGATTTTAGAAAGTTACCCAAAATTGATGAAATCGGTATGGAATCGAAGAGGAGATCACGAGGAGTTCAAATATGTAATTTGTTTTGATTGAATCCTTCTTGAACGAATTTGGATGATGATTTCCTTTTGATGAAATTAGAGAAAAATATGGAAGTATTTTAGAAAAAGAGAAATGAATGGATAATGGTGAGGAGGTGGTTGACTTAGTCAAAAGCTAGTCACAACTTTGGTGTTTTGGCGAAACTAGTCCCTCGAGTTCGGTTGCGGGTGCGTTAAATTACCTAAACATGATAATTTAAAACGCGTATTAACGAGATGTGTTATAAACATATAACGGAACTTAAATAGTTAAACGGAAAATTGACGGAAAAAGACGGGATGTTACATATTATCTCCGGACCCGTAATCTGTCTATCCCCCACTTCACTCCAACAAATCGGAGACCTGCACTTTCTACCATAAAGTGCTTTAAACGCGCCATCTCAATGCTTGAATGGTAGCTGTTGTTGTAGGAAAATTCTGCTAACGGTAGATGTCGATCCCAACTGTTTCCGAAATCAATAACACATGCTCGTAGCATGTCTTCAAGCGTTTGTATCGTCCTTTCGCTCTGCCTATCAGTTTGTGGATGATAGACAGTACTCATGTCTAGACGAGTTCCTAATGCTTGCTGTAATGTCTGCCAGAATCTTGATATAAATCTGCCATCCCTATCAGAGATAATAGAGATTGGTATGCCATGTCTGGAGATGACTTCCTTCAAATACAGTCGTGCTAAATTCTCCATCTTGTCATCTTCTCTTATTGACAGGAAGTGTGCTGATTTGGTGAGACAATCAACTATTACCCAAATAGTATCAAAACCACTTGCAGTCCTTGGCAATTTAGTGATGAAATCCATGGTAATGTTTTCCCATTTCCATTCCGGGATTTCGGGTTGTTGAAGTAGACCTGATGGTTTCTAATGCTCAGCTTTGACCTTATAACACGTCAAGCATTCTCCTACGTATTTAGCAACATCGGCTTTCATACCCGGCCACCAAAAATGTTTCTTGAGATCCTTGTACATCTTCCCCGTTCCAGGATGTATTGGGTATCTGGTTTTATGAGCTTCTCTAAGTACCATTTCTCTCATATCTCCAAATTTTGGTTCCCAAATCCTTTCAGCCCTATACCGGGTTCCGTCTTCCCGAATATTAAGATGCTTATCCGATCCTTTGGGTATTTCATCCTTTAAATTTCCCTCTTTTAAAACTCCTTGTTGCGCCTCCTTTATTTGAGTAGTAAGGTTATTGAGAAGCATTATATTCATTAATTTTACTCGAATGGGTTCTCTGTCCTTCCTGCTCAAGGCGTCGGCTACCACATTTGCCTTCCCCGGGTGGTAACGAATCTCAAAGTCGTAATCATTCAACAATTCAATCCACCTACGCTGCCTCATATTCAGTTGTTTCTGATTAAATATGTGTTGAAGACTTTTGTGGTCGGTATATATAATACTTTTGACCCCATATAAGTAGTGCCTCCAAGTCTTTAATGCAAAAACAACCTCGCCTAATTCCAAATCATGCGTCGTATAATTTTGTTCGTGAATCTTCAATTGTCTAGACGTATAAGCAATCACCTTCGTTCGTTACATTAATACACAACCGAGACCTTGCTTTGATGCGTCACAATAAATCACAAATCATCATTCCCTTCAGGCAATGACAATATAGGTGCCGTAGTTAGCTTTTTCTTCAATAACTGAAACGCTTTCTCTTGTTCATCCTTCCATTCAAATTTCTTCCCTTTATGCGTTAATGCAGTCAAGGGTTTTGCTATTCTGGAAAAGTCTTGGATGAACCTTCTGTAGTAACCAGCTAGTCCTAATAACTGGCGTATGTGTTTCAGAGTTTTCGGGGTTTCCCACTTTTCAACAGTTTCTATCTTTGCCGGATCCACCTTAATACCTTCTTTGTTCACTATGTGACCGAGGAATTGAACTTCTTCCAACCAAAATGCACACTTTGAAAACTTAGTGTACAATTCTTCCTTCCTCAATACTTCTAACACCTTTCTCAAATGTTCACCGTTTTCTTGGTCATTCTTTGAGTAAATAAGTATGTCATCAATGAAAACAATGACAAACTTGTCAAGGTATCGTCCACACACTCGGTTCATAAGGTCCATGAACACAGCTTGTGCATTAGCTAAACCAAATGGCATGACCATAAACTCGTAATGACTGTAACGTGTTCTGAAAGCAGTCTTTGGAATATCATCTTCTTTCACCCGCATTTGATGATACCCGGAACGTAAGTCAATCTTTGAATAAACAGACGAGCCTTGTAGTTAATCAAATAAGTCGTCGATTCTCGGTAGTGGGTAGCGGTTCTTGATGGTAAGTTTGTTCAACTCTTGGTAGTCGATACACAACCTGAATGTACCATCTTTCTTCTTGACAAACAAAACAGGAGCTCCCCACGGTGATGTGCTTGGTCGAATGAAACCACGCTCTAAAAGTTCTTGTAATTGGCTTTGCAGTTCTTTCATCTCGCTGGGTGCGAGTCTGTAAGGAGCACGAGCTATTGGTGCAGCTCCTGGTACAAGATCTATTTGAAATTCAACGGATCGATGTGGGGGTAATCCCGGTAATTCTTTCGAAAATACATCGGGAAATTCTTTTGCGACGGGAACATCATTGATGCTCTTTTTTTCAGTTTGTACTTTCTCAACGTGTGCTAGAACAGTATAGCAACCTTTTCTTATTAGTTTTTGTGCCTTCAAATTACTAATAAGATGTAGCTTCGTGGTGCCCTTTTCTCCGTACACCATTAAGGGTTTTCCTTTTTCTCGTATAATGCGAATTGCATTTTTGTAACAAATGATCTCTGCTTTCACTTCTTTCAACCAGTCCATACCGATTATCACATCAAAACTCCCTAACTCTACTGGTATCAAGTCAATCTTAAATGTTTCGCTAACCAGTTTAATTTCTCGATTCCGACATATATTATCTGCTGAAATTAATTTACCATTTGCTAATTCGAGTAAAAATTTACTATCCAAAGGTGTCAATGGACAACTTAATTTAGCACAAAAATCTCTACTCATATAGCTTCTATCCGCACCCGAATCAAATAAAACGTAAGCAGATTTATTGTCAATAAGAAACGTACCCGTAACAAGCTCCGGGTCTTCCTGTGCCTCTGCCGCATTAATATTGAAAACTCTTCCGCGGCCTTATCCATTCGTATTCTCCTGGTTCGGGAAATTTCTAATAATGTGGCCCGGTTTTCCACATTTATAACAAACTACATTGGCATAACTTGCTCCGACACTACTTGCTCCGCCATTACTCGTTCTGACACCATTTGTTCCTTTCGTTCTGTTAACCCCTGGTCCGTAGACCTCACACTTCACCGCGCTATGACCATTTCTTTTACACTTGTTGCAAAATTTGGTGCAGAACCTTGAGTGATACTTTTCACACCTTTGGCATAGCTGCTTCTGATTGTTGTTGTTGTTGTTGTTGCGATTGTTATTGTTGTTGGAATGATTGTTGTAGTTGTTGTTGTTGTTGTTTTGCCATTTGTTGTAGTTGCGATTGATGTTGCGCTGTTGGGATAGTTGTTTTTGTTTTAGTGACACTTATCACCGTTTTCCTCCCACTTTATTTTGACTAGCTTCACGTTGGCCTCTTCGGCCGCCTGTTCTTTAATTCTTCCCTCAATCTGGTTCACTAGTTTGTGAGCCATTCTACATGCCTGTTGTATGGAGGCGGGCTCGTGTGAACTTATATCTTCTTGGATTCTTTCTGGTAATCCTTTCACAAACGCGTCGATCTTCTCTTCCTCATCTTCGAACGCTCTCGGACACAATAGGCACAATTCTGTGAATCGTCTTTCGTATGTGGTAATATCAAATCCTTGGGTTCGTAACCCTCTAAGTTCTGTCTTGAGCTTATTGACCTCGGTTCTGGGACGGTACTTCTCGTTCATCAAGTGCTTGAATGCTGACCATGGTACTGCGTACGCATCGTCTTGTCCCACTTGCTCTAGATAGGTATTCCACCATGTTAACGCAGAACCTGTGAAGGTATGCGTAGCGTACTTCACTTTGTCCTCTTCAGTACACTTACTTATGGCAAACACCGATTCGACCTTCTCGGTCCACCGTTTCAATCCGATCGGTCCTTCGGTTCCATCAAATTCCAAAGGTTTGCAGGCAGTGAATTCTTTGTAGGTGCATCCTACACGATTTCTTGCGCCGTTAGCTGCATTGCTAGATTCGGAGTTATTGTTGGTATGTAGCGCAGCCTGTACTACGGCTAAGTTTGCAGCAAGAAAGGTACGAAATTCCTCTTCGCTCATATTCATGGTTTGTCGAGTAGTCGGTGCCATTTCCTTCAAATAGTCAAATGAAACAAGTTAATCATACAGAATATTAAGAGTAGTCAATAGTATCTCGTAGCATAATATGAACTCGTTTATAAAAGCTTTTTCTTCATATTAGCATTTTATAAGTTTAAATTCGGGTAGTACCTACCCGTTAAGTTCATACTTAGTAGCTAATATACAATTCAACTACTACAATTCTATATGAAAAACTGATTATAATAATATTTCGCGTTCAAACTTTTTCACAATATTTTACAAACTTACAATACCGCTTATTTTACATATAACATGAAATATAGCACACAATAACTTTGATACAAGATAGCTGTGAAGATAATTCTAGGTAGTACACAAGTCGTTCAGCAAAGGCAATAAAGACACGTAATTCATACGTTCAGAAACAAGTCATGCATTCTGGTTTTACTAGGACTACTTCCCATCCTTGGTCTTGTGGAACAAAACCGTTATGGCCGTTGATAAGACAGCGTGTTGTAACGTCGTCAAAGGGACGAGGGTTACGTAATGTCCAACAGTCCCGTAACAATCTAAAAACTTTGTTTCTCACCCTAACTACTGAGTTCGTCACTTGTGGGAACGTTTTGTTTAATAGTTGTAGCCCGATGTTCTTGTTCTCACTTTGGTGAGAAGCGAACATTACTAACCCGTAAGCATAACATGCTTCTTTATGTTGCATGTTAGCCGCTTTTTCTAAATCACGAAGTCCTATATTCGGATATATTGAGTCAAAAAAATTTCTTAACCCGTTGCGTAAAATAGCATTTGAGTTCCCCGCAATATATGCGTCAAAGTAAATACATCGTAACTTATGGATTTCTCAATGTGATATCCCCCATCTTTCGAACGAAAGCCTTTTATGAACCAAGGCATTCTTGGAACGTTCTTCGAATGTCTTACAAACTGATCTCGCCTTAAATAGTTGTGCCGAGGAATTCTGACCGACTCTAGACAAGATTTCATCAATCATGTCTCCGGGTAGGTCTCTTAAAATATTGGGTTGTCTATCTATTTTTGTGTTTTTATACTGTAAAATAGACAAGAGTTAGATTCATAAAAAAAATACTTATTAATACAAGCAATTTTTACATATATCATAAAGCATAAGCACACTATATTACATATATTACACCACACGAATACAATTATCTTATTCTGACTCGCTCGTTTCTTCTTCTTCGGTTTTGGTTCGTTTTGCCAAGTTTCTAGGGATATATGATGTTCCCCTAATACGAGCCGTCGTTTTCCACATTGGTTTAGAAAAACCTGGTGGTTTAGAGGTTCCCGGGTTATTGTCACAACTTAAGAAATACGGGTGTTGACGATACATATAAAGTTCATCGAGTTTGGAATCAAATTTCTCTATTTTTATGCCCTTTCCCTTATTGTTCTCTTTTGCCTTATTAAATTGTGTTGGGGTAATTTCTATAACATCATCGGAATCCTTGTCGGGATCCGATTCATCGGAGAATTGGTAATCCTCCCAATACTTTGCTTCCTTGGCGGAAACACCATTGACCATAATTAACTTTGGTCGGTTGGTTGAGTATTTTCTTCTACTTAACCGTTTTATTATTTTCCCCACTGGTTCTATTTCTTCTTCCGGTTCTGATTCTTCTTCCGGTTCCGATTCTTCTTCCGGTTCCGACTCTTCTTCCGGTTCCTCTTCGGGAACTTGTGAATCAGTCCACGAATCATTCCAATTTACATTTGACTCTTCATTATTATTAGGTGAGTCAATGGGACTTGTTCTAGAGGTAGACATATATCACATAATATCAAACACGTTAAGAGATTAATATATCACATAATATTCACATGTTAAAAATATATAGTTTCCAACAAAATATGTTAAGCAATCATTTTTCAAGTAAACACGGTCGAAGTCCAGACTCACAAATGCATCCTAACAAACTCGATAAGACACACTAATGCAAAATTCTGGTTCTCTAAGACCAACGCTCGGATACCAACTGAAATGTCCCGTTCTTATTGATTAAAAACGTTCCATATTAATTGATTTCGTTGCGAGGTTTTGACCTCTATATGAGACGTTTTTCAAAGACTACATTCATTTTAAAACAAACCATAACCTTTATTTCATCAATAAAGGTTTAAAAAGCTTTACGTAGATTATTAAATAATGATAATCTAAAATATCCTGTTTACACACGACTATTACATAATGGTTTACAATACAAATATGTTACAACGAAATAAATTTCTTGAATGCAGTTTTTACACAATATCATACAAGCATGGACTCCAAATCTTGTCCTTATTTAAGTATGCGACAGCGGAAGCTCTTAATAATCACCTGAGAATAAACATGCTTAAAACGTCAACAAAAATGTTGGTGAGTTATATGTTTAACCTATATATCAAATTGTAACAATAGACCACAAGATTACATATTTCAATATACATCCCATACATAGAGATAAAAATCATTCATATGGTGAACACCTGGTAACCGACATTAACAAGATGCATATATAAAAATATCCCCATCATTCCGGGACACCCTTCGGATATGATATAAATTTCGAAGTACTAAAGCATCCGGTACTTTGGATGGGGTTTGTTAGGACCAATAGATCTATCTTTAGGATTCGCGTCAATTAGGGTGTCTGTTCCCTAATTCTTAGATTACCAGACTTAATAAAAAGGGGCATATTCGATTTCGATAATTCAACCATAGAATGTAGTTTCACGTACTTGTGTCTATTTTGTAAATCATTTATAAAACCTGCATGTATTCTCATCCCAAAAATATTAGATTTTAAAAGTGGGACTCTAACTCACTTTCACAGATTTTTACTTCGTCGGGAAGTAAGACTTGGCCACTGGTCGATTCACTAACCTATAAAAAATATGTACATATATATCAAAGTATATTCAAAATATATTTACAACACTTTTAATACATTTTGATATTTTAAGTTTATTAAGTCAGCTGTCCTCGTTAGTAACCTACAACTAGTTGTCCAACGTTAGATGTACAGAAAAAAATTGATATATATTATCTTGAATCAATCCACGATCCAGTGTATACTTGTCTCAGGCTAGATCACAACTCAAAGTATATATATTTTTGGAATCAACCTCAACCCTGTATAGCTAACTCCCACATTACTGCATATAGAGTGTCTATGGTTGTTCCAAATAATATATACACATGGGTCGATATGATATGTCAAAACATTTGCATACGTGTCTATGGTATCCCAAGATTACATAATATATTAGAATACATGTATAATATAATATAAGTTAGCTAGGATATGATTATTATAGATTTGTTACCAATTTTCACGTTGCTACAACAAGAAAAATTATCCAATCTTGTTTTACCCATAACTTCTTCATTTTAACTTCGTTTTGAGTGAATCAAATTGCTATGGTTTCATATTGAACTCTATTTTATGAATATAAACAGAAAAATTATAGGTTTATAGTCGGAAATATAAGTTACAAGTCGTTTTTGTAAAGGTAGTCATTTCAGTCGAAAGAACGACGTCTAGATGACCATTTTAGAAAACATACTTCCACTTTGAGTTTAACCATGATTTTTGGATATAGTTTCATGTTCATAAGAAAAATTATTTTCCCAGAAGAACAACTTTTAAATCAAAGTTTATCATAGTTTTTAATTAACTAACCCAAAACAGCCCGCGGTGTTACTACGACGGCGTATGTCCGGTTTTACAGTGTTCTTCGTGTTTCCAGGTTTTAAATCATTAAGTTAGCATATCATATAGATATAGAACATGTGTTTAGTTGATTTTAAAAGTCAAGTTAGAAGGATTAACTTTTGTTTGCGAACAAGTTTAGAATTAACTAAACTATGTTCTAGTGATTACAAGTTTAAACCTTCGAATAAGATAGCTTTATATGTATGAATCGAATGATGTTATGAACATCATTACTACCTCAAGTTTTCTGTATAAAGGTACTGAAAATAATAAAAATGGATCTAGCTTCAAAGGATCCTTGGATGGCTTGAAAGTTCTTGAAGCAGAATCATGACACGAAAACAAGTTCAAGTAAGATTTCCACTCGAAATAAGATTGTTATAGTTATAGAAATTGAATCAAAGTTTGAATATGATTATTACCTTGTATTAGAAAGATATATTATTGTAAATAATAAAGATTTCTTGAGGTTGGATGATCACTCTACAAGATTGGAAGTAAGCTAGCAAACTTGGAAGTATTCTTGATTTTATGAAACTAGAACTTGTAGAATTTATGAAGAACACTTAGAACTTGAAGATAGAACTTGAGAGAGATTAATTAGATGAAGAAAATTGAAGAATGAAAGTTTTTGTAGGTGTTTTTGGTCGTTGGTATATGGATTAGATATAAAGGATGTGTAATTTTGTTTACATGTAAATAAGTCATGAATGATTACTCATATTTTTGTAATTTTATGAGATATTCTATGCTAGTTGCCAAATGATGGTTCCCACATGTGTTAGGTGACTCACATGGGCTGCTAAGAGCTGATCATTGGAGTGTATATACTAATAGTACATACATCTAAAAGCTGTGTATTGTACGAGTACGAATACGGGTGCATACGAGTAGAATTGTTGATGAAACTGAACGAGGATGTAATTGTAAGCATAGTATTTTGATAAGTGTCTTGAAGTCTTTCAAAAGTGTATGAATACATATTAAAACACTACATGTATATACATTTTAACTGAGTCGTTAAGTCATCATTAGTCGTTACATGTAAGTGTTGTTTTGAAACCTTTAGGTTAACGATCTTGATAAATGTGGTTAACCCATTGTTTATTAAATCAAATGAGATGTTAAATTATTACATTATCATGATATCATGATGTATTAATATATCTTAATATGATATATATATATATATATATATATATATATATATATATATATATATATACACATTAAATGTCGTTACAACGATAATCGTTACATATATGTCTCGTTTCAAAATCATTAAGTTAATAGTCTTGTTTTTATATATGTAGTTCATTGTTAATATACTTAATGATATGTTTACGTATCATAATATCATGTTAACTATATATATATCCATATATATGTCATCATATAGTTTTTACAAGTTTTAACGTTCGTGAATCGCCGGTCAACTTGGGTGGTCAATTGTCTACATGAAACCTATTTCAATTAATCAAGTCTTAACAAGTTTGATTGCTTAACATGTTGGAAATATTTAATCATGTAAATATCAATTTCATTTAATATATAAAAACATGGAAAAGTTCGGGTCACTACAACACACACACAAACACACGAAAATAACCCAAAAACCTCTCTAAAATTCGCAAATTTTCACCGTAATTCGTCAAATTTCTTGCTCTAATCTTGCCTAGGTTCGGATTTTTAAACAAAAAGGTAAAAATTACACCCCTAAACTCTTAAAATTCATAGTTTTTGTGATATTTACCAATATTTTACCTAATTTGATTTTGTTAATTTCTAGTGTAATTAGAGTTAAATTGTTAGTATATTATGCATGTATAACCTAGATTGATGCTATTTAACATGATTTGAAGCCAAAAACTTCAAAAATTTTAGGAATCTAGGGTTTGTGTTCTTGAGCAATTTGGGGCTTTTTGATATAAACAGGTTATGGCCAATTTTTGTCATGAATTATTGCTAAATTAAGTAGTGTAACATGTTTAGGTAGCTAAATGATCCAAACTTTGATACTAAACATGATTTTTGAGAATTAAAGTGGACTTTTTAAGTCTAAAATTCATGAACTTGATTAATTTGATATAATTGCCATTTGAGACTTGTTTAATTGCTAGTAATGACTATTTTGACATGTTATTTAAGTTAAATGCTTATGAACTTTGTATACATTTTCATATATGCTTATTTGAAAAAGTTTAGATTTTGATAAAAATATGAAAATGAGCATAAGTTTAATATAGATTAAACATGTCATTGTGATTGTTTTAAGTTATTATTTTGCTAACACTAATGCATAATTGGATGCACAAATTTTGTGTTTAATGTGTTTTGCAGAAATATACTGAAACTGGAGGTGCATCATCATCATCTAGACAACCACAACCGGAACCTGAGCCAGAATTGCAATACGAACCAGAGTTCGAACAAGAACCACAACAGGAACAACAACATCAACCTGATCAACACGTACCTTATTATGATCCGCTACAATTTGTTTGTGCCTTTATAGTATTTCTGATGCATCCGCCAGTAGAATACCCAACGATTCCTGAACACACGTTGCATCCTAATCTGAGATTCGATAGAAGCTGGAGAGATTACCCGACATATCAAAGTAACAAATTCAAACTGATACCAAAAAATGTAGAAGTGCCGAGGGTAATCGATTGGGAGCCTTTAGAAAGGGTCCAACTAGTTAACTCAGTTAGGGAGCATCTGATCCAAAGGTATGGCAGTTCTTCTTTTCCCGATTGGAAACGTCTATTCACCATTAGTGGAACTGTATATAAGGAATGGTGTATTGAGTTTATGAGTACTATAGCGTTAAATGCAGATGTAGATAGATTAGATGATAGAAGTTTTCTTAGATTTATACTTGGCCGTAGGATGTACAGGATGTCCATGCTGGACATGGCCAAGGCTTTGCAGATATATACTCATGGTGAATTACTACTACCCGATTGTATGAATTTGATTTATCGTGGTGAAAGGGTAGATAGGAATTTTGACGCGAACGCCGTCTGGAGGCGTATGTCAGATTATAATGTTTTTACACTGGGAGGAAAACACTCCTACTTACATATTAACAAAGCCGAGCTTCGTATAATTCATAGATTTTTGGCTAACTCGATTACACAGAGAGGTCACAATAAGGAGAAAATTGTAGTGACCCGAACTTTTCCATGTTTATATATATTAATTGAGATTGATATTTACATGATTAAATGTTTCCAACATGTTAAGCAATCAAACTTGTTAAGACTTGATTAATTGAAATATGTTTCATATAGACAATTGACCACCCAAGTTGACCGGCGATTCACGAACGTTAAAACTTGTAAAAACGACATGACGATATATATATGGATATACATATGGTTAACATGAGATTATGATAAGTAAGTATCTCCATAAGTATATTAACAATGAGTTATATACATATAAACAAGACTACTAACTTAAGGATTTCGAAACGAGACATATATGTAACGATTATCGTTGTAACGACATTTAAATGTATATATATCATATTAAGATATATTAATATATCATAATATCATGATAATATAATAATTTAACATCTCATTAGATATAATAAATAATGGGTTAACAACATTAATTGAGATCGTTAACTTAAAGGTTTCAAAACAACACTTACATGTAACGACTAACGATGACTTAACGACTCAGTTAAAATGTATATACATGTAGTGTATTTAGATGTATTAAAATACTTTTGGAAGACTTCAAGACATATATCAAAACACTCATACTTGACGAAAATGGTTACAGTTACTTTCCCATTCTTTTCTTTCATCAAGAATTCTAGTCGTATTCTTACTCGTATTATACACAGCTTCAAAACGTACTTACTATGGGTATATACCAATAGGAACTAGCATGGGATTTCACTCTTGATTATGTCATGTATGACTAATCAATTTTAACTTCTACCATGAGCTAGTCAACTAACTAGAACTCCTTTTAACCCCACTCACCACTCACCAATTACCACTCATCATTCACTCCATTTCACTTCCAATTCTCTTTCTAATTCTCTCTCAACACACACACACTATTATGAACGTATTTTTCCAGTAGTTAATCATCATCTTCATCAAAAATCACTTCAAGAATCAAGCTATAATCATCATAGGAAGAACACTTCAAGAACACTTCAAAAATCCCTTCAAGTTTACTAATTTACTTCCAAGCTTTCTAATCCATTCCAAGTAATCATCTAAGATCAAGAAACCTTTGATATATACAGTAGGTTATCTTTCTTATTCAAGGTAATATTCATATTCAAACTTTGATTCAATTTCTATAACTATAAACTATCTTAATTCGAGTAAAAATCTTACTTGAACTTGTTTTTGTGTCATGATCCTACTTCAAGAACTTTCAAGCCATCCAAGATCCTTTGAAGCTAGATCATTTCTTGTCACTTCCAGTAGGTTTACCTACTAAACTTGAGGTAGTAATGATGTTCATAACATCATTCGATTCATATATATAAAACTATCTAATTCGAAGGTTTAAACTCGTAATCACTAGAACATAGTTTAGTTAATTCTAAACTTGTTCGCAAACAAAAGTTAATCCTTCTAACTTGACTTTTAAAATTAACTAAACACATGTTCTATATCTATCTGATATGCTAACTTAATGATTTAAAACCTGGAAACACGAAAAACACCGTAAAACCGGATTTACGCCGTCGTAGTAACACCGCGGGCTGTTTTGGGTTAGTTAATTAAAAACTATGATAAACTTTGATTTAAAAGTTGTTATTCTGAGAAAATGATTTTTATTATGAACATGAAACTATATCCAAAAATTATGGTTAAACTCAAAGTGGAAGTATGTTTTCTAAAATGGTCATCTAGACGTCGTTCTTTCGACTGAAATGACTACCTTTACAAAAATGACTCGTAACTTATTTTTCCGTCTATAAACCTATACTTTTTCTGTTTAGATTCATAAAATAGAGTTTAATATGAAACCATAGCAATTTGATTCACTCAAAACGGATTTAAAATGAAGAAGTTATGGGTAAAACAAGATTGGATAATTTTTCTCATTTTAGCTACGTGAAAATTGGTAACAAATCTATTCCAACCATAACTTAATCAACTTGTATTGTATATTATGTAATCTTGAGATACCATAGACACGTATACAATGTTTCGACCTATCATGTCGACACATCTATATATATTTCGGAACAACCATAGACACTCTATATGTGAATGTTGGAGTTAGCTATACAGGGTTGAGGTTGATTCCAAAATATATATAGTTTGAGTTGTGATCAATACTGAGATACGTATACACTGGGTCGTGGATTGATTCAAGATAATATTTATCGATTTATTTCTGTACATCTAACTGTGGACAACTAGTTGTAGGTTACTAACGAGGACAGCTGACTTAATAAACTTAAAACATCAAAATATATTAAAAGTATTGTAAATATATTTTGAACATACTTTAATATATATGTATATATTGTTATAGGTTCGTGAATCAACAGTGGCCAAGTCTTACTTCTCGACGAAGTAAAAATCTGTGAAAGTGAGTTATAGTCCCACTTTTAAAATCTAATATTTTTGGGATGAGAATACATGCAGGTTTTATAAATGATTTACAAAATCGACACAAGTACGTGAAACTACATTCTATGGTTGAATTATCGAAATCGAATATGCCCCTTTTTATTAAGTCTGGTAATCTAAGAATTAGGGAACAGACACCCTAATTGACGCGAATCCTAAAGATAGATCTATTGGGCCTAACAAACCCCATCCAAAGTACCGGATGCTTTAGTACTTCGAAATTTATATCATATCCGAAGGGTGTCCCGGAATGATGGGGATATTCTTATATATGCATCTTGTTAATGTCGGTTACCAGGTGTTCACTATATGAATGATTTTTATCTCTATGTATGGGATGTGTATTGAAATATGAAATCTTGTGGTCTATTGTTACGATTTGATATATATAGGTTAAACCTATAACTCACCAACATTTTTGTTGACGTTTAAAGCATGTTTATTCTCAGGTGAATATTAAGAGCTTCCGCTGTTGCATACTAAAATAAGGACAAGGTTTGGAGTCCATGTTTGTATGATATTGTGTAAAAACTGCATTCAAGAAACTGATTTCGATGTAACATATTTGTATTGTAAACCATTATGTAATGGTCGTGTGTAAACAGGATATTTTAGATTATCATTATTTGATAATCTACGTAAAACTTTTTAAACCTTCATTTATAAAATAAAGGTTATGGTTTGTTTTAAAAATGAATGCAGTCTTTGAAAAACGTCTCATATAGAGGTCAAAACCTCGCAACAAAATCAATTAATATGGAACGTTTTTAATCAATAAGAACGGGACATTTCAGTTGGTATCCGAGCGTTGGTCTTAGAGAACCAGAATTTTGCATTAGTGTGTCTTATCGAGTTTGTTAGGATGCATTAGTGAGTCTGGACTTCGACCGTGTTTACTTGAAAAATGATTGCTTAACAAATTTTGTTGGAAACTATATATTTTTAACATGTGAATATTATGTGATATATTAATCTCTTAACGCGTTTGATATTATGTGATAGATGTCTACCTCTAGAACAAGTCCCATTGACTCACCTAATAATAATGAAGAGTCAAATGTAAATTGGAATGATTCGTGGACTGATTCACAAGTTCCCGAAGAGGAACCGGAAGAAGAGTCGGAACCAGAAGAAGAATCGGAACCGGAAGAAGAATCGGAACCGGATGAAGAAATAGAACCGGTGGGGGAAATAATAAAACGGTTAAGTAAAAGAAAATCCTCAACCAACCCACCAAGGTTAATTATGGTCAATGGTGTTTCCGCTAAGGAAGCAAAATATTGGGAGGATTACCAATTCTCCGATGAATCGGATTCTGACGAGAATTCCGATGATGTTATAGAAATTACCCCAACTGAATTTAAAAAGGCAAAAGAAAATAATAAGGGAAAGGGCATAAAAATAGAGAAATCTAATTCCAACCCCGATGAACTTTATATGTATCGTCAACCCCCGAAGTCCTTAAGTTGTAACAATGACCCGGGAACCTCTAAACCACCAGGTTTTTCTAAACCAATGTGGAAAACGACGGCTCGTATTAGGGGAACATCATATATCCCTAGAAACTTGGCAAAACGAACCAAAACCGAAGAAGAAGAAACAAGCGAGTCAGAATAAGATAGTTGTATTCGTGTGGTGTAATATATGTAATATAGTGTGCTTATGCTTTATGATATATGTAAAAATTGCTTGTATTAATAAGTATTTTTTTTTTATGAATCTAACTCTTGTCTATTTTACAGTATAAAAACACAAAATGGATAGACAACCCAATATTTTAAGAGACCTACCCGGAGACATGATTGATGAAATCTTGTCTAGAGTCGGTCAGAATTCTTCGGCACAACTATTTAAGGCGAGATCAGTTTGTAAGACATTCGAAGAACGTTCCAAGAATGCCTTGGTTTATAAAAGGCTTTCGTTCGAAAGATGGGGGATATCACATTGGGAAATCCATAAGTTACGATGTGTTTACTATGACGCATATATTTCGGGGAACCCAAATGCTATTTTACGCAATGGGTTAAGAAATTATTTTGACTCAATATATCCGAATATTGGACTTCGTGATTTAGAAAAAGCGGCTAACATGCAACATAAAGAAGCATGTTATGCTTACGGATTAGTAATGTTCGCTTCTCACCAAAGTGAGAACAAGAACATCGGGCTACAACTATTAAACAAAACGTTCCCACAAGTGACGGAGTCGGTAATTTGGGTAAGAAATGAGGTTTTTAGATTGTTACGGGACTGTTGGACATTACGTAACCCTCGTCCCTTTGACGACGTTACAACACGATGTCTTATCAACGGCCATAACGGTTATGTTCCACAAGACCAAGGATGGGAAGTAGTCCTAGTAAAACCAGAATGCATGACTTGTTTCTGGACGTATGAATTACGTGTCTTTATTGCCTTTGCTGAACGACTTGTGTACTAGCTAGAATTATCTTCACAACTATCTTGTATCAAAGTCATTGTGTGCTATATTTCATGCTTTATATAAAATAAGCGGTATTGTAAGTTTGTAAAATATTGTATAAAAGTTTGAACGCGAAATATTATTATAATCAGTTTTTCATATAGAATTGTAGTAGTTGAATTGTATATTAGCTACTAAGTATGAACTTAACGGGTAGGTACTACCCGAATTTAAACTTATAAAACGCTAATATGAAGAAAAAGCTTTTATAAATGAGTTCATATTATGCTACGAAATACTATTAACTACTCTTAATATTCTGTATGATTAACTTGTTCCATTTGACTATTTTGAAGGAAATGGCACCGACTACTCGACACACCGTGAATATGAATGAAGAGGAATTCTGTACTTTTCTAACTTCAAACATAGCCGCAGTACAGGCTGCGCTACATACCAACAATAACCTTGGATCTAGCAGTACAGGAAATCGTGTAGGATGCACCTACAAAGAATTCACAGCCTGCAAACCTTTGGAATTTGATGGAACCGAAGGACTGATCAGATTGAAACGGTGGACCGAGAAGGTCGAATCGGTGTTTGCCATAAGTAAGTGTACCGAAGAGGACAAAGTAAAGTACGCTACGCATACCTTCACAGGTTCTGCGTTAACATGGTGGAATACCTATCTAGAGCAAGTGGGACAAGACGATGCGTACGCACTACCGTGGTCAGCATTCAAGCACTTGATGAATGAGAAGTACCGTCCCAGAACCGAGGTCAATAAGCTCAAGACAGAACTTAGAGGGTTACGAACCTAAGGATTTGATATTACCACGTACGAAAGACGATTCACAGAATTGTGCCTATTGTGTCCGGGAGCATTCGAAGATGAGGAAGAGAAGATCAACGCGTTTGTGAAAGGATTACCTGAAAGAATCCAAGAAGATATAAGTTCACACGAGCCCGCCTCCATACAACAGGCATGTAGAATGGCTCACAAACTAGTGAACCAAATTGAAGAAAGAATTAAAGAACAGACTGTTGAAGAGGCCAATGTGAAGCAAGTCAAAAGAAAGTGGGAGGAAAACGGTGATAAGAATCACCAATACAACAACAACAGCAATTACAACAATAATCGCAACAATTATCCCAACAATCGCAACATCAATCGCAACTACAACAAACGGCCCAACAACAACAACAACAACAACAACAACAGCAACTACAACAATCATCCCAACAACAATAATAACCACAACAACAACAACAATCAGAAGCAGCTATGCCAAAGGTGTGAAAAGTATCACTCGGGGTTCTGCACCAAATTTTGCAACAAGTGTAAAAGAAACGGTCATAGCGCGGCGAAGTGTGAGGTCTACGGACCAGGGGTTAATAGAACGAAAGGAATAAATGGTGTCGGAACGAGTAATGGCGGAGCAAGTAGTGTCGGAGCAAGTTATGCCAATGTAGTTTGTTATAAATGTGGAAAACCGGGCCACATTATTAGAAATTGCCCGAACCAGGAGAACACGAATGGACAAGGCCGCTGAAGAGTTTTCAATATTAATGCGGCAGAGGCACAGGAAGACCCGGAGCTTGTTACGGGTACATTTCTTATTGACAATAAATCTGCTTACGTTTTATTTGATTCGGGTGCGGATAGAAGCTATATGAGTAGAGATTTTTGTGCTAAATTAAGTTATCCATTGACACCTTTGGATAGTAAATTTTTACTCGAATTAGCAAATGGTAAATTAATTTCAGCAGATAATATATGTCGGAATCGAGAAATTAAACTGGTTAGCGAAACATTTAAGATTGACTTGATACCAGTAGAGTTAGGGAGTTTTGATGTGATAATCGGTATGGACTGGTTGAAAGAAGTGAAAGCAGAGATCGTTTGTTACAAAAATGCAATTCGCATTATACGAGAAAAAGGAAAACCCTTAATGGTGTACGGAGAAAAGGGCAACACGAAGCTACATCTTATTAGTAATTTGAAGGCACAAAAACTAATAAGAAAAGGTTGCTATGCTGTTCTAGCACACGTCGAGAAAGTACAAACTGAAGAAAAGAGAATCAATGATGTTCCCGTCGCAAAAGAATTTCCCGATGTATTTCTGAAAGAGTTACCGGGATTACCCCCACATCGATCCGTTGAATTTCAAATAGATCTTGTACCAGGAGCTGCACCAATAGCTCGTGCTCCTTACAGACTCGCACCTAGCGAGATGAAAGAACTGCAAAGCCAATTACAAGAACTTTTAGAGCATGGTTTCATTCGACCAAGCACATCACCGTGGGGAGCTCCTATTTTGTTTGTCAAGAAGAAAGATGGTACATTCAGGTTGTGTATCGACTACTGAGAGTTGAACAAACTTACCATCAAGAACCGCTACCCACTACCGAGAATCGACGACTTATTTGATCAACTACAAGGCTCGTCTGTTTATTCAAAGATTGACTTACGTTCCGGGTATCATCAAATGCGGGTGAAAGAAGATGATATTCCAAAGACTGCTTTCAGAACACGTTACGGTCATTACGAGTTTATGGTCATGCCATTTGGTTTAACTAATGCACCAGCTATGTTCATGGACCTTATGAACCGAGTGTGTGGACCATACCTTGACAAGTTTGTCATTGTTTTCATTGATGACATACTTATTTACTCAAAGAATGACCAAGAACACGGTGAACATTTGAGAAAGGTGTTAGAAGTATTGAGGACGGAAGAATTGTACGCTAAATTTTCAAAGTGTGCATTTTGGTTGGAAGAAGTTCAATTCCTCGGTCACATAGTGAACAAAAAAGGTATTAAGGTGGATCCGACAAAGATAGAAACTGTTGAAAAGTGGGAAACTCCGAAAACTCCGAAACACATACGCCAGTTTTTAGGACTAGCTGGTTACTACAGAAGGTTCATCCAAGACTTTTCCAGAATAGCAAAACCCTTGACTGCATTAACGCATAAAGGAAAGAAATTTGAATGGAAGGATGAACAAGAGAAAGCGTTTCAGTTATTGAAGAAAAAGCTAACTACGGCACCTATATTGTCATTGCCTGAAGGGAATGATGATTTTGTGATTTATTGTGACGCATCAAAGCAAGGTCTCGGTTGTGTATTAATGCAACGAACGAAGGTGATTGCTTATGCGTCTAGACAATTGAAGATTCACGAGCAAAATTATACGACGCATGATTTGGAATTAGGCGCGGTTGTTTTTGCATTAAAGACTTGGAGGCACTACTTATATGGGGTCAAAAGTATTATATATACGGACCACAAAAGTCTTCAACACATATTTAATCAGAAACAACTGAATATGAGGCAGCGTAGGTGGATTGAATTGTTGAATGATTACGACTTTGAGATTCGTTACCACCCGGGGAAGGCAAATGTGGTAGCCGATGCCTTGAGCAGGAAGGACAGAGAACCCATTCGAGTAAAATCTATGAATATAATGATTCATAATAACCTTACTACTCAAATAAAGGAGGCGCAACAAGGAGTTTTAAAAGAAGGAAATTTAAAGGATGAAATACCCAAAGGATCGGAGCAGCATCTTAATATTCGGGAAGACGGAATCCGGTATAGGGCTGAAAGGATTTGGGTACCAAAATTTGGAGATATGAGAGAAATGGTACTTAGAGAAGCTAATAAAACCAGATACTCAATACATCCTGGAACGGGGAAGATGTACAAGGATCTCAAGAAACATTTTTTGGTGGCCGGGTATGAAAGCCGATGTTGCTAAATACGTAGGAGAATGTTTGACGTGTTCTAAGGTCAAAGCTGAGCATCAGAAACCATCAGGTCTACTTCAACAACCCAAAATCCCAGAATGGAAATCGGAAAACATTACCATGGATTTCATCACTAAATTGCCAAGGACTGCAAGTGGTTTTGATACTATTTGGGTAATAGTTGATCGTCTCACCAAATCAGCACACTTCCTGCCAATAAGAGAAGATGACAAGATGGAGAAGTTAGCACGACTGTATTTGAAGGAAGTCGTCTCCAGACATGGAATACCAATCTCTATTATCTCTGATAGGGATGGCAGATTTATTTCGAGATTCTGGCAGACATTACAGCAAGCATTAGGAAATCGTCTAGACATGAGTACTGCCTATCATCTACAAACTGATGGGCAGAGCGAAAGGACGATACAAAGGCTTAAAGACATGCTACGAGCATGTGTTATTGATTTCGGAAACAGTTGGGATCGACATCTACCGTTAGCAGAATTTTCCTACAACAACAGCTACCATTCAAGCATTGAGATGGCGCCGTTTGAAGCACTTTATGGTAGAAAGTGCAGGTCTCCAATTTTTTGGAGTGAAGTGGGGGATAGACAGATTACGGGTCCAGAGATTATACAAGAAACTACCGAGAAGATCATCCAAATTCAACAACGGTTGAAAACCGCCCAAAGTCGACAAAAGAGCTACGCTGACATTAAAAGAAAATATATAGAATTTGAAATTGGAGAGATGGTCATGCTTAAAGTTGCACCTTGGAAAGGCGTTGTTCGATTTGGTAAACGAGGGAAATTAAATCCAAGGTATATTGGACCATTCAAGATTATTGATCGTGTCGGACCAGTAGCTTACCGACTTGAGTTACCTCAACAACTCGCGGCTGTACATAACACTTTCCACATCTCGAATTTGAAGAAATATTTTGCTAAAGAAGATCTCACTATTCCATTAGATGAAATCCAAATCAACGAAAAACTCCAATTCATCGAAGAACCCGTCGAAATAATGGATCGTGAGGTTAAAAGACTTAAGCAAAACAAGATACCAATTGTTAAGGTTCGATGGAATGCTCGTAGAGGACCCGAGTTCACCTGGGAGCGTGAAGATCAGATGAAGAAGAAATACCCATATCTATTTCCAGAAGATTCGTCAACACCTTCAACAGCTTAAAATTTCGGGACGAAATTTATTTAACGGGTAGGTACTGTAGTGACCCGAACTTTTCCATGTTTATATATATTAATTGAGATTGATATTTACATGATTAAATGTTTCCAACATGTTAAGTAATCAAACTTGTTAAGACTTGATTATTTGAAATATGTTTCATATAGACAATTGACCACCCAAGTTGACCGGCGATTCACGAACGTTAAAACTTGTAAAAACAACATGACGATATATATATATGGATATAAATATGGTTAACATGAGATTATGATAAGTAAGTATCTCCATAAGTATATTAATAATGAGTTATATACATATAAACAAGACTACTAACTTAAGGATTTCGAAACGAGACATATATGTAACGATTATCGTTATAACGACATTTAAATGTATATATATCATATTAAGATATATTAATATATCATAATATCATGATAATATAATAATTTAACATCTCATTAGATATAATAAACAATGGGTTAACAACATTAATTGAGATCGTTAACTTAAAGGTTTCAAAACAACACTTACATGTAACGACTAACGATGACTTAACGACTCAGTTAAAATGTATATACATGTAGTGTATTTAGATGTATTAAAATACTTTTGGAAGACTTCAAGACATATATCAAAACACTCATACTTAACGAAAATGGTTACAGTTACTTTCCCATTCTTTTCTTTCATCAAGAATTCTAGTCGTATTCTTACCCGTATTATACACAGCTTCAAAACGTACTTACTATGGGTATATACCAATAGGAACTAGAATGGGATTCCACTCTTGATTATGTCATGTATGACTAATCAATTTTAACTTCTACCATGAGCTAGTCAACTAACTAGAACTCCTTTTAACCCCACTCACCACTCACCAATTACCACTCATCATTCACTCCATTTCACTTCCAATTCTCTTTCTAATTCTCTCTCAACACACACACACTATTATGAACGTATTTTTCTAGTAGTTAATCATCATCTTCATCAAAAATCACTTCAATAATCAAGCTATAATCATCATAGGAAGAACACTTCAAGAACACTTCAAAAATCCCTTCAAGTTTACTAATTTACTTCCAAGCTTTCTAATCCATTCCAAGTAATCATCTAAGATCAAGAAACCTTTGTTATATACAGTAGGTTATCTTTCTTATTCAAGGTAATATTCATATTCAAACTTTGATTCAATTTCTATAACTATAAACTATCTTAATTCGAGTAAAAATCTTACTTGAACTTGTTTTTGTGTCATGATCCTACTTCAAGAACTTTCAAGCCATCCAAGATCCTTTGAAGCTAGATCATTTCTTGTCACTTCCAGTAGGTTTACCTACTAAACTTGAGGTAGTAATGATGTTCATAACATCATTCGATTCATATATATAAAACTATCTTATTCGAAGGTTTAAACTCGTAATCACTAGAACATAGTTTAGTTAATTCTAAACTTGTTCGCAAACAAAAGTTAATCCTTCTAACTTGACTTTTAAAATTAACTAAACACATGTTCTATATCTATATGATATGCTAACTTAATGATTTAAAATCTGGAAACACGAAAAACACCGTAAAACCGGATTTACGCCGTCGTAGTAACACCGCGGGCTGTTTTGGGTTAGTTAATTAAAAACTATGATAAACTTTGATTTAAAAGTTATTATTCTAAGAAAATGATTTTTATTATGAACATGAAACTATATCCAAAAATTATGGTTAAACTCAAAGTGGAAGTATGTTTTCTAAAATGGTCATCTAGACGTCGTTCTTTCGACTGAAATGACTACTTTTACAAAAATGACTTGTAACTTATTTTTCCGACTATAAACCTATACTTTTTCTGTTTAGATTCATAAAATAGAGTTCAGTATGAAACCATAGCAATTTGATTCACTCAAAACGGATTTAAAATGAAGAAGTTATGGGTAAAACAAGATTGGATAATTTTTCTCATTTTAGCTACGTGAAAATTGGTAACAAATCTATTCCAACCATAACTTAATCAACTTGTATTGTATATTATGTAATCTTGAGATACCATAGACACGTATACAATGTTTTGACCTATCATGTTGACACATCTATATATATTTCGGAACAACCATAGACACTCTATATGTGAATGTTGGAGTTAGCTATACATGGTTGAGGTTGATTCCAAAATATATATAGTTTGAGTTGTGATCAATACTGAGATACGTATACACTGGGTCGTGGATTGATTCAAGATAATATTTATCGATTTATTTCTGTACATCTAACTGTGGACAACTAGTTGTAGGTTACTAACGAGGACAGCTGACTTAATAAACTTAAAACATCAAAATATATTAAAAGTGTTGTAAATATATTTTGAACATACTTTAATATATATGTATATGTATATA
Organism: Rutidosis leptorrhynchoides; assembly: GCF_046630445.1. NCBI lineage: Eukaryota > Viridiplantae > Streptophyta > Magnoliopsida > Asterales > Asteraceae > Rutidosis > Rutidosis leptorrhynchoides. The sequence continues at coordinate 53,275,918 of NC_092338.1, forward strand.
TTGTTATAGGTTCGTGAATCAACAGTGGCCAAGTCTTACTTCTCGACGAAGTAAAAATCTGTGAAAGTGAGTTATAGTCCCACTTTTAAAATCTAATATTTTTGGGATGAGAATACATGCAGGTTTTATAAATGATTTACAAAATAGACACAAGTACGTGAAACTACATTCTATGGTTGAATTATCGAAATCGAATATGCCCCTTTTTATTAAGTCTGGTAATCTAAGAATTAGGGAACAGACACCCTAATTGACGCGAATCCTAAAGATAGATCTATTGGGCCTAACAAACCCCATCCAAAGTACCGGATGCTTTAGTACTTCAAAATTTATATCATATCCGAAGGGTGTCCCGGAATGATGGGGATATTCTTATATATGCATCTTGTTAATGTCGGTTACCAGGTGTTCACCATATGAATGATTTTTATCTCTATGTATGTGATGTGTATTGAAATATGAAATCTTGTGGTCTATTGTTACGATTTGATATATATAGGTTAAACCTATAACTCACCAACATTTTTGTTGACGTTTAAAGCATGTTTATTCTCAGGTGAATATTAAGAGCTTCCGCTGTTGCATACTAAAATAAGGACAAGATTTGGAGTCCATGTTTGTATGATATTGTGTAAAAACTGCATTCAAGAAACTGATTTCGATGTAACATATTTGTATTGTAAACCATTATGTAATGGTCGTGTGTAAACAGGATATTTTAGATTATCATTATTTGATAATCTATGTAAAACTTTTTAAACCTTCATTTATAAAATAAAGGTTATGGTTTGTTTTAAAAATGAAGGCAGTCTTTGAAAAACGTCTCATATAGAGGTCAAAACCTCGCAACGAAATCAATTAATATGGAACGTTTTTAATCAATAAGAACGGGACATTTCAGTTGGTATCCGAGCGTTGGTCTTAGAGAACCAGAATTTTGCATTAGTGTGTCTTATCGAGTTTGTTAGGATGCATTAGTGAGTCTGGACTTCGACCGTGTTTACTTGAAAAATGATTGCTTAACAAATTTTGTTGGAAACTATATATTTTTAACATGTGAATATTATGTGATATATTAATCTCTTAACGCGTTTGATATTATGTGATAGATGTCTACCTCTAGAACAAGTCCCATTGACTCACCTAATAATAATGAAGAGTCAAATGTAAATTGGAATGATTCGTGGACTGATTCACAAGTTCCCGAAGAGGAACCGGAAGAAGAGTCGGAACCAGAAGAAGAATCGGAACCGGAAGAAGAATCGGAACCGGATGAAGAAATAGAACCGGTGGGGGAAATAATAAAACGGTTAAGTAAAAGAAAATCCTTAACCAACCGACCAAGGTTAATTATGGTCAATGGTGTTTCCGCTAAGGAAGCAAAATATTGGGAGGATTAACAATGCTCCGATGAATCGGATTCTGACAAGAATTCCGATGATGTTATAGAAATTACCCCAACTGAATTTAAAAAGGCAAAAGAAAATAATAAGGGAAAGGGCATAAAAATAGAGAAATCTAATTCCAACCCCGATGAACTTTATATGTATCGTCAACCCCCGAAGTCCTTAAGTTGTAACAATGACCCGGGAACCTCTAAACCACCAGGTTTTTCTAAACCAATGTGGAAAACGACGGCTCGTATTAGGGGAACATCATATATCCCTAGAAACTTGGCAAAATGAACCAAAACCGAAGAAGAAGAAACAAGCGAGTCGGAATAAGATATTTGTATTCGTGTGGTGTAATATATGTAATATAGTGTGCTTATGCTTTATGATATATGTAAAAATTGCTTGTATTAATAAGTAAATTTTTTTTTATGAATCTAACTCTTGTCTATTTTACAGTATAAAAACACAAAATGGATAGACAACCCAATATTTTAAGAGACCTACCCGGAGACATGATTGATGAAATCTTGTCTAGAGTCGGTCAGAATTCTTCGGCACAACTATTTAAGGTGAGATCAGTTTGTAAGACATTCGAAGAACGTTCCAAGAATGCCTTGGTTTATAAAAGGCTTTCGTTTAAAAGATGGGGGATATCACATTGGGAAATCCATAAGTTACGATGTGTTTACTTTGACGCATATATTGCGGGGAACCCAAATGCTATTTTACGCAATGGGTTAAGAAATTATTTTGACTCAATATATCCGAATATTGGACTTCGTGATTTAGAAAAAGCGGCTAACATGCAACATAAAGAAGCATGTTATGCTTACGGATTAGTAATGTTCGCTTCTCACCAAAGTGAGAACAAGAACATCGGGCTATAACTATTAAACAAAACGTTCCCACAAGTGACGGAGTCGGTAATTGGGGTAAGAAATGAGGTTTTTAGATTGTTACGGGACTGTTGGACATTACGTAACCCTCGTCCCTTTGACGATGTTACAACACGCTGTCTTATCAACGGCCATAACGGTTATGTTCCACAAGACCAAGGATGGGAAGTAGTCCTAGTAAAACCAGAATGCATGACTTGTTTTTGGACGTATGAATTACGTGTCTTTATTGCCTTTGCTGAACGACTTGTGTACTAGCTAGAATTATCTTCACAACTATCTTGTATCAAAGTTATTGTGTGCTATATTTCATGCTTTATGTAAAATAAGCGGTATTGTAAGTTTGTAAAATATTGTATAAAAGTTTGAACGCGAAATATTATTATAATCAGTTTTTCATATAGAATTGTAGTAGTTGAATTGTATATTAGCTACTAAGTATGAACTTAACGGGTAGGTACTACCCGAATTTAAACTTATAAAACGCTAATATGAAGAAAAAGCTTTTATAAATGAGTTCATATTATGCTACGAAATACTATTAACTACTCTTAATATTCTGTATGATTAACTTGTTCCATTTGACTATTTTGAAGGAAATGGCACCGACTACTCGACACACCGTGAATATGAATGAAGAGGAATTCCGTACTTTTCTAGCTTCAAACATAGCCGCAGTACAGGCTGCGCTACATACCAACAATAACCTTGGATCTAGCAGTACAGGAAATCATGTAGGATGCACCTACAAAGAATTCACTGCCTGCAAACCTTTGGAATTTGATGGAACCGAAGGACCAATCGGATTGAAACGGTGGACCGAGAAGGTCGAATCGGTGTTTGCCATAAGTAAGTGTACTGAAGAGGACAAAGTAAAGTACGCTACGCATACCTTCACAGGTTCTGCGTTAACATGGTGGAATACCTATCTAGAGCAAGTGGGACAAAACGATGCGTACGCACTACCGTGGTCAGCATTCAAGCACTTGATTAATGAGAAGTACCGTCCCAGAACCGAGGTCAATAAGCTCAAGACAGAACTAAGAGGGTTACGAACCCAAGGATTTGATATTACCACGTACGAAAGACGATTCACAGAATTGTGCCTATTATGTCTGGGAGCATTCGAAGATGAGGAAGAGAAGATCGACGCGTTTTTGAAAGGATTACCGGAAAGAATCCAAGAAGATATAAGTTCACACGAGCCCGCCTCCATACAACAGGCATGTAGAATGGCTCACAAACTAGTAAACCAAATTGAAGAAAGAATTAAAGAACAGACTGCTGAAGAGGCCAATGTGAAGCAAGTCAAAAGAAAGTGGGAGGAAAACGGTGATAAGAATCACTAATACAACAACAACAGCAATTACAACAATAATCGCAACAATTATCCCAACAATCGCAACATCAATCGCAACTACAACAAACGGCCCAACAACAACAACAACAACAACAACAACAACAATAACAACAACAGCAACTACAACAATCATCCCAACAACAATAATAACCGCAACAACAACAACAATCAGAAGCAGCTATGCCAAAGGTGTGAAAAGTATCACTCGGGGTTCTGCACCAAATTTTGCAACAAGTGTAAAAGAAACGGTCATAGCGCGGCGAAGTGTGAGGTCTACGGACCAGGGGTTAATAGAATGAAAGGAACAAATGGTGTCGGAACGAGTAATGGCGGAGCAAGTAGTGTCGGAGCAAGTTATGCCAATGTAGTTTGTTATAAATGTGGAAAACCGGGCCACATTATTAGAAATTGCCCGAACCAGGAGAACACGAATGGACAAGGCCGCGGAAGAGTTTTCAATATTAATGCGGCAGAGGCACGGGAAGACCCGGAGCTTGTTACGGGTACGTTTCTTATTGACAATAAATCTGCTTACGTTTTATTTGATTCGGGTGCGGATAGAAGCTATATGAGTAGAGATTTTTATGCTAAATTAAGTTGTCCATTGACACCTTTGGATAGTAAATTTTTACTCGAATTAGCAAATGGTAAATTAATTTCAGCAGATAATATATGTCGGAATCGAGAAATTAAACTTGTTAGCGAAACATTTAAGATTGACTTGATACCAGTAGAGTTAGGGAGTTTTGATGTGATAATCGGTATGGACTGGTTGAAAGAAGTGAAAGCAGAGATCGTTTGTTACAAAAATGCAATTCGCATTATACGAGAAAAAGGAAAACCCTTAATGGTGTACGGAGAAAAGGGCAACACGAAGCTACATCTTATTAGTAATTTGAAGGCACAAAAACTAATAAGAAAAGGTTGCTATGCTGTTCTAGCACACGTCGAGAAAGTACAAACTGAAGAAAAGAGAATCAATGATGTTCCCGTCGCAAAAGAATTTCCCGATGTATTTCTGAAAGAATTACCGTGATTACCCCCACATTGATCCGTTGAATTTCAAATAGATCTTGTACCAGGAGCTGCACCAATAGCTCGTGCTCCTTACAGACTCGCACCCAGCGAGATGAAAGAACTGCAAATCCAATTACAAGAACTTTTAGAGCATGGTTTCATTTGACCAAGCACATCACCGTGGGGAGCTCCTGTTTTGTTTGTCAAGAAGAAAGATGGTACATTCAGGTTGTGTATCGACTACCGAGAGTTGAACAAACTTACCATCAAGAACCGCTACCCACTACCGAGAATCGATGACTTATTTGATCAACTACAAGGCTCGTCTGTTTATTCAAAGATTGACTTACTTTCCGGGTATCATCAAATGCGGGTGAAAGAAGATGATATTCCAAAGACTGCTTTCAGAACACGTTACGGTCATTACGAGTTTATGGTCATGCCATTTGGTTTAACTAATGCACCAGCTGTGTTCATGGACCTTATGAACCGAGTGTGTGGACCATACCTTGACAAGTTTGTCATTGTTTTCATTGATGACATACTTATTTACTCAAAGAATGACCAAGAACACGGTGAACATTTGAGAAAGGTGTTAGAAGTATTGAGGAAGGAAGAATTGTACCCTAAATTTTCAAAGTGTGCATTTTGGTTGGAAGAAGTTCAATTCCTCGGTCACATAGTGAACAAAAAAGGTATTAAGGTGGATCCGGCAAAGATAGAAACTGTTGAAAAGTGGGAAACCCCGAAAACTCCGAAACACATACGCCAGTTTTTAGGACTAGCTGGTTACTACAGAAGGTTCATCCAAGACTTTTCCAGAATAGCAAAACCCTTGACTGCATTAACGCATAAAGGAAAGAAATTTGAATGGAAGGATGAACAAGAGAAAGCGTTTCAGTTATTGAAGAAAAAGCTAACTACGGGCCCTATATTGTCATTGCCTGAAGGGAATAATGATTTTGTGATTTATTGTGACGCATCAAAGCAAGGTCTCCGTTGTGTATTAATGCAACGAACGAAGGTGATTGCTTATGCGTCAAGACAATTGAAGATTCACGAGCAAAATTATACGACGCATAATTTGGAATTAGGCGCGGTTGTTTTTGCATTAAAGACTTGGAGGCACTACTTATATGGGGTCAAAAGTATTATATATACCGACCACAAAAGTCTTCAACACATATTTAATCAGAAACAACTGAATATGAGGCAGCGTAGGTGGATTGAATTATTGAATGATTACGACTTTGAGATTCGTTACCATCCGGGGAAGGCAAATGTGGTAGCCGATGCCTTGAGCAGGAAGGACAGAGAACCCATTCGAGTAAAATCTATGAATATAATGATTCATAATAACCTTACTACTCAAATAAAGGAGGCGCAACAAGGAGTTTTAAAAGAAGGAAATTTAAAGGATGAAATACCCAAAGGATCGGAGCAGCATCTTAATATTCGGGAAGACGGAATCCGGTATAGGGCTGAAAGGATTTGGGTACCAAAATTTGGAGATATGAGAGAAATGGTACTTAGAGAAGCTCATAAAACCAGATACTCAATACATCCTGGAACGGGGAAGATGTACAAGGATCTCAAGAAACATTTTTTGGTGGCCGGGTATGAAAGCCGATGTTGCTAAATACGTAGGAGAATGTTTGACGTGTTCTAAGGTCAAAGCTGAGCATCAGAAACCATCAGGTCTACTTCAACAACCCGAAATCCCAGAATGGAAATGGGAAAACATTACCATGGATTTCATCACTAAATTGCCAAGGACTGCAAGTGGTTTTGATACTATTTGGGTAATAGTTGATCGTCTCACCAAATCAGCACACTTCCTACCAATAAAAGAAGATGACAAGATGGAGAAGTTAGCACGACTGTATTTGAAGGAAGTCGTCTCCAGACATGGAATACCAATCTCTATTATCTCTGATAGGGATGGCAGATTTATTTCAAGATTCTGGCAGACATTACAGCAAGCATTAGGAACTCGTCTAGACATGAGTACTGCCTATCATTCACAAACTGATGGGCAGAGCGAAAGGACGATACAAACGCTTGAAGACATACTACGAGCATGTGTTATTGATTTCGGAAACAGTTGGGATCGACATCTACCGTTAGCAGAATTTTCCTACAACAACAGCTACCATTCAAGCATTGAGATGGCGCCGTTTGAAGCACTTTATGGTAGAAAGTGCAGGTCTCCGATTTTTTAGAGTGAAGTGGGGGATAGACAGATTACGGGTCCGGAGATTATACAAGAAACTACCGAGAAGATCATCCAAATTCAACAACGGTTGAAAACCGCCCAAAGTCGACAAAAGAGCTACGCTTACATTAAAAGAAAAGATATAGAATTTGAAATTGGAGAGATGGTCATGCTTAAAGTTGCACCTTGGAAAGGCGTTGTTCGATTTGGTAAACGAGGGAAATTAAATCCAAGGTATATTGGACCATTCAAGATTATTGATCGTGTCGGACCAGTAGCTTACCGACTTGAGTTACCTCAACAACTCGCGGCTGTACATAACACTTTCCATGTCTTGAATTTGAAGAAATGTTTTGCTAAAGAAGATCTCACTATTCCGTTAGATGAAATCCAAATCAACGAAAAACTCCAATTCAACGAAGAACCCGTCGAAATAATGGATCGTGAGGTTAAAAGACTTAAGCAAAACAAGATACCAATTGTTAAGGTTCGATGGAATGCTCGTAGAGGACCCGAGTTCAACTGGGAGCATGAAGATCAGATGAAGAAGAAATACCCACATCTATTTCCAGAAGATTCGTCAACACCTTCAACAGCTTAAAATTTCGGGACGAAATTTATTTAACGGGTAGGTACTGTAGTGACCCGAACTTTTCCATGTTTATATATATTAATTGAGATTGATATTTACATGATTAAATGTTTCCAACATGTTAAGCAATCAAACTTGTTAAGACTTGATTAATTGAAATATGTTTCATATAGACAATTGACCACCCAAGTTGACCGGCGATTCACGAACGTTAAAACTTGTAAAAACGACATGACGATATATATATGGATATACATATGGTTAACATGAGATTATGATAAGTAAGTATCTCCATAAGTATATTAACAATGAGTTATATACATATAAACAAGACTACTAACTTAAGGATTTCGAAACGAGACATATATGTAACGATTATCGTTGTAACGACATTTAAATGTATATATATCATATTAAGATATATTAATATATCATAATATCATGATAATATAATAATTTAACATCTCATTAGATATAATAAACAATGGGTTAACAACATTAATTGAGATCGTTAACTTAAAGGTTTCCAAACAACACTTACATGTAACGACTAACGATGACTTAATGACTCAGTTAAAATGTATATACATGTAGTGTATTTAGATGTATTAAAATACTTTTGGAAGACTTCAAGACATATATCAAAACACTCATACTTAACGAAAATGGTTACAGTTACTTTCCCATTCTTTTCTTTCATCAAGAATTCTAGTCGTATTCTTACCCATATTATACACAGCTTCAAAACGTACTTACTATGGGTATATACCAATAGGAACTAGCATGGGATTCCACTCTTGATTATGTCATGTATGACTAATCAATTTTAACTTCTACCATGAGCTAGTCAACTAACTAGAACTCCTTTTAACCCCACTCACCACTCACCAATTACCACTCATCATTCACTCCATTTCACTTCCAATTCTCTTTCTAATTCTCTCTCAACACACACACACTATTATGAACATATTTTTCCAGTAGTTAATCATCATCTTCATCAAAAATCACTTCAAGAATCAAGCTATAATCATCATAGGAAGAACACTTCAAGAACACTTCAAAAATCCCTTCAAGTTTACTAATTTACTTCCAAGCTTTCTAATCCATTCCAAGTAATCATCTAAGATCAAGAAACCTTTGTTATATATAGTAGGTTATCTTTCTTATTCAAGGTAATATTCATATTCAAACTTTGATTCAATTTCTATAACTATAAACTATCTTAATTCGAGTAAAAATCTTACTTGAACTTGTTTTTGTGTCATGATCCTACTTCAAGAACTTTCAAGCCATCCAAGATCCTTTGAAGCTAGATCATTTCTTGTCACTTACAGTAGGTTTACCTACTAAACTTGAGGTAGTAATGATGTTCATAACATCATTCGATTCATATATATAAAACTATCTTATTCGAAGGTTTAAACTCGTAATCACTAGAACATAGTTTAGTTAATTCTAAACTTGTTCGCAAACAAAAGTTAATCCTTCTAACTTGACTTTTAAAATTAAATAAACACATGTTCTATATATATATGATATGCTAACTTAATGATTTAAAACCTGGAAACACGAAAAACACCGTAAAACCGGATTTACGCCGTCGTAGTAACACCGCGGGCTGTTTTGGGTTAGTTAATTAAAAACTATGATAAACTTTGATTTAAAAGTTGTTATTCTGAGAAAATGATTTTTATTATGAACATGAAACTATATCCAAAAATTATGGTTAAACTCAAAGTGGAAGTATGTTTTCTAAAATGGTCATCTAGACGTCGTTCTTTCGACTGAAATGACTACTTTTACAAAAACGAATTGTAACTTATTTTTCAGACTATAAACCTATACTTGTTCTGTTTAGATTCATAAAATAGAGTTCAATATGAAACCATAGCAATTTGATTCACTCAAAACGGATTTAAAATGAAGAAGTTATGGGTAAAACAAGATTGGATAATTTTTCTCATTTTAGCTACGTGAAAATTGGTAACAAATCTATTCCAACCATAACTTAATCAACTTGTATTGTATATTATATAATCTTGAGATACCATAGACACGTATACAATGTTTCGACCTATCATGTCGACACATCTATATATATTTCGGAACAACCATAGACACTCTATATGTGAATGTTGGAGTTAGCTATACAGGGTTGAGGTTGATTCCAAAATATATATAGTTTGAGTTGTGATCAATACTGAGATACGTATACACTGGGTTGTGGATTGATTCAAGATAATATTTATCGATTTATTTCTGTACATCTAACTGTGGACAACTAGTTGTAGGTTACTAACGAGGACAGCTGACTTAATAAACTTAAAACATCAAAATATATTAAAAGTGTTGTAAATATATTTTGAACATACTTTAATATATATGTATATATTGTTATAGGTTCGTGAATCAACAGTGGCCAAGTCTTACTTCTCGACGAAGTAAAAATCTGTGAAAGTGAGTTATAGTCCCACTTTTAAAATCTAATATTTTTGGGATGAGAATACATGCAGGTTTTATAAATGATTTACAAAATAGACACAAGTACGTGAAACTACATTCTATGGTTGAATTATCGAAATCGAATATGCCCCTTTTTATTAAGTCTGGTAATCTAAGAATTAGGGAACAGACACCCTAATTGACGCGAATCCTAAAGATAGATCTATTGGGCCTAACAAACCCCATCCAAAGTACCGGATGCTTTAGTACTTCAAAATTTATATCATATCCGAAGAGTGTCCCGGAATGATGGGGATATTCTTATATATGCATCTTGTTAATGTCGGTTACCAGGTGTTCACCATATGAATGATTTTTATCTCTATGTATGGGATGTGTATTGAAATATGAAATCTTGTGGTCTATTGTTACGATTTGATATATATATAGGTTAAACCTATAACTCACCAACATTTTTGTTGACGTTTAAAGCATGTTTATTCTCAGGTGAATATTAAGAGCTTCCGCTGTTGCATACTAAAATAAGGACAAGATTTGGAGTCCATGTTTGTATGATATTGTGTAAAAACTGCATTCAAGAAACTGATTTCGATGTAACATATTTGTATTGTAAACCATTATGTAATGGTCGTGTGTAAACAGGATATTTTAGATTATCATTATTTGATAATCTACATAAAACTTTTTAAACCTTCATTTATAAAATAAAGGTTATGGTTTGTTTTAAAAATGAATGCAGTCTTTGAAAAACATCTCATATAGAGGTCAAAACCTTGCAACGAAATCAATTAATATGGAACGTTTTTAATCAATAAGAACGGGACATTTCAAAAATGACCTTACATGATTTATTTTACCTAAAGTGTATTCGAGACCCAAGAGGCTTTGTTAATATCCCTTACTGTGTTGGTTTTTATTTGGCTAAGATGGTGGAAGGAATACAGGAAGGGGGAATAATAGGAGGAGGTATTTTTGTTACTCTCATTGGAGAGTATTTGGGTGTAGATAGGGACCAAGGGGGTCCACTTTTGGAATGTAGGGAACAGGTTGAGCCTTTAGGATTGAGGGTCTATCAGGGTGCTAAGGTATTAAAAAGCAGACGCAACCAGGCAGTACCCTATGAAGGTAGTCATCCTCAGGTAGAGAGAGGTTCAGATGAGGAAATGGAGAAAGCGGATGACATTAGGGATGTCATTAGGGAGGCTATGACTGACGTCTACCAGCGTGTAGATGAGGTGGAAATGACAAACGAGGAGAGATTTAGTCGGATGGAGCAGTGGCAAGCCCGGAATGATTACGAGCATTCCAGGCAACGACAGCATGATAGATGGGACTATCATCAGCGTCAGATCATGAGCCGGCTGTCACCTCAGGATCACTACGTACCGACCCGACCTGCTTACTATCCTCCACACCAGCCCGAGATGAGACCACCATATACTCTCTACGACCCTAACCAGGCCTACCAGTACACCTATCACCAACCATGGAACCCGAACGATGACATGAACTGGAACCCCTATCTAGATTGATATAGTTCCCGTTGGTGATTTCTATGATTTTTATCTTTTTATTATTTTTATTTATTTATGTTTAAACACATTATATTTTGATACTTTTATGTATGTTTAATATATTTATTATGTTGTACTAATATTTCATATTTGATTTGAAAGTGGGATTTTAAGTCCCATTTCAAATTACCATGCATGTTTATATTTGTATTGTATGTATTTTATTTCATGTACACAACAGGGTAAAACAGCGCATTTTCAAAGACTGGCATTAAGTTCAGCAAAAGCTACTGATTTTGACGACAAAACAAAAAACAAATGTGATGTAACAATAAGACGGAATGAACAAATGATGTGCACCATTTATCATTCAACAAACAAACGCCAATATGTTTAAAAACTTTGGTAAAATTTAATCATTTTTCTACGCTAATCACCCTCAATAATTTAAATTGTTACTGATTTCTTGCAAATGAGGGCATTGCAAGATCTTAAGTGTGGGAAGGGGTTAAATTCTTTCGGATTTTTAAAATTTTAACTTATACACTTGGTTACCATTAAAAATACTAGTAACGCAGTAGTTGTATTAGAATCTAGTGCTCTCTGATAATAAAGAACAGCCCTAGTCTTATATACTGACTACCCAATTCTAGTAAAATTTTTCAAAATTTTCAATTAAATGAACTCAAAATCATGTTTATACATATTTATGAGCGATAAAACTAGATATTAACACCGAAATTATTGTTACCTCGGAAAGGACATAAATTGAGAAACAACCCAAAATGTTAGAATTCATTTAAAATGGAATAGAGGACAATAAAAAGGCAAAGAAAGGAAAATAAAAGCCAAGTGTGGAAAAAATTTACCAAGTTATTTTGAACATATATCACATATTTTTGTACAAATAATTGAAGATACTTTTGTTTTGGACAAAATTAACTGTTTTACCCGAAAAACTGTAATATATTTGAAAGAAAGATGGATCTACACGATGAATCAATTCCATCATTAAAAGAAAGTAAAGTCTTCCGAAAAAGAAACGCGCTTCTTGATTTAGGTCATGAAGTTGTCGTCCAGACCAGTTGTAGAGTCTACGAAAAACCTTGAAAAGTATTCTCGAAAATCAGCTGGAAATCCACGGACCTCAGCATCAAACAGGGTCGCTAAGTGGTCAGACTTATCCTAACCATGAGAGGATCTATCTCGTAAAATGGGGAGGGCGTCGTGCAAATTAGCTTGATAAGACTAATGAATCAGATCCCCAGAAAGGATAATCTCCTTTAAAGATCAAAAATCAGCATTTAAGCCTGATATTACTCAATCCTAGAGATTGACTTTAAAGATTGAGAATTACAAACTCATGGAATTCAATGATATCTAAACTCGAGCTTGAACGAGAAAATATTTTGATTAAAATTACAAACCGATTTGTTTTCTGAAAACCCATTTTCAATGCGTTCATTACCATTAAACGTAAAATCCTAGGAATTCATCTGGAATTCATTAGGTCAACTGAACCAAATCGGGTGTCAACCGTAAGAACGGTGATTGCATAGCATGGTCAAAGACAGGACCTTGTGCCAGACCGAAAAACCATAGGGTGAGCTTTACTATTGCTCCTACAAAGGATAGTAATTGCATCCGACACGTTTTAGACCATGAACAAAAGCATGTCAGGGGATATTGCCTTAACAGTTGCTTGTTCAACGCTTTCCTTTACAACCGGATGGTAGTTTACCAAAAGGTAATATACGGAGCAAGTATACTGGATGTGTTGCTTTCCCAATACAAGGTTAGCAAGTGGGTGACACAAAACCGCAAGTTTTGAGCTAAAATTTTCAAATCTGAAACCCACCAAACCCACAAAAATATTTTACAAACACCGGTGAAGGGTTATTCCGGAAAAACTTATCTAGGGTAAAAGCTAGATTAAATTTTCAAAAGATCAAATGTTTTCATAAAGATCCAATTTCCTAACGGATCTAAATTTTCGTAGTCATGTGGGACTGTAAACCACATCGTTACTACCATTGTTCATATCACCGTATAAAAATCACTGATGTACAAAGTGTGAAGAATAGAGAAGTGATTCAAGTATTTTTATTTCAAGACTATATTGCTTGAGGACAAGCAACGCTCAAGTGTGGGAATATTTGATAATGCTAAAAACGAACATATATTTCATAGCATTATCCCTCAAGAAAGACAAGCTTTTAGTTGCAATTATTCTATTTACAAGTGATATTCGTTTAAATAATAAAAGGTGAAGACAAAAGACAGATTCGACGAATTGAAGACGCAAACGAACAAAAAGCTAAAAAGTACAAAGTACAATCAAAGTGGTTCAAATTATTGATGAGAAACGTCTCGAAATTACAAGAGTACAAGACGCAAAACGCAAAGTACAAGATATTAAATTGTACGCAAGGACGTTCGAAAATCCGGAACCGGGACCAGAGTCAACTCTCAACGCTCGACGCAACGGACTAAAAATTATGAGTCAACTATGCACATAAATATAATATAATATTTAAATAATTCTTAAAATTATTTATATATTATATATATATTTATAAACCGTCGGCAAGATGCAAATAAAGACATGTGAGCTCTCCCAGCTGGCCATACAATCGCATGGCCTGGAAGAGTAAAATCCATGCGATCGCATGGCCCCATTTTGAGAGTCGGGTCCTATAAATTTGCAGTTTTGGTTGATCAAAAAGACATCTTTTTCTCTTCCTATATATATATATATATATATATATATATATATATATATATATATATATATATATATATATATATATATATATATATATATATATTAATTATAATTTTAATCTTAATTTTAATTTTAATTTTAATAATAATAAGGGTATGTTAGCGAATGTTGTAAGGGTGTAAGTCGAAATTCTGTACGTGTAACGCTACGCTATTATTAATCATTGTAAGTTATGTTCAACCTTTTTAAATTAATGTCTCGTAGCTAAGTTATTATTATGCTTATTTAATGCCGAAGTAATCGTGATGTTGGACTAAATATTAAAATTGGGTAATTAGGCTTTGGACCATAATTGGGGTTTGGATAAAAGAACGACACTTGTGGAAATTAGACTATGGGCTATTAATAGGTTTTATATTAACTAAATGATACCTTCTTAATTTAATATATAGACTTATAATTTGACGTATTTATATATAACCACATACGCTTGACTGGGTACGGTGGGAGGGATATCTATAAATACCAATAATTGTTCATTTTACCGGACACGGAACTCGATTAATAGTTAATGGACTAGTTGAAACAGGGGTGGATTACATTCAAGGGTAATTGGTGTAATTGTTAACAAAGTAATAAAACCTTGGATTACACGCAGTCGATAACCTGGTGTATTCATTAAACAAAGTATTAAGACCTTGTTACAATTCGAATCCCCAATTAGTTGGAATATTTGACTTCGGGTATAAGGATAATTTGACGAAGACTCTCGCACTTTATATTTATGACTGATGGACTATTATGGACAAATCCGTATGGACATATTGAATAATCCAGGACAAAGAACAATTAACCCATGGTAATAAACTAAAATCAACACGTCAAACATCATGATTACGAAAGTTTAAATAAGCATAATTCCTTTATTTCATATTTAATTTCCTTTATTTCATATTTAATTGCACTTTTAATTATCGCACTTCAATTTATTGTCATTTTAATTATCGTACTTTTTAATTATCGCAATTTTATTTACCGTTATTTTATTTATAGCACTTTAATTATTGTCATTTACTTTACGCTTTAAATTAAGTTATATTTATTTTTAATATTTTACATTAGGTTTTAACTGCGACTAAAGTTTTAAAATCGACAAACCGGTTATTAAACGGTAAAAACCCCCTTTTATAATAATAATACTACTACTTATATATTTATATATTTACAAATATAGTTTTAAAAAATATAGCGTTAAACTTGGCGAGTTCCCTGTGGACGAACCGGACTTACTAAAAACTACACTACTGTACGATTAGGTACACTGCCTATAAGTGTTGTAGCAAGGTTTAGGTATATCCACTCTATAAATAAATAAATAACTTGTGTAAAATTGTATTGTATTTAATAGTATTTCCTTGTAAAAATTACTACTATTTTGTATACACCTCTACGCACATCAGGCCCCTAATTGACGCGAATCCTAAAGATAGATCTATGGGCCTAACAAATCCCATTCTGGAATTTAGAATGATGTAGTACTTCGATTTAAATGGTGATTGCGATTGCCAATACTTATGGCATACTTGCGAGTATGCTGGGGATATTCTATATGCATTATGTTAATGTCGGTTACCAGGTGTTCATCATACGAATGGATTTTATACACTTGCGAGTGTAATGATATTTATGAAAAATGAGGATCTTGTGGTCTATTAAAATAATGAAAATGATTGTTTATGATAAACTAATGAACTCACCAACCTTTTGGTTGACACTTTAAAGCATCTTTATTCTCAGGTATGAAAGAAATATTCCGCTGTGCATTTACTCATTCTAGAGATATTACTTGGAGTCATTCATGACATATTTCAAAAGACGTTGCATTCGAGTCATTGAATTCATCAAGATTATTATTAAGTCAAGAATAGTTGGATAGATTATGAAATGGTATGTATGCCGTCAACTTTCGATGAAATGAAAGTTTGTCTTTTAAAAATAAGTGCAATGTTTGTAAAAATGTATCATATAGAGGTCAAGTACCTCGCGATGTAACCAAATGTTGAAGGCTTCGTCCAGATGGATTAGGACGGGTCACTACAGGTGGTATTAGAGCTGGTTTAAGTTGTGATGTCGACTTAATCGTAGAGGGGGTTCTCACAGTGTTACCTGTGATGAAGCATTGGCTCTTACTCCTCGCGGTCCGAATATGGTTGGTTTTGCCGAGAGACATGGCCGTAAAATCAGTGTCTGAGGTACGCTCAGTAGTCACCAGGCGGTTAGCTGGGAAGGCACTGAGTGGGATGTGTCCCCACTAACTACAGGTGGTATCAGAGCGGTGGTCTTAGCGAACCAGGTCTTGTATTAGTGTGTCTAACTGATAGTTGTTTAGATGCATTAGTGGGTCTGGACTTTGTCACGACCCTACTTTTTCCGTTATCTTTTATCGTTAATTATTTAACGTCCGTTAACTGTTAATTGTGCTACGTCATTTCTATGACCTATATTATTATATTAATAATAATATATTAATTATTATGTGTTATGTGAATATTTGTATTCATATTTTAAGTTATACGTTTCTGCGTGTCGCGGATTTCTATCCGGCGAATCTTTTCGGTTTTCAAACCAACGGTCGCGTTTTTGGGATATTTAAATCCTAATTATTTTAAATATGATATTTTAAGATCATATAATTATATATAGTATTTATATTTATTTTTCGTCGCGCGTTTGTTATCTCTCCGAATTTTTAATCGCGTAAGAGTGTTTTCGCGTTTCGGGATTCGTTCGGGCTTTCGGGCCATTAGGAATTAAACTTTTAGCAATATGGGCTAGTAAGGCCCACTCCTCACCCCACCATTCAGCCGAAATAGCCAAGGGAGGGAGTAATACTCCTTGTTTCCTTATTTTGTGATTTTAATTTCCATTCCACCATAATTTCCTAAACCTAAATCTAATTTTTCTCTTTTTCTCTCTTCCCCTTACCTTTGGCCTTCGCCTACCACCTCCCCAACATCATCATCTTCATCAATTTTTATATCTTGGATCAAGGATCAATTAACACCAACGCATTCCTCGTTCCGTTCTCTACGCGATTATACTTCTCGTTTCTTGATTAGGGTATAAACCTAACCCTAGAACTTTTGATTTTTCATTATATTTCTGTATTTTCATTATATATTAATAGTATGATGATTACTTGTTGTTATAATGGTGTTTGTATGCGTAGAATTACTCGAATACATATGTTTTCGGTTTGATATAATTGGGACAGCAGTTTTTTATTTAATTCTGGAATTGTGACTGTTATAAAAGTTAAAATAAAGTATCTAGATGAGTTCATCTCATCAAGACATTAATTTTAGACTCCGGATTCATGTCGTTTCGATTCCCGGAGCCCTAGATATGATCAAAGTGGTATTTTGTTAAGATTGAAATGTGATTTTGGTATGAACCAGGTTTGGTCCGACTTTGTGACCATATTTGGTGACTTTAGGGTGTTTTAGTGTGTTAGGACTTATGGTGGATCGAACTTTCATGTTCGGGTCATCTCAATCCGAGCCACGAATCACCCGTTACGTCTAAAACACGATTTTGAGTGAATTGAAGTTCCAGGTAGTGTAATGGCTGTACATCTCGACTTGTGGACTGTTTTTAGGGTGTTCTTGAGTGTATCAAAGTGTCGGGTGGTTTGCTTAGGCGGAGATATATGTAAGGCTCGCCGAAAACCGACACCCGGGGCTCAGGATACGACCCGATGAACTTTTGATTTAAAACTTGTGACTAATTATTAAACTTATGATATAAATAATGGATTTCATTATCATTTAATTACTTATGATAAAAAAAAGTAATTATTATTATTTAAAACTTATGATATATATTTATTATATCATTTAATTAATACTTATGATTTAATTAACATTTTAAATAAACATATGATTAATAATACTTCTTTATTAATGGAAAATACTTATGATAAGTATTAAACTTATATTATGAGATTATTATAATAAGACTTATAATAAGGATTAATTAATTATTTAATTATTATAAGGCTTAGTTATTATTTAATTATAATTTAATTATTAAATACTTATGATTTAATAATTATAATTAGAAACTTGTGATATGATTAATAATTCATTATTAATTAATAATACTTATGATATGATTTAAAAATTTATTATTAATTAATAATACTTATATTATGACTAATATTTAATTAATTAATTAAATACTTATGTTATATTAATTATATCATTTAAACTTATATTAACTTTAATAAATCATTTTAATTTAATTAAACTTATGTTATGACATAATTAGACATATTTAACTTTAATAAATGTTATAACTTATATTATTATTATAACTTACACTTTTAAAATTAATGTTGACTATGTTTGATCAAGGTTGACTTTTGAGTTGACTTTCGGTTGACTTTGACCTTCAGTTGACTTTTGTTGACTTTCTAATTATGGAAACTTTCCCAACTTATAAACTTTCCTAAAATAGCAACTTTCTAAATTTGGAAACTTTCTAAAAATAGAAACTTTCTAAAAATAGAAACTTTCCAAAAATAGAAACTTTCCAAAGATAGAAACTTTCCAAAAATAGAAACTTTCCAAAAATGGAAACCTGCTAAAATTAGAAACTTTCTAAAAATAGAAAGTGTGTGTCCGTAAGCTTTTTCGATCAAACCGATGCATATTGAGTATTGTTCTATGACTACTTGCAACATTACAATAGCTATCATACTAAGACTTGACCTAAGTTAGTTATTTAAATCGACCTGCTTTATTTATTGGTCGACGTTGTGATCATTCCTGATCACTGTACTACATTTGCTGTTCGCTTAATTGTATTGGTTACTTCGTTACTATTAAGGTGAGTTATAGTCCCGTTTTTACATACTTTTCAAAGTATATTTTTGGGATGTGATTACATGCATTTTATTTCACGTTTAGACACAAGTGACAATTAAATTTAAATTATTTCATTGTGAGTTGGACAAAAATATTCCCTAGTCTGGTAACTGTAATCATTGGTTTCTACCGGTGAACGCGAATCCTACGGATAGATCTATCGCGTTTGACAACCCCATTTCTAGCTAGTCGCGCTAGCAATTTATAATCGGAATGTTTAGTACTTCGTATTTTGTTGTAGATACACTATCCAGTGTATAATTTTATTGTGTTTGGCAAGGGTAAATAAAGGGTTAAGTGGTTACTAGGTGGCTCATTGATAATGGAATAATGTTTAATGTTTTCTAACATTTTTAAATCTTGTGGTCTAAAGTTTTTTTAATTATTTAAACCTATAATTCACTCAACCTTTGTGTTGACAGTTTACTCGCATGTTTTCACAGGTACTTGAGTTTATGTGATTCTTCCGCTGTGTTTAGAAGAATCTGCATGCATTTGGGCAGATTTTTATGAAACAATTTATGAAACTTTGGCTTGCATTCTGTTTTTAGATAATTTAAACTTGTGGTTTGTTGACAATGTTTTATGTCAACTTTGGTTAACTAATATGTTGGGTTGCTTTTAAACTACATATTTTTACTTTCCTTTTTGGGAAACTTTTGAAATAAAAGAATGCAATGTCGTTTGTTAAATTCATTTAAGTGCGATCAAGCTGTGGGACCAAGTGACGGAGCCGTTAAGTGTTTTAACAGGGCCATCACAGTTGGTATCAGAGCTCTGGTTGTAGGAAACTAGGCGGTCTTAATGTGGTCAACCCGTGGTTCTTAGGGTGCATTAGAGTCTAGTCTACAGCCCGACCCTTTTGCTATAGCATTATTATGCATTTCATTTCGTATGAGTTATATCATTAGCATTTATTCCTATTTGGTATATGGTTTGTGGTTTTAAAGTTTGCAGATGTCGACTTCGAGCGATAACTCCGTTGCTGCTTCTGCTCCTCCGGCTGCTGTCAGACGCCGTGCTGGTCAACCCCAGATCGATGATCCTGTTCACTACTACTTTTCCACCCTTACTCATATGAACATGGCTTATAATGAAGTGACGCGTATTAATGCTCTTAGTGATTGTATGCGTACTTTGCCACATAACGAGATGATGGACCAGATTCGAGCTAGTATGGATTCGTTTATTAGCTTCAAGAACAATGTAGGGTTCAAGAATCGTAAGCGTAACTATGAAGTTGACGCTAGGTTCGAGGCTCTAGAGAGCACGGTTCGTGGTTTGAAGGCAGAGTTGGAAGAAGTGAAAGGAAAGTTGCGAAAGTATGAGCCACCTGTTGAGACTCATGCCGGCCCAGCTTATCACACCCGCTCTAAGCAGATGTGATATGATGATTCATGATTGATAATTTATTTCATAAGACTTAATATCCTTTCATACATACATTTTTGAGTTATGTACGGCGTTTTGCCGAGGATTTTATTAAGATTTTGTTATGGGATGTTTTTCATTATGTATGGATGGTTATTTTTATGACATCTATTATCATTATCACATTTTATTTCCGATGTTGTGACTCTTGGCATGTTATATTATGCGTAATGTAGATCATGTGTGTTAGGTGCTATGTATGTTGTATGATGTTATCATAAAATATGTATGCATGTGGTGGTTATTTCTATAACAATGATAACTGTCATGTTATTACTCATAGTGTTTATTGACTATTATTTTAATGGTTAATCTTTTCATGTTCGATCTATTTCTTTATAACACTAGTATTATTCTTAGTACTAACGGTTGTGTTATTCTGTTTTGAAGAACATGCCTCCTAGAGAGTCCAACGAAGCCCGTATGCAACGTCTTATTAACGAAGGGATAGGTGCTGCTATGGCAGCAAATGCTAATGCTAATGCGAACAACAATCAGGTGGGATGCTCCCACAAAACGTTCATAGCAAGTCGCCCACAGGAATTCAGTGGTACGGAAGGACCTATAGGACTCACCCGCTGGTTCGATAAAATCGAGTCTATTTTCAGGGTTAGTCGAGTCCGAGAGGAGGACAAGGTTAGTTTTGCTAGCTGCACTTTGAAGGATAGTGCATTGACCTGGTGGAACAACTTGGTTAACAGTTTGGGAAATGATGTGGCTTATGGCTTAACTTGGAATAATTTCAAGGAAAGAATGATCACCCGCTACCGTCCTAGGGGTGAGCTTAAGAAGTTAGAGGTTGAACTTAAAAACTTGAAAATAAAGGGCACCGAATTAGATGCCTACGAGCAGAGGTTCTTCGAGTTAACTTTGTTGTGCCCTAATGTTTATGCCGATGAGAATCTTAAGATTGAAGCTTACATTGATGGGTTGTCCGAGAAAATTGAACATGGGGTTGAATCTAGTGAGCCCCAGACTATTGAGGTTGCGATGTCAATGGCTCATAAGTTGAATGATAAGATCTTGAGAAGAAGCAAGGCTGCTGTAACAGAACCCAGTGAAGAGACTGTTAAGAAAGCTGATAATGGGAAGAGAAAGTGGGATAATAACCGCAATCAAAGCCAAGGTCAGCAGAAAAAGCAGGATACTTCTGGTTCAAATAACCGCAGTCAGCATGTGTGTCCACGTTGTTACAAGGCTCATGATGGTTTCTGTACCGTGACTTGCAAGAGGTGTTCCAAATAGGGACACATTGCTAAGGATTGTACGGTGCTTCTGCCGGGTTCTGCTACTCCTACCGCAGGTGGTAATAATGGTAATAATGCTGGTAATAGAGGTGGGAATGGTAATGGTAATGGTAATGTGAAGTCGAATAATGGTGGTAATCCGAGAGTTTGTTACGAGTGTGGGAAGCCGGGGCATTTCCGTGATGCCTGTCCCAACAAGAAGACTGCAGAGACTGCACGAGGAAGATCGTTCAACATTAATGCTAGGGATGCTGAGGAAGATCCTAAACTTGTTACTGGTACGTTCTCGGTCAACAATTTATCAGTTTATGTACTATTTGATTCAGGGGCTGATTTGAGTTTTGTGTCGAGAAAATTAAGTCCAAAAATCAAAACACCGTTAACTCCTTTAGACAATACTTATGTTGTTGAAATAGCTAATGGTAAGGTACTCACTGCTAAGACTGTGTATCATAAGTGTAACATTAGTTTAGCTGGTAGAGATTTTGAGATAGATTTGGTACCGATTGAACTTGGTAGTTTTGATGTTGTCATTGGGATGGATTGGTTATCTGCAAATCGTGCTGAGATTGTGTGTTATGATAAAGCTATTCGTATTACTAATGTGGTTGGAGAGCCGCTGATGGTTTTTGGAGATAAGAAATGCCGATAGTTAAATCTTATTAGCTGTTTGAAAGTTCTTAAACATCTTCGCAAAGGCTGTCATGCTAATCTAGCCCATATTGTTGATTCCGATAAAGAAACGAAGAGCGTTGGAGATGTTCATATTGTTAGAGATTTTCATGAGGTATTTCCCGAAGATTTACCTGGCCTTCCGCCGCAACGCGCGGTAGAATTTCAAATTGATCTTATTCCCGGTGCTGCTCCCGTACCACGTGCTCCTTATCGTCTTGTGCCTTCCGAACTTCAAGAATTATCAAGTCAACTCCGTGAGATGTTAGATAAAGGTTTTATTCATCCTAGTTCGTCCCCTTGGGGAGCTCCTGTTCTGTTTGTTAAGAAGAAGGATGGTTCTTTTCATTTGCGCATTGATTATCGTGAGTTGAACAAGCTTACTATTAAAAACCGTTATCCCCTTCCGAGAATTGATGATCTGTTCGATCAGCTCCAGGGTTCATCTGTTTATTCAAAAATCGATCTTCGTTCCGGCTATCATCAGTTGCGTGTTAAGGAATCTGATGTTTCGAAAACTGTTTTTCGCACCCGTTACGGTCACTTTGAGTTTCTTGTTATGCCGTTCGGAATGACGAATGCACCTGCTGTGTTCATAGACCTCATGAACCGTGTGTGTAGACCCTATCTGGACAAGTTCGTTATTGTGTTCATCGACGACATCCTTATTTATTCGAAGAATGATGAAGAGCACGAAGAACATTTGAAGTTAGTGCTTGATCTGTTGAGAAAAGAAGAGTTGTACGCTAAGTTCTCTAAGTGTGCATTCTGGTTACGAGAATTTCAATTCCTTGGATATATTGTTAGTAAGCAAGGGATTCAAGTTGATCCTGCTAAGATTGAGGCGATTGAAAGGTGGGAAACTCCAAAAACTCCTACTCAGATTTGTCAGTTCCTAGGATTAGCGGGTTACTATAGAAGGTTCATTCAAGATTTCTCCCATATAGCAAAACCTCTGACTGCTCTAACGCACAAGGGGAAGAAGTATGAGTGGAAGGATAAACAAGAGACTGCTTTTCAGATTTTAAAGAAGAAGTTGACTACCGCTCCGATATTGTCACTACCTGAGGGTAATGATGATTTTGTTGTTTATTGTGATGCTTCGCGTCAAGGCTTTGGTTGTGTTTTGATGCAACGAAAGAAAGTTATTGCGTACGCATCACGTCAATTGAAGATTCACGAGCAGAACTATACAACTCATGATTTAGAGTTGGGGGCCGTTGTTTTTGCGCTTAAGATTTGGAGACATTATTTGTATGGGGTCAAGAGTACTGTATACACAGATCTCAAAAGTCTTCAATATATCCTCGATCAGAAACAGTTGAACATGAGACAACGAAGATGGATTGAGACGTTGAATGATTACGATTGTGAACTTTTGTATCATCCGGGTAAGGCCAATGTTGTGGCGGATGCGTTGAGTCGTAAAGAAAGGGCTGAACCTCGCAGGTTTAGAGCCTTGAATATGACAATTAGAACAAACCTCGCAAGGCAGATTCTTGAGGCAAAACAAGAAGCCTTAAAGGAAGAGAAATTTGTGAAGGAGAACGTAAGAGGAATGGTTAAGAAATTTGAGATTCGAGCAGATGGTACTAGATACTTTGCAGGACGTCTTTGGGTTCTGAAGTTTGGTGAACTACGACAACTTGTTTTAGATGAGGCCCATAAGTCTAGGTACTCTATTCATCCTGGTTCAGGAAAGATGTATCATGATCTTAAGGAGATGTACTGGTGGCCTAATTTGAAAGGTGATGTGGCTACATATGTGGCTAAGTGTTTGACATGTGCTAAGGTTAAAGCTGAACATCAAAAATCGTTTGGACTGTTGGTACAACCTGAGATTCCCGAGTGAAAGTGGGAAGGAATTACGATGGATTTTATTACTAAGTTACCGAGAGTTGCGGGTGGCTATGACACTATTTGGGTGATTGTAGATCGACTCACTAAGTCGGCTCACTTTTTGCCGATTAGGGAAACAGATTCAATGGAGAAGCTTACACGTTTGTACTTGAAGGAGATTGTTTCTAGGCATGGTGTTCCTGTATCCATTATTTCGGACCGAGACAGTCAATTTGTATCAAGGTTTTGGCAATCTTTACAGGAAGCCTTGGGAACTAGGTTAGATATGAGCACTGCTTATCATCCTCAGATGGATGGTCAGAGTGAAAGGACCATTCAGACGTTAGAAGATATGTTACGAGCGTGTGTTATCGATTTTGGTAATGGGTGGGATAAATATTTGCCGCTAGCTGAGTTTTCTTATAACAACAGTTATCATGCAAGTATTCAAGCCGCACCGTTTGAAGCTCTGTATGGTAGGAAGTGTAGGTCTCCTGTCTGTTGGAATGAGGTTGGGGATGCTCAACTCACGGGTCCAGAAATTATTCACGAGACTACCGAGAAGATCGTACAGATTAAGGAAAGATTGAGAACTGCTAGAAGTCGGCAAAAGAGTTATGCCGATAGAGGAAGGAAAGATGTGGAATTTCAAGTTAGTGATCGTGTTATGTTAAAGGTTTCACCTTGGAAGGGTGTGATCCGTTTTGGTAAGAGGGGAAAGTTAAGTCCTTGTTTTGTTGGACCGTTTGAGATTGTTGAGAGAGTTGGACTGGCGGCATATCGTTTGGAATTGCCACAAGAACTCAGTGCTGTTCACGATGTTTTTCATGTGTCGAACTTAAAGAATTGTTTGGCCGAGGCCGACAAAACTATTCCTTTAGAAGAACTTCATGTTGATAAGCAACTACACTTTATTGAGGAACCTATTGAAATTATGGATCGAGAAGTTAAGACTCTTAAGCAGAGCCGAATTCCTATTGTCCGGGTTAGATGGAACGTCAGACGTGGTCCCGAGTTCACTTGGGAGCGTGAAGATCAGATGAAGTAGAAGTACCCGCATTTGTTCCCAGATGCTGAGTCAACCCCTGCACCTGCTTAAATTTCGGGACGAAATTTCCGTAACGGGAAGGTACTGTCACGACCCTACTTTTTTCGTTATGTTTTATCGTTAATTATTTAACGACCGTTAACTGTTAATTGTGCTACGTCATTTCTATGACCTATATTATTATATTAATAATAATATATTAATTATTATGTGTTATGTGAATATTTGTATTCATATTTTAAGTTATACGTTTCTGCGTGTCGCGGATTTCTATCCGGCGAATCTTTTCGGTTTTCAAACCAACGGTCGTGTTTTTGGGATATTTAAATCCTAATTATTTTAAATATGATATTTTAAGATCATATAATTATATATAGTATTTATATTTATTTTTCGTCGCGCGTTTGTTATCTCTCCGAATTTTTAATCGCGTAAGCGTGTTTTCGCGTTTCGGGATTCGTTCGGGCTTTCAGGCCATCAGGAATTAAACTTTTAGCAATATGGGCTAGTGGTGCCCACTCCTCACCCCACCATTCGGCCGAAATAGCCAAGGGAGGGAGTAATACTCCTTGTTTCCTTATTTTGTGATTTTAATTTCCATTCCACCATAATTTCCTAAACCTAAATCTAATTTTTCTCTTTTTCTCTCTTCCCCTTCCCTTTGGCCGTCGCCTACCACCTCCCCAACATCATCATCTTCATCAATTTTTATAACTTGGATCAAGGATCAATTAACACCAACGCGTTCCTCGTTCCGTTCTCTACGCGATTATACTTCTCTTTTCTTGATTAGGGTATAAACCCTAACCCTAGAAATTTTTATTTTTCATTATATTTTTGTATTTTGATTATATATTAATAGTATGATGATAACTTGTTATTGTAATGGTGTTTGTATGCGTAGAATTACTCGAATACATATGTTTTCGGTTTGATATAATTGGGACAGCAGCTTTTTATTTAATTCTGGAATTGTGACTGTTATAAAAGTTAAAAAAAAAAAGTATCTAGATGAGTTCCTCTCATCAAGACATTAATTTTAGACTCCGGATTCATGTCGTTTCGATTCCCGGAGTCCTAGATATGATCAAAGTAGTATTTTGTTAAGATTGAAATGTGATTTTGGTATGAACCAGGTTTGGTCCGACTTTGTGACCATATTTGGTGACTTTAAGGTGTTTTAGTGTGTTAGAACTGATGGTGGGGCGAACTTTCATATTCGGGTCATCTCAATCCGAGCCACGAATCACCCGTTACATCTAAAACACGATTTTGAGTGAATTGAAGTTCCAGGTAGTGTAATGGCTGTACATCATGACTTGTGGACTGTTCTTAGGGTGTTCTTGAGTGTATCAAAGTGTTGGGTGGTTTGCTTAGGTGGAGATATATGTAAGGCTCGCCGAAAACCGACACCCGGGGCTCAGGATACGACCCGATGAACTTTTGATTTAAAACTTGTGACTAATTATTAAACTTATGATATAAATAATGGATTTCATTATCATTTAATTACTTATGATAAAAAAAGTAATTATTATTATTTACAACTTATGATATATATTTATTATATCATTTAATTAATACTTATGATTTAATTAACATTTTAATTAAACATATGATTAATAATACTTCTTTATTAATGGAAAATACTTATGATAAGTATTAAACTTATATTATGAGATTATTATAATAAGACTTATAATAAGGATTAATTAATTATTTAATTATTATAAGGCTTAGTTATTATTTAATTATAATTTAATTATTAAATACTTATGATTTAATAATTATAATTAGAAACTTATGATATGATTAATAATTCATTATTAATTAATAATACTTATGATATGATTTAAAATTTGTTATTAATTAATAATACTTATATTATGACTAATATTTATTTAATTAATTAAATACTTATGTTATATTAATTATATCATTTAAACTTATATTAACTTTAATAAATCATTTTAATTTAATTAAACTTATGTTATGACATAATTAGACATATTTAACTTTAATAAACGTTATAACTTATATTATTATTATAACTTACACTTTTAAAATTAACGTTGACTATGTTTGACCAAGGTTGACTTTTTAGTTGACTTTCGGTTGACTTTGACTTTCAGTTGACTTTTGTTGACTTTCTAATTAAGGAAACTTTCCTAACTTATAAACTTTTCTAAAATAGCAACTTTCTAAATTTGGAAACTTTCCAAAAATAGAAACTTTTCAAAAATAGAAACTTTCCAAAAATAGAAATTTTCCAAAAATAGAAACTTTCCAAAGATAGAAACTTTCCAAAAATAGAAACTTTCCAAAAATGGAAACCTGCTAAAAATAGAAACTTTCTAAAAATAGAAAGTGTGTGTTCGTAAGCTGTTCCGATCAAATCGATGCATATTGAGTATTGTTCTATGACTACTTGCAACATGTACAATAGCTATCATACTAAGACTTGACCTAAGTTAGTTATTTATATCGACCTGCTTTATTTATAGGTCGGCGTTGTGATCATTCCTGATCACTGTACTACATTTGTTGTTCGCTTAATTGTATTGGTTACTTTGTTACTATTAAGGTGAGTTATAGTCCCGTTTTTACATACTTTTCAAAGTATATTTTTGGGATGTGATTACATGCATTTTATTTCACGTTTAGACACAAGTGACAATTAAATTTAAATTATTCACTGTGAGTTGGACAAAAATATTCCCTAGTCTGGTAACTGTAATCATTGGTTTCTACCGGTGAACGCGAATCCTACGGATAGATCTATCGCGTTTGACAACCCAATTTCGAGCTAGTCGCGCTAGCAATTTATAATCGGAATGTTTAGTACTTCGTATTTTATTGTAGATACACTGTCCAGTGTATAATTTTATTGTGTTTGGCAAGGGTAAATAAAGGGTTAAGTGGTTACCAGGTGGCTCATTGATAATGGAATAATGTTTAATGTTTTCTAACATTTTTAAATCTTGTGGTCTAAAGTTTTTTTAATTATTTAAACCTATAATTCACTCAACCTTTGTGTTGACAGTTTACTCGCATGTTTTCACAGGTACTTGAGTTTATGTGATGCTTCCGTTGTGTTTAGAAGAGTCTGCATGCATTTGGGCAGATTTTTATGAAACAATTTATGAAACTTTGGCTTGGATTCTATTTTTGGATAATTTAAACTTGTGGTTTGTTGACAATGTTTTATGTCAGCTTTGGTTAACTAATATGTTGGGTTGCTTTTAAACTACATATTTTGGTATACTTTCCTTTTTGGAAAACTTTTGAAATAAAAGAATGCAACGTCGTTTGTTAAATTCATTTAAGTGCAATCAAGCCGTGGGACCAAGTGACGGAGCTGTTAAGTGTTTTGACGGGGCCATCACAGACTTCGACCGTGTCTGCATGTCAAAAGTTTTGCTTATCATTTAGTGTCGAAAATTAATTGCTTATCATCCTTAAAGTCTAGACACGTCTTACTGCCTCTATTGCATAGATAGTGTATAGACAAAATTCATATCTTAGCGTATCTGTTAATTCATATCTTAGCGTATGTTACTATAAACTTTGCCTGACAGCTTCCGTAGATTCCTCCGTAACTTATGGGATTTTAGTATTATATATGCATATGTAAATTATATATTGTAGGGTACTAATCTACATCCTATAATCTATTTCTTATCGAAAATCCTTCATCTGATCGTACGAGATGAATCCCTCAACCAGTTCGAATTCCTCGAATTTCGACAGCTATTCCGATATGGAGTTTTACCTAAGCTCCGAAAGCTGTGTCACCAGAATGAATTAACCAATTCATCTGATGGATTCGTAGTCTACTAAATCATTGGAGATAAGAAGAAGCGATCCCTTTCATCCACCATATTGTCCGATGGGCGAAGAATTTGAAGCATTCACCGACGAACCAATCCGAAACACCATTTTCACTCTCATTTCCCGAATACCTCGCCACGATTATATTCTATCTAAAATTCTAAACCTTATTCATTCACTCATTCCGACCGACAATCATCCTGGAATAATAGAAGAAGTCACCGAACTTCGCGCTCGAGTAATTACTTTGGAGAATAGGGTACAAAACGTACCAGCTTCAGCAACATCACCGACACTAACAGTACCATCAGTAACAGCACCAGTACCATCAAAAATCCATACCTCAACATCTCATCCTGTACCTCGAGTATAATTAGCATTCTACATATCATTCTACATCATTTATCTTCATTCGACATGGCGATTATGTAATCTCTAATGTCTAGAGATTATATATTCTTATTCTAACGGTAAATTAAATGAGTTTAATATCATATTGACTCATTAAATTCATGATTACATCTGAAGAAAATATATATGTATATATGTTTTCATAAAGATTGTAATTAAAAATTCTTTCGTACAAACTAATAATGGTGAAAATATTTTAACGGGTAGGTAATACCCGAGGAATATTTAGTTTTCACATTATTAAATTACACTTTACATTCTTCGAATCTGATTCAACAGTCATTTACTATCCTACTTACATCCACAGATATACGAATCCGTTCACCACAGAATAACCATTTTCATTCAATTTCATATTTGGATTTTGACTTATCCAACAAGTGGCATAATGAAGAAAACATTTGACAAAATAAAATTTGTTAGAAACAGACAAATTAACTATGAAAAAAAAAAAAAAATTGTTAAGAATCCACGCTAACTGTTCCTAGCTAACTGTTAATTCCGTATTACCTTTTATTTATTGCAATTTATTTATCGCAATTTATTTATCGCATTTTATTTATCGCAATTTTAATTCTCGCAATTTTATTTATCGTCATTTAATTTCTGTAATTTATTTTACGCACTTTAAATATCGGGACACGTATACAAGGTTTTGACATATTATATCGGCGCATCTATATATATTATTTGGAATAATCATAGACACTCTATATGCAGTAATGCTGGAGTTAGCTATACAGGGTTGAGGTTGATTCTACAATAATATATAGTTTGAGTTGTGATCGAGTCTGAGACATGTACACGGGTCACGACACGTATAAATTCATTCGAATATTATATATTGCTAACTGTGGACTATCAACTGAGGACTACCAACATTGGACAATTAAAATGAATTAAAATATTGATTATAACATATGAAACTAAACAATTCTTCAAGTTTGCCACTTGATTTCATCTTAAACCTCATTTGTATCTTGACGATTACAATCTGCGATTCAAAACTTTCATAATTCTTGAAAAACACTTCAATCGATAGGATGAACCAACTGCACTTCATCTACGAAAGAAGAGATTGATGCATATAGTTATGCACCTGAAAACACTCGGAACCTGTGTAAACATTTAACACGTGTCTGTACTAGCTCCTTTGGTATTGTTATTACCGAAAATAACATTTCAATTTTTTTCAAATTAGCTAATTTTATCACAGCTTCAGCAAATCAACTTCGACATCCATTCAAATTAGCCTTATTATAACCTTGATATATAAGTTTGCCTGTCTTCATCGTTACCGGGGAACCGTTTATATTCCACCACATTAGCAGTAAACTTACCAGCAACTTCAATGAATTTGGACTTTCCGAAAAATCATTATATTCATTGAAACCCCATCGTGTATTCACCTATACCCTGTAACAATAATTGCCATACCAATTACCGAGAATCATCAATCAGTATTTCGAATCTCGTAGCCTTTCTACATCAATAGTTATATGTATACATATAACAATTATCTTCTAGAATTACGATCCTCAATTCTGAAATTTTGAAAAGCACCCAGCCTACGAATCAATACATTGAACTTTAAAAAAAAAAAAAAAAAACTAAATGAAGCAACAGAAAACTGTAGGCAACCGTAAACGACCTTAATCGTCGGAAGTTTGATGATAAAGAATAGTATGTTGGCAAAGCTCAGAAAAATTGGAACTGGAAAACAGATTGAGCAAACCATGAAGGAGGTTGGGGACAAATCACATGTACTAAACTTGTACATAAAGAATCCTAATGATTCTGTTTCTGATAAAATCTTTAGCGAATACCTTGCTTCTGACTCGAAACTCTTGCGGACAAATTTTCTTCACCATCCTTCGATATTAGAAATTCCAAGATATCATCGTATCTTTCATTATAAATATCCTCCATATTTCTGAAGATATTTTCATAACTATTCTTATCTGAAATCATTAATCTCTTCGTGCTATCAGTGTTACATCATATAGAAACTGTTAGTTTCTATATTCTGTAAACTTTCGAGCTTAAAATATGAATGTTATTGAAGTAATATTGGGAACTGATGCATGAGTTAGTATAATATAATGACACTTGATCAACGTGATTATATTACAGTAAGTCATGCTGAGTTTCTAATGGAACGTGATGATTCACAGAATCATAACATCATCATGTACTATTCTACATGACTCTTACATTCTACCTAATCTCCAAACATATAAAAAACATATTTCCTTGATAGTTTTATTCTCAGTGATTCTGGTAATTTGACAAATCAAATCGTGCTATTACGTTCTTTCTCGTTTAGAACATTAAGTTCATTCGAAACTCCATACTTACGAATTTTGGACCGTTACTCGCTTTACTAGAGGTCGAGAAGAGAATGAAAAGGCAAAGAGCTCCAAAATATAAGAGAAAATATAAAGCCCAATAACAACACGGAGATTATAAATCGTGGATATTAATACGAATAGCAATATAAAGACACGGTAGAATTAAGAATAGTATCACACCAAGGTAATAGTATAAGTAAACAGATTTTCTGATGGAAGATTGAAAAGAAGGATGACAGAAATGATAATTAGGAAATATCAAGGATTAGAACTGGATTAAGCATTTTCATAATCTTTTGGATGTATGAATTAAGAAAGAAAGTATAGGAATGGTGAGAATAATGGAACGGAAGAGTTTAATGAAAATATCAGACAGAGTAATCGAGACAGATCACCGTATTTAATATTAGAGATCTTAATTTCCTTACTCTCCGAAGAATCAAATCTTTTAGATTTCGAAGATTTCCTCTAAATCTCTTAAATTCCGAAAATCAACCGTGACTATGTCACTGGTTAAGACGAACTTGCATTTACTCATTTCTTTCTTTTGCGATAACTTCACTTATACTCTTCTTATAATCGAATTGTTTTATCCATATTACTCAGTGATGATAAAACTCTATTTATCAACTCATATTCGTCATGAAAACATTTTTATTGTTAGCCATGACCACCTCACTCAAATTTCGGGACGAAATTTCTTTAACGGGTAGGTACTGTGACGACCCGAGAATTTCCGACTAAATTTAAACTTAATCTTTATATGATTTCGATACGATAAGCAAAGTATGTAATGTTGAGTCTAGAAAATTTTGAAAACAATGTTCATATATTCATTTGACCTTTGACTATTCCCGACGATTCACGAACAACTATTTGTAAATAGATATGTGTGTATATATATAAATAATAATTGGAAGTATAATTTGAAATATTAAATGTTGTGGTTATGAAATATGATATTATAATATTTATTATTTAAAACATATCTATATATAAATAAAAGTATATTAAAAATTAAAAATAAATATTAAATGATTGTAATACTCGTTCGATGTTCTGAATGATACTGATAATGCTAAAAACGAGCATATATTTCATAGCATTATTCCTCAAGAAAGACAAGCTTTTAGTTGCAATTGTTCTATTTAAAAGTGATATTCGTTTAAATAATAAAAGGTGAAGACAAAAGACAGATTCGACGAATTGAAGACGCAAACGACCAAAAAGCTCAAAAGTACAAAATACAATCAAAGAGGTTCCAATTATTGATAAGAAACGTCTTGAAATTACAAGAGTACAAGATTCAAAATGCAAAGTACAAGATATTAAATTGTACGCAAGGACGTTCGAAAATCCGGAACCGGGACCAGATTCAACTCTCAACGCTCGACGCAACGAACTAAAAATTACAAGTCAACTATGCACATAAATATAATATAATATTTAAATAATTCTTATAATTATTTATATATTATATAAATAATAAAAATCCGTCGGCAAGAAAGACTCCAAAGTTGGTGAGCTGTATTTTCAAACTCCGCGACTCGCGGAGTTTGAAGGCAAAAATTGCCGCGAGTCGCGGAGTATCCCTGAACTCAATTCCCTATAAAGCCAAACGAATTCTGATCATTTTTCACAATCATATATCCATCCTCTCTATATCTATACGTAAATATTTATATTTATATTTTAATTTTAATTTTAATTTTAATTTTAATCCTAATAATAAGGGTATGTTAGCGAATGTTGTAAGGGTGTAAGTCGAAATTCTGTCCGTGTAACGCTACGCTATTTTTAATCATTGTAAGTTATGTTCAACCTTTTTAATTTAATGTCTCGTAGCTAAGTTATTATTATGCTTATTTAATCCGAAGTAATCATGATGTTGGGCTAATTACTAAAATTGGGTAATTGGGCTTTGTACCATAATTGGGGTTTGGACAAAGGAACGACACTTGTGGAAATTAGACTATGGACTATTAATGGGCTTTATATTTGTTTAACTAAATGATAGTTTGTTAATGTTAATATAAAGATTTACAATTGGGCGTCCCTATAAATTACCATATACACTCGATCGGACACGATGGGCGGGGTATTTATATGTACGAATAATCGTTCATTTAACCGGACACGGGAATGGATTAATAGCCACTAGAATAATTAAAACAGGGGTGAAATTATGTACAAGGACACTTGGTATAATTGATAACAAAATATTAAAACCTTGGATTACACTCAGTCGACATCCTGGTGTAATTATTAAACAAAGTATTAAAATCTTGTTACAGTTTAAGTCCCCAATTAGTTGGAATATTTAACTTCGGGTATAAGGATAATTTGACGAGGACACTCGCACTTTATATTTATGACTGATGGACTGTTATGGACAAAAACCAGACGGACATATTAAATAATCCAGGACAAAGGACAATTAACCCATGGGCATAAAACTAAAATCAACACGTCAAACATCATGGTTACGGAAGTTTAAATAAGCATAATTCTTTTATTTCATATTTAATTTCCTTTATTTTATATTTAATTGCACTTCTAATTATCGCATTTTTATTGTTATTGTATTTAATTGCACTTTTAATTATCGTACTTCTTAATTATCGCAAGTTTATTTTATCGCACTTTTATTATTCGCAATTTCATTATCGTTATTTACTTTACGCTTTAAATTAAGTCTTGTATTTATTTATTATTTTACATTTGATTTTAACTGCGACTAAAGTTTTAAAATCGACAAACCGGTCATTAAACGGTAAAAACCCCCCTTTATAATAAAAATATTACTTATATATATATTTGCATTTTTATAAAAGTAAACTAATATAGAGTTAAGCTTTGTTTACAGATTTTCCCTGTGGAACGAACCGGACTTACTAAAAACTACACTACTGTACGATTAGGTACACTGCCTATAAGTGTTGTAGCAAGGTTTAAGTATATCCATTCTCTAAATAAATAAATATCTTGTGTAAATTTGTATCGTATTTAATAGTATTTCCTTGTAAAATTTAATAGTATTATATACACTCTGCTCAAACTATCAAGTATTTTTGGCGCAGCTGCCGTGGAATCACTTAAAAGCCGGAAGCGCAACGCTAATATAAAAAAAAATTATTTTTAGTTTACTTTTATAAAAATACGTTTTTGTAAAAAATTTACGTTTTTTTTTAATTATTCGAAAATATAAAAAGAAAAACAAAAATATAAGTATTTTTAAGATTTTGTTAAATATTTAAGTTTTATAAAGTTTCTTTATTTTTATATAAGTTTTATTTAAGTATTTTGTTTTTATTTAAAACATATATAAAAAAACCAAAAAAAAAATAAAATATATATATAAATCTAGTTTTACGATTTTTATTTATAAAATTATAAAGTAGTTCTATTTTTATTTTAGTTTTTAAATATAAGTTTTTATTATATAAATATTTAGATTTTAAAACAGAAAAATATAAAACAGAAAATATAAAAAAAAGAAAAAAAAACGTCAAATTTCAAAACTGTACCAGAGTTGAATTTTGGAACCCCGCGACTCGCGGAGTTTGCTGCCTCGACTACCGCAACTCGCGGAGCTACCCTGACACCGACAGAAACCCTAATCTGCATTTAATTACGGGTAATTATTAATTATTATTATTATTAACCCTAATTAATTATTATTATTAGAATTAGTTTTACTTTTTATTTAATTTATATTTTAGTTAAATTAGTTTAATTAAATTGTAAAATTAATAGTTTTAATAAATAAATAATATAAAAATAATATTTTTATAAAAATTGTACTTTTTACAACTTTTTATATATTTTTATATTTTGTCCCTTTTCAATCGTTTTAGCGTAATATTTGTATTTTTAGCTCATATTTAGTTTTAAACTTAGTTTTTGCCATAGTTATTTTTACTTCTAGATTTTTAGGATTTGCCGTAAAATCCCGTAAGTGCTTTTTCTTTAGACTAAGATTTAGGTACTTTAGAATTTTGCGACGCCTTTTTAAGTTTTAGTTTTTTTTTTTAAGTTATTGCCATTTGGAATATAGTTTTTCCTGTAAGCTTTAATATTTTTAGACACCTTTTACTATGTATCAATTATCATTCCAATTAGTAATCTCAATTTGCGATTATAATTTTAAGTTAGATGTGGTAATAAGGTTAGGTTAGTCAAGTGTTTTTAAGTTTTATAAGTTTCTTTTATTTTTCTGTCACCTTTTATTTTTCAACCATTTTTCTTTTTCGACCTTTTTCGACGAGCCCTTTTTCTTTCTTATTTCTCGTTATCCTAGTTTTTAGGACATAGTTTTTTAATCTACTTCTTATCTAAATTTCTTAAAATTACGAAAATTTATTTTAAGTGGTTAAATTTGATAGACATCAAAATTTTCTGGTTCGTAGTAATAGTTGGATTTGTATGTGGACCGGGTTATTGGAGCCAAACAGTCCTCAATTATATTGAGACCAAACGAATCCTGCCCCTCTGCTGCATCTTTTGGCTATTCGAAATGTGGGCAAAATCAGAAAAGTCTATTGATTGGATAACTTATTATAATTTTTCTTTCCTTTTAAAAACTAATAGGATATTCAGTGAATGCACCGAGCAAGACGTTCACCACCTTTTGTACGTTCACCACCTGTAACTAGATCAAGACATTTAGCAAATATTACCGCCGTTGATTTTTCTTTAGAATCGTCATCCAGTCGACCAAGTACTCCAGTTCAAATTTCCGATAATCCATTTTTTGAACCCGACCTCACAATTGAGAATCCGGAGAATATTCAGGAACGATTCATAGATCCTGAACCACTAAACTTTCCTCCGGAACCACCAATCATTCAAACAGAGATTTTTGAGGAACGAACCATTAAATCAGAATCCTCTAGTGATTCCGATTCAACAAATTCAAGTATGGAGAATCTGGAACCATTAAGTATGAAAGACCGAATGAGAGCTAAACGCACTGGCCAAGGTCACGCAATTACTCATCCAGACATTAATGCACCAGATTATGAAATCAAAGGACAAATTCTACACATGGTGACTAATCAATGCCAATTTAGTGGTGCGCCGAAGGAAGATCCAAATGAACATTTACGTACCTTTAATAGGATGTGCACACTATTTAAAATCCAAGAAGTGGAGGATGAACAGATATATCTCATGTTATTTCCCTGGACTTTAAAGGGAGAAGCCAAAGATTGGTTGGAATCGTTACCTGAAGGGGCGATTGATACATGGGATGTTTTAGTTGAAAAATTTCTTAAACAATTCTTTCCTGCATCTAAAGCCGTAAGACTTCAAGGAGAAATTGTTACGTTCACACAGAAACCGAATGAAACTCTATATGAGGCGTGGACAAGATTTGGAAAGTTATTAAGAGGATGTCCGCAACATGGTTTAGACACCTGTCAAATAGTACAAATATTCTACCAAGGATGCGACATCACTACAAGAAAAGACATAGATATAGCAGCTGGTGGTTCTATTATGAAGAAAACCGAAACTGATGCTTACAAAATTATTGATAACACTGCTTCCCACTCACATGAGTGGCACCAAGAAAAAGATATCGTTAGATCATCTAAAGCAGCTTGAGCCGATTCTAGCCATGACTTAGATTCCATTTCCGCAAAGATAGATGCTGTTGAGAGACGAATGGAAAAGATGACTAAAGATATTCACTCAATACGAATTAGTTGTGAGCAGTGTGGAGGACCACATTTGACAAAAGATTGTCTCAGTATTGAATTAACAATGGAACAAAGAGAGAATATTTCATACATAAATCAAAGGCCTGGAAATAATTATCAGAATAATTATCAACCGCTAAGACCGATTTACAATCAAAACCAGAATTATAACCAAAATATTCCATACAACAACCAACAAGGTCCTAGCAATCAACAAGTATCCAATAATAATTACAATCAGCAAAGACCTAATTTTCAAAACAAACCACCACAACAAACCGATGATAAAAAGCCAAATTTTGAAGATATGATGTCGAAGCTAGTTGAATCTCAAACGCAGTTTTTCACATCTCAGAAACAAACCAATGAACAAAATGCTCAAGCATTTAGAAATCAACAAGCTTCTATTCAAAATCTGGAACAAGAAGTAAGTAACCTAGCAAGGTTAATAGGTGAAAGAAAACCGGGAAGTCTACCTAGTGATACAAATGCTAACCCCCAGAATGAAACAGCTAAAGCTATTACCACAAGAAGTGGTACAACACTTAAACCACCTGAAATACATGTAACTTCTGATGAAGCTATTCCTACTCCACAAGAACCACAACCTGATCAAGATAAGGAAAAAGAACCGGTAGTTGAAAAGGTTAATGAAGATAACACAGTTAAGGCTAAACCTTATGTTAAACCATACCAACCACCACTTCCTTACCCGAGTAAAATGAAGAAAGAGAAACTTGAAGCCGAGCAATCCAAATTCTTGGATATGTTTAAACAGATAAATGTAAATCTTCCTTTCATTGATCTAATTTCAGGAATGCTTAGATATGCTAAATTCTTGAAAGATCTAATCTCAAATAGAAAGAAAATGGAAGAACTCTCGGCTGTTACTATGAATGCTAATTGTTCAGCAGTACTGTTGAATAAGATACCAGAAAAATTATCTGATCCAGGAAGTTTCACAATTCCATGTTTTCTGGGTAGTCTTAGTTCAATAGAAGCATTGGCAGACTTAGGTGCTAGTATAAATCTAATGCCGTATTCACTATACGCTAAACTAGACCTTGGAGAATTGAAACCAACTAGAATAAGCATACAACTAGCCGATAGATCAATAAAATATCCTAGAGGGATAATGGAGAACATGCTAGTTAAAGTTGGTACTTTAGTATTTCCAGTAGATTTTGTTGTTCTGGACATGGAAGAAGATTCTCAAGTTCCTCTCATACTAGGAAGACCATTCTTAAACACGGCTAAAGCAATGATAGACGTGTTCGGTAAGAAATTGACCTTAAGTATAGAGGACGAGAGTGTTACCTTTTCAGCTGATAGAGCAATGCAACAACCACAATATGCAGATGATACATGTTATTATATTCAAACTATAGATGCACATGCAGAATTATTAGAAGAATTTTCAGAATTACAAGGAACAGGAGAATGTTCTTTAGGAGAAGGTAATGAACCAATTGATGAAGCTGAAATGTTAGCTACACTTATAGCTAATGGATATGAACCAACAACAGAAGAAATTCAAATGCTAAAAGAAGAAGACAGATATCGATACAAATCATCGATAGAAGAACCACCGAAATTAGAGTTAAAGCTACTTCCAAACCATTTGGAATACGCTTATTTACATGGTGAATCTGAATTACCTGTAATAATATCGTCTTCTCTTAATGAAAATGAGAAATCACAACTCATTTCTGTGTTGAAAGCTCATAAACCAGCCATTGCATGGAAGATTCATGATATTAAAGGAATAAGTCCTTCGTATTGCACACATAAAATCCTTATAGAAGAAGGTCATAAAACGTATGTGTAACGACCCGGATTTTTCCGATCGTTTTATACTTATGAGATTAATATTTACATAAAATAAACCTTACCAACATGATAAGCAATCCAAACTGTTGAGATTTATGTTTTTGAAAAGAGTTTCACACAACGTTTGACCGTCCAATTTGACCGATGATATCACGAACTATATAACACACGATAATTATACGATTATGTATATGTACATATCTATACATATTTAACATGATTTAAGGATGGTCTAACATTTCATCGTGAACTAACAACAATGAGTTATAAGTATACTTTAAGACCACTAACTTAAGTTTTCAAAACGATAACTATATGTAACATTCTTTGACATATATACTTACAATATATAATGTGTTGGTGATCTATGTCACCAATATGATTTAAGTGTAATGGGATCAATTTGTAACCAAAATAATCTTGATAAATCTCGAACAAGTTTGGGGAAGTGTGGAGTGCACACTTGTTTGAACTTATCTTGATTATGACGGGGGTTCGGGGACAGCGCCCCCGATAAGCGGGGTCCAAGGGGTGGCAACCCCTGGCGGGGTCCAAGGGGCAGAGCCCCTGGCTGGGGTTGGGCTAACATTGCTTTATTAAAAATGTCTTAAAATTTTATTTTGGCCCGGTTTGACCCAAAAATAAAAGCCCAGTTTTGAGCCTCTTTTACAGTTATAAACCCGCCCATATTTGAATTCTCGTTCCGATTCCTCAAAATTTCTACAAGTATATCTAGGGTATATGTAACCGTATCATACCCAGCTTCTATACGTATTTACTATTGGTATATACCAACAATAAACTTCAATGATCAGCCACTAGACATGATGTTACATGTGGGAACCAGCCATTTAACCTCATGTGTGACTTTTGTGCAAGAAAACAAACTAAATCTCCTATATATCCATCCCATAATCATGCTATTTTGCACACACACACATACAATTTCATTTCCAATTTTCTTTCAAGTTAATTCACTCCCTAATCTCTCTTCATTTACCTACTCAAGAACGTATCAATATAGTCATCCGATTTCAAGGAGATTACTTCCAATCTTTCAATCCCACTCCACCACTCTTTTGATTCCAAGATTTTTCTTACCTTTTCCAGTAGCTTTGTCCAAGTAACTTGAGGTAGTAACCTTATTCATAACCTTATTCAATTCATATTTATATAGCTATCTTATTTTGTGTTATAAAATTTTAACAACAAGAACATAGTTTGAGTGATTTCAAACTTGTTCGCAAACTAAATAGATCCTTCTAATTTGATTTTTAAAAAAACACTTCAAGACCTGTAATATATCATATTATGACAAAATCGGATTAATCATATCTTGGCTAATTAACATAATATTTAATATATATTTACTTATTATTTGATTTTATATATTTCAGGACCACCCGTAAACAACACGAGAAGATTAATCATAAGATCTCATGATTGTACGCAACACGTCATTTGACAACACGGTACTTTATGTACGCAACACGTCATTTGACAACATGGTACCATGGGTCAAGATTAATTCTGATCAATACGAATACGATGGGGTCTTTATTTATTTTATTTAAGCAACTAATTGTGGACCACTAACATCGGACTGCTAACTATGGACTAAGAAAATATTAAAAGTATATATATATATATATATATATATATATATATATATATATATGTAATGATTACTTGAAAAGAAAATATGTTGATATATTATATATATGGTTAGGTTCGTGATATCTATCGGAGACCAAGTCGAGTTAAATACCTTCAAGACAAAAGTGAGTATATAGTCCCATTTTTAAACTCTAAATATTTCGGGATGAGAATACATGCATTTTATGATTTATGTTATGGACACAAGTGATTAAAAATATATATTCTACGTTGAGTTGTACCACTGGCATACTTCCCTGTAACTTGGTAACTACTATTTACATGAGGTATTGTAAACGCGAATCCTGTTGATAGATCTATCGGGCCTGACAACCCCAACCGGACTGGACGACCAGTATTCAACGGTTGCACAGTACTTCGTTTCGGTGACTACACTTGGTACGGTGTAGTAAGATTTCATAATAAAGGGAATATGAGACGTTGATTAAATGTTAAGTATGGTTATCAAGTGCTCAACAACTTAGAATATTTTTATTAAAACGTTTATATATGAAATCTTGTGGTCTATATTCATAACGCTGCCGGCATTAAACCTATATCTCACCAACTTTATGTTGACGTTTTAAGCATTTTTATTCTCAGGTGATAACTAAAAGCTTCCGCTGCAACATGTTGAATTTAAGCAAGATCTTGAGTATGCATATTTGTGTCAAAAATAAAACTGCATATCGGAGGATTTGTAATGTAAAATATGTTG
This sequence comes from Rutidosis leptorrhynchoides, assembly GCF_046630445.1. Lineage (NCBI taxonomy): Eukaryota > Viridiplantae > Streptophyta > Magnoliopsida > Asterales > Asteraceae > Rutidosis > Rutidosis leptorrhynchoides. The sequence goes on from NC_092338.1 coordinate 53,317,761, forward strand.
GAGGTCGTATTGTTATTATCACATGTAAAGTTTGTAAGTCTAAGATTATCGCTAAACGATAATCATTATTAAATTGTTTAAACCTTGTATTTGTAATAAAAGCTATGGTTTGTATTGTAAAAACGAATGCAGTTTTTGAAAAATGTCGCATATAGAGGTCAATACCTCGCGATGAAATCATATGTTACTGTATTCTTCCTTATGGTTAAGGCCGGGTTATGACAGTATGTGCTACGCCAACGAAGACTAAATCCTAATATGCAAGATGTAGTTAAGAAAGAGATTATTAAACTGCTAGATGCAGGTTTAATTTATCCAATTTCTGATAGTCCATGGGTAAGCCCAGTTCAATGCGTACCTAAGAAGGGTGGCATGACTGTCATTACAAATGAGAAAAATGAGCTTATTCCTACTAGAACTGTAACAGGATGGCGTGTATGTATTGATTATAGAAAATTAAATGACGCCACCAGAAAAGATCACTTTCCCTTACCTTTCATAGATCAAATGTTGGAAAGATTAGCCGAAAATAGTTACTATTGTTTTCTAGATGAATTTTCCGGATATTTTCAAATTCCAATAGCACCCGAAAATCAAGAGAAAACCACATTCACGTGCCCTTATGGTACTTTTGCTTACAAACGCATGCCATTTGGACTTTGCAACGCCCCTGCAACCTTTCAAAGGTGTATGATGGCGATTTTTCACGACATGATAGAAGAATGCATGGAAGTTTTCATGGATGACTTTTCAGACTTCGGTGATACATTTGAATCATGTCTAGTTAATCTGGAACGAATGCTTATTAGATGCGAACAATCAAATCTAGTACTTAATTGGGAGAAATGCCATTTCATGGTTAAAGAAGGTATCGTTCTTGGACATAAAATTTCAAAAGAAGGAATTGAAGTGGATAGAGCTAAAGTAGATGTAATTGCTAAACTTCCACATCCCACCAATGTTAGAGGAGTTAGGAGTTTTCTAGGGCATGCCGATTTTTACTGACGTTTCATAAAAGATTTTTCTAAAATTGCCACTCCTATGAATAAACTCCTAGAAAAGGATGCTCCATTCATCTTTTCAGATGAGTGTATCAAATCTTTTAATATTCTTAAAGAGAAACTCACTAATGCGCCGATCATGATAACACCAAATTGGAATCTACCATTTGAACTAATGTGCGATGCAAGTGATTTTGCAATGGGAGCCGTTTTAGGACAAAGGATTGAAAAATGATTTCAACCTATATATTATGCTAGTAAGACGTTACAAGGAGCACAAACAAACTATACAACTACTGAAAAAGAACTCCTTGCTATTGTCTTTGCTTTTGACAAATTTCGATCATATCTCGTTCTAGCAAAAACGGTGGTCTATACCGACCATTCTGCTCTTAGATACCTATTTTCAAAACAAGATGCTAAACCAAGATTAATCCGTTGGATCTTACTCTTACAAGAGTTTGATATTGAAATCCGAGATAAAAGAGGAGCAGAAAATCTCGCCGCTGATCATCTTTCTCGTCTTGAAAATCCCGAATTAGAAGTTCTAAATGAATCGGCCATACAAGACAACTTTCCTGATGAATATCAATTGAAGATAGATTATAAAGAAATTCCATGGTTTGCAGACTATGCAAACTACTTAGTTTGTGGATTCCTTGAAAAAGGATTATCGTACCAAAGACGAAAGAAATTCTTCAGTGATATAAAACACTATTTTTGGGAAGATCCACATCTTTTTAAAAGTTGTCCCGATGGAATAATACGCCGATGTGTATTTGGAGATGAAGCTAGTCAAATATTAAACCATTGTCACACAGGACCAACAGGAGGGCATTATGGGCCTCAACTAACAGCAAGAAAAGTTTATGATGCTGGATTCTATTGGCCTACAATTTACAAAGACGCACACCTTCTTTGCAAATCCTGTGATGCTTGTCAAAGGGCCGGAAAAATAAGTCAACGTGATGAAATGCCACAAAATGTCATCCAAGTATGTGAAGTATTTGACATTTGGGGTATTGACTTTATGGGTCCATTTTCAAAATCTCATAATAATCTATATATACTCGTAGCCATTGATTATGTATCTAAATGGGCGGAAACACAAGCTCTCCCAACTAACGATGCACGAGTTGTAGTCAACTTTTTAAAACGTCTTTTTGCAAGGTTTGAAACATCGAAAGCTTTAATAAGTGATCGGGGTACTCATTTTTGTAATAATCAACTTGAGAAAGTTCTTAAAAGATATGGAGTAACTCATAAAATCTCCACCGCATATCATCCACAAACAAGTGGACAAGTTGAAAATACAAACCGAGCTTTAAAACGTATTCTAGAGAAAACCGTAGGATCAAATCCGAAGAAATGGTCCATTAAATTGGAGAATGCACTCTGGGCTTTTAGAACAGCCTACAAAACTCCAATTGGAACCACACCTTTTAGACTTGTTTATGGAAAAGCATGTCATCTTCCAGTAGAAATTGAACACAAAGCATTTTGGGCTTTGAAGACATGTAATCTTGATTTACATGAAGCCGGACGTCTACGATTAAGTCAACTAAACGAATTAGAAGAATTAAGACATGAAGCATACGAAAATTCGTTAATCTATAAAGAAAGAACGAAGAAATGGCATGATAAAAGAATCAGAAGTTCAAAAGAATTTAAAGAAGGAGACAGAGTTCTTCTTTTCAATTCACGATTCAAGCTATTTCCTGGAAAATTGAAATCAAGATGGTCTGGACCATTCATAGTCAAAAGAGTTTTCCCATACGGAACGATAGAATTAATAAATTCAAATGGGATTGAATTTAAAGTTAATGGTCACAGAGTTAAACATTACATACATGGTCCAATGGAAGTCGACAACGAAGTTAATCACAATTTCGACACCACAGCTAACTAAGTGTGGGGAGAATCAAGTCTTTAAAGGATAATATGTATTTCTGTTAGAGTTAGATTGTCTGTTTTCGTGTAGTTCTCGAAAATGGAACCCGAATGGTCTTTCCCTAGCAGACCCTAAAGAACTAGTCTTCTCCCCCCATTCTGAATTTTTATTTTTTTTAGGAAATGAAGACTCCTGTGAACTAAACCATGGTCTAATGCTACACGCTTTGATCACTAAACATAATAATGACACACTTCTGAGTGAAATAGTATCAGTAATCAGAGAAAGATTGGACGGAGTTAGAAAAGAATCCAGATGCGAAGATAATAAGTTACAATTTGGTAAAGGAAAATCAAAATCCGCAGCGAAAAGAAGAGCACGACACCTAGAAAGATGTCACAAATGCGGAAAATGGTCACATGGAGGTAAATGTTCAAATAATCAAACCTATTCAAACACCGAATTTGTTACTTTATGCAGAGACGGACCGTTCGTATGTTTAGAAGAAAAAACACTGAATGTTCGAGGTTACGCCTATGTAGCCATGGAAAACCAATTAAACCGACTATCTTATGAATGGGATAGATCATATAACTAAGAATACTATCTCACAGGTAAGTCTGTACAGTCTTTATTTTTATTTTTATTTTTATTTTTAACATTTTGATAATAAACGCTAATTTGTTCGCTATAAAGTATTAAATTGGTATTGAATAAAATTAGGTTTGGCGACCGAAATTATTGATATCATTCAAAAATTTATTACATCACTGCGAAATTTAACGTTTATTCTTAAGGTATAAATATCTTTAATCAATCAACTCAAAATATTTCAAAAATTCGTCATGAGTTAAATTAGGTCTTGGAACCGAAATTACTTTACCGAAAAGAGGGGCGCATATTTTTGATAATATTCGATTGATTAAAGTGGGATAAAAAGCCAAAAAGATTTTTAATTTTATTTTTACCATGTTTTTAAAATTAATATATAAATCTTAAATTAATATTATAAACTTTGTAAAATCAATATATTTAAAATTGTAAATATTTAGAAAATTAATATAAGTTTGATGTGAATTTATAATATGAATTTTTAATTATTAAAATATGAATTTTTATTTTTATGCATTTTAAATTGTAAGTTTGGTGTGAATTTTTAATATTAATTTTGAATTTTATGTATTTTTATTTTAAGTTTGGTGTGAATTTAAAAACAAAAATTTACTTTATCTCATTAAGTTAAAAATATGATTTTTAAACTTCGTCGTAAGTTGAAGACTAGGTCTTTGAACCGAAATTGCTTTACCCGAGAGAGGGACGAGAACTTTTATTATCATTATTTTTAATCTTATTGAATTAAAGTATGCCAAAAACATTAAAAACCCCAAAAATCTTAGCTTTTAAAACAATCGCTACAAAAAGACAAATTTTAAAATTTTGTCGAAGGACGGACTAGGACATCGATCCGAAACGACCTCGTCCTAAATAACAAGGGAAACAAAATTTTAAAATTAATTACTTAATTGTTTTAATTAGTATAAGATGTAAAAAAAAAAAAAAAAAAAAAAAAAAAAAAAACTCCGCGACTCGCGGAGTTTGAAGGGTAAAAACCCCGCGACTTGAGGAGGGACCAAAAATCAGGAAAAAATAAAAACGCAGAACAGCTCAGACCACACACACAACTCAAAAATACTGCAAAAATAATACCCGCAAAAACACCCCCAAAATCACAATTTTTAACCGTTAATCATCAAATCTTTTACTAAAATCATGTTGAGAAGGATGCTATCAAGGAATTACTCAAGAAAAACGGTAAATTTCTACACCTAAACACCATTTAATCCGAAAATTAGTGTTCTTGAGCAATTTTATACCCAATTTGATTTTGATGCTTTTTAGTGTAATTATGCTTAAATTGTTTATGTATTATGCTTGTATAACCTAGATTGATGCTATTTAACATGATTAGAAGCCTTAAACTTTAAATTTTGAGTAATCTAGGGTTTGTGTTCTTGAGCAATTTGGGGCTTTTTGATATAAACAGGTTATGGCCGATTTTTGTCATGAATTGTTGCTAAATTAAGTAGTGTAACACGTTTAGGTAGTTAAATGATCCAAACTTTGAGCCTAAACATGATTTTGAGAATTAAAGTGGACTTTTTCAAGTCTAAAATTCATAAACTTGATTTTTGAGAGATAATGCCATTTGAAACTTGTTTAATTGCTAGTAATGATTATTTTGCATGTTATTTAAGTTGAATACTTATGAACTTGGCGAACATTTTAGTATATACTTATTTGAAAAAGTGTAGATTTGATGAAAATATGAAAATGAGCTTAAGTTTGATATAAATTGATCATGTCATTGTAATTATTTTGATTGATGATTTTGCTGACACTAATGCATATTTGGATGCACAAAAATTGTGTTTGATGTGTTTTGCAGACTGAAAGGGGTGAATCTTCATCCCAAGCTCGCAATGCTCCTGCTGAGAATGCGGAACAAGAGGAAGTGGATAACTACTACAAGCAAGATATACCTCATCCAGTCATGACATTTTCTGATATGCACTTGAAAGATTTGCATCCGAACCTGAGATTTGACAGAATTTGGATAGATTATCCAAAATACCAAAGGGGTTTGCATACTCTTCATTCTAAAGTTGTTGAGGTACCTAGGGTCATAGAATGGGGACCATTAGAAGCTGTAGAATTGGCCGGGCCAATTAGGGAATTACTTGCACAGAGGTATGGTAATTCTACTTTTAATGACTGGGTATGTTTATTCACCATGCGTAGACCTGTATATAAAGTATGGTGTGAAGAATTGTTGTGTAGTATAGAATTAAATGATCGGGTAGATAGTTTAACCGATCGATCTTTTATTAGATTTTTGTTAGGAGGTTCGATGCACCACATGTCTTTACTAGACATGGCTCAGGCTTTACGTATATATATGCCTGAGGAGTTAGCATCTGCCAATTGTAGAGGGTTGATACTAAATGGTAGAAAGATAGATGAAAATTTTGATACACATGGTGTATGGAGTCAAATGACAAGCCATCACCGATTCAAAGGGGGAAATTACTCTTATTTGGATATAGATATAGCTGAATTAAGAGTAATTCATAGGTTTTTAGCTAATTCGATTACACAAAGAGGTAAGAACAAGGAAAAGGTAAATGAACAGGATTTGTTTTACCATATGTGTATTCGAGACCCACAAAGCGCTGTTAGTATACCTTATTATGTGGGTTATTATTTATCAGCTATGGTTAGGGGGATGAGACCGCATAGCATAATAGGAGGTGGTATATTTATTACTTTGATTGCTGAATATCTCGGTGTGGATATAAGTCGGGGGGGATTATTAGTCGAAGAACCAGAACCCCGCGATACAATAGGTTTAAATGTATACCATGGTGCGAAAGTTTTGAAGAGGCGAAATAACGCCGCAGTACAATACCATGGTAGACATCCACAGGTTGAGAGAAACCAACAGCAAGGTAATGTAGGAGGGGGAAATGAAATGCAAGAAATGCAAAGGTTTATAGCTTCACAGGAGTACGAAAATGCTAGACATAGAGCATTTGAAGATTGGCAAGTTCATCAAAACCAAATCATAGCTTATTGCCAACATATAGGTAGAAACTATATTCCTACTACAAAGCCCATATTCCCTCCCTGGTCTATAGAGATGCAACCACCGTATCCTACGTATAACCCTGCCGAAGCATTTTATAGCACCTATGGTTATGCATGGAACCCCTATTGGTATCAGTATCATCCCTAGTCTACTTAGTTTTTTTTTTTTTTTATTATTTGTAATGTTGATACGCTTAATACTTATGTTAATATTGTAATAGTTTTTATAATTTTCTAACTTTTATTCTTAGATTTTAATAATTTTTGAGTGTGGGGTAATATACCAAACTTCAAAAATATGTATATATGTTTGCAGTTTATCTTATGTACACAACAGGGTAAAACAACGCATTTTCAAAGACTGGCATTAAGTTCAGCAAAAGCAACTAATTTTGACGACAAGATGCAAAATATATGTGAAATAACAACAAGACGGAATGAACAAATGATGTGCACCATTTATCATTCAGCAAACAAACGCCAATATATTTGGAAACTTTGGTAAAAATTTAATCATTTTCACACAAATCACCCTCAATAATTTAAATTGTTACTGATTTCTTGCAAATGAGGGCATTGCAAGATCTTAAGTGGGGGAAGGGGTTAAATTCTTTCGGATTTTATAATTTTTATCTTAAACACTTGGTTACCATTAAAAATACTAGTAAAGCAGTAGTTGTATTAGAATCTAGTGCTCTCTGATAATAAAGAACAGCCCTAGTCTTATATACTAACTACCCAATTCTAGTAAAATTTTTCAAAATTTTCAATTAAATGAACTCAAAATCATGTTTATACATATTTATGAACGATAAAACTAGGTTTTAACACCGAAATTATTGTTACCTCGGAAAGGACATAAATTGAGAAACAAACCAAAATGTTAAAATTCATTTAAAATGGAATAGAGGACAATAAAAAGGAAAATAAAAGCCAAGTGTGGGAAAATTCTCCAAGTTATTCAAAACATATGTCACATATTTTTGTACAAATAACTGAAAATACTTTTGCTTTGGACTAAACTAAATTTTTTTTACCTGATTTACTGTAAGAAAGATGGATCTACACGATGAATCAATTCCATCATTAAAAGGAAGTAAAGTCTTCCAAAAAAGAAACGCGCTTCTTGATTTAGGTCATGAAGTTGTCGTCCAGACCAGCTGTAGGTTGACGAAAAATCTATAAAAGTCATCACTAAAATCAGCAGGAAATCCACGGACCTCAGCATTAAACAGGGTCGCCAAGTGGTCAGATTTATCCTAACCATGAGAAGGATTTATCTCGTACAATGGGGGGCACCATGCAAATTAGCTGGATAAGACTAATGAATCAGATCCCCAGAAAGGATAATCTCCTTAAAGATTAAAAATCAGCTTTTAAGACTGATATTACTCAATCCTTGAGATTGACCTTAAAGATTGAGAATTCAAACTCATGGAATTCAATGATATCTAAACTCGAGCTTGAACGAGAAAATATTTTGATCAAATTATAAACCGATTTGTTTTCTGAAAACCCATTTTCAATGCGTTCATTACCATTGAACGTAAAATCCTAGAAATTCACCTGGAATTCATTAGGTCACCTGAACCAAATCGGGTGTCAACCGTAAGAACGGTGGTTGCATAGTGGTCAAAGACAGGACCTTGTGCCAGACCGAAAAATTATAAGGATGAGCTTTACTATTGCTCCTACCAAGGATAGTAATTGCGTCTGACACGTTATAGACCATAATTAAAAGCATGTCAGGGGACATTGCCTTAACAGTTGCTTGTTCAACGCTTTCCTTTACAACCGGACGGTAGTTTACCGAAAGGTAATATACGGGACAAGTAAATTGGACGTGTTGCTTTCTAAATACAAGGTTAGCAAATGGCTGACACAAAACCATAAGTTTTGAGCTAAAATTTTCAAATCTGAAACCCACCAAACCCACAAAAATATTTTGCAAACACCGGTGAAGGGTTATTCCGGAAAACTTATCTAAGGTAAAAACTAGATTTAATTTTCAAAAGATCAAATGTTTTCATAAAGATCCAATTTCCTTAATGGATCTAAATTTTTATAGTCATGTGGGACTGTAAACCATATCGTTACTACCATTGTTTATACCGCCGTATAGAAATCACTGATGTACAAAGTGTGAAGAATAAAGAAGTGATTCTAGTATTTCAAGACGATATTGCTTGAGGACAAGCAACGCTCAAGTGTGGAAATATTTGATAATGCTAAAAACGAGCATATATTTCATAGCATTATTCCTCAAGAAAGACAAGCTTTTAGTTGCAATTGTTCTATTTAAAAGTGATATTCGTTTAAATAATAAAAGGTGAAGACAAAAGACAGATTCGACGAATTGAAGACGCAAACGACCAAAAAGCTCAAAAGTACAAAATACAATCAAAGAGGTTCCAATTATTGATAAGAAACGTCTCGAAATTACAAGAGTACAAGATTCAAAACGCAAAGTACAAGATATTAAATTGTACGCAAGGACGTTCGAAAATCCGGAACCGGGACCAGAGTCAACTCTCAACGCTCGACGCAACGGACTAAAAATTACAAGTCAACTATGCACATAAATATAATATAATATTTAAATAATTCTTATAATTATTTATATATTATATAAATAATAAAAATCCGTCGGCAAGAAAGACTCCAAAGTTGGTGAGCTGTATTTTCAAACTCCGCGACTCGCGGAGTTTGAAGGCAAAAATTGCCGCGAGTCGCGGAGTATCCCTGAACTCAATTCCCTATAAAGCCAACCGAATTCTGATCATTTTTCACAATCATATATTCATCCTCTCTATATCTATACGTAAATATTTATATTTATATTTTAATTTTAATTTTAATTTTAATTTTAATTTTAATTTTAATTTTAATTTTAATTTTAATTTTAATTTTAATTTTAATCCTAATAATAAGGGTATGTTAGCGAATGTTGTAAGGGTGTAAGTCGAAATTCTGTCCGTGTAACGCTACGCTATTTTTAATCATTGTAAGTTATGTTCAACCTTTTTAATTTAATTTCTCGTAGCTAAGTTATTATTATGTTTATTTAATCCGAAGTAATCATGATGTTGGGCTAATTACTAAAATTGGGTAATTGGGCTTTGTACCATAATTGGGGTTTGGACAAAGGAACGACACTTGTGGAAATTAGACTATGGGCTATTAATGGGCTTTATATTTGTTTAACTAAATGATAGTTTGTTAATGTTAATATAAAGATTTACAATTGGGCGTCCCTATAAATTACCATATACACTCGATCGGACACGATGGGCGGGGTATTTATATGTACGAATAATCGTTCATTTAACCGGACACGGGAATGGATTAATAGCCACTAGAATAATTAAAACAGGGGTGAAATTATGTACAAGGACACTTGGTATAATTGATAACAAAATATTAAAACCTTGGGTTACACTCAGTCGGCATCCTGGTGTAATTATTAAACAAAGTATTAAAATCTTGTTACAGTTTAAGTCCCCAATTAGTTGGAATATTTAACTTCGGGTATAAGGATAATTTGACGAGGACACTCGCACTTTGTATTTATGACTGATGGACTGTTATGGACAAAAACCAGACGGACATATTAAATAATCCAGGACAAAGGACAATTAACCCATGGGCATAAAACTAAAATCAACACGTCAAACATCATGGTTACGGAAGTTTAAATAAGCATAATTCTTTTATTTCATATTTAATTTCCTTTATTTTATATTTAATTGCACTTCTAATTATCGCATTTTTATTGTTATTGTATTTAATTGCACTTTTAATTATCGTACTTTTTAATTATCGCAAGTTTATTTTATCGCACTTTTATTATTCGCAATTTCATTATCGTTATTTACTTTACGCTTTAAATTAAGTCTTGTATTTATTTATTATTTTACATTTGGTTTTAACTGCGACTAAAGTTTTAAAATCGACAAACCGGTCATTAAACGGTAAAAACCCCCCTTTATAATAAAAATATTACTTATATATATATTTGCATTTTTATAAAAGTAAACTAATATAGCGTTAAGCTTTGTTTAAAGATTTTCCCTGTGGAACGAACCAGACTTACTAAAAACTACACTACTGTACGATTAGGTACACTGCCTATAAGTGTTGTAGCAAGGTTTAAGTATATTCATTCTCTAAATAAATAAATATCTTGTGTAAAATTGTATCGTATTTAATAGTATTTCCTTGTAAAATTTAATAGTATTATATACACTCTGCTCAAACTATCAGATACTAAGCAAGTTAAATTCAAACTTATATGATTTTAAAATAAACGGTGATCTGAAAATGAATTACATAAACTATAGACTTATTAAAAATATAATTAGGAACTATTTGTTTAATTTTAAAAAATTTTATATCTTACTTAGGGGTTGGGAGTAAATAATTAATGTAATTTTTATTTAATAATTTATGATCGAATTTTATACCAAAATGACCAAAATAAATAAATATAGTTAATTTAAAAATTTGGGATTTTTCTAGACACTTTTATCCGCCACAAATTAGCAACGAAGTACGACATGGTATCCCGTATAAACTGTCGGTAGGCTTATAGCTAATTAAGTCCGTGAAGATTAAAATTTATCAATCATATATACTTTTTTGTACTTTTGTTTGTGTTTCTTTACCTTTATCTAAATATAACATATGTAAGTTTACACATACATTCATAATAGGATAATCATCACACTAATTTTCCTTGATCTCTAAACTGCCATCTCTTTTCTCCTTACCAACGGCCACCATACGATCATCCTCACAGCCACCACCCTACACCAGATGCCACCACCGCTGTGAACCACCACCATCACCAAAACCCGCCATCACTATCTTTATAGATTACCACCACAACCAATCTGTTCTTTGGTTCATCTCCACTGCCGAACAACAAACGCCACCATTCTTTTTTATTATCATTCGGTACATTGCAGCTGTTAATATCGCCACCACCTCCATCAAGAACTACCACCATTCGCTCCTATTATTCATTTTGTGTTATGTATCTGTATATGTCCAAGAAAACATCACGAAACCACCACCTCCTGCACTTGTCATTTCTGCTTCTTAATCGATCAGTGCTGCTGCACAATACTATTTAGTTCCGGCTAAACCCAAATTCAATGAACAAGATGACGTATGAGAATGATGAGGGAACAGTTAAATTGAATGATTATGTCACGGTGGTGATAATAATAAAAAAATATATCAAAGACGATTCATAATGATAATAAGATTATGATGATACGTTTATGAAGATGAAGATGGGTATTATAATCATGAAGCTTGATGATGATGGTTTGATGATATGTTGATGATGGTGACTAACGTGATGATGATGAACGAAGAAGAAGATTACGAATATAAAGAAGTTGATGATTTTGTTAATGATAATGATTAAAATAAGGTAACAAATAAACAATGATCAAGTTGATTGAAAAATGACGTTTTCTTTTCACTCTTGGCCGACCATTATAACTCCCACTTGATAGTAGATGCCAAAGTTGATGAAAATGATGAACGTATGGTGAGAATGATAAACGGTTTTAGTACGTGTTAAAAAGTTAGAAACATGATTATTATCACAAAGTAACAAGTGGAGAAGTGGTTGGAAGGGTGTTTGATAATCGATAGGTCTGGGGTTCGAACCCAGGCCACTGCAATTTTTTTTAAAAAGTATCAAGAGAAGTTGTGGGCCGTGATCTGTTATGATTGTTGGGCCGTATATATAGTATGATGATTGGGCCGAGACTAGAAATTCTGTTGGGCTAAAATAAAAGGAAATTGGGTTAAATATAAATTAAGTGTAATTAAAATTAGAAAATCCGAAATGGAGTAATGGGTTGAGGGTGTTTGCGTTATCCGAGAGGTCTTCGGTTTGAGTCCCGTCTGGAGCACTTCTTTTTACTAAAAGCTTTTGAGGGTATACATTTATTATTATTTATCATTTATTTATTATTATTATGATTATTGCTATTATTATTGTTATTACAGAAATAACACAAACTATTATTATTATCATTAATATTAGTATTAGTATCAAGTTATTATTGTTATTATTATTATTATTATTATTATTATTATTATTATTATTATTATTATTATTATTATTATTATTATTATTATTATTATTATTATTATTATTATTATTATTATTGTTATTGTTATTATTATTATCATTATTATTATTGTTATTATTAATAAAATTTATATCATAATTGTTAGTATTATCATTAAACGTTACTAGTATCATCATTACAAACATTATTATTATTAGTACTATCTTTATCATTAATATTAAAAATTATCATTATTATTATTATTATTAGAATTATCATAATTATTATCATAATTAGTATTATTTTAATCATTATTATTATTAGTATTATTAATTATTAATATATCAAACGAATATTTTTTCTATATAAAAATATATTTATGACATAAATCCTAACCATATTAATAATTTTGTAATAAATGTTAATTATCTATATGAAAATAAATATATCTAATTAAGTTATTAATAAAATCACTAATAATAATAATATATATATTTGTTTGATTACAAATATATGTTTTAATATATATATATATATATATATATATATATATATATATATATATATATATATGTATATATATATATTACTGAAATAGGTTCGTGAATCCGAGACCAACCCTGCATTGTTCTGTATCGTCGTACGAATATTTTTACTACAAAATATTGTATGGTGAGTTTCATTTGCTCCCTTTTTAAATGCTTTTACAATATATATTTTTGGGACTGAGAATACATGCGCTGCTTTTATAACTGTTTTACGAAATAGACACAAGTACTTAAAACTACATTGTATGGTTGGATTATTATACCGAATATCGCCCCTTCAAGTCTGGTAACCTAAGAATTAGGGAAATGGCCCCTAATTGACGTGAATCCTAAAGATAGATCTATGGGCCTAACAAACCCCATTCTGGAATTTGAAATGCTATAGTACTTCGATTTAAATGATGATTGCGATTGCCAATATTTATGGCATACTTGCGAGTATGCGGGGGATATTCTATATGCATTATGTTAATGTCGGTTACCAGGTGTTCATCATACGAATTGATTTTATACACTTGCGAGTGTAATGATATTTATGAAAAATGAGGATCTTGTGGTCTATTAAAATAATGGAAATGATTGTTTATGATAAACTAATGAACACACCAACCTTTTGGTTGACACTTTAAAGCATGTTTATTCTCAGGTATGAAAGAAATCTTCCGCTGTGCATTTGCTCATTCTAGAGATATTACTTGGAGTCATTCATGACATATTTCAAAAGACGTTGCATTCGAGTCATTGAATTCATCAAGATTATTATTAAGTTAAGAATAGTTGGATAGATTATGAAATGGTATGCATGCCGTCAACTTTCGATGAAATGAAAGTTTGCCTTTTAAAAACGAGTGCAATGTTTGTAAAAATGTATCATATAGAGGTCAAGTACCTCGCGATGTAACCAGATGTTGAAGGCTTCGTCCAGATGGATTAGGACGGGTCACTACATCCGCATACCGCGAATATTCTGAATACTATAAATAGGGAGCTTGACCTCTCATTTATAGGTTGTTGATTCTCTGCCATTTGCCCAGACCTTTGTAGTTTTCACTTGTGACTTTGCCCAAGGAACTCTTATATTGTGTTAAGGTGAATCATGCTAATTAACAATCAAGACCGGGTCGGGGTGGTTGATCACTTGATTGATAAAGTGAAAGACGATCATGAGGGCCCAAAACAATCATCAAACATCTCATTCCACCATCCTAATATTATTGCACTCAATCCTTAATTAAGTATCTTTAATATAGGATTGATCAATGATCAAATTCTATGACCCGTATGTTTAATAATTTCTTCACGTTAGGATCCTTCAAATTTTCTGGTCCGTACACGGGTAAAGAATTCTCTAGTGTGCATATATAATTATATACACACAGTTAGACAATATAATGTCCCAACGTGGCCAAATAGAAACCATAATTGAAACGAATTAAATAAAAGAATGCAATATGAATATGAAGTTCAGGTATGCACCCAACAAGCCACGGCCTATCTTTTATTATCATATCAAGGGTGTGTTTGGCGTAGGAGCTTATGAGAGCTTATAGAAACTTGAAATTATGATTTTAATAAGCTCCAAGTAATAAGCTTTGTTTGATAAACATAAAAAGTAGAGCTTATGAAAATTATAAGCTTTACAAAAATAAGCTACTTCTAGTAGCTTGTGAAAAAAATAGAGCTTATGAATTGAAAAATAAGCTCCAGTTAGTTTACCAAACACTTATAGAAAATAATAAGCTCCAGCTACCAGCTTCAAAAATAAGCTTCAGATCCAGCTCTAGTCCATAAGTTCCAGCTCTAGCTCCAGCTACAAGCTCCAGCTCCAGCTATTTTCATCCAAGCACACTCTTATTGGAGCTTATAGGAGTTTGAGCTTATAGCTTTATTTGGTAGACATAAAAAGTAGAACTTATGAAAATCATAAGTTCTTAAAAAATAAGCTGCTACTTTTTTAGAAATCATTTTGGGATCACCCATGAGGGACTTGTAGTAGCTTATGAACTGAAAAAATAAGCTTCAGTTAGTTTATCAAACACTTATAAAAAATAATAAGCTCCAGCTACCAGTTTTAAAAATAAGCTCCAGCTCTAGCTAGTATCATCCAAACACACCCCAACTCTGACATCCAGGGCCGGCCCTAGGGTAGGGCGACCGCACCCGGGCATCACATTTTAAGGGGCATCAACTCTGGAGTTATGGGTTTTTGTAAGTGCAGTTGAGTTTTTTTTTTTTTTTTTTTTTTGTTTTTTTTTTTTTTTTTGTTTTTTGTAAGTTCATAGGAGAAATTTCATGGAGGAATGGAGAGGAAGAAGAAAATGTCAAAAGTTGGAAAGAGAAGAAATATTTTGTTCCTTTATATTGTAAATTTTTTTTGCCTTTGAGATGTGTTAATTGTATCAAAATCCAATATATCGTACAACAGATATAGCATCTTGTACAATCACATATGGATTTTGAAATTCTTGTCTAGCAATAGAGGTGCCATAATAATGTGAATTCATAAAATAAGTTTATTGATTTCTTAATATAATACTCACTACTTGATTTTTATATTTTCTTTAATTTAATTATTTCTACAAGGAGGAAAAGTTATTTTTGAAAGTCCTATTTTATTGGTGTGTTACAGACAATTTTTAGTATATTATAAAAATGAATCTTTTTAAGATGTCAATTTTTGAGAAAATGCTTAAGAATAAAAATGTAAAGGTGATTGTCTTTTTTGAAGGTAGACAATTATTTTGAAACAAAAGAATATAGAATTATAGACACATATTTCGGGATAGATCAAGTAATACTCTAATATTTAGACACATGTTACATTAACTTGATATTTTTCTTTTATAAATTACGCATTAATTAAATCACGTATGAAATAGAAAAAGACACTATAAAAATTTTAACTACACTCAAAGTCATCACTTTTATCGTTGTTTATCTCTTCAAATTGTTACACTAAATTTATTAAAAAAAATTAACGTGAAAATGAGTTATATAAGTTGGTTAGTTTTCGAACACTTATTTATAAATAGAGTATGGGGCATTATTTGATCTATTCGCCCCGGACATCAGAACACTTAGGACCGGCCCTGCTGACATCCAAATACAAATAAGCTCCTTTAAATAATATTCCTAGTAATAACTATCTAATAACAAAATAATAGGGAACTAAATATATGGATCTATGGATAAAGATTAAAATAAATTATCCTCACTATCTTCAAATTTGTGATTTGCTCCATACGTACATGATACATCCCTTGGTAACTTCCAGGTTGACCATGTGCCTTTATTTAATACTTCGGCCCACATGTTTTCAAAGCAGCTCCACTGCTACCAATTTAAATCTTGCGGCCCAAGGTTTCTTTCTTGGCCCAACGCATGCAGTCCACCTTATTAATAAAACTAGGCCTACCTAGATTATACTGGATATGTATCACATTATATATATAGAGAAATTCGCCAAAATACACTTTTTTTAAAAAAATTGTCTTTTTACACCATTGGGTAGACCATAATGTTGGTCGACCACCATATATCATGGTCGACCACATCTTTTTTCAAGGTGGTCGACCAAGCTTCATTGAGTCCCCGGACGACTACCATGTAAACATGGTAGACTACATTTCATTTTTTCATATTCGACTACCCCAATAAGAAACAACGCGGGCGACCCAATACATGGTCGACTACCCAATAGTTTATGATGTGAAACTGCAGGAAAACATGAGAAAAAATGGTCAGCCTATTGTACAAGTCAAGTTTAAGTATCAACTACTAAGTTGAACTTATGGGCCAAGCCCACGAGTAAATAAACTTTAAGGCTTGAGGGAGCAGTAGCATAAACACGAGTAAATAAACTTAAAGGCTATTAGGGAGCAGTAGCATAAACCCAGTCATGCTACAGGTCACGCTACAGGTCACTTTATTCACATCATAAACTATTGGGTAGTCGACCATGTATTGGGTCGCCCGCGTTGTTTTTTGTTGGGGTAGTCGACCATGAAAAAATGAGTGGTAGTCGACCATGTTTACATGGTAGTCGACCGGGAACTCAATGAAGCTTGGTCGACCACCTTGAAAAATGAGGTGGTCGACCAAGGTATATGGTGGTCGACCAACACTTTGGTCTACTCAATGGTGTATATTGACAATTTTTTTTTTAAAAGTGTATTTTCTTTGAAAACTTTTAAAAAAAAATGTATTTTGGCCAATTACGTGTTGGGCAAAAATCAGAAACCTCGAAATTACGTTGTAAGTTGTCCTCATATAACCTTGTTTCTGCCTCTCTGGAACTTTGTGTGTTATTGGTAGATGTACTACATTTTTCTGATTTGAAGCTATAAACGTTTTTAGTCAAGCATAAGGTTGTAGCTAGTCGGGTTATAAAATTTGGTCGTTTCGGGTGTATTTTGATGTGTGCGGATCATGTTGGATATAAATCTATTTTGTGTAGCGACCGTGATGATTTTGTTTTAGTTTCGCCTTTTAAGGACCTCGCTCACGGTTTCTTTAGATTTACTTGGATCGAGGTAGTTGGCATACCGGTCACTCATGCTTCCGATTGCAATACTTCAAAGGTGGCTTCTCTTTTTGGAGAAGTTGTTTCGTTGGCTAATTCCACTTCATCTTTTGGTAACGTTGGGTCGTCGTTTGCCTTCATTAAGACCGCTTGTGTCAAACACGTTCATGACACCGTAGAAGTAGACTTAGAAGATGGGAGGTTCTCGAGCACATATTTATTGGTTAATGAGGTGAATTCGACGAATGTGGATGTCAATTGGTTAAATGATGTTTTTCCTTCCGACCTTTTAGCCATTTCTAATCGGATCGTTATGGCGGAGCACCCTTTCTATGAATATCAAGTTGATAATGTTCAAGACGCTTTAGGTCTTGAGGATCCGGGTGTTGAACCAATTTATGTGCAAGATGTTGAGGTTGATGCTGCTGTTAACACTGTTGTGAGCGATCAGGAAGTTAATTCACCTACACAGGCTACTGCTTCTGTTTCGCTAAAGGGTACATCAGTCGTCGTTTCTGCTGCTGCTTCTGTTTTTGTTAGAGGTTTATCATCACCTTCTCCTGCACCTGCTGCTACTTCGGTTTCATTTAAGGGTACATCAGTACCTGTTTTTGCTGAGGTTAGCATCGTTAAGCCTAGCGGTGTTGTTACTTCCGTTGCACCGGGCTCGGAGATTCAAGAGTATTCACTTCCGGTTGATCATGTTGCTTCCACTAGCTCGTGTAAGAAGATGAAGAGAAAGGAAGTTGTCAAAGAGTTCGCGCTTTGGGATGAAGATGATCTTGAAGAGACTGACTCCATCGATTCCGGGTTCGTTGAGGTGGATCTGAGCATTGGGTTTTTTGAAGGTCATGAGAAGGAAGGTTCACTTCCTACTCCCGTGAAGGGGATTAGGATTGGTTGCTCTTCGACAAAGGTTTTATCTTATGTGATTGAAAATCGGGGGGGGGGGGGGGGGGGGGGGGGGGGGGGGGGCAAGAAATTTAATCGTTTGAAGGTTGACGGTGTGGTTGTTAAGCCGATTATAAAGACTCGGAAAGGTAGGTAAAGCGACTGTCGAGTAACGTTAGATCGGTTTTGTTGTTTTTGGTGTTATTTTGTGCTTTTCGTTTGGTTAGTTTCGTTCTTGTAGTTGATTGTGTTCCGTGATCGGTTTAGTGCTTTGGTTGTTCAAGGCTCTGACTTAGTTAGCTTAGACTCTTTGTTTAGTAATAGGGTTCGTTTACTGTTTCCGAGCCTTGGAATGCGTTTGATCCGATTGTACCTTTGTTCGTCTTTTTCATCTATTGATGAAAAAACTTTGTTTAATGTTATCGTTTTTTTTGCCAATATATATATATATATATATATATATATATATATATATATATATATATATATATATATATATATATACCTTTCACTTGATGCAATTATTCTTGTGGTGAGCCCCGTGGAATTTGCCTTTGAAATTTTCTTCTTTGGAAGTACTCTAACACAACTACAAACATTAAATGGCGTATTTCTTAAATGATAACATCCACAAACCGTGTATCAAAATTAATCGTCCTGTAAGCAAATAATAAAATCCTTCAAAAGGTTCCGATACTAATATTCTAACCATTATGTCAAGCACTACTAGTTATAACACGGAATCTGATCAGACGTCCAAGGTTGTTATAATCAGTGTCATTTTTATCATCTCTATGATCGGTAAGTTTTTTCATGCCATTCCTAATGGTACTGACCAATCCGTTCATAATAAATACTGATATAATCATCATTTCTAATACACCCTTACTAAAATTTCCAACAATTAGTTAATGTTAAAGGTGTGTGTTTTGCAGGTCTTATATGCACCATTGTAAACAAATATAAACACAAACTATCTAAACAACAACAAAAAAGGCATTGAATAACGACTACCGCTTTAATCCCCTTACCGTGGTCAGGTTTCTAGATGACATGGAAAGAGAAAAACCCTTTCGGTTCACATCTCAACAGCTAACAATAGCCACAGATAACTTCACCATCTTATTGGGTTCAGGTGGGTTTGGGACGATCTATAAAGGAATCTTTAGCAATAGCAAGTCTATAGCTGTCAAAGTACTTAAGGGAGCCTCGGACAAAATGATTGAAGAACAATTCATGGCAGAAGTGAGCACGATGGGAAGAACCCATCACTTTAATCTTGTTAGGCTTTACGGGTTTTGCTTTGAGTCAAGTTTAAAAGCTCTTGTGTATGAGTTCATGGTCAATGGATCTTTGGACAAACACTTGCTTAAAGCAGAGGGGGATAATATTGGGTTTGAAAAGCTCCATGAGATTGCAGTGGGTACTGCAAGGGGGATCGCATACTTGCATGAAGACTGTCCACAGAGAATTGTTCACTATGATATAAAACCAGCCAACATACTTTTGGATTCAAAATTTAATGCAAAAGTAGCAGATTTCGGTTTGGCAAAGCTTTGCAGCAGGGATAAAACTCATATAACAATGACTGGAAGACGAGGCACCCCAGGTTATGCTGCACCTGAGCTTTGGCTGCCATTTCCAGTTACACACAAGTGTGATGTTTATAGCTTTGGGATGCTACTTTTTGATGTTATCGGGAGGAGGAGGAACAAGGAGGTGACACTTGACGATAGTCAGCAGTGGTTCCCAATACGGGCGTGGAACAAATGTGAAGAAAAAAAACTGGGGGATTTGATGATCGTTTGTGCAATTGAAGAGAAAGATAAAGAAGCTGTAGAGAGGGTGCTTAAGGTAGCTCTTTGTTGCGTACAATATAGGCCTGCAAGTAGGCCAGTGATGAGTATCGTTGTGAAAATGTTGGAAGGGGCGTTAGAGGTCCCGGAGCCTTTAAATCCTTTCAGTCATTTGATTTCAGCACTTGATGAACATAATGGTGCTTTGATTCAGATGGCGTGGAATGGTGGTGGTTCGGATTGGTCTTCATCTGATGGGATAAGCAAGTCTACTTCGTTCAAAAGGACAACGATCATGAAAAAATATGAAATTACAATTGCCTCTGATTGATCATATCAAATGGCGATAAAATTTGAGTCAAGTACTAGCTTATTTTCATCTAAAGGACATAAGATTGTTTATATCGTAATTTGTTAAGCGTTTTTTGGTGATCTAATACTAATACACTTTTAACTAGCTTATTTGATCCAGATACATTTAATTTAATTTTATGTAGAACATTGATTGAAAAAAAAGAGCTTGTTGCATATGAGAATATTGAAGATTTCCAGCCTACAATCTAGAAGCCCACCTTCTAGATATTCAAAGTAGGCAACCTTGACAACTCATATGGAAGTAACAAAGTTGATAACGATGACGGCCGCCAACCTTCTCCGTTCACACCATTCCACCGCCATATAATTTTTACTATAAATAGAGGTGCAAACCTCAGTTGTAAATCATCCTAAATCACTCGGAGAAGTGTAATCACAACCTAGAGAGTGTGTGTGTGAGTTTGAGAGTTTTTTTGTAAGAGTTTTTTAATACTCTGTAAATCTATTCTTGTGAGTAATAGAGTTGTTTTTCTCTCAAATTTATATCTCCCAACGTCCAGGCGATCCCCTCTTCCTAACAAGTGGTATTAAGAGCTTGGTTAGAGACGTTGGTTGAGTTTTTGGGTCTTCTGAAGTTTTCTCAAAATTCAATTTTTAGTGTACCATTGGATTCGTCTCGTCAAACCGAGTCCAACGCAAAAAAAGGCGACTTAAACGGAGTTATAACAAGCCCAGCAAACGCGGTCAAAGTTTGGTCAACTCGCCGGAATCTCGCTGGAGAAGACGAGCGGTGCCGGAATTTTCGCCGGAGAAGACGATCACTGTAGCAATTCACTGTAGCAGCTGGCGGCACTGTAGCAAGTCACTGTAGCAGTACTGTAGCGGTACTGTAGCGGTAATGAAATTTTACAATTTGGTCCCTGAAATTTTCATAATTTCATTTTTGGTCCCTGAAGTTTATAAAAATTATAATTTTGCCCCGTAAGAGGAATTTAAGCCGGAAAGTGTCTATTCCACCATTTTCAACCGTTCCGGACGTAACGGTGATCTCTGTTTTTCTACAATTCAACCCCGTTTGTGTTAAAAAATTATTTGTAAGGTGATAATGTCCACAGAAGAGTCAACATCATCTTTCGGAGCTATGATTATGCTCACAGCCACAAACTACACGCTGTGGAAACCTCGGATGGAAGATCTCCTCAGCTGTAAGGATTTGTTCGATCCTATTGAATTGAAGGGTATAAACCCTAATTCTGCCAAAGAGAAAGAGTGGAAGAAATCAAACCGAAAAACTATTGGTCAGATCCGTCAATGGATTGATCATAGTGTCTTCCACCATGTTGCACAAGAGACAGACGCATATGTCCTCTGGAAAAAGTTGGAGGACATGTATCAGGCCAAGACTGCTCGGAATAAAGCCCTGCTGATGAGGCGTTTAGTCAACATGAAGCTCAAAAGTGGAACTTCAGTTGCCGAGCATACCAGTGAGTTCCAGAGCTTGGTCAACCAGTTATCTTCTGTAGAGATGCCGCTTGGCGATGAAGTTCAGGCGCTACTGCTACTTAGTTCCCTTCCCGATAGTTGGGAAACGATGGTAGTAACACTCAGCAACTCAGCCCCGAATGGCAAACTTACCATGTCAATGGTCAAGGATGCCCTATTCAGTGAAGAGACAAGGAGAAAGGACATGGGCACAGATCAAACCCATGCCTTTGTCACAGAGAATCGGGGGAGGCAGCGAATGAGTAGCAAAAATAAATGTAGAGGCAGAAGCAAGAGTAGGGGCAGGTCAGCTGATGGCAGAAAACCAACATATAAATGCCATCATTGTGGATTAGAGGGACATATGAAGAAGAACTGCTATAGATTGAAAGAGGAACAAGGTCAAAGCAGTTCACAGCCGAAGAATAAGGGTGGAGAAACATTAGTGACTATCTCTGGTGATGTTGCTTATTGTTCAACCCATAATGAGACATGTCTTCACGTCTCACGAGAAGAAACAGAATGGGTGGTAGATACTGCAGCTTCCTACCACGTGACTCCATACAAGGAATACTTCACAACATACAAAGCTGGTGACTTTGGAGTTGTGAAGATGGGAAATTCCAGTTCCGCTGATATTGTCGGAATTGGAGATGTCAGGATAAAGACAAGTTCTGGGAGCACAATCACTCTGAAGGATGTCCGCCATGTGCCAGATCTTCGGCTGAATTTACTTTCTGGGATAGCTCTCGACAAACAGGGCTATGATAGTCATTTCAGTAAAGGCACATGGAAATTGTCAAGAGGCGCTAAGATAGTCGCTCGAGGACACATTTGTGGCACACTGTACAAGACTCATGTGAAGATCTGCACAGACAGTATTAATGTTGCAGAAAAGGAGGCTTCACAAAATTTATGGCACCAGAGACTCGGTCACATGAGTGAGAAAGGGTTGTCTACCCTAATAAAGAAGGAGCTTATCAATGTAGACAAGGATGCTGCACTAGATCCTTGCAATCATTGTCTGTTTGGTAAGCAGCATAGAGTCTCGTTTAATTCCTCTTCAATAAAAAAATCAGAGTTACTCAGTCTGGTACACTCTGATGTTTGCGGTCCCTTGGAGGTTGAATCAATTGGCGGCAATCGATACTTTCTGACGTTTATCGATGATACTTCTCGAAAGGTGTGGGTATATTTCTTACGGACGAAGGACCAGGTGTTCGATTACTTCAAATAGTTCCATGTCATGGTAGACCGTAAGGTAGGAAAGAAGTTAAAGTGTCTTCGATCCGACAACGGCGGTGAATACTCTTCCAGGCAGTTCGATGCCTATTGCAGATCATATGGCATCCGACATGAGAAGACGGTCCTACGTACCCCTCAACATAATGGTATAGCAGAAAGAATGAACCGAACAATCATGGAACGTGTTCGGAGCATGCTCAGTATGGCTAAGCTGCCAAAGCCATTCTGGGGAGAAGCAGTCAGAGCCGCTTGTTATTTGATCAACCGATCTCCATCGGTACCACTGAATTTTGAAGTTCCGGAGAAACTTTGGTCTGGAAAGGATCCATCATACTCTCACTTAAGAGTATTTGGATGTTCGGCGTACGCACATGTATCCAAGGAGCTCAGGCAGAAGCTGGATGCAAGGACCACTCCATGCATATTCGTAGGCTATGGAGATGAAGAATTTGGATACAGATTATGGGATCCAAAGGAGAAAAAGGTGATCAGAAGTAGGGACGTGGTGTTCCATGAAAGCCAGACAATAGAAGATATTGAAAAGCCCACAATATCTCAGAAGTCAAATGTTGCTGCTCAGGTGCCAGAGGCAACAACGGAATCATTCATGAGAAATGAATTTTCAGTGCAAGAAGAAATGCCAGAAGTAGAAGATAATGAGAAAAATGATGGTGCTGAGCAGGGGGAGCCACAACCCCATCTGCCAGATGTTTCAGCACCATCACAAGGTCAAGATGATGGTGGATCTCCTCAGAATGTTCCAGAAGTTCGTAGATCTGAACGAGGTCGGATTCCATCGAGTAGATATCCAGAATCCGAGTACCTTCTACTTACTGAAGATGGAGAACCGGAGAGTTTTCATGAAGCAGTAACTCATAAGGATAAAGAAAAATGGTTGCTCGCAATGCAGGATGAGATGGATTCTCTGCAGAAAAATCAAACTTATGAGATTGTAGAACTTCCACGCGGGAAGAAGGCACTGAAAAATAAATGGGTGTTCAAGCTGAAAAAGGATGGTAGTGGAAAAGTGGTGAAATACAAAGCACGACTTGTAGTCAAAGGATTCCAACAGAAGAAAGGGATTGATTTTAACGAGATATTTTCACCAGTAGTCAAGATGACTGATGTGGTAGCGGAGTGGTATAAAATACTATTAATTTTAGCAGGAAATACTATTAAATACGATACAATTTTACACAAGATGTTTATTTATTTATAGAATGGATATACTTAAACCTTGCTACAACACTTATAGGCAGTGTACCTAATCGTACAGTAGTGTAGTTTTTAGTAAGTCCGGTTCGTTCCACAGGGAATCTTTTTAAACAAAGCTTAACGCTATATTAGTTTACTTTTATAAAAATACAAATATATATATATAAGTAATATTATTATTATAAAGGGGGGTTTTTACCGTTTAATGACCGGTTTGTCGATTTTAAAACTTTAGTCGCAGTTAAAACCAAATGTAAAATATTAAAAATAAATACAAGACTTAAATTAAAGCATAAAGTAAATAACGATAATGAAATTGCGAATAATAAAAGTGCGATGAAATAAACTTGAGATAATTAAAAAGTACGATAATTGAAAGTGCAATTAAATACAATAACAATAAAAATGCGATAATTAGAAGTGCAATTAAATATAAAATAAAGGAAATTAAATATGAAATAAAAGAATTATGCTTATTTAAACTTCTGTAATCATGATGTTTGACGTGTTGATTTTAGTTTTATGCCCATGGGTTAATTGTCCTTTGTCCTGGATTATTTAATATGTCCATACAGATTTGTCCATAATAGTCCATCAGTCATAAATATAAAGAGCGAAAGCCTTCGTCAAATTATTCTTATTCCCGAAGTCAAATATTCCAACTAATTGGGGATTCGAATTGTAACAAGATTTTAATACTTTGTTTAATGAATACACCAGGTTATCGACTGCGTGTAAACCAAGGTTTTACTACTTTGTTAACAATTACACCAATTACCCTTGAATGTAATTCACCCCTGTTTCAACAAGTTTATTAACTATTAATCCAGTTCCGTATCCGGTAAAATGAATAATTATTGGTATTTATAGATATCCCGCCCACCGTACCCAGTCAAGCGTATGTGGTTATATATAAATACGTCAAATTATAAGTTTGTATATTAAATTAACAAGGTATTGTTTAGTTAATTTAAACCCATTAATAGCCCATAGTCTAATTTCTACAAGTGTCGTTCTTTTGTCCAAACCCCAATTATGGTACAAAGCCCAATTACCCAATTTTAGTAATTAGCCCAACATCATGATTACTTCGGATTAAATAAGCATACTAATAATTTAGCTACGAGACATTAATATAAAAAGGTTGACCATAACTTACAATGATTAAAAATAGCGTAGCGTTACACGGACAGAATTTCGACTTACACCCTTACAACATTCGCTAACATACCCTTATTATTAGGATTATAATTAAAATTAAAATTAAAATATAAATTATAAATATAAATATATCGTATGAATGGAGAAAAGAGAAAGATATATTTGGTGATTTTTGCGATCAGAATTCGTTTGCTTTTATAGGGATTTTCGACTTTTGGGGCTCCGCGACTCGGAGCATTTTTGCCTTCAAACTCCGCGAGTCGCGGAGTTTGAAATTACAGCTCAGTCCCTTTTGGAGTCTTTCTTGCCGACGGTTTTAAATATTAATATGATATATATATAATTTTTAAGAATTATTTATATATTATATTATATTTATGTGCATAGTTGACTTGTAATTTTTAGTCCGTTGCGTCGAGCGTTGAGAGTTGACTCATGTCCCGGTTCCGGATTTTCGAACGTCCTTGTGTACAATTTAATATCTTGTACTTTGCGTTTTGAATCTTGTACTCTTGTAATTTCGAGACGTTTCTTATCAATAATTGGAACCTCTTTGATTGTCTTTTGTACTTTTGAGCTTTTTGGTCGTTTGCGTCTTCAATTCGTCGAATCTGTCTTTTGTCTTCACCTTTTATTATTTAAACGAATATCACTTGTAAATAGAACAATTTCAACTAAAAGCTTGTCTTTCTTGAGGAATAATGCTATGAAATATATGTTCGTTTTTAGCATTATCAAATATTCCCACACTTAAGCGTTACTTGTCCTCAAGCAATATCGTCTTGAAATACTAGAATCACTTCTTTATTCTTCACACTTTGTACATCAGTGATTTCTATACGGTGATATAAACAATGGTAGTAACGATATGATTTACAGTCCCACATGACTATAAAAATTTAGATCCATTAAGGAAATTGGATCTTTATGAAAACATTTGATCTTTTGAAAATTAAATCTAGTTTTTACCCTAGATAAGTTTTCCGGAATAACCCTTTACCGGAGTTTGCAAAATATTTTTGTGGGTTTGGTGGGTTTCAGATTTGAAAATTTTAGCTCAAAACTTATGGTTTTGTGTCACCCACTTGCTAACCTTGTATTTGGAAAGCAACACGTCCAGTTTACTTGTCCCGTATATTACCTTTCGGTAAACTACCGTCCGGTTGTAAAGGAAAGCGTTGAACAAGCAACTGTTAAGGCAATGTCCCCTGACATGCTTTTAATTATGGTCTATAACGTGTCGGACGCAATTACTATCCTTGGTAGGAGCAATAGTAAAGCTCACCCTTAAAATTTTTCGGTATGGCACAAGGTCCTGTCTTTGACCACTATGCAACCACCGTTCTTACGGTTGACACCCGATTTAGTTCAGGTGACCTAATGAATTCCAGGTGAATTCCTAGGATTTTATGTTCAATGGTAATGAACGCATTGAAAATAGGGTTTTCAGAAAACAAATCGGTTTGTAATTTTGATCAAAATATTTTCTCGTTCAAGCTCGAGTTTAGATATCATTGAATTCCATGAGTTTGTAATTCTCAATCTTTAAGGTCAATCTCTAGGATTGAGTAATATCAGTCTTTAAAAGCTGATTTTTAATC
Source organism: Rutidosis leptorrhynchoides (assembly GCF_046630445.1). Classification (NCBI taxonomy): domain Eukaryota; kingdom Viridiplantae; phylum Streptophyta; class Magnoliopsida; order Asterales; family Asteraceae; genus Rutidosis; species Rutidosis leptorrhynchoides. The sequence goes on from NC_092338.1 coordinate 53,345,166, forward strand.
TTTAAGGAGATTATCCTTTCTGGGGATCTGATTCATTAGTCTTATCCAGCTAATTTGCATGGTGCCCCCCCATTGTACGAGATAAATCCTTCTCATGGTTAGGATAAATCTGACCACTTGGCAACCCTGTTTAATGCCGAGGTCCGTGGATTTCCTGCTAATTTTAGTGATGACTTTTCTAGATTTTTCGTCAACCTGCAGCTGGTCTGGACGACAACTTCATGACCTAAATCAAGAAGCGCGTTTCTTTTTCGGAAGACTTTACTTCCTTTTAATGATGGAATTGATTCATCGTGTAGATCCATCTCTTCTTTTCTTTCATCGGGTAAAACAGTTTAGTTTAGTCCAAAGCAAAAGTATTTTCAGTTATTTGTTACAGATATATGTGACATATGTTTAAGATAACTTGGTAAATTTTCCCACACTTGGCTTTTATTTTCCTTTTTATCGTCCTCTATTCCATTTTAAATGAATTTTAACATTTTGGTTTGTTTCTCAATTTATGTCCTTTCCGAGGTAACAATAATTTCGGTGTCAAAACCTAGTTTTATCGTTCATAAATATGTATAAACATGATTTTGAGTTCATTTAATTGAAAATTTTGAAAAATTTTACTAGAATTGGGTAGTCAGTATATAAGACTAGGGCTGTTATTTATTATCAGAGAGCACTAGATTCTAATACAACTACTGCTTTACTAGTATTTTTAATGGTAACCATGTGTATAAAGTAAAAAATTTTAAAATCCGAAAAAATTTAACCCCTTCCCACACTTAAGATCTTGCAATGCCCTCATTTGCAAGAAATCGGTAATAATTTAAATTATTGAGGGTGATTTGTGTGAAAATGATTAAATTTTTACCAAAGTTTCCAAATATATTGGCGTTTGTTTGCTGAACGATGAATGGAGCACATCATTTGTTCATTCCGTCTTGTTGTTATTTCACATATATTTTGCATCTTGTCGTCAAAATTAGTTGCTTTTGCTGAACTTAATGCCAGTCTTTGAAAATGCGTTGTTTTACCCTGTTGTGTACATAAGATAAACTGCAAATATATATACATATTTTTGAAGTTTGGTATATTACCCCACATTCAAAAATTATTAAAATCTAAGAATAAAAGTTAGACAATTATAAAAACTATTACAATATTAAAAAAAAAGTATTAAACGTATCAATCATTACAAATTACAAAATAAATAAAACAAATATACTAGGGATGATACTGGTACCAATAGGGGTTCCAGGCATAACCATAGGTGCTATAGAATGCTTCGGCAGGGTTATACGTAGGATACGGTGGTTGCATCTCTATAGTCCAGGGAGGGAAGATGGGTTTCGGTGTAGGAATATAGTTTCTACCTATATGTTGGCAATGAGCTATGATTTGGTTCTGATGAACTTGCCAATCTTCAAATGCTCTCTGTCTAGCATTTTCGTACTCCTGTGAAGCTATAAACCTTTGCATTTCTTGCATCTCATTTCCCCCTCCTACATCACCTTGCTGTTGGTTTCTCTCAACCTGTGGATGTCTACCATGGTATGGTACTGCGGCGTTATTTCGCCTTTTCAAAACTTTCGCACCATGGTATACATTTAAACCTATAGTATCGCGGGGTTCTGGTTCTTCTACTAATAATCCCCCCGACTTATATCCACACCGAGATATTCACCAATCAAAGTAATAAAAATACCACCTCCTATTATGCTATGCGGTCTCATCCCCCTAACCATAGCTGATAAATAATAACCCACACAATACGGTATACTTACAGCGCTTTGTGGGTCTCGAATACACATATGGTAAAACAAATCCTGTTCATTTACCTTTTCCTTGTTCTTACCCCTTTGTGTAATCGAATTAGCTAAACACCTATGAATCACTCTTAATTCGGCTCTATCTATATCCAAATAAGAGTAATTTCCCCCTTTGAAACGGTGATGGCTTGTCATTTGACTCCACGCACCGTGTGTATCAAAATTTTCATCTATCTTTCTACCGTTTAGTATCAACCCTCTACAATCGGCGGATGCTAACTCCTCAGGCGTATATATACGTAAAGCCTGAGCCATGTCCAGTAAAGACATGTGGCGCATCGAACCGCCTAACAAAAATCTAATAAAAGAACGATCGGTTAAACTAGCTACCCGATCATTCAACTCTATACTACACAACAATTCTTCACACCATACTTTATATACAGGTCTACGCATGGTGAATAAACGTACCTAGTCATTAAAAGTAGAATTACCATACCTCTGTACAAGTAATTCCCTAATTGGCCCGGCCAATTCTACAGCTTCTAAGGGTCCCCATTCTATGACCCTCGGTACCTCAACAACCTTAGAATGAAGAGTATGCAAACCCCTTTGGTATTTTGGATAATCTATCCAAAGTCTGTCAAATCTCAAGTTCGGGTGCAACTCTTCCAAGTGCATATCAGAAAATATCATGACCGGATGAGGTATATCCTGCTTGTAGTAGTTATCCACCTCCTGTTGTTTCGCATTCTCAGCAGGAGCATTGCGAGCTTGGGATGAAGATTCACCCCTTTCAATCTGCAAAACACATCAAACACAATTTTTGTGCATCCAAATATGCATTAGTGTCAGCAAAATCATCAATCAAAATAATTACAATGACATGATCAATTTATATCAAACTTAAGCTTATTTTCATATTTTCATCAAATCTACACTTTTTCAAATAAGCATATACGAAAATGTTCGCCAAGTTCATAAGCATTCAATTCAAATAACATGTCAAAATAATCATTACTAGCAATTAAACAAGTTTCAAATGGCATTATCTCTCAAAAATCAAGTTCATGAATTTTAGACTTGAAAAAGTCCACTTTAATTCTCAAAATCATGTTTAGGCTCAAAGTTTGGATCATTTAACTGCCTAAACATGTTACACTACTTAATTTAGCAACAATTCATGACAAAAATCGGCCATAACCTGTTTATATCAAAAAGCCCCAAATTTGCTCAAGAACACAAACCCTAGATTACTCAAAATTTGAAGTTTAAGGCTTCTAATCATGTTAAATAGCATCAATCTAGGTTATACAAGCATAATACATAAACAATTTAAGCCTAATTACACTAAAAAGCATCAAAATCAAATTGGGGAAAAAAATTGCTCAAGAACACTAATTTCGGATTAAATGGTGTTTAGGTGTAGAAATTTACCGTTTTTCTTGAGTAATTCCTTGATAGCATCCTTCTCAACATGATTTTAGTAAAATATTTGATGATTAACGGTTAAAAATTGTGATTTTAGGGGTGTTTTTGGTGTGTTTTTGGTGGTTTTTTTGACAGTTTTCGCAGTATTTTTTTTAGTTTTGTGTGTGTTCTGAGCTGTTCTGCTCGATTTTATTTTTTCTGATTTTTCGTCCCTCCACGACTCGCGGTGAATTACCCTTCAAACTCCGCGAGTCGCGGAGTTTGCTTTTTTTTTTTTTTTAATCATTAACTTATAAAACAATTAAGTACTTAATTTTAAAATTTTGTTTCCCTTGTTATTTAGGACGAGGTCGTTTCGGATCGATGTCCTAGTCCGTCCCTCGACAAAATTTTAAAATTTGTCTTTTTGTAGCGATTGTTTTAAAAGCTAAGATTTTTGGGTTTTTTTAATGTTTTTGGCATACTTTAAATCAATAAGATTAAAAATAATGATAATAAAAGTTCTCGTCCCTCCCTTGGGTAAAGCAATTTCGGTTCAAAGACCTAGTCTTCAACTTACGACGAATTTTAAAAATCATATTTTTAACTTAATGAGATAAAGTAAATTTTTGTTTTTAAATTCACAAAATTTAAATATAAAATTCAAAATTAATATTAAAAATTCACACTAAACTTAAAATTTGAAATGCATAAAATTAAAAATTCATATTTTTTTTAATAAAAAATTCACATCAAACTTAATTTAAAAATTCATATTATAAATTCACACCAAACTTATATTAATTTTTCAAATATTTACAATTTTAAATATATTGTTTTTATAAAGTTTACAATATTAATTTAAGATTTAAATATTAATTTTAAAAACATGGTAAAAATAAAATTAAAAATCTTTTTGTCTTTTTATCCCACTTTAATCAATCAAATATTATCAAAAATATGCGCCCCTCTTTTCGGTAAAGTAATTTCGGTTCCAAAACCTAATTTAACTCATGACGAATTTTTGAAATATTTTGGGTTGATTGTTTAAAGATATTTATACCTTAAGAATAAACGTTAAATTTCGCAGTGATGTAATAAATTTTTGAATGATATCAATAATTTCGGTCGCCAAACCTAATTTTATTCAATACCAATTTAATACTTTTTAGCGAACAAATTAGCGTTTATTATCAAAAGGTTAAAAATAAAAAAAATAAAATAAAAACTGTACAGACATACCTGTGAAATAGATTTCTTAGTTATATGATCTATCACATTCATAAGATAGTCGGTTTAATTGGTTTTCCATAGCTACATAGGCGTAACCTCGAGCATTCAGTGTCTTTTCTTCTAAACATATGAACGGTCCGTCTCTGCATAAAGTAACAAATTCGGTATTTGAATAGGTTTGATTATTTGAACATTTACCTCCATGTGACCATTTTCCGCATTTGTGACATCTTTCTAGGTGTCGTGCTCTTCTTTTTGCTGCGGATTTTGATTTTCCTTTACCAAATTGTAACTTATTATCTTCGCATCTGGATTCTTTTCTAACTCCGTCCATTCTTTCTCTGATTACTGATACTAATTCACTCGGGAGTATGTCATTATTACGTTTAGTGATCAAAGCGTGTAGCATTAGACCATGGTTTAGTTCACAGGCAGTCTTCATTTTGTAAAAACCTAAAAAAAATAAAAATTCAGAATGGAGGGAGAAGACTAGTTCTTTAGGGTCTGCTAGGGAAAGACCATTTGGGTTCCATTTTCGAGAACTACACGAAAACAGACAATCTAACTCTAACAGAAATACATAAACCCCTTGATTCTCCCCACACTTAGTCAGCTGTGGTGTCGAAATTGTGATTAACATTATTTTCAATTGAATCATCAACAACTTGTATATCTTTGACTTTTACTTCAATCCATTTGTTGATTTCCTCCGTAACTTTCACAAATTCAACTAACATTGCCTTTTCTTTTGGCGATAAATTGGATATTAATCGGTTATATAACTTAAAGTTTCCTTTAATCTTAGCATCGTGAATTCGTTTATAAAGTTTCTTCGTTGAACTGTTAAAAATGGATTCATCTAATTTCGTATCATCAACGGCATTCTTTGTGATTGGATCATCATTAAGTGTTTCTTCATCTTCCCCACACTTATGCGTTTTTATTGGTCTAACAGTTTTGGTTTGTGGAGATCTAAACTTTCGGTTCACAAAGGTGATCGATGTATCACCATCCCTAAGTGTTATTCTACCTTCTCTTACATCAATGAATGCCTCGGTAGTTGCTAAAAATGGGCGACCTAGAATTAGAGGAATATCAAGGTTTTCCTCCATATTAATCACTATGAAGTTTGCAACAAAGGTCAAACTTCCCACGTTAACAAGTAAATTATTTGCTATTCCAACCGGGTGTTTAATGGTTTGGTCAAATGATTGAACACCTATTTTGGTTGGTTTTAATTTACCCATGCCTAATCTTTTGTATAAGGAAAGAGGCATAATATTTGCACTTGCTCCTAAATCTGCGAGTCCATTATATACAGCACCATCATTAAGTAAGCAAGAAATGATAAATTCACCCGGGTCTCCTGCTTTAGTAAGTCGAGTTGGTTTGTAAACCTTTTTCGGGTGTTCTTTCCTTGGTTCTTTCATTTCTATTTGAATTTCTTGTTCACATTTTTCTTCGTTTCTTGGAATGGGAGGTTTGTATAGGAATTCTTCTTCATCACTCAAATTTGAATCCTCCCTATATTCCAGTTTTGATTTTTCATATGTTGTTGATAACATATTTATGTTTTCATTTTGAAGGTTTTCTTGGGTGGTGAAATTATGATTAACTTCATTGTCAACTTCCATAGGACCATGTATGTAATGTTTAACTCTGTGACCATTAACTTTAAATTCAATCCCATTTGAATTTATCAATTCTATCATTCCGTATGGGAAAACTCTTTTGACTATGAATGGTCCAGACCATCTTGATTTCAATTTTCCAGGAAATAGCTTGAATCGTGAATTGAAAAGAAGAACTCTGTCTCCTTCTTTAAATTCTTTTGAACTTCTGATTCTTTTATCATGCCATTTCTTCATTCTTTCTTTATAGATTAACGAATTTTCGTATGCTTCATGTCTTAATTCTTCTAATTCGTTTAGTTGACTTAATCGTAGACGTCCAGCTTCATGTAAATCAAGATTACATGTTTTCAAAGCCCAAAATGCTTTGTGTTCAATTTCTACTGGAAGATGACATGCTTTTCCATAAACAAGTCTAAAAGGTGTGGTTCCAATTGGAGTTTTGTAGGCTGTTCTAAAAGCCCAGAGTGCATCCTCCAATTTAATGGACCATTCCTTCGGATTTGATCCTACGGTTTTCTCTAGAATACGTTTTAAGGCTCGGTTGGTATTTTCAACTTGTCCACTTGTTTGTGGATGATATGCGGTGGAGATTTTATGAGTTACTCCATATCTTTTAAGAACTTTCTCAAGTTGATTATTATAGAAATGAGTACCCCGATCACTTATCAAAGCTTTCGGTGTTCCAAACCTTGCAAAAAGACGTTTTAAAAAGTTGACTAGAACTCGTGCATCATTAGTTGGGAGAGCTTGTGCTTCCGCCCATTTAGATACATAATCAATGGCTACGAGTATATATAGATTATTATGAGATTTTGGAAATGGACCCATAAAGTCAATACCCCAAATGTCAAATACTTCACATACTTGGATGACATTTTGTGGCATTTCATCACGTTGACTTATTTTTCTGGCCCTTTGACAAGCATCACAGGATTTGCAAAGAAGGTGTGCGTCTTTGTAAATTGTAGGCCAATAGAATCCAGCATCATAAACTTTTCTTGCTGTTAGTTGAGGCCCATAATGCCCTCCTGTTGGTCCTGTGTGACAATGGTTTAAAATTTTACTAGCTTCATCTCCAAATACACATCGGCGTATTATTCCATCTGGACAACTTTTAAACAGATGTGGATCTTCCCAAAAATAGTGTTTTATATTACTGAAGAATTTCTTTCGTCTTTGGTACGATAATCCTTTTTCAAGGAATCCACAAACTAGGTAGTTTGCATAGTCTGCAAACCATGGGATTTCTTTATAATCTATCTTCAATAGATATTCATCAGAAAAGTTGTCTTGTATGGCCGATTCATTTAGAACTTCTAATTCGGGATTTTCAAGACGAGAAAGATGATCAGCGGCGAGATTTTCTGCTCCTCTTTTATCTCGGATTTCAATATCAAACTCTTGTAAGGGTAAGATCCAACGGATTAATCTTGGTTTAGCATCTTGTTTTGAAAATAGGTATCTAAGAGCAGAATGGTCGGTATAGACCACCGTTTTTGCTAGAACGAGATATGATCGAAATTTGTCAAAAGCAAAGACAATAGCAAGGAGTTCTTTTTCAGTAGTTGTATAGTTCGTTTGTGCTCCTTGTAACGTCTTACTAGCATAATATATAGGTTGAAATCGTTTTTCAATCCTTTGTCCTAAAACGGCTCCCATTGCAAAATCACTTGCATCACACATTAGTTCAAATGGTAGATTCCAATTTGGTGTTATCATGATCGGCGTATTAGTGAGTTTCTCTTTAAGAATATTAAAAGATTTGATACACTCATCTGAAAAGATGAATGGAGCATCCTTTTCTAGGAGTTTATTCATAGGAGTGGCAATTTTAGAAAAGTCTTTTATGAAACGTCGGTAAAAACCGGCATGCCCTAGAAAACTCCTAACTCCTCTAACATTGGTGGGATGTGGAAGTTTAGCAATTATATCTACTTTAGCTCTATCCACTTCAATTCCTTCTTTTGAAATTTTATGTCCAAGAACGATGCCTTCTTTAACCATGAAATGGCATTTCTCCCAATTAAGTACTAGATTTGATTGTTCGCATCTAATTAGCATTCGTTCCAGATTAACTAGACATGTTTCAAATGTATCACCGAAGACTGAAAAGTCATCCATGAATACTTCCATGCATTCTTCTATCATGTCGTGAAAAATCGCCATCATACACCTTTGAAAGGTTGCAGGGGCGTTACAAAGTCCAAATGGCATGCGTTTGTAATCAAAAGTACCATAAGGGCACGTGAATGTGGTTTTCTCTTGATCTTCGGGTGCTATTGGAATTTGAAAATATCCGGAAAATCCATCTAGAAAACAATAGTAACTATTTCCGGCTAATCTTTCCAACATTTGATCTATGAAAGGTAAGGGAAAGTGATCTTTTCTGGTGGCGTCATTTAATTTTCTATAATCAATACATACACACCATCCTGTTACGGTCCTAGTAGGAATAAGCTCATTTTTATCATTTGTAATGACAGTCATGCCACCCTTCTTAGGCACGCATTGAACTGGGCTTACCCATGGACTATCAGAGATTGGATAAATTAGACCTGCGTCTAGCAGTTTAATAATCTCTTTCTTAACTACATCTTGCATATTAGGATTTAGTCTTCGTTGGCGTTGCACATACGTTTTATGACCTTCTTCCATAAGGATTTTATGTGTGCAATACGAAGGACTTATTCCTTTAATATCATGAATCTTCCATGCAATGGCTGGTTTATGAGCTTTCAACACAGAAATGAGTTGTGATTTCTCATTTTCAGTAAGAGAAGACGATATTATTACAGGTAATTCAGATTCACCATGTAAATAAGCGTATTCCAAATGGTTTGGAAGTGGCTTTAACTCTAATTTCGGTGGTTCTTCTATCGATGATTTATATCGATATATGTCTTCTTCTTTTAGCATTTGAATTTCTTCTGTTGTTGGTTCATATCCATTAGCTATAAGTGTAGCTAACATTTCAGCTTCATCAATTGGTTCATTACCTTCTCCTAAAGAACATTCTCATATTCCTTGTAATTCTGGAAATTCTTCTAATAATTCTGCATGTGCATCTATAGTTTGAATATAATAACATGTATCATCTGCAGATTGTGGTTGTTGCATTGCTCTATCAACTGAAAAGGTAACACTCTCATCCTCTATACTTAGGGTCAATTTCTTACCGAACACGTCTATCATTGCTTTAGCCGTGTTTAAGAATGGTCTTCCTAATATAAGAGGAACTTGAGAATCTTCTTCCATGTCCAGAACAACAAAATCTACTGGAAATACTAAAGTACCAACTTTAACTAGCATGTTCTCCATTATCCCTCTAGGATATTTTATTGATCTATCGGCCAGTTGTATGCTTATTCTGGTTGGTTTCAATTCTCCAAGGTCTAGTTTAGCGTATAGTGAATACGGCATTAGATTTATACTAGCACCTAAGTCTGCCAATGCTTCTATTGAACTAAGACTACCCAGAAAACATGGAATTGTGAAACTTCCTGGATCAGATAGTTTTTCTGGTATCTTATTCAACAGCACTGCTGAACAATTAGCATTCATAGTAACAGCCGAGATTTCTTCCATTTTCTTTCTATTTGAGATTAGATCTTTCAAGAATTTAGCATATCTAGGCATTCCTGAAATCACATCAATGAAAGGAAGATTTACATTTATCTGTTTAAACATATCCAAGAATTTGGATTGCTCGGCTTCAAGTTTCTCTTTCTTCATTTTACTCGGGTAAGGAAGTGGTGGTTGGTATGGTTTAACATAAGGTTTAGCCTTAACTGTGTTATCTTCATTAACCTTTTCAACTACCGGTTCTTTTTCCTTATCTTGATCAGGTTGTGGTTCTTGTGGAGTAGGAATAGCTTCATCAGAAGTTACAGGTATTTCAGGTGGTTTAAGTGTTGTACCACTTCTTGTGGTAATAGCTTTAGCTGTTTCATTCCGGGGGTTAGCATTTGTATCACTAGGTAGACTTCCCGGTTTTCTTTCACCTATTAACCTTGCTAGGTTACTTACTTCTTGTTCCAGATTTTGAATAGAAGCCTGTTGATTTCTAAATGCTTGAGCATTTTGTTCATTGGTTTATTTTTGAGATGTGAAAAACTGCGTTTGAGTTTCAACTAGCTTCGTCATCATATCTTCTAAATTCGGCTTTTTATCATCGGTTTGTTGTGGTGGTTTGTTTTGAAAATTAGGTCTTTGCTGATTGTAAGTATTATTGGATACTTGTTGATTGCTAGGACCTTGTTGGTTGTTGTATGGAATATTTCTGTTATAATTCTGGTTTTGATTGTAAATCGGTCTTGGCGGTTGATAATTATTCTGATAATTATTTCCAGGCCTTTGGTTTATGTATGAAATATTCTCTCTTTGTTCCATTGTTAATTCAATACTGAGACAATCTTTTGTCAAATGTGGTCCTCCACACTGCTCACAACTAATTCGTATTGAGTGAATATCTTTAGTCATCTTTTCTATTCGTCTCTCCACAGCATCTATCTTTGCGGAAATGGAATCTAAGTCATGGCTAGAATCGGCTCTAGCTGCTTTAGATGATCTAACGATGTCTTTTTTTTGGTGCCACTCATGTGAGTGGGAAGCAGTGTTATCAATAATTTTGTAAGCATCAGTTTCGATTTTCTTCATAATAGAACCACCAGCTGCTATATCTATGTCTTTCCTTGTAGTGATGTCGCATCCTTGGTAGAATATTTGTACTATTTGACAGGTGTCTAAACCATGTTGCGGACATCCTCTTAATAACTTTCCATATCTAGTCCATGCCTCATATAGAGTTTCATTCGGTTTCTGTGTGAACGTAACAATTTCTGCTTGAAGTCTTACGGCTTTAGATGCCGGAAAGAATTGTTTAAGAAATTTGTCAACTAAAACATCCCATGTATCAATCGCCCCTTCAGGTAACGATTCCAACCAATCTTTGGCTTCTCCCTTTAAAGTCCAGGGAAATAACATGAGATATATCTGTTCATCCTCCACTTCTCGGATTTTAAATAGTGTGCAGATCCTATTAAAGGTACGTAGATGTTCATTTGGATCTTCCTTCGGCGCACCACTAAATTGGCATTGATTAGTCACCATGTGTAGAATTTGTCCTTTGATTTCATAATCTGGCGCATTAATGTCTAGATGAGTAATTGCGTGACCTTGGCCAGTGCGTTTAGCTCTCATTCGGTCTTCCATACTTAAAGGTTCCAGATTCTCCATAATTGAATTTGTTGAATCGGAATCACTAGAGGATTCTGATTTAATAGTTCGTTCCTCAACAATCTCTGTTTGAATGATTGGTGGTTCCGGAGGAAAGTTTAATGGTTCAGGATCTACTAACCGTTCCTGAATATTCTCCGGATTCTCAATTGTGAGGTCGGGTTCAAAAAATGGATTGTCGGAAATTTGAACTGAAGTACTTGGTTGACTGGATGACGATTCTAAAGAGAAATCAACGGCAGTAATATTTGCTAAATGTCTTGATCTAGTTACAGGTGGTGAACGTACAAAAGGTGGTGATCGTCTTGCTCGGTGCATTCAATGAATATCCTATTAGTTTTAAAAGGAAAGAAAAATTATAATAAGTTATCCAACCAATAGACTTTTCTGATTTTGCCCACGTTTTGAATAGCCAAAAGATGCAGCAGAGGGGCAGGATTCGTTTGGTCTCAATATAATTGAGGACTGTTTGGCTCCAATAACCCGGTCCACGTACAAATCCAACTATTACTACGAACCAGAAAATTTTGATGTCTATTAATTTAACCACTTAAAATAAATTTTCGTAATTTTAAGAAATTAAGATAAGAAGTAGAATAAAAATCTATGTCCTAAAACTAGAATAGCGAGAAATAAGAAAGAAAAAGAGTTCGTCGAAAAAAGAAAAATGGATGAAAAATAAAAGGTGACGGAAAAATTAAAAGAAACTTATAAAAATTAAAAATACTTGACTAACCTAACCTTATTACTACAACTAACTTAAAATTATAATCGCAAATTGAGATTACTAATTGGAATGATAATTGATACATAGTAAAAGGTGTCTAAAAATATTAAAGCTTACAGGAAAAACTATATCCCAAATGGAAATAACTTAAAAAGAAACTAAAACTTAAAAAGGCGTCGCAAAATTCTAAAGCACCTAAATCTTAGTCTAAATAAAAAGCACTTAAGGGATTTTACGGCAAAGCCTAAAAATCTAGAAGTAAAAATAACTATGGCAAAAACTAAGTTTAAAACTAAATATGAGCTAAAAATACAAATATTACGTTAAAACGATTAAAAAGGGACAAAATATAAAAATATATAAAAAGTTGTAAAAATTACAATTTTTATAAAAATATTATTTTTATATTATTTATTTATTAAAACTACTAATTTTACAATTTAATTAAACTTAATAAACTAAAATATATAAATTAAATAAAAAGTAAAAGTAATTATAATAATAATAATTAGTTAGGGTTATAATAATAATAATTAATAATTATCCGTAATTAATGCTGAATTAGGGTTCTGTCAACGTGTCAGGTTAGCTCCGCGAGTTGCGGTATTTAAAGTAGAAAACCCCGCGAGTCGCGGGGTTCCAGTTTTCAACTCTGGATCAGTTTTAATTTACGCGTTTTTTTTATTTGTTTTATATTTTCTGTTTTAATAAAAGTATTTATATAATAAAAACTTATATCTAAAAACTAAAATAGAAATATTTTATAATTTTATAAAAATCTTAAATGTAGATTTATATATATATTTTTTTTCGGTTTTTGATTTTATGTTTTAAATAAAAAACAAAATACTTAAATAAAACTTATATTTTTATAAAATAAAAATAAAGAAACTTATAAAACTTTTAACAAACTCTTAAAAATATATAAATTTTTGTTTTTTTTTCTTTTTATATTTTCGAATATTTAAAACGTACTTTTATAAAAACGATTTTTAATAAAAGTAAAATAAAAATCCTTTTTTTTTGTAGCGTTGCGCTTCCGGCTTTTAAGAGATTCCCCGGCAGCGGCGCCAAAAATACTTGATGTGGTAGCGGAGTGGTATAAAATACTATTAATTTTAGCAGGAAATACTATTAAATACGATACAATTTTACACAAGATATTTATTTATTTATAGAATGGATATACTTAAACCTTGCTACAACACTTATAGGCAGTGTACCTAATCGTACAGTAGTGTAGTTTTTAGTAAGTCCGGTTCGTTCCACAGGGAATCTTTTTAAACAAAGCTTAACGCTATATTAGTTTACTTTTATAAAAATACAAATATATATATAAGAAATATTATTATTATAAAGGGGGGTTTTACCGTTTAATGACCGGTTTGTCGATTTTAAAACTTTAGTCGTAGTTAAAACCAAATGTAAAATATTAAAAATAAATACAAGACTTAAATTAAAGCATAAAGTAAATAACGATAATGAAATTGCGAATAATAAAAGTGCGATGAAATAAACTTGCGATAATTAAAAAGTACGATAATTGAAAGTGCAATTAAATACAATAACAATAAAAATTCGATAATTAGAAGTGCAATTAAATATAAAATAAAGGAAATTAAATATGAAATAAAAGAATTATGCTTATTTAAACTTCTGTAATCATGATGTTTGACGTGTTGATTTTAGTTTTATGCCCATGGGTTAATTGTCCTTTGTCCTGGATTATTTAATATGTCCATACGGATTTGTCCATAATAGTCCATCAGTCATAAATATAAAGAGCGAAAGCCTTCGTCAAATTATTCTTATTCCCGAAGTCAAATATTCCAACTAATTGGGGATTCGAATTGTAACAAGGTTTTAATACTTTGTTTAATGAATACACCAGGTTATCGACTGCGTGTAAACCAAGGTTTTACTACTTTGTTAACAATTACACCAATTACCCTTGAATGTAATTCACCCCTGTTTCAACAAGTTTATTAACTATTAATCCAGTTCCGTATCCGGTAAAATGAATAATTATTGGTATTTATAGATATCCCGCCCACCGTACCCAGTCAAGCGTATGTGGTTATATATAAATACGTCAAATTATAAGTTTGTATATTAAATTAACAAGGTATTGTTTAGTTAATATAAAACCCATTAATAGCCCATAGTCTAATTTCCACAAGTGTCGTTCTTTTGTCCAAACCCCAATTATGGTACAAAGCCCAATTACCCAATTTTAGTAATTAGCCCAACATCATGATTACTTCGGATTAAATAAGCATAATAATAATTTAGCTACGAGACATTAATATAAAAAGGTTGAACATAACTTACAATGATTAAAAATAGCGTAGCGTTACACGGACAGAATTTCGACTTACACCCTTACAACATTCCCTAACATACCCTTATTATTAGGATTGTAATTAAAATTAAAATTAAAATATAAATTATAAATATAAATATATCGTATGAATGGAGAAAAGAGAAAGATATATTTGGTGATTTTTGCGATCAGAATTCGTTTGCTTTTATAGGGATTTTCGACTTTTGGGGCTCCGCGACTCGCGGCATTTTTGCCTTCAAACTCCGCGAGTCGCGGAGTTTGAAATTACAGCTCAGTCCCTTTTGGAGTCTTTCTTGCCGACGGTTTTAAATATTAATATAATATATATATAATTTTTAAGAATTATTTATATATTATATTATATTTATGTGCATAGTTGACTTGTAATTTTTAGTCCGTTGCGTCGAGCGTTGAGAGTTGACTTGTAACAACCCAAACCATACCGCGTATAAAACCCCGTTAAATTTCATGACAAAATTTTTTTTTTTGCTGTTGGCTGAGTTGCGCGGCGCGCCAACAGGTTGCGCGGCGCGCAGAACCTGTCTGGCAGCCCGCTGTCCGGTTTTCCTTGAAATGTGAAAATGTTTGACCCGTTCCCGACGTTTTTAGCCAAAACGCTTTTAACCATGAATTCATACATATAAAACTAACACGTTTAATTAATAAAATTAAGTTTACGAAGCGGGTCCCACATCGACCCATTTTACCACCTTAAGTACCAAAATACAATTTTCGACTTTAAGACTTTAATACAACACAAAGCCGAGCATGGCGATCGGGGATACGCTACCCAATCCTAAACGATCCAAAAGCAAGTCTCTAAAGCAAGCTATGAAAGTCTTCTAGTCCTCGCACTTACCCGAGCCACCGTCCGCATGAAATCTATAAAAATAGTCAACAACGAGAGGGTAAGCTAGTGCTTAGTGAATGATAATATACTACATACATATATATGTATAAAATGAATACGCCACACAAAACAAATACCGCATACCGAAGCATCCAAGTATAAAGCGTCTACACTAAGCATACCGTACGATCTAAGCAACGAGCTAAAGATACAACACAAAAGATAGTCCACCAACGACAAAGTAAACATCGCCAAATAGCTACACCCGGAGGGTTAGCTACAACACAACAACACATTAATATATATATAACAATATAAACGAACAAGGTTAACCCCTTAACCTCAAACACACGAACATTGGCCGAACAACCCGAGCCTTGTGAATTCGTACAACCCGAAATTCACTTCTCAACCATAAGATGACCGAACAACCCGAGTCATCATGAATCCGCACTACCCGAGATTCATTACCTCCAATAAGGTGACCGAACAACCCGAGTCACCATGAATCCGCACTACCCGAGATTCATTTCACAATACTAAAACCCACGGTCACGGGATTATAAAATCCACCACACAACCATATCAACTCTTCGCCATTAGGGTTATAACAACCAAATCACAACCAAGTGTGATAACGTGCACACAAACGTGTACTTCGCCAAAGATGGTCAACCAAGACGCACAAACGTGCCAATTGGACTCATACACAAGTCCTTCAAATCCACCTATATGTGAAGTGAGCTCTATAACCGAGAATCACTTCACCCGACCCGCACCCATCCTACACATACATATGCATATAGGATATTATCACTCACCTTGAAGTCTTGAAGAAAGCTTCCAAGTAAACCGCAACTCGCCAATGGAAAATACCTATTCCATTATCACAAATACTACAACACAATTAGATTGGATTCACAAATTAACCCAATTCGTCACTTAGTGCCATTTCGACCCAAATGCACTTCCAAGCACAAACCGTACCCAAACCAACCAATAATCACTAACACAAGTGAGAATGGTCATAATATGCCAATTAAACCCGAACTCAAGTGTTAAACACGTGTCATACCCATTTTGACACTTAAACCCTAATTTTGACCCATAAAAGCCAAAATCTCATCCTTTACAGGTTTTGACACCAAAACACATTTAACTCGGTTCTATACTTCAACTTAATCCATTTTAAGTTTATAAACCTCATTAAATCGCCAATCGGGTCATAGTCACCACCAAACCCTAATTTGACCCAAAGTCAAAGTTAGTCAACCAAACAACCTCCAATGGGTTCCAATACTCCCATAATCGCTAACTAAAGTGATTAAACTAAATTTCAAGTTCTAAACATGGCCAATTGTTCACCAACCCAAAATCCACCAACAATTAACAATAAACCCGATTACTAGCATCACTAAACCCAATTCATCACCTAAAAGGGTATTACAACAAATTAACTCAAAACCCTAACTTGAATATCAAATCAAATAGATGAAATTCGGAGTTTGAGCTTACCAATACTATCACCGCGTAGCCGAGAACGAAAGGAACAACTTTAAAACCCGAGACTTTGATCGATTCGAGCTTCTTCTTCCCCAAAACCTCAAATCTCTCTCTCTCTCTCTAAGAATGGATGAGGATGATGAATGGATGTGAAATGATCCAAAGTTGGATCTAAACCAACTGATAATGCCCACAAATCCGGCCCCATGTGAAATTACCCAAATACCCTTCATTTAAAATAAATAAAACAAGATAGGTTCTGTCAGCGCGTTTACGCGGCGCGCGGCCGCTTTGCGCGGCGCGCAGATTGACAGATTCAGCTCTTTTCCAATTTTAATATATATAAATATTCAACGAAGCCCGATCTCATATGCCTTTAATAAACAAGTATACAAAATAAATATTCGGGTCTTACAACTCTCCCCCACTTAAACTCGATCACGTCCTCGTGATCCTCATCACTTAACCAAACAGACCTCACCCTACGGTCCTCGACATAAGTCTCAATCCGACTTCCTAAGCAATTCTTTCCAACGAATCGCCTTCCACAACTAAATCGTCACCCGCGACTTCTCAAGTCCACAATCCGAGCACTAAAACCATGCTCCTACCCTAACATCGGGAAAACTCAACTAATCTCGTACCGGGATGTCAATCCCTTAGCATACTAATACCGAGTACAACTCTAAAAGCAACCAAGTCTCAACCTAAGGTCAACGACCCGAAACAATGAAGACCGAACCAAAAGAATCCTTACGGATACCACCAATCACGAATCATCCATTGTAGTGCGCAATACGACCCATACGCAACTACCGTAACAACACAATCCACGGTTAGAAACCGATAGCGCCCAAAGCGGCTATGGGAACACAAATCCCAAGGTGTACGAAATCGTCCATCGTCACACCCGTAACAAACATGTGAGCGAAACACGGCTATCGCATCACTAATCATACCACGTGGTCCTCACGACCCCACCATCGACGCATAAAACGACCGATAGTTCCCACAACATGGTCCTTACGACCCCACCATTGGTGTATCAAACAACCAATAGATTACAACTCAACATGGCCGAAACAACCCGAGCCAAAACACATATGGAGGATGGTCGAAACAACCCGAACCTTAGTGAATTCGCACAACCCGAAATCCACCAACCCAATCCATATATCTCACAACGACATGACCGCAAAACCCGAGTCATCGTGAATACGCGCAAACCGATATTCACTACTACCGCCACATAGTATAACCGAGGATGGCCGTACAACCCGAACCTTAGTGAATCCGAACTACCCGACATTCACTACCTCAAACTATGAGCCCAACCAACAGGAACATTCGTACTACCCGAAATATTGTGAATACGAACAACCCGATATTCACGTCCCACAACACAACCCTCTTGATGAAGTCAGCGGACCCCGAAGGTCATGCTCCACCAATCTCAATATCGGATGAAGTCAGCGGACCCGAAGATCATGCTTCACCGATCTCAATACCGGATGAAGTCAGCGGACCCGAAGATCATGCTTCACCGATCTCAACACCACGCTCATGACGAAGTCAGCGGACCCTAAAGATCATGCTCCATCAATCACGTACTCCCATGATGAAGTCAGCGGACCCTAAAGATCATGCTCCATCACGCAACCATACTATAATGAAGTCAGCGGACCCCGAAAGTCATGCTTCATTAATCATCAATACCACGATGAAGTCAGCGGACCCCGAAAGGTCATGCTTCATCAACTACATACCATAATCGAGCAAGAACCACCTATATCAAACATAGGTACCGAACAAGAATTCTCCAAAAGAGAACCCGACACATACCTTCCTTAACCGAAGGATTTCACCTTGCTCACCAAACACGTCCATTATCTCTCAACGAGATTTACCACATTACCGCCTCGGGGGGGGGGGGGGGATTCCAATCCAAACCATAAGTACAATTTATCCGAAATCGCACTCTACCACGAATCGACCCAAAACTAGGTCTCGGTAAAAATTCCAGATCTACCAAAATCATCATCCGAAATATCACACTAACACTTTCCTCGCGCAGGAGTGCGACTCCCCCACTTGGAAACACGTTCCTATATCACAACTCGTACACCCGTACGATGCTACCAAAGGTAGACTTTACCAACAATTGGGTACACACGACCCATCACCACACGTTGCTCTAACCTTGAGCACACGAAGGATTTCAATCAATCCTTAAACACTTCGAACGAAAAGTGTACCACGATTACACAAACCATACCCTCGCAATTATCCAATTGCTTTAGTTTGTCAAGTTTCACCTAGTCACTCATGTACCTACGGGTTTCTCCCGGTACCCTAAGTACAATGTAACCACAACACAATCGGAGTCGACACCACGCTAGTAGGTATAAAAGAGGCACCTAATGTCGCGTCATAAAGACTCCATTACCGACACACATCGAGATTTTAAACACTCGGCCTCAAAGGTTCCAATCACCCGACGAACCTCATGGTTCATCACTTCAACACCAAAAGCGAACACGCGCTAAACAATCGAACACCAAAACCATTTCCGTGGCTTGGTAGTAACATTCCCCAAATACTAAGGAATGCTTGGTTACACCAAGTCTTACGCCCTTCGTCCAACAACCAAACATCACCATAGGGTACTTCCGTTAGGAACGTCACCCTTAACCATAACATGCAAATCACTATGCAATTAACAAGTCCGAACATAAACGCCACATAAATAAATATTCAAAGACATATTTATCAAAACGAAACGTACCTCAACGTCTCCTTGCGGCATTCGCCGCCGCCAACTCGGGACAATCCGGCTTGCGATGTCCCTCTTTATGACAATAGTAGCACATTCCGCCTTCACTTCTCGGCATCGTGCATTCCCACAACTTGTGACCCCTAACGCCACAATTGAAACATCTAGGCGCACGAGATTCCACCGCGCCCTTTACCACTTTACTCGTACTCGCACTCGGACCCTTAGTCCTCTTACTCGGAGCACCATAAGAAACAACCCTTCCCTCACTTGAAGGTTCGCCCTTTTTCGATCGCGTATAAGACTCGAAACCTCTAGCCACCGCAAATAACTCCGCAAACGACTTCGCGTAACCCCAGCTAATTTTGCTTTTCAAGTCATCGCTCAAAGTTCGATGGAAATCCTCCATCAACAAACGATCGTTCCCCAAATTTTCCGGGCAAAAACGAGCCTTCGACATAAAAGTCGTCTTTAAAGTATTCAAGTCCATAGAACCCTGTTGCAAATTTCGCAACTCACAACGCAATTCCGATAAATCGGCTGAAGTTCGGAACTCCTCGAAGAATTCCTCCTTAAATTCGTCCCACGATAACGTCATAAACGTTTCACCACCGACAAGATCAATCTTGCCATCCAACCAATCCTTCGCCCTACCCCGCAACAAACTAGTAGCGAGTCTCGTCTTTTTCTCGGGAGGGCATTCCATAGTACGAAAACACCCTTCGACATCCGAAACCCAAGTCGTACTCACCAAAGGATCCGGTTTCCCATCATACATCGGGGGTCTAGTCCTCATGAAGCTCTTAAGACAACGCTCCATTTCACCCCTATTTTGGAATTCGGAATACTTCCCATCCATTTCTTCTCGAAACGCTCTCATTTGCTCCGCAACGGCGGCCGCAACTCTAGCGTTAAATTCCGTGTCGTTCATCTCGGTCTCGTTTCGCGTCGTCATTCTAAAGAATGCAAAACGATTAGATCACGAACGTATAAGTAAACACGCACAACCCCGACCCATCTTGCTAAGCACTCGTCGTACATCACTCGTTAGACACGATTTGCACCCGTAATAAGGTCTGCAAGTTCTTATTACGCACACACGCCGCATCGACTTGTTAGTACAACGACCGCCTCGCTCGATGATATAAACAAACACAACCAAAATTCTACGCGGTACAAACACACGCGAGAATTACTTTCACAACACAAGAGCATATTAATAATATCCGCATTACTAATATAAACGTTAGTCAACCTATAAACAAGGCACTAACTAAACCCATTCCGACCCGTAATCCTACAAGTCCCGCAACAAATTACGCGCACACAAAAGTCTAAGTCTAGGCACCTATCTCAAGTCACCTAAATCTCTTAGACCATGCTCTGATACCACTTGTAACAACCCAAACCATACCGCGTATAAAACCCCGTTAAATTTCATGACAAAATTTTTTTTTTTGCTGTTGGCTGAGTTGCGCGGCGCGCCAACAGGTTGCGCGGCGCGCAGAACCTGTCTGGCAGCCCGCTGTCCGGTTTTCCTTGAAATGTGAAAATGTTTGACCCGTTCCCGACGTTTTTAGCAAAAACGCTTTTAACCATGAATTCATACATATAAAACTAACACGTTTAATTAATAAAATTAAGTTTACGAAGCGGGTCCCACATCGACCCATTTTACCACCTTAAGTACCAAAATACAATTTTCGACTTTAAGACTTTAATACAACACAAAGCCGAGCATGGCGATCGGGGATACGCTACCCAATCCTAAACGATCCAAAAGCAAGTCTCTAAAGCAAGCTATGAAAGTCTTCTAGTCCTCGCACTTACCCGAGCCACCGTCCGCATGAAATCTATAAAAATAGTCAACAACGAGAGGGTAAGCTAGTGCTTAGTGAATGATAATATACTACATACATATATATGTATAAAATGAATACGCCACACAAAACAAATACCGCATACCGAAGCATCCAAGTATAAAGCGTCTACACTAAGCATACCGTACGATCTAAGCAACGAGCTAAAGATACAACACAAAAGATAGTCCACCAACGACAAAGTAAACATCGCCAAATAGCTACACCCGGAGGGTTAGCTACAACACAACAACACATTAATATATATATAACAATATAAACGAACAAGGTTAACCCCTTAACCTCAAACACACGAACATTGGCCAAACAACCCGAGCCTTGTGAATTCGTACAACCCGAAATTCACTTCTCAACCATAAGATGACCGAACAACCCGAGTCATCATGAATCCGCACTACCCGAGATTCATTACCTCCAATAAGGTGACCGAACAACCCGAGTCACCATGAATCCGCACTACCCGAGATTCATTTCACAATACTAAAACCCACGGTCACGGGATTATAAAATCCACCACACAACCATATCAACTCTTCGCCATTAGGGTTATAACAACCAAATCACAACCAAGTGTGATAACGTGCACACAAACGTGTACTTCGCCAAAGATGGTCAACCAAGACGCACAAACGTGCCAATTGGACTCATACACAAGTCCTTCAAATCCACCTATATGTGAAGTGAGCTCTATAACCGAGAATCACTTCACCCGACCCGCACCCATCCTACACATACATATGCATATAGGATATTATCACTCACCTTGAAGTCTTGAAGAAAGCTTCCAAGTAAACCGCAACTCGCCAATGGAAAATACCTATTCCATTATCACAAATACTACAACACAATTAGATTGGATTCACAAATTAACCCAATTCGTCACTTAGTGCCATTTCGACCCAAATGCACTTCCAAGCACAAACCGTACCCAAACCAACCAATAATCACTAACACAAGTGAGAATGGTCATAATATGCCAATTAAACCCGAACTCAAGTGTTAAACACGTGTCATACCCATTTTGACACTTAAACCCTAATTTTGACCCATAAAAGCCAAAATCTCATCCTTTACAGGTTTTGACACCAAAACACATTTAACTCGGTTCTATACTTCAACTTAATCCATTTTAAGTTTATAAACCTCATTAAATCGCCAATCGGGTCATAGTCACCACCAAACCCTAATTTGACCCAAAGTCAAAGTTAGTCAACCAAACAACCTCCAATGGGTTCCAATACTCCCATAATCGCTAACTAAAGTGATTAAACTAAATTTCAAGTTCTAAACATGGCCAATTGTTCACCAACCCAAAATCCACCAACAATTAACAATAAACCCGATTACTAGCATCACTAAACCCAATTCATCACCTAAAAGGGTATTACAACAAATTAACTCAAAACCCTAACTTGAATATCAAATCAAATAGATGAAATTCGGAGTTTGAGCTTACCAATACTATCACCGCGTAGCCGAGAACGAAAGGAACAACTTTAAAACCCGAGACTTTGATCGATTCGAGCTTCTTCTTCCCCAAAACCTCAAATCTCTCTCTCTCTCTCTCTAAGAATGGATGAGGATGATGAATGGATGTGAAATGATCCAAAGTTGGATCTAAACCAACTGATAATGCCCACAAATCCGGCCCCATGTGAAATTACCCAAATACCCTTCATTTAAAATAAATAAAACAAGATAGGTTCTGTCAGCGCGTTTACGCGGCGCGCGGCCGCTTTGCGCGGCGCGCAGATTGACAGATTCAGCTCTTTTCCAATTTTAATATATATAAATATTCAACGAAGCCCGATCTCATATGCCTTTAATAAACAAGTATACAAAATAAATATTCGGGTCTTACATGACTCATGTCCCGGTTCCGGATTTTCGAACGTCCTTGCGTACAATTTAATATCTTGTACTTTGCGTTTTAAATCTTGTACTCTTGTAATTTCGAGACGTTTCTTATCAATAATTGGAACCTCTTTGATTGTCTTTTGTACTTTTGAGCTTTTTGGTCGTTTGCGTCTTCAATTCGTCGAATCTGTCTTTTGTCTTCACCTTTTATTATTTAAACGAATATCACTTGTAAATAGAACAATTTCAACTAAAAGCTTGTCTTTCTTGAGGAATAATGCTATGAAATATATGTTCATTTTTAACATTATCAATGACTTCAATTAGAGTCATACTTGGATTGGTCGCAAGTATGAACTTGGAGCTTGAACAGATGGATGTAAAGACAGCTTTTCTTCATGGAGATTTACATGAAGAAATTTACATGGAGCAGCCAGAAGGTTTTGAGGTTTCAGGAGATAACCTTGTATGTAAGCTGAAGAAAAGTTTGTACGGTTTAAAGCAGGCACCTAGGCAGTGGTACAAGAAGTTTGATTCGTGCATTGTGAGTCACGGGTACAAGAAAACTGCAGCAGATGAGTGTGTCTACATTCAGAAGTTTTCTGAAAAAGATTTCATTGCTCTTCTACTATATGTAGACGATATTTTGATCATAGGGAAAGACGCAACGAAGATCAACCAGCTGAAGAAAGAACTCTCTAAGTCTTTTAACATGAAAGACTTAGGACAGGCTCAACAGATTTTGGGAATGCAAATAACCCGAGACAGAAAGAATAAAAGGTTAAGGCTATCTCAGGAGAAGTATATTGAACGAGTGCTTTCACGTTTCAATATGAACAATGCCAAACCTGTTAGCATTCCATTAGCTAACCATTTCAAGTTAAGCAAGAGTTCTTGTCCCTCATCCAAGGAAGAGATCGGGGAGATGTCGTCAGTACCATATTCTTCAGCAGTTGGAAGTTTGATGTATGCGATGGTGTGTACAAGGCCCGATATTGCTCATGCAGTGGGAACGGTGAGTCGTTTTCTCTCGAAACCCGGGAAAGAGCATTGGGAGGCGGTAAAATGGATTCTCAGATATCTTAAAGGTACAAAGAATCTATGTCTTTGTTACGGGGGAGCTGATCCAATCTTGGAAGGCTATACAGATGCGGATATGCCCGGAGATCCTGATAGTAGAAAATCTACTTCAGGATTCATTTACACTTTTGCAGGGGGAGCTGTTTCATGGCAGTCAAGACTACAGAGGTGTGTTGCATTATCCACAACTGAAGCAGAGTATATTGCTGCCGCAGAAGCTGGAAAAGAAATGTTGTGGTTAAAGCGTTATCTTCAAGAATTTGGAATCAAGCAAAAGGAGTACAAGGTACATTGTGACAGTCAGAGTGCTCTAGATTTGAGCAAGAACTCCATGTACCATTCCCGTACAAAACATATTGATATTCGCTATCATTGGATACGCGAGGTAATTGATCGACAACTGTTGAGACTAGTGAAGATCCATACAAAGGAGAATCCTGCGGATATGTTAACAAAGGTGGTGACTCGAGAGAAGTTGGAGTTATGCAGAGACATAACTGGAATGTTCGTGGATTCGGCTGGAGGGGGAGAATTGAAGATTTCCAGCCTACAATCTAGAAGCCCACCTTCTAGATATTCAAAGTAGGCAACCTTGACAACTCATATGGAAGTAGCAAAGTTGATAACGATGACGACCGCCAACCTTCTCCGTTCACACCATTCCACCGCCATAGAATTTTTACTATAAATAGAGGTGCAAACCTCAGTTGTAAATCATCCTAAATCACTCAGAGAAGTGTAATCACAACCTAGAGAGTGTGTGTGAGTTTGAGAGTTTTTTTATAAGAGTTTTGTAATACTCTGTAAATCTATTCTTGTGAGTAATAGAGTTATTTTTCTCTCAAATTTATATCTTCCAACGTCCAGACGATCCCCTCTTCCTAACAAATATGCAAGTATAACAGAAGAAGCCAACTTTATCTCTAGCATTTCATCGAACACCATATATGCGTGCAACTAACTTGGCAAAATCACAATGCAAGTGCATCATCTGATAATGAAATATATTGAGAAACAAAATAAACTTTTATTAGTTGATCTAAATAAAACGAACAATACAGTAATACGATGAAAAAGTTAATAAAGAAACTAACGAAAAAGTCGTCGACATCGAATTTAGGTAAAATGAACTCAGCCATTGGTGCAATTGAAGGTGAAAACCTGTCTAATTCTGACGGTCAAAGGACTACACCTTCAGTCCAAATCGATTAAAGAAAGCTTCATTCTATAAAATCTCCCCGTTAAATATCACGATAATGAAATTGACAACAATGTGGTTTCAGAAACAGCAGCAGAAGATGAAGGAATTGAAGGATGGTAATGAAATTGTTGTTGGAAATAATGAGATTGATGCTAATGAGATTGAGATGATGAAAATGACGGGGATTGCGGTAAGGTTTGATTCGACGAAATGGAACCAGTTGAAGGGGGTGATGAGCTGTGACTAAACGATAGCCACATCATTTGTCACCTGAAGTTAATCGCTTAATTTAAGGTTACGGTACGACACGCTTGCACGATGCATAACTGCTTAGACCACCTCCAACCAGGCGTCAGTCCTACTCCTACCTGACACAAATTGACGAAAACTGACTTAGTTAAACTAGCACAAAAAAAAAAAGGCCAGGGTGTCTTTTTTTGATTTCTAGTATTTTTTCTTTTTTCCTTTTTATTTAATTTCAATTATAAATACAACATTTCTTATTCATTTTTACACAATAAAAACATCAACTTTCTCTCAATATTTATACATTTTACTCTAAAAAATTATGTCATCATATTTACTATATCCAATTTCGATTCGGAGGATGCTCGTGTTATCCAACTAATTCAAGAATTGAACGAAGAGTCCGAAGTCGAGTCCGTTCCTCGTATTCCAAGAGTTCGCGGATACATTCTGAGAGATTGTGAGTCAGCAGCGCAACGATTGTGGAAAGATTACTTTGCCGACGCACCAGTTTTTCCGGCTATGTAAATGGGAAGAAAGATTTATAACGAGGAAAGGGCAAATCGTGCCCAACGAGTAAGAAATAGAAGACGTGATCAAGACATTGTCACAAGAGAAATAAGGGATAGAGCGGTGCACGACCAACTCACTGAAGATTTAACCAAGCATATTTGGAATCTTCCAACGTCATTTCGACCTACGAATTAGTCTTTAAGTATGTAATCTTTAATTTTATTATTTTAAGATTGTAATTTTATTTTTTGTATTAATTCTTTTATTTAATAGTTTGTATTTTATTTTTATTATTAATGAATATCTTATTATTAGTTATATTTAATAGTTTAGAAACTGAAATTATTTTTTTACCGGTTATTCCTATTATCCTGGCTTTTTTCAAATTGTTTTAATCATCTTACGACAATGCTAATAATTTTTTTGTTCCTTTTTTTTTTTTTTTTTTTTTGCCTAAAATAATGATAACATTATAATAAAGTCTTTTCATCGAAAAAGATAAACCAAGATACATTCGGAACAAAAACTCTGTAAGGCTCGTAAACAGTAAACAAACTTCGTTGCATTTCGTTGCATTTAATTAGTTTCTTGCGTTTACAAGTGCATATATATCGACAAACATTATACTTTATATACATCTCACTTGATGAAATTATAATTGTGGTTAATATTGAGCATTTGAGCCCCTTATAACACGCTGTGCAAGTCGCCCATTAAATTTCTTCGTTGATAGCTACTAATTGTCATTTGTCCAAGTAAAGTGTCCATGAAATATCCTGTTTCAGACCTACTCATGTTAGAGATACGTCCAAGTTTTTGACTCTGTAATTACCGTATTTCGTGCAAATAAATTTTTGAATATGACACATGGAATTATGTTTCCTAATTAATATTAATATAAAATAAATATAAATGTAATATAATCATCAAGAATTAAAGTATCCCTTTGTTATAATTCAGTAGGCTTATAACTACCTTTAATGGTTATAAGAACAAAGAGAGAAAAAAAGAGAGAAGAAAGAGAGAAGAAATATTGATATTGATATTTCAAGAGAAATGGTACACCTTAAATGGTTACCATACATGTCTATTTATAGTATAAAATATTACTATGCAAGAAATATAATAATAATAAAATTAACATCCAATCTAGATATTTTATAACACTTCCCCTTGGATGACAATTTTATTAGAGAATAACTAGTACTGCCTCGTTAAAAACCTTGCTAAAGAAAATCCATTGGGATAAAACTTTAGCTAAGGGAAAAAGAGTGCAGCATAGAGTTGACTCCCCCTCAAGTAGGCAACGCCTGAGTTGTTACATCTTCTGAACATGCCTCATGCCAATATTATGAACGTGTGTTCTGAAAATAGCAGTTGGCAGTGCTTTGGTATAAAGATCAGCAGAGTTGTTGATTGAACGTATCTCATTTTAATCTGGTTGTCTTTTACGAGATCTTGAGTATATGAGAAGAATCTGAGGTTTTCATCTGAAACTGTATCATCTAAATCTTTTATGTAGAAGTTTAGCCCCTGTGATTTGTCTACAATCTCCTTCATGGTTTGCTCAAACCCTTGTTTCAATTCATATTCCCTTGTAGTCTTTTCTGAGCCTTACCAACATACCATTCTTTTCCATCAAACTTATGACCGTTAAGACTGTCTATGGCTTTGGCGCCTCGTCAGTATTTATATTTTGTTCAGTCACTTTTGATACTCTTCTTTCATTTGTATTATGCAAGCTGCATTATCTTCATATATAGTTGTTGGTGAAGATAGTTGTTAGTCTTTTATAGCGTTCTAGTCCACAAGAATCAATAATGATTTGTGTCATTGATCTCAACCAAACACATTTTCGAGTAGTTTCATATAATGCAATCACTTCGTCATGATCTGATTATGTTGCAACAAGTGTTTGTTTTAAGAACGCCATGATTTTTGTGGTACCTCCATTTAGGAATACATATCGAGTTTGAGATTTATCTTTATGAGGATTTGATGAATGACCTGCATATACATAATCAACCAAATCTTGTTTTGAAACGTTAGAATAAAATAATTTTAAATTAGCAGTTTCTCAAGGGTATCAAAATATGTATTTATCCCATTCCAATGTCTTTTTGTAAGGGCTGAGTTGAACCTTGTCAACAAATTAACTGCAAAAAAATGTCAGGTCTTGTACAATTTGTAAGATACATAATAGTCCCAATTGCATTAATATATGGAACTTCTGATCCGTTAATATCTTCATGATCTTCACGGGGATGAAATGGATCAGTGTCAATATTGAGTGATCTAACAACCAATTGGCTTTATCTTTAAAAAAAATGTTTTAAAATCTTTTCAGTATAAGTTGTTTGATGTACAAGTAGACCATTAGGCATATGCTCAATTTGCAATCCAAGGCAATACTTGGTTTTTTCAAGATTTTTTATTTCAAAATAATTCTTTAGAAGTTGAATGATTTCATAGATCTCTTTATTTGTTCATATGATGTTAAGAACATTGACATAAACAACTACGATCACATATCCGAACATTGTTTTTATAAAACATACGTGCAAAATAAGTTTATATGTATACCCTTTTTCTTATCAAGTAGTCATTTAATCGGTTATACCACATACGTCCCGTTTGTATAAACACATTAAGAAATCTTTGTGATTTAATGGAATATATTCCCTTAGGTTTTACATTAGATGCTTATGATACCTTAACCCTTTAGGTATATTCATATATATCACTATTAAGTGATCCATACAGATAAGTAAGTAGTAACAACATGTATGAGATGCATTTAAATAACTACCAGGTTGATTAAGTATCTAATAAGTAATTGTATCCATTACAGGAGGATAAGTTTTTCTCCTAATTCATTTATGGTCTTTGTGGGAAATCTTGAGTTACAAGTCTAGTTTTGCCTTGTAACTTCATTTGCACATTTCTTTTCGGATAAAAATTCATTTGTATCCCATACGTTTCACATCTTTAAAAGTGATAACGATTGATCCGAAAACTTTTCTTTTATCGAGCGATTCTAATTCAGCTCGTATTGCTCCTTTCCATTGAGCTCAATCATGTCCATTTTGTATATTCAATGACAGATTTTCGTTCCAGATCATCATCTTTATTCATGATGTCATTGTAACATTATATGAAAATATCTCATCAAGATTTTTCATTTTATTTCGGTTCCATAATATTGCATAATTTATCGCAATTTATGTATTTACATTTATCAATATCCTCTGCAGAAGGAATATTGATTTGTGGTTCTTCTTGAACACTTTCTTTTACCTCATTATCAGCTGATTTTCTTTTTCGAGGATTTTTATCTTCGGAACCAATTGATCTTCCACGTTTGATGCGTGGTAAAGACTCAACAGTGACATTATTGCCAGCTTTTGGAATTTCAGTTCGAGCTGGAGCATTTATCGCTGGTATATATGATTTAGTCACTTTTTTTTTATATCTGTAAATGCATAAAGTAATTAATTTGCAAGTTCTTGCATATGCATTATTTTTGAACTTTCGTTTCACATTCTTTTGTGCGAGTTCAATATACCTTAATTGATGTTCACATCATGAAGCATCATTTTATTTATTTATTTTGTTTACTTCACCCCCTAGTCTAGGGAACAATGTTTTATTAAAATGACAATCAGCAAAACGTGCTGTAAAAACATCACCCATCATGGGTTCAGTATATCTTATGATTGAAGATGTTTTATATCCAAAATATATTACCATCTTTCTTTGAAAAACCATTTTATTGTGTTGTGGTGATACAATTGGAACATACACTGCACAACCAATGTTCTAAGGTGAAAATATTTGGCTCTTGGCCAAAATCAAGTAGTAAGTGAAAATATTTATGACTTCCACATGGTATAATGCGAATTAATGTCGCAGCATGTAAATTTACATGTCCACATATAAATATCGAGAGTTTTGTACTCATTATCAATTGTCTAGTTATTAGCTGCAAGCGTTTATCTATTGATTCAGCTAAACCAATTTTGTGTATGCACATGAGCAACTGGATGTTCAACAACAATCCCTGTAGATATATAATGATCATTAAATGCTTGAGATGTTAACTCACCGGTATTATCAAGTCTCATCCTTTTAATGGTGTAATCAGAATAATGTGTTCTCAATTTAATAATTTGTGCAAGAAACTTTGCAAATGCCATATTACGGCTTGATAACATACAAATATGAGACCATCCGCTAGATGCGTCTATTAGAACCATGAAATATCAAAATGGTTCACATGATGGATGAATTGGTTCATATATCTTACCTTGAATTCTTTCAAGAAACATTTGTGATTCTTTTTCACAATATACTTTTCATTAATAATCATATGTGCTTTCCATTAATCAACATATGTGTTTGTTTTTTTTTTCATAAATCACCATATGTACTTTTTCATTATATATCATTTTCACCATATACGCTTTTAATCATATGCGGTGTGTTTTTCACCATATGTGCTTTTCATCATATGCGCTTTTTATGTGAATAGTAAATTAATTAATTTCTTTTTACTATTCATATGAATTAATTTCGATTTACTATTTTGTTAATTGAGTAATATATATACATCATATACTTGTGACTCCGAAGGCTCAAATGAATTTGACCATATAGTTATATGTTGTACATTGCACATTAATTTTCAGTAGAAGCTTTAGATGCATATTTTTTATTGATGAACTATTTGTTTCATATCTAGCTTAGGCAATTATTGTGAACATTTGGTCCCTATAAGAGCATTTATCTTTTAGACTTTTAGTTGATTTGTACTTGTCACAATTAGGGATAGCACCCGCGGGTCCTTGATGCGGATTCATTGGATCCATCACCCGTACCATTTCAGAATATATACTAACTTAAAATCCATGCCTCCTCTTGTTTTGGTTCGTGGCCATCCAAGGTTTATAATTTTTTTTTTTCGGTTCAATAATTAGCATTGCCACCAAACCCTTTTTTTTTTTATAACTTATAAATATGTTTTGAGTGGAGGTTAGTGGACTAATAGTAACTAAATAATATATGTAAACCCCACTTGTATCAACTTTTTGTTTAACTTCAACATACAAAACGATCATCTTGCATCTTTATTAACTTTATACATCACTTTGGCATTATGGCCATTTTGATGCACACTCTTAAAAAAATAATTTGTTTTTTTTTTAAGTTTTATTATTCAACCTCCTTTTTTCAACGGTCACGTTTTTAACAAAATATTTGACAAGTTTGGAAAAAAAATTTTACTTTGCTTTCCCCATTTCTGTAAAACTCATTTAAACACTTTCTTTGTTTTAAAAAAAATCACTTGACCAATTTTTTAATTCTTTCACAACACCCGATATCGTGATCGTGACCTTTCACCAAAGCAAGAGATATTCTTGATAAACTAAACACTGACTCGTGTTTGGAATTGTCGGCCACAATAAAAATTCATTTGATGAAAATATATTTTTTTTAATTATAGAAGGAGACCACTTCATTTTCAATACTTCATTTTTGACAAAAAGCTAATCCATTTTACCATTCCTTTTTTTTTTTATTTTAACTTCTAAGATTTACTTTTAATAAAAATGCAAACTACTTTTTGTATTTTAACTTTTAAGATTTACTTTTAATAAAAATACAAACTACTTTTTGTATTTTAACTTTTAAGATTTACTTTTAATAAAAGTACAAACTACTTTTTCTTATTTTAACTTTTAAGATTATAAATTTAAGAATAAACATTAGTATGCATGAAATAAATAATGATTAATTGCATAAGTAATCATAAATGTTAGATAACATATAAAGACCCCATCGTATTCGTATTGATCGGAATTAATCTCGACCCATGGTACCGTGTTGTCAAATGACGTGTTGCGTACATAAAGTACCGTGTTGTCAAATGACGTGTTGCGTACAATCATGAGGTCTTATTAACATAAATATAAATGTTAGTGAAGTTAATAAGAGTTAGATTACAGAATATATAATTCAGACGGTATAACCGACCATATATAACATAAATATAAATGTTAGTAAAGTTAATAATAGTTAGATTATAGAAATATAATTCAGGTGGTATAACCGACCATATATAACTTAAATAACATAAATATAAATGTTAGTGAAGTTAATAAAAGTTAGATTACATAAATATAATTCAGGTGGTATAACCGACCATATATAACTTAAATAACATAAATATAAATGTTAGTGAAGTTAATAAAAGTTAATAAACATAAATGATAGTTAGGCGACAGTGTCGACCATATATAATTTAGGTGGCAGAGCCAACCATATAATAAGAACAATACAAATGCACTAAGAACTTAATAAAAATTAGTAGTTCAAAATGTTAGTAGTCCAAAATTTGATATGTCCGAGTCTGAAAATTATTAATAATTTCATACCTTGATTAGTGACTCGTGATCGTTTGAGATATCCTTTGATTACACTAAGCTCTTCGTGCTGATAACGTGTTATAATTCAGTAGGCTTATAACTACCTTTAATGGTTATAAGAACAAAGAGAGAAAAAAAGAGAGAAGAAAGAGAGAAGAAATATTGATATTGATATTTCAAGAGAAATGGTACACCTTAAATGGTTACCATACATGTCTATTTATAGTATAAAATATTACTATGCAAGAAATATAATAATAATAAAATTAACATCCAATCTAGATATTTTATAACACCCTTTAAAATATTAACAGCTACTCATAACTCACTTACCAGTTAACAGTTATAAAGGAACCTCAGCCTTCACTAAAGTATCCATGTATGCATCAACTATCATCAAGATTGTCACTCGCGTATAGGTATGGTAGATATCAAGTTATAGCAAGGTTATAAATCAAATAAAACTAAAAACCGTTAACTCCAAACCTACGGCGAGGTTCCAGAGGTTGGAATTGTTGGAGTATGATACCAAAATCATAGTGAGCGGAAGCATTTTAAAATTTACAAAATCATACTCCTCTAAGGACCCATGTACAAAACTTTTAGCAAACAAAATTAAATAAACGAACAAGAATAGGTTAGATTACAACCTTTGTAGCCTTTTGAAAGAACCCGTTCATATACATTATAAACGATTCACAATAGTTGATTACATCGCGAGGTATTTGACCTCTATATGATACATTTTACAAACATTGCATTTGTTTTTAAAAGACAAACTTTCTTTACATCGAAAATTGACAGGCATGCATACCATTTCATAATATCCACTGTCCAACTATAAATTGACTTAATAATAATCTTTGATGAACTCAATGCTCGAATGCAAGGTTCTCGAAATATGCTATGAAAGACTCCAAGTAATATCTTGAAAATGAGAAACGCACAGCGGAAGATTTCTTTCAATCCTGAGAATAAACATGCTTTAAAGTGTCAACCAAAAGGTTGGTGAGTTCATTAGTTTATCATAAACATTCATTTCCATCATTTTAATAGACCACAAGAATTTCATTTCCAGTTCTCATAAATATACGTCCCATGCATAGAGACAAAAAAATCATTCATATGGATTGAACACCTGGTAACCGACATTAACAAGATGCATATAGAATATCCCCATCATTCCGGGACACCCATCGGACATGATAAAATTGAAGTACTAAAGCATTCCAAATTCCAGAATGGGACTTGTTGGGCCCGATAGATCTATCTTTAGGATTCGCATCAATTTGGGGGTCTGTTCCCAAATTTTTAGGCTACCAAGTTAAAAAGGGGCATATTCGGCTTCGTTCATTCAACCATATAATGTAGTTTCGATTACTTGTGTCTATTTCGTAAAACATTATAAAAATTTCGCATATATTCTCAGCCCAAAAATATAAAGGGTAAAAAGGCAAATGAAACTCACCTATTGTATTTCGTAGTAAAAATACATATAACGTCATTGAACAAGTGCAAGGTTGGCCTCGGATTCACGAACCTAAATTAATTATATATATATTTATGTTGGTCAATATTTATCTAACAATTAGGTCAGGTCATAGTGTACCACAATCCTAATGCTCGAGACTAATATGCAAAAGTCAACAAAAGTCAATTTAACTCAAAATGATTTCCAAAATTTATACATGATTATAATATATTTTAAATATCGTCGTTTTATATTTTTAAATATTTTTAAAAGATTTATTAGAGTAAATAATATAATTCATTTATTAATAAATAAAATTTTATATTAAAATTTATATAATATAATATACTTTTGTATATATTAAGTAATAAAATTTAGAGAGTTCATTTAATATCATAAAGATAATATGATAGGTATTATTAAAGTAATTTATTACACGTAGAAAAATATGTTTGCATCACATATTTATTTGATAAAATAATATTTATAATAATAGTAAGTAAAAGTTGTATTATTTTGTAATAATAATTATTATTATAAAAATATAAATATTTATAATTACTAAGATGACATTATGATAAAACGATAATTCTAATTATGATAACTTTAATATTTACGATACTTTTTAATATTATCTTTTAAAATAATAATTCTATTTAAAATGATAATAATAATGATATTTTATAGTAACAATGACATTTCTTATTAAAATGATATTTTTTGTTAAAATGATAATTTTTGTTAAAATGATAATTTTAATACTAGCGATACTTTTAATGATAATAGTAATGATAAAAATAATAAGAACGATAATTTTATCTAAATCAATATCTTATAATATTTTAATTTCATCATGATGCTCTTACTCATTATTTCCTAATCGTTTCGTTTAATAGCTTTTAATCGTCTTTTATATCGTGTTCATAATAATGATAATAATAGTAATCAAAATAATTAGGTGTTACTAATATTAGTTTTAATTACAATAATACTAATAATGATAATTACTATGACTTTATTAACGATAATACTAATAATTATTTTAATGATAATATAATAATAATAATAACAATAACAATAACCATTTTTGAATAATGATATATATTTTAATAATAATAATAATAATAATAATAATAATAATAATAATAATAATAATAATAATAATAATAATAATAATAACAATAATTAGATAATAATAATAATAATACTAATTATAACTTTAACAATAATAACGATAGTAATAATAATAAAAATAACAATTTTTAATGATAATTCCTTTTATAGATAAAGATTAGATAAAACTAGAACGACGATAATAACGACGATAATAATAATCATTTTTTTAATAGTAATACCAAATTTCAATTGACTATAACTTCAAATCCGTTCATCAAAACCATTCGATATCTAAATGAAAAGTTCTTAATTTTTTGCTAGCTTTCCAACGACATGCATATCTTATACCTTATCTCCACCGCATATATAACTAATTCAGGATTCAACCTAACCTAACTAAAGGCAATATCAAAAGTACAAGCATGCATAATCCTAAATACTCGAGCACTAGTCAGGGATACACTAATAGTATATAAAAGTTAACTTATGAGTGCTCACGTATCAATATTGAGATTCAATATTGCAGGAAAGGTACGCAGACGCAACGGAGATGGTAAACACTAAGTTGGCCTCATGAGCATACCCATGAACATTACTGTGATGACCCGGAAATTTCTGACCAAATTTAAACTTAAACTTTAAAACGATTCGACACGATAAGCAAAGTCTGTTAGGTTGAGTCTCAAAAATTTTGAACTATTTCTTATAGTCATTTGACATTTGACTGTTTTCGATGATTCACGAACAAATGTGTGTAAATAAATATGTAAATATATATAGATATATTTATAAATAAAAGTGTATATATATTAATGTGATTTAATAAAATATAATTTAATCATTAGAATTAAAAACATAAAATAATATACAGAATAATTAAGTGTTATTAAAATGAATGTGTATATACATATATATATATATATATATATATATATATATATATATATATATATATATATATATATATATGAAATATATACTTAATTGATAATTATGTATATTGTTATATATTAAAGTTATAATATTCAATATATGATATGTAATTAATAAGTACTACATAAATATTAATATTGATATTAATATTGGTATTATAAGTATTATCATTTTAATCTAATATATAGATATAAGATTTGATACATTTAATTTGTTATATTATTATTATTACTTATATTATTGTTATCATTATTAATGTTATGAATATCATAATTATTATTAATAACTATTATTGTACCTGGTATTGAAATTATTATTATTATTCTTATTATTAATAATATTAAAAGTATTATTATAATTAATATATCATAAGTACTAATTATTAATATTATTATTTTCAATATATAACATAGATATGAAGTTGATATGTATAAATTGTTATAGTATTATTATCTCTATTATTATTATTACCAATATTTTTTTTATTATCTGTAATATTTTATTTGAATTAATATACTTTAATTACTAACTATTAATAATAATTATAGATAAACAGTGGGATAATTATAATCTGTTAAGCATCACTATCTGATTGAATTATGTATCTTATTTTGTCTTCCTAATTGATCCTGTCAGACTGAAGAAATTTCTGTCGAGCACAATCACACTATAAAACAATATTAAATCAAAAATATCTAATAATCACTCTATATAATATATAAGAACGTGTATGATCTGATAGGAATCAACCTTTAATATAATAATTCTGTCAGATACAAATTATTAGATACTGAGATCAAAATGTAGTACGAATCTGTTATCAATCACAATCTACTTTTAATTTTTCTTCTTCTTTCCCTGCTCAAGAAATTCACTCTGTCGACTCCAAATCACTACAAAACAACTGCGAGTACAATGTAGTTAGATATCAAAATCAGCTTTAATCTCCTATCCCTCTTTTCTCTGTTCTGTGTGCCACGAATGTCAACTGCATTCACTGAAAAACAATTCAGATATAGTTCCAATCAATTATTCGATTATCGTCAATAATATTATGAAAACTATTATATATATATATATATATATATATATATATATTCATATTCACATAAGTATGTACATATAAGATTATAGGATAGATATATACAAGAGTTTAGACTTACAGAGAGATAAATAAAACACACATACATAATAGATATATACATACTTTTTATTTTCTTCCTGATGAACCAACACCGTGATCACCAACACATACCAAACCTTTCACCACCACACAACCCTACAATCACCAATTCCATATTCATCACTATTGATCACCTTCCTAATTATTTTTTTTTCTGTGACTAACCGTGAACTACATCACCCTTCTCAAACCCGTAATCAAACCCACCTCTCCAGCAACACCTTCACTTCATCCACCATTTAACTTACAACAATCACTGTTGCTGTTATCTGCCTTCTGTCTCAGCTGCAAACGAGACCCAAAACTGCCTATTTGCATCTAACTCCTGTTACGTTTTAATTTTTTTTTTGTTTTCAAACTATAACATGCAGAAGGAGTTTGTTAATGTTATAAATAATGATGAAAGGGTGATAGTCTAAAGTGCCAACTTGGTTGTATATATTATTAAGTTACAGCAACTTCTATTATGCATGTGGGTCGTGGGATATGGAAATTCATGGCCGACATGTATAATTCAAGCAACTCCACTCAAAAGAAAAGCAAACGAATCATGATTGGTTGTTGTTGATTGATTTAAAATAACCAATTTGAGAGGGCCGACATATGGATGTATGTCTAAAAAGGAATGGGATAATGACTTTTGTTTTACAAATTGATAAGGAGGCATGACAAGCTTGATTGAAGATATATATTAGTTTACTACATGTGGAACTAATAAAAGGATTTGGCCGACCCAATATGGTCATCTAAATTACGCTGATTTTTTTTTAATGATGATGTTTATGGATTAAATAAGGAATAAAGTAGGGTATTAGCACTAGTATTGAGTTATACGTGGATGGTGAGAGATGATTTGAACCATCGGTATTTTTTTTTCTTCCTTTGGTCGACGTTTACACACTAGTGATCCCACCTCCCACTAAGCCTTGTCCCATTTAAAATAAACAAGAGGCAAATGATTAAAAATATGGAAGTGGGACAATGTATGTTATTGATATGGTTCGTAAATCACTATTATGTTATTAACTGCATAATGATGATGATTTATGATGAAGGCGAAGATGGTGATCATGGTATGATAATGGAATATTACTATTATGATGGTTAGTAAAAGTGATTATGATGTTACGTCTCGAAATGATGATTAACGAGTAGATGATAAAGTGTATGCATGATGTTTCGATGACTGAGAATGAGTTGATGATAATGATTATGATTATTGAAGATGAGGGAGATGAATGTCACGATGAGGAGATGAAAATGAGAAGGGTTCTGAGAAGATAACTAAATTTTAGGAGAAAAAGAGGAAACAGATAAATAAAACGGTTAGATAGATAATAGGTTCCTTTAATAACAGAAAAGATGGGACGGTGTAATGGTTGAGGAGTGTTTCGTGTTATCGAGAGGTCGCAGGTTCGAGCCCGGGCAAAGTCGGTTTTTTTATTTTTTTTGGGAAGCTTATTCTTAAAGGTAGTATATCTTTATTATTATTATTATTATTATTATTATTATTATTATTATTATTATTATTATTATTATTATTATTATTATTATTATTATTATTATTATTATTATTATTATTATTATTATTATTGATAGTATTATTATTATTTTTATTATCATTATTATTTGAATTATCATTAAAAGTATCATTATCATTATTTTTATTATTAGTTTTATCATTATTAATATTATTATCATTATTAGTATTATTATCACTATTTTATTATTATTATTATTTTTTATTTTTTTTAAATAGAAGATATGTATATAAAAACATATTTATTTCATATATCATAAGTATATTAAGTTTCTAATGTATTAACTAATATAATATTATTTATATTAATATAACATCTATGAAAGTATATACATATAAGTATTATAACAAATTATAAAGACTAATATAACTATATATAAGGATATTAATCTATATACATATTATAAAATATATAAACTTAGTGGATTAATATTACAATGTGTTAATATATATATTTGATAATATGTTCGTGAATCCGAGGCCAACCTTGCATTGTTCAGTATCATTGTGTGCATATTTTTACTACAAAATATCGTTTCGTGAGTTTCATTTGCTCCCTTTTACACTTTACATTTTTGGGACTGAGAATACATGCGCTGCTTTTATAACTGCTTTATTAAATGCTCTTGAAATATGTTTTGAACTACGAATACATGAAATGCTTTTATAAATGTTTGACGAGATAGACACAAGCAAAACATTCCTCGAATGAATTACTATGCAGACAGAAGTTCTGCGGATTATTATTGAATTATGTGGACATGATAATTGCCACCGTTGAATTATGTGGAGATGATAATTGCCACCATTGAATTATGTGGACATGATAATTGCCACCATTGAATTATGTGGACATGATAATTGCCACCAATTGATATGAATGTTATGTATCGACAGAATGATTTTATACACAGGTTATGTGTATGTTATTTTTGTGCACGAGATATGTGTACGGTTACTAAGATTTATGAAAGATGATTTCGTACACTAGAAAGGTGTACTGTATTTAAAAAATATCGCATGTACATTACAGGTGGGTATAGGATTCGGGCCCATTTGTACCATGCAGCTTTTAAATCTTGTGGTCTATCAAAATGATGAATTTTATTGTTTTATGATAAACTTATGAACTCACCAACCTTTTGGTTGACACTTTAAAGCATGTTTATTCTCAGGTATGAAAGAAATCTTCCGCTGTGCATTTGCTCATTTTAAAGACATTACATGGAGTCGTTCATGGCATTTAGACGTCAGTTCATCGCGATGGAACCAGATGTTATTGTATTCGTCCAAGAGGATTTGGACGGGGTATGACATGTGGTATCAGAGCGGTGGTCTTAGCGAACCAGGTCTTGCATTAGTGTGTCTAACTGATAGTTGTTTAGATGCATTAGTGGGTCTGGACTTCGACGGTGTCTGCATGTCAAAAGTTTTGCTTATCATTTAGTGTCGAAAATTATTTGCTTATCAACCTTAAAGTCTAGACACGTCTTACTGCCTCTATTGCATAGACAGTGTATAAATAAATTCATATCTTAGCGAATCTGTTACAGTAGACTTTGCCTGACAGCTTCTGTAGATTCCTCCGTAACTTATGAAATTTTAGTATTATATATGCATATGTAAATTATGTATTACAGGGTACTACATCCTATTCTATTCCTTATCGAAAATCCTTCATCTGTTCGTACAAGATGAGTCCCGCAACCAGTTCGAGTCCCTTAGATTCCAATAACTATTCTGACAGCTATTCCGACAGCTATTCCGACATAAGAGTTTCCCTCCAGCTCCGAAAGCAGTGTCACCAGAATAAATCAACCAATCAGCCATCTCCAATTCATCTGATGGTTTCGTAGTCGACTAAATCAATGGAGACGAGAAGAAGGCGATCCTCTCCACTCACCAACCTGCACTTTTGGTGAAGAACCTAAAGCACTTACCGGCGAACCTGTTCGTAACACCATTTTCTCTCTCATTTCTAGAGTATCTCGCCACGACTATATCACAAGTCAGATTCAAAACCTTATTCATTCGCTCGTTCATACCGACAATCATCCCGGAGTAATAAAGTCAATGAGTTTCGCGGCCGAGTTGTAGCCTTGAAAAATATGGTGCAAAATGTACCAGCTTCAACAACATCAACGGCATCAACTGTACCACCAGCAACAACACAAACCACAACAAC
This sequence comes from Rutidosis leptorrhynchoides, assembly GCF_046630445.1. NCBI lineage: Eukaryota > Viridiplantae > Streptophyta > Magnoliopsida > Asterales > Asteraceae > Rutidosis > Rutidosis leptorrhynchoides. The sequence continues at coordinate 53,386,265 of NC_092338.1, forward strand.
ACACGCCTCAACATCACAATCGGTACCCCGAGCATAATCATCGTTCTACATGACGTTCTGCATCATTTATCTTCGTTCTTCATGGCGATCATGTAATCTCTAATGTTTTAGAGATTATATATTCTTGTTTCAACGGTAAATCAAATGAGTTTAATATCATATTAACTCATTAAATCTATAATTACATCTGAAGAAAATATATATGTATATATGTTTTCATAAAGATTGTAATTAAAAATTCTATAGTACAAACTGTTAATGGTGAAAATATTTTAACGGGTAGGTAATACCCGAGGAATATTTAGATTTCACATTGATAAGTTACACTGTACATTCTTCGAATCTGACTCAACGATCATTTACTATCCTTCTTACATTCACCAATATACGTACCCGTTCACTGCAAAATAACCATTTTAATTCAATTTCATATTTGGATTTTGACCTATCAGAATCCAACAAGTGGCATAATGAAGAAAACATTTGACAAAATAAAATTTGTTAGAAACAGACAAATTAACTATGAGGAATTTTGTTAAGAATTCATGATAACAAAATCCTAGCTAACTGTTCCTAGCTAACTGTTAATTCCGTATTACAATTATTTATCGCAATTTATTTATCGTAATTTAATTATCGCAATTTACATTCTCGCAATTTACATTCTCGCACTTTATTTATCGTCATTTAATTTCTGTTATTTATTTTTTACGCACTTTAAATATCGGGACACGTATACAAGGTTTTGACATATCATATCGACGCATCTATATATATTAATTGGAATAACCATAGACACTCTATATGCTGTAATGATCGAGTTCGCTATACAGGGTTGAGGTTGATTCTACAATAATATATATAGTTTGAGTTGTGATCGAGTCTGAGACATGTACACGGGTCACGATATGAATTAATTAATTCGAATATTATATATTAAACTATATATGAATTATTGGACTGTTAACTGTGGACTATCGACTGTGGACTAATAACATTGGACAATTAAAATGAATTAAAATATTGATTATAATATATGAAACTAAACAATTCTTCAAGTTTGCCACTTGATTTCATCTTAAACGCCATTTGTATCTTGACAATTCTAATCTGCGTTCAAACCTTTTATGATTCTTGAAAACACCTCAATTGAGAGGATGAACCAACCGCACTTCATCTATGGAAGAAAAGATTGACGCATATAGTTATGCACCTGAAAACTCCCGGACCCTAAGTAAAAGTTTAACACGTGTCTGTGTTAGCTCCTTTGGCATTATTATTACCGAAAATAACATTGCAACTATTTTTCAAATTAGCCAATTTTATCATAGCTTCAACAAATCAACTTCAACTTCCATTCGAATTAGCCTTATTATAACCTCGATATATAAGTTTGCCTGTCGTCATCGTTACCGAAGAACCGTTTATATTTTACCACATTAGCAGTAAAATTACCAGCAACTTCAATGAATTTGGACTTTCCAAAAAATCATTATAATCATTGAAACCCCATCTTGTATTCATCTATACCCTGTAACAATAATTGCCATATCAATTACTGGGAATCAACAATCAGTATTTCGAATCTCGTAGCATTTCTACATCAATAGTTATATGTATACATATAACAATTATCTCCTAGAATTACGATCTTCAATTCTGAAATTTTGAAAAGGCACCCAGTTTACGAATCGATACTCTGAATGTTGAAAAAGCTGAATGAAGCAGCAGAAACTGTAGGCAACCGTAAACGACCTTAGTCGTCGGAAGTTTGATGATAAAGAATAGTATGTTGGAAAAGCTCAGAAATGTTGGAACTGTAAAATAGATAGAGTTAACCATGAAGGAGACCAAGGACAAATACAAGGACCATACCCTATATTCAAAGAATCCAGATAATTCTGGATCCGTTGAAATCTTTAGAGAATAACTTGCTCCGAAGTCATGTTAAAATCTTACGAAAAATCTTTCTCCATCAACCATCAAACTTAGAAATTCCAAAATATCATCATCAATATCTTTGATATTTCTGAGGATATTTTCATAAATATTCTCGTCCGAAATTATATACTTCTTCGTGCTTCCTGTGTATCATTATATTGAAAACTTCTGGAAAAAAATCTAAGTTTAATTTATAAATAAATTCTGGAGAAATGCAAAGAAATTGATACATGAATTAGTATAATATAATGACACTTGATCAATGTGATTATATTACAGTAAGTCATGCTGAGTTTCTAATGAAATGTGATGATTCACAGAACATATCGTCTTCACGTGCCATGTTACATAACTCTTTCATTCAAATTAACTTCTGAACATATCAAGAAAATATATTCTTGATAGTTCTATTCTCAGTGATTATGATAATTTGACAAATCAAATCGTGCTATTATGTTCTTTCTTGCTTAGAACATTAAGTTCCTTCGAAACTCCATACCTACAAATTCTGGACCAATACTTGCGAAAAGAAAACAAAAGCATGAAGCTCCGAAATAGAAATGGGGTATAAATCGCAGCAAATAAGAGAGAGTATTAACTGTAGATGACATTGATTATAGAAAACATAAGCAAGGAATTCGAAGTATAAGGGAAGATATAAAGCCCAATAACAGCACATAAATTACAAACCGTGTATGTCAATGTTTATTGCAACATAAAGACACGGGAGAATTAAAAACACTATAACCCCAAGGGTGAAGTAGAAGAAAACAGATTCCTCCGGTGGAAGTTGAAAAAGGAGAATGATTGTTGCGATAGTAAGGATAAAGACAAGGATCAGAACTGGATTAAGCATTTTCACAATCTTTTGAATTTGGGAATTGAGTATAAGAGTGGTAAAAGTAATGGAACGGAAGAAGTTATTTTATAGTAAAATATCTGATAAAGAAACCAAGGCAAAGAAACCAAGGCAGATCTCCGTATTTAATTATAAAGATCTTAATTTCCTTGATTATCGAAGAATCAAATCTTGTATAGATTACGAAGATTTTCTCTAAATCCCTAGAATTCCGGAATTCAACCCTGACTACGTCAAAAGTTAAGACGAATATTTACTTCTTTATTTCACTCTTTTGTGATAACTTCACTCGTACTTTTCGAGTAATCGAATTGTCTTATTCATATTACTCAACAGTAATAAAACTCTATTTATCAGCTCATATTCGTCAGGAAAACAATCGTATTGTTAGCCATGACGATCTCGATCAAATTTCGGGGACGAAATTTCTTTAACGGGTAGGTACTGTGACGACCCGGAAATTTTCGACCAATTTTAAACTTAAACTTTAAAACGATTCGACATGATAAGCAAAGTCTGTTAGGTTGAGTCTCAAAAATTTTAAACTATTTCTTATATTCATTTGACCTTTGACTGTTTCCGACGATTCACGAACAAATGTGTGTAAATAAATATGTAAATATATATAGATATATTTATAAATAAAAGTGTATATATATTAATGTGATTTAATAAAATATAATTTAATCATTAGAATTAAAAACATAAAATAATATACAGAATAATTAAGTGTTATTAAAATGAATGTATATATATATATATATATATATATATATATATATATATATATATATATATATATATATATATATGAAATATATACTTAATTGATAATTATGTATATTGTTATATATTAAAGTTATAATATTCAATATATGATATGTAATTAATAAGTACTACATAAATATTAATATTGATATTAATATTGGTATTATAAGTATTATCATTTTAATCTAATATATAGATATAAGATTTGCTACATTTAATTTGTTATATTATTATTATTACTTATATTATTGTTATCATTATTAATGTTATTAATATCATAATTATTATTAATAACTATTATTGTACCTGGTATTGAAATTATTATTATTATTCTTATTATTAATAATATTAAAAGTATTATTGTAATAAATATATCATAAGTACTAATTATTAATATTATTATTTCCAATATATAACATAGATATGAAGTTGATATGTATAAATTGTTATAGTATTATTATCTCTATTATTATTATTATTACCAGTATTTTTTTTATTATCTGTAATATTTTATTTGAATTAATATATTTTAATTACTAACTATTAATAATAATTATAGATAAACAGTGGGATAATTATAATCTGTTAAACATCACTATCTGATTGAATTATGTATCTTATTTTGTCTTCCTAATTGATCCTGTCAGACTGAAGAAATTTCTGTCGAGCACAATCACACTATAAAACAATACTAAATCAAAAATATCTAATAATCACTCTATATAATATATAAGAACGTATATGATCTGATAGGAATCAACCTTTAATATAATAATTTTATCAGATACAAATTATTAGATACTGAGATCAAAATATAGTACGAATCTGTTATCAATCACAATCTACTTTTAATTTTTCTTCTTCTTTCCCTGCTCACGAAATTCACTCTGTTGACTCCAAATCACTACAAAACAACTGCGGGTACAATGCAGTTAGATATCAAAATCAGCTTTAATCTCCTATCCCTCTTTTCTCTGTTCTGTGCGCCACGAATGTCAACTGTATTCACTGAAAAACAATTCAGATATAGTTCCAATCAATTATTCGATTATCGTCAATAATATTATGAAAACTATTATATATACATATATATATATATTCACATAAGTATGTACATATAAGATTATAGGATAGATATATACAAGAGTTTAGACTTACAGAGAGATAAATGAAACACACATACATAATAGATATATACATACTTTTTATTTTCTTCCTGATGAACCAACACCGTGATCACCAACACAAACCCAAACCTTTCACCACCACACAACCCTACAATCACCAATTCCATATTCATCACTATTGATCACCTTCCTAATTATTTTTTTTTCTGTGACTAACCGTGAACTACATCACCCTTCTCAAACCTGTAATCAAACCCACCTCTCCAATAACACCTTCACTTCATCCACCATTTAACTTACAACAATCAATGTTGCTGTTATCTGCCTTCTGTCTCAGCTGCAAACGAGACCCAAAACTGCCTATTTGCATCTAAGTCCTGTTACGTTTTTTTTTTCGAACTATAACATGCAGAAGGAGTTTGTTAATGTTATAAATAATGATGAAAGGGTGATAGTCTAAAGTGCCAACTTGGTTGTATATATTATTAAGTTACAGCAACATCTATTATGCATGTGGGTCGTGGGATATGGAAATTCATGGCTGACATGTATAATTCAAGCAACTCCACTCAAAAGAAAAGCAAACGAATCATTACTGGTTGTTGTTGATTGATTTAAAATAACCAATTTGAGAGGGCCGACATATGGATGTGCGTCTAAAAAGGAATGGGATAATGACTTTTGTTTTACAAATTGATAAGGAGGCATGACAAGCTTGATTGAAGATATATATTAGTTTACTACATGTGGAACTAATAAAAGGATTTGGCCGACCCAATATGGTCATCTAAATCACGCTGCATTTTTTTTAATGATGATGTTTTTGGATTAAATAAGGATTAAAGTAGGGTATTAGCACTAGTATTGAGTTATACGTGGATGGTGAGAGATGATTTGAACCATCGGTATTTTTTTTTCTTCCTTTGGTCGACGTTTACACACTAGTGATCCCACCTCCCACTAAGCCTTGTCCCATTTAAAATAAACAAGAGGCAAATGATTAAAAATATGGAAGTGGGACAATGTATGTTATTGATATGGTTCGTAAATCACTATTATGTTATTAACTGCGTAATGATGATGATTTATGATGAAGGTGAAGATGGTGATCATGGTATGATAATGGAATATTACTATTATGATGGTTAGTAAAAGTGATTATGATGTTACGTCTCGAAATGATGATTAACGAGTAGATGATAAAGTGTATGCATGATGTTTCGATGACTGAGAACGAGTTGATGATAATGATTATGATTATTGAAGATGAGGGAGATGAATGTCACGATGAGGAGATGAAAATGAGAAGGGTTCTGAGAAGATAACTAAATTTTAGGAGAAGAAGAGGAAACAGATAAATAAAACGGTTAGATAGATAATAGGTTCCTTTAATAACAGAAAAGATGGGACGGTGTAATGGTTGAGGAGTGTTTCGTGTTATTGAGAGGTCGCAGGTTCGAGCCAAGGCAAAGTCGGTTTTTCTATTTTTTTGGGAAGCTTATTCTTAAAGGTAGTATATCTTTATTATTATTATTGATAGTATTATTATTATTATTATTTTTATTATCATTATTATTTGAATTATCATTAAAAGTATCATTATCATTATTTTTATTATTAGTTTTATCATTATTAATATTATTATCATTATTAGTATTATTATCACTATTTTATTATTATTATTATTTTTTATTTTTTTCAAATAGAAGATATTTATATAAAAACATATTTATTTCATATATCATATGTATATTAAGTTTCTAATATATTAACTAATATAATATTATTTATATTAATATAACATTTATGAAAGTATATACATATAAGTATTATAACAAATTATAAAGACTAATATAACTATATATAAGGATATTAATCTATATACATATTATAAAATATATAAACTTAGTGGATTAATATTACAATGTGTTAATATATATATATTTTATAATAGGCATATCGTCGTGTGCATATTTTTACTACAAAATATCGTATCGTGAGTTTCATTTGCTCCCTTTTACACTTTACATTTTTGGGACTGAGAATACATGCGCTGCTTTTATAACTGCTTTATTAAATGCTCTTGAAATATGTTTTGAACTGCGAATACATGAAATGCTTTTATAAATGTTTGACGAGATAGACACAAGCAAAACATTCCTCAAATGAATTATTATGCAGACAGAAGTTCTGCGGATTATTATTGAATTATGTGGTCATGATAATTGCCACCGTTGAATTATGTGGACATGATAATTGCCACCATTGAATTATGTGGACATGATAATTGCCACCAATTGATATGAATGTTATGTATCGAGAGAATGATTTTATACACAGGTTATGTGCATGTTATTTTTGTGCACGAGATATGTGTACGGTTACTAAGATTTATGAAAGATGATTTTGTACACTAGAAAGGTGTACTGTATTTAAAAAATATCGCATGTACATTACAGGTGGTTATAGGATTCGGGCCCATTTGTACCATGCAGCTTTTAAATCTTGTGGTCTATCAAAATGATGAATTTTATTGTTTTATGATAAACTTATGAACTCACCAACCTTTTGGTTGACACTTTAAAGCATGTTTATTCTCAGGTATGAAAGAAATCTTCCGCTGTGCATTTGCTCATTTTTAAGACATTACATGGAGTCGTTCATGGCATTTAGACGTCAGTTCATCGCGATGGAACCAGATGTTATTGTATTCGTCCAAGAGGATTTGGACGGGGTATGACAATTACCCATCACCTCCATAGCTATAACCCATAATTTCCTTAGCTCTATCCCGCTCATAAAATCCATTTTTGAAATAACCCACTCATGACCTCGTCGTAATATTTTATGTATAATACTAATATTAATAATACTAATACTAATACTAATACTAATAATAATAATAATAATAATAATAATAATAATAATAATAATAATAATAATAATAATAATAATAATAATAATAATAATAATAATAATAATAATAATAATAAGATTTATAATAATTTTTAATAAATAAAATAAATGTTACGGAGTACATGTAATATCAGAGAGATAGAGAGTTGAGAATGATTTTAGCAACCAGTACGATCGAGCTTTTAAAAGAATTTGAGCTGCACCTAACCCCCCATGCAAGTGCATGGGGTTTGTGTGATAAAACCATGCAAGTGCATGGTGTCAAAAAACAGCTCATATGCATTTGCTAAACTCTGCCGACACCTTAAGTAATATTATTTTTAATATTTAATATATTTAATCTTTAGAATTAATTAAATATTATATTATATTTACGTTCATGGTAAAAAAATAATTTTTACACAAATGACACGATCGTTGTCACTCGACTCATGTACCACTTTCAGTTTTTCGAGCGCACTTTCGTACGTTTAGAAAACTAGCCTTTTACGTTACGCGACATGTACACTTATTAATAATTTGACTTTACTCATCAAAAATTTACCTTATGATAAATGTAACCTATAAAATTGAGCGTCGTGGTCATTTGCTTTTATAAATCAGAGTCTCGTAGTTTATCAAAATGTAACATTTTAAATCATCTGTTAAAATATTATATTTTGTCACTTGTATAATATATATATATATATATATATATATATATATATATATATATATATATATATATATATATATATATATGTATATCCTTATTTAAAATATATATTTGTTCATATTGAAATATGTAATAATACAATATTTAGTTTTTCAAAACTAGTTATATTTTTAAAGTTTATTTTGGAATCGTTTAGATATTAGAAAAAAAAATATTATATCAATCACGTTTACATTTTTGAAACGATTTATCTACTTGTAATTTATAATATAAACTTTATTTAAATTCTTCAAAAGTCATATACAAATTATCTTATAAAACGTCCTAATTAATAAAGTTCCTTTTAAATTGAAACGTTTTTATATATTTAAATCAAATATGATAACTTTGTTTTTCTAAAACTTAATATATACAATAATCATTTTATTAAAAGGTTAAAATAGAAGAAGTTGTTATATCGTAAAAATGTTTTAGAAAAGTAATATTAAATATATTCTTAATAGATTTCAAGTTTTTAATGTTTGTTGGTGCAACGTGATATAACGTCTAATGATTAGATAAACATGTAAAATCATTTTAATGTAAAACGTTAATTTACTTAACTTTTCGATATCCATCTTCTAAATTATCTATATTCTACAATTTTACTTCTACGTTAATTAATATACAAGTTTAATAGTTTATTTTATCAAAAGTCAAGAGACAATTATTGTAAAGCATAAATTGAAAATCAAACGGGAATCTCCACTAAACCCTTGTCTAGTTCCCGTTAATTGACACCTTTGTTCCTTCTAAAAAAAATCACTTTACCAATTATTCCGAATACCGTTAAAAAGAAATGTTTTCCAAATCAAAGTGGACCTCCTAACAGAGACTCGTAATTCAATATATCTAATAATTCAATCCTTTGATATTATCTTTTAATTCCATTGATAACTATTAGAATATATTTTGAAACAAATACGTTTATATAAAGTATTATACGTCTAATACTTTGTTAATGTTTTCAAGTTATAATATATACACATATACATATATAATCATGTTCGTTCATATAATGGTTCATGAATCATTGGAATTTGGTCGAGGTTAAATGAGTGTATGAACACAGTTTAAAATTCTTGAGATTCAACTTACAAACTTTGCTTATCGTGTCGGGAATATATAAAGATTAAAGTTTAAATTTGGTCGAAAATTTCCGGGTTGTCACACCTTTGTTGAAAATCCTAGCTTGGAGAGAACCCAAATGATTGCTCCTCTAAACGATTGACACCCAAAGTTCCAACCTTGTTTTGATATACACCTTCTAATTAACTAAAACTTTTCTTCCCTTTTGTTTTTAAAACCACCGAAAACCAAAGATACTTATCAAGTATAAGAGTGATTCTTGTTTAACTTAAAAAACCAGGAAAAAGAATGGAGAGTGGGGACATCTCATGCTAAGTATCAAAATTTTCTTTCTTTTTGTCCAGAAAAATAAATTGTGTAGTAGTTAGAATCATTCTTGGTCAACAGTAGAAAAGAGAGAATGGAGTGGGGATATTTTGAGATGCTAAGTATTGGTTAAAAGAAAATAAGCATGCTTACTATTTTTGTTTTTTGTTTTTGTCTTTTCGTGTGAACACACATGTATGGATTACACATGCATCGGTTATGTGTATGTGTGTATATATATATATATATATATATATATATATATATATATATATATATATATATATATATATATATATATATATATATATATATATATATAAAATAAGCATGCCCTTTTAAATTAACAAATTAATTAACTAATCTCAAAACTTATTTAATTTATTAAACCATTGACAAATGATTAATAAATCAATTCCCGATTAGAAGGTATATCAAACAATTCACGATTGGCCTTTGTGTGTGACCGAATAGGATAAATGGACTTTATATTATTTAATGTCATGGGCATACCTTCGAAATATATGTACCACAGTCAAACCACGGGTGTACCGTTAGCCAACCCGAGAACATATTTCCAACAGACTCCCACTTCCACTGACATTAATAATATTGGCTAGTCTTAAAAGATACACCATGTGTAACAACTAGTCTGCTACGTTACACTCCTATATTTTGATTTATATCAATCATCCTTTTGTTCTAGATATCTATATAAATGTGTGACATGGTTAAGTGTCAATCATCATCGTTCAAGATTATGTTTCCCGATTGAGATTTGTGGTGATCAAATAGACTGTAATTGCATTAATTCAGTCGTTGCATGGCCATGCATTTAATTCAGCACAAATCAAAGAGGGGCCCAGAGATATCGCTTCAACTTGATAAGAGAAGAAGGAACAAATTGCTTCAACTGTATAGACATCCATCACATTCCATAATGTACCCGATCTGTTCCCTTATGACTGGAATTTACGCACAGCGTTAGAAACAGGTCAAAGTACAATACAGTTTGTGTCAGGATTCCTCATACATATCCACTCTAGGATAAATGATATTGCCATCTTAGAGCTTACTTGTGACTTAAAACCATGAAGTAGCATCTAAGCGTGGTCATTCCAAAACCTTGAATCAACTATCAAGTTTCTCATGAATGTAGTTTCATATAAGCCTATATTACTACACTTCATAGCAGCCTTAATTCAATTCTCTCTTCCGTATAGAATGACCGACTGTGGAGGTTTATGAAATAATATTCATTGGAAGTTAAAACATGCAAAATGAAACATGGCAATATACAATGAAATGATCGCATCGTGCGTATAATATAATCTTAATATATTAATTATCAGATCAATTGCAACATATATTATTGCCGAATGTTTAAAGTTTCAAACTTAACATAATAAATACAATCAAACTTTATCATCAATTACACGAATGCCAATAGACATGCTATGAGCATCATGCTTAGTCTGTGGCAAAGGCTTGGTAAAGGATCAGCCAAGTTCTTAGTCGTGTCTACTCTACTTAATAATATGTCATTTTCTGCTACAAGTTGACGGATGTAATGGTGTGATAACCCGGAAATTTCCAACCAAATTTAAACTTTAATCTTTATATGTTTCCGACACGATAAGCAATATTTGTTAAGTTAAATTTCAAGAATTTTAAACTATGTTCATACATTCATTCAACCTCGACCAAGTTTCAACAATTCACGAACCATTAAACGAATATGATTATATATGTATATGTGTATATATGTTATAACTTGAAACGTAAACAAAATATTAGATTAAATACTTTATATGATTGTATCTGTTTCAAAATATTTATCAATTGAATTAGAAGATAAGATCAAATGATTGAATTATCAGATATATTGAATTATGATTACAAGTCTCTGTTGAAAGGCCCACGTTGATTTGAGAAATCTTTCTATTTTAACAATATTCGAAAAATGGTAAAGTGATTTATAAATAAGAACAAATTGTCAATCATTGAGAACTAGACAAAGGATAGTGGAAGATTGAATCTCATAAAGACTCGATTGATCTATTTAGTTTCAAACGTACAAAAACGTTTTCAGTTTAAAAAGAACTTTATTATTAAAACGTATATAACTTTTATAAATATCTAGAACCACTTTTGACAACTCATTACTTAACTAGTATGATAAAGATAACGATATTTATATTTTATTTTATTAAATATATATAATGATTTAAATTAATATTATATATATTTATACGCATATTATACGTACATAGTTTTATACTTTTACTATACTTAAACTTTACCTTTACTTTATTTTTACTTTACTTTAACTTTAATAATTCACTTTAATAATTCATACTTTAATAATTCACTTTAATAATTCATACTTTAATAATTCACTTTAATAATTCATACTTTAATAATTCACTTTAATAATTCATACTTTAATAATTCGCTTTAATAATTCATACTTTAATAATTCACTTTAATAATTCAAAAATCTATTATAAATAGAATTCAATAGGTTTCATTATTTCATAGAAACTTGAAAATATTTTTCTCTAAACTCTCTCAATCGATTTACATATATATATTTACTCCGTATTATTTCAAGATATTATTAGTATACATAAAATATTACGACGGAGTGCTGTCCGAGTGATTTCGAAATTGTTTTTCGAGTAGGATAGGATTAAGGAAATTATGGGTTATAGCTATGGAGGTGATTGAGTATGGTTCACGAGTATGCTCGTGAGGTCAATATAGTGTTTATCATTTCCGTTGCGTCTACGTACCTTTCCTGCAATATTGAATCTCAATATTGATACGTGAGTACTCATAATTTAACTTTTACATACTAATAGTGTATCCCTGACTAGTGCTCGAGTATTTAGGTTTATGCATGCTTGTACTTTTGATATTGCCCTTAGACAGGTTAGGTTGAATCTTGAATTAGTTACACTTGCGGTTGAGATAAGGTATAAGATATGCATGTCCTTGGAAAGCTAGCGAAAAATTAAGAACTTTTCCTTTAGATATCGAATGGTTTCGATAAACGGATTAGAAGTTATAATCAATTGAATTTTCGATATTTTTTATTAAAAATGATTATTATTATTATCGTCGTTTTTATCGTCGTTCTAGTTTTATCTTATTATTATCATTATTATTATCTTTATCAATAAAAGGGATTTATCATTAAAAATTGTTATTATTTTTATTACTATCGTTATTATCGTTAAAGTTATAATTAGTATTATTATTATTATTCAATTATTATTATTATTATTATTATTATTATTATTATTATTATTATTATTATTATTATTATTATTATTATTATTATTATTATTATTATTATTGGTATTATTATTATTATTATCATTATTAATATATATATCATTATTTAAAAATAGTCATTGTTATTGTTATTATTATTATTACTATATTATCATTAAGATAATTATTAGTATTATCGTTAATAATGTTATAGTAACTATCATTATTAATATTAGTGTAATTAAAACAAATATTTGTAACACCTAATTATTTTGATTACTATTATTATCATTATTATGAACACGATATAAAAGACGATTACAAGCTATTAAACGAAACGATTAGGAAATAATGGGTAAGAGTTTCATGATGAAATTAAAATATTATAAGATAATTATTTAGATAAAATTATCGTTCTTATTATTTTTATCATTACTATTATTATTAAAAGTATCGTTAGTATTAAAACTATCATTTTAACAAAAATTATCATTATAATAGAAATGTCATTGTTACTATAAAATATCAGTATTATTATTATTTTAAATAGAATTATTATTTTAAAGATAATATTAAAAATTATTGTAAATATTAAAGTTATCATAATTAGAATTATCGTTTTATCATAATGTCATCTTAGTAATTATAAATATTGATATTTTTATAATAATAATTATTATTACAAAATAATACAACTTTTACTTACTATCATTATAGATATTATTTTATCAAATAAATATGTGATACAAACATATTTTACTACGTGTAATAACTTACTTTAATAATACCTATCATATTATCTTTATGATATTAAATGAACCCTATAAATTTTATTACTTAAATATATATAAAAGTATATTTTATTATATAAATTTAATATAAAATTTTATTTATTAATAAATAGATTATATTATTTACTCTAATAAATCTTTTAAAAATATTTAAAAATATAAAACGACGATATTTAAACTATATATTAATCATGTATAGATTTTTGGAAATTATTTTGAGTCAAATTTACTTTTGTTGACTTTTGCATATTAGTCTCGAGCATTAGGATTGTGGTACACTATGACTTGACCTAATTTGTTAGACAAATATTGACCAACACATAAATATATATAATTAATTTAGGTTCGTGAATCCGAGGCCAACCTTGCACTTGTTCAATGGCGCTATATGTATTTTTACTACGAAATACAGTTTGGTGAGTTTCATTATTCCCTTTTATATACATTTTTGGGCTGAGAATACATGCAAATGCTTTATTAAATGTTTTACTATTTTTATATGCGTGAGTTTCATTTGCCTTTTTCCCCTTTATATTTTTGGGGACTGAGAATACATGCGCTTTTATAAATGTTTGACGAAATAGACACAAGTAATTGAAACTACATTCTATGGTTGAATTATCGAAATCGAATATGCCCCTTTTTATTAAAGTCTGGTAATCTAAGAATTAGGGAACAGACACCCTAATTGACGCGAATCCTAAAGATAGATCTATTGGGCCTAACAAACCCCATCCAAAGTACCGGATGCTTTAGTACTTCGAAATTTATATCATGTCCGAAGGAGGATCCCGGAATGATAGGGGATATTCTTATAAGTATCTAGTTAATGTCGGTTACCAGGTGTTCACCATATGAATGATTATTTTTGTCTCTATGCATGGGACGTATATTTATGAGAACTGGAAATGAAATTCTTGTGGTCTATTAAAATGATGGAAATAAATGATTATGATAAACTAATGAACTCACCAACCTTTTGGTTGACACTTTAAAGCATGTTTATTCTCAGGTGTTAAAGAAATCTTCCGCTGTGCATTTGCTCATTTTAAAGATATTACTTGGAGTCTTTCATAGCATATTTCGAAGAACGTTGCATTCGAGTCATTGAGTTCATCAAAGATTATTATTAAATCAATTTATAGTTGGATAGTAGATATTATGAAATGGTATGCATGCCTGTCAATTTTCGATGTAAAGAAAGTTTGTCTTTTAAAAACGAATGCAATGTTTGTAAATTGTATCATATAGAGGTCAAATACCTCGCAATGTAATCAACAATTGTGAATCGTTTATAATGTATATGAACGGGTCCTTTCAGTTGGTATCAGAGCGGTGGTCTTAGCGAACCAGGTCTGCATTAGTGTGTCTAACTGATAAGTCGTTAGGATGCATTAATGAGTCTGGACTTCGACCGTGTCTACATGTCAAAAGTTTTGCTTATCATTTCTAGTCGGAAATCATCTGCTTATCATCCTTAGGAAATTACTTGCTTATCATTATTAGTCTAAACACGTCTTGCTACATTAATTGCATGAGTAGTGTATAGACAAAATTCATATCTTAGCGTATCTGCTAAATCATATCTTATCGTATCTGTTACTTTAAACTTTGTCTGACATATTCCGTAAATTCCTCCGTAATCTACGAAATCTTTTTCTCTATATATATAGATATTCTATGTAATTAGAATACCATTCGATAGTCGAAAAATCATTTCATATCTAAAAATCCTTTATTCAATTGTACGAAATGGAATTCGTCATTAGTTCAAGTTCCTCAGATTATGAAATGGAATCCCACTCAAGCTCCGAAAGCAGTGTGACCGGAATGGATCAACCAATCAGTCATCACCTATTCTGGATGAATTGGGGATGGGTTCGTAGCCTCCTAAATCATTGGAGACAAGAAGAAGGTGATCCCTTCCATCCACCACATTGTCCTTTTGACGAAGAACCTGAAGCACTTACCGGCGAACCTGTCCGAAACACTATTTTCTCTCTCATTTCCAGAGTATCTCGTCACGATTATATACTACATCAAATTCTAGATTTTATTTATCTTCTTGTCCGAACCGACAATCATCCCGGTGTAATAGAAGAAGTCAACGAGCTTCGCGTTCGGGTAGTGGCTTTGGAGAATATGGTGCAAATGTTACAAACACCAGCAGCAGCACCAACAGCATAATCAGTATCACCAACATCAACGTCAACAGTACCATTACCACCCCCAACCATAACCGTGTCGTAAACCTCAACTCTACAATCTATCCCACGAGTATCAAGGTCATACGTCCTGTAAATAACATGGAAGACCAACAACAACAAACGATGAAGTATTAATTCATGACTTCATCGAAGAAATATTTTACGGTGATTATGTAATCTCTAAAATTTTAGAGATTGCTTATTCTAGATCTAACCATAAATCAGATGAGTGGACCGAAATGATATAAGAAATCCTGACCAGAATGGTGCACGATTTACAAACTAGACTTGTTTTACCAACAACATCAACAGTACCGCCAGCATCACCAGCATCGTCAGTGTTGTCAGCATTAGCATTAGCAGCACCTATAACCTCACAAGCTCCGTCAGTTCAAGAATCACCGCGGACATCATTATGAATCAACAACGAGTATATTGTATCAACGAGTTATGAAGAATTAGCTCATTTCCACTGAAGGATTTATATGTATATCTTATATATAAATCTTTAAACCATAATAAATCTTTCCGTACTAAGCTATTATGTGTGAATCTTAACTACTCGGTTAATTCATATTACTAATATGCAATAATGCACGTCCTTCGTCCGCAACTTAACTATCGTTAACTACAACCTCTGTCTCAATTCAATAAATTCCAATTCATAATAAATCAAGTGTATTATTCAAATATATGTTGATTTTACACTTTCGTCATCAATGTACTCGAAACTTTTCAGATAACATCATTCGTACTTTGCGAAGTTCACAAGAATTTAATGAAAACCAACATCATGCCCCAACAAATAACAAAGTATTGATTCATAATTTCAATATTATTGAAGTAATACTTATGTAATCTCTAAAGCCTTTAAGGGATTATTCAATTCTAGTTTCAACCGTAAATTAAATGAGTTTAATTTAATATTAACTCATTAAATCGATGTTACATCTGAAGAAAAAAATACATATATATATATATATATATATATATATATATATATATATATATATATATATATATATATATATATATATATATATATATATATATATATATATTTTCAAAAAGACTGTAATAAAAATTCTTTTGTACAAAATATTAATTGTGAAATATTTTTTTAACGGGTAGGTAATACCCGAGAGATATATAAATTCACAATTAATATGTTACATTCTTCGAATCTGATTCAGCAATCATCAACTATACTCACTATTTTCTCAAACAATATATATTCTTTTATAGAAATCAAAACAACCATACTCATTCAAAATTTAATTGCATATTCTGATTTTGAAATCTCAGAATTCAACTCGAGATATGATCGAAATCATCACTCTTAGATCCTTACATCTTTCACAAGCTATACTTTGACTTCAAAACTGTGTTAGAACATCATATGTATATTAACGATTACAATCTGTGTTCAAAACCCTTCGAAATTCCTGAAGACACTTCAAATAATAAACAATCGAGATGATGATCCAACCACATATTAACCACAGTCTTGCATCTGAAAAGCTCTCGAAACCAGAGTCATAATTTAACACGTATCCGTGTCAGACCCTTTGTCATTTATTAGCAAAAATAACTTTGCGATTCCTTTTCAAATTAGTCAGTTTTGTCACAGCTTTAGCAAGTCAACTTCGACTTTTTAGTTGAAACAGTCTTATTATAACCTTGATTTAGACGTTGCCCTTTCGTCATCGTTACCGGAGAACCTTTTATGTCTCACCATATTAAAAATAAACTTACCAACAACTTCACTGATCTTTGACTTTCCGAAAAGTCATTATATTTATCGAAACCCCATCATTTACTCATCCGCATCTTGTAACAAGAATTGTCATGCCAATTACTGGGAATCAACAATTAGTATTTTGAAATCTTGCAGCATGTCTCTGCCAACAGTTATAGGTGTATATATAACGTCTATCTCCTAGACTTATATACTTTGAATGTGAAGTTTCTGAAAAACACCCTAAACTGCGAACTAGTTCTCCGAAGTTTGGAAAATGCTGATGAAGCAGCAAAAACTGTAAACGACCTTAACAGTCAAAAGTTTGATAATAAAGGATAGTGTGTTGGAAAAGCTTAGAAAAAGAGAAGGTTTGGAACTGGAAAATGGATTAAACAAACCATGAAGGAGGCTATGGACAAATCACAAAGACTAAACCTGCCTTCAAAGAGTCCAAATGATTCAGTGTCTGTTGAAATTATTATCAAATACCTTACTCCTGACTCTAAACCCTTGTGAATAATATTCTTCATCATCCTCTGATCTTAGATATTCTAAAATATCATCATATCTTTCATTATAAATATCCTCCATATTTCTGAAGATATTTTCTTAAATTTTCTTATTTGAAATCATTTACCTCTTCGCGCTATCTGTATTACATCATAAAAGAAACTATTTTAGTTTCTAAATTCTGAAACATTCAAGTTTAAAATAGGAATCTTTTGAAGTAGTGTTGGGAACTGAAGCATGAATTAGTATAATATAATGACACTTGATCAACGTGATTATATTACAGTAAGTCATGCTGAGTTTCTAAATGGAACGTGATGATTCATAGATCATAACATCATCATGTGCCATGTTATACGACTCTTGTATTCTATTTAACCTCTAAAATATCAAGAAAATATTTCTTAATGATTCGGCCTTTTCCAAGGTATTCTAGTAATTTGACAAGTCAAGATCGTGCCATCACAATTCCCTTCCTAGAACATTAACAATGTTCATTCCGAAATTCATATCTGTGAATTTTGGACCATTACAAGCGGTGCTTAATCGCAAGAAGAAGAAACGAAAGGACAAAACTCCGAAATAGAAATTGGGGTATAAATTGTAGCAAATAAAAGAGAGCATTAACTGTGAATGATAATGATTATAGAAGACATAAGCAAAGACTTTGAAATATAAGGGAACATATAAAGCCCAACGATAAACCAGAAATTATAAACCATATATATCGATGCATATAGAAATATAAAGACACGGGAGAACTAGAAACACTATAAACCCAAGAGTATAGTAGAAGTAAATAGATTCTTCCGGCGGTAGATGAAAAAGAAGAATGACCGATATGAAAGTTAGAAGTATATCGAGAATCAGAACTGGATGGAGCATATTGATGAATACTTTAAAATATGAGTTGAGGGGGAAAGAATAGAAGGTGATGAAACATGACTAGGAACTTAAAAATCAACAGATTTAACTCACACAATGGCGGAATAAGTGAATCAAACCCTCTAGTGAATAGGTTAAGTTTTTTTTGATTAATTTAGTCAAACCACAGCTAAATCAAGTGTGATTAGATCAACACCTAGAGCTATTATTCACCACCTGGGTGATTTGGATTGAGAGAGAATCGGAGGAGCTCACTAGATCTGAGTGTGTGTAACAAATGAGAGGCTTAACCTAAAATGAAGAATATAAGACTTTATATACCCCTGCTGTTGACTCACCCATACGATTCATTCATCACATGTACGAGTTGGCTTCATCAGCCGTACGGGTGATCACTCACTCGTGTCTTCTCATTTAGGTTGTAATTGTGACTTAGCTCAGCATCAACCATGCGTATGAGCCTGTCAACCGTACTAGTGAGGCTTCACTCGTACGTCTGACTAAGTCTAACATAGTCAAACATCTAAATCTCGTTCTTGCAGTTCCTGTAACCACATACAAACACGGATAGTATAATAACGAGCAATCATGGTGGCCTGTAAACTGTTGTACCTGCAATGGACGTGGGTAGATATCTAGGGACTTGCATAAAATGCATCAACAGAAGGTGTGAGTTGTAAGGAAACGAAGGAGGTGAATTTATAAGAAAATCTCTGACAGAACAATTAAAATGGACGATCACATTTAAAGCGGATCCTAATTTCCTTGATTACCGGAGAGTCAAATCTTATTAAGAAGATTTTCTTCAAATCCCTTGAAATCTGGGAATCAATCATATCTACGTCAAATGATAAGATGAGTCTACACTTACTCATTTCACTCTTCTATGTTAGCTTCATTCGTACTCTTCATATAAATGGATTGTTTATCCAAATTATTCGCTGATAATAAAACTCTAATTTTCAGCCCGTATGCATCATGAAAACATACTTATTATCATTCACGACCTTTCCACTCAAATTTCGGGACGAAATTTCTTTAACGGGTAGGTACTGTGATAACCCGGAAATTTCCAACCAAATTTAAACTTTAATCTTTATATGTTTCCGACACGATAAGCAATATTTGTTAAGTTAAATTTCAAGAATTTTAAACTATGTTCATACATTCATTCAACCTCGACCAAGTTTCAACGATTCACGAACCATTAAACGAATATGATTATATATGTATATGTGTATATATGTTATAACTTGAAACGTAAACAAAATATTAGATTAAATACTTTATATGATTGTATCTGTTTCAAAATGTTTATCAATGGAATTAGAAGATAAGATCAAATGATTGAATTATCAGATATATTGAATTATGATTACAAGTCTCTGTTGAAAGGCCCACGTTGATTTGAGAAATCTTTCTATTTTAACAATATTCGGAAAATGGTAAAGTGATTTATAAATAAGAACAAATTGTCAATCATTGAGAACTAGACAAAGGATAGTGGAAGATTGAATCTCATAAAGACTCGATTGATCTATTTAGTTTCAAACGTACAAAAACGTTTTCAGTTTAAAAAGAACTTTATTATTAAAACGTATATAACTTTTATAAATATCTAGAACCACTTTTGACAACTCATTACTTAACTAGTATGATAAAGATAACGATATTTATATTTTATTTTATTAAATATATATAATGATTTAAATTAATATTATATATATTTATACGCGTATTATACGTACATAGTTTTATACTTTTACTATACTTAAACTTTACCTTTACTTTATTTTTACTTTACTTTAACTTTAATAATTCACTTTAATAATTCATACTTTAATAATTCACTTTAATAATTCATACTTTAATAATTCACTTTAATAATTCATACTTTAATAATTCACTTTAATAATTCATACTTTAATAATTCGCTTTAATAATTCATACTAAAATAATTCACTTTAATAATTCAAAAATCTATTATAAATAGAATTCAATAGGTTTCATTATTTCATAGAAACTTGAAAATATTTTTCTCTAAACTCTCTCAATCGATTTACATATATATATTTACTCCGTATTATTTCAAGATATTATTAGTATACATAAAATATTACGACGGAGTGCTGTCCGAGTGATTTCGAAATTATTTTTCGAGTAGGATAGGATTAAGGAAATTATGGGTTATAGCTATAGAGGTGATTGAGTATGGTTCACGGGTATGCTCGTGAGGTCAATATAGTGTTTATCATTTCCGTTGCGTCTACGTACCTTTCCTGCAATATTGAATCTCAATATTGATACGTGAGTACTCATAATTTAACTTTTACATACTAATAGTGTATCCCTGACTAGTGCTCGAGTATTTAGGTTTATGCATGCTTGTACTTTTGATATTGCCCTTAGACAGGTTAGGTTGAATCTTGAATTAGTTACACTTGCGGTTGAGATAAGGTATAAGATATGCATGTCCTTGGAAAGCTAGCGAAAAATTAAGAACTTTTCCTTTAGATATCGAATGGTTTCGATAAACGGATTAGAAGTTATAATCAATTGAATTTTTGATATTTTTTATTAAAAATGATTATTATTATTATCGTCGTTTTTATCGTCGTTCTAGTTTTATCTTATTATTATCATTATTATTATCTTTATCAATAAAAGGGATTTATCATTAAAAATTGTTATTATTTTTATTACTATCGTTATTATCGTTAAAGTTATAATTAGTATTATTATTATTATTCAATTATTATTATTATTATTATTATTATTATTATTATTATTATTATTATTATTATTATTATTATTATTATTATTATTGGTATTATTATTATTATTATCATTATTAATATATATATCATTATTTAAAAATATTCATTGTTATTGTTATTATTATTATTACTATATTATCATTAAGATAATTATTAGTATTATCGTTAATAATGTTATAATAACTATCATTATTAATATTAGTGTAATTAAAATAAATATTTGTAACACCTAATTATTTTGATTACTATTATTATCATTATTATGAACACGATATAAAAGACTATTACAAGCTATTAAACGAAACGATTAGGAAATAATGGGTAAGAGTTTCATGATGAAATTAAAATATTATAAGATAATTATTTAGATAAAATTATCGTTCTTATTATTTTTATCATTACTATTATTATTAAAAGTATCGTTAGTATTAAAACTATCATTTTAACAAAAATTATCATTATAATAGAAATGTCATTGTTACTATAAAATATCAGTATTATTATTATTTTAAATAGAATTATTATTTTAAAGATAATATTAAAATTATTGTAAATATTAAAGTTATCATAATTAGAATTATCGTTTTATCATAATGTCATCTTAGTAATTATAAATATTGATATTTTTATAATAATAATTATTATTACAAAATAATACAACTTTTACTTACTATCATTATAGATATTATTTTATCAAATAAATATGTGATACAAACATATTTTACTACGTGTAATAACTTACTTTAATAATACCTATCATATTATCTTTATGATATTAAATGAACCCTATAAATTTTATTACTTAAATATATATAAAAGTATATTTTATTATATAAATTTAATATAAAATTTTATTTATTAATAAATAGATTATATTATTTACTCTAATAAATCTTTTAAAAATATTTAAAAATATAAAACGACGATATTTAAACTATATATTAATCATGTATAGATTTTTGGAAATTATTTTGAGTCAAATTTACTTTTGTTGACTTTTGCATATTAGTCTCGAGCATTAGGATTGTGGTACACTATGACTTGACCTAATTTGTTAGACAAATATTGACCAACACATAAATATATATAATTAATTTAGGTTCGTGAATCCGAGGCCAACCTTGCACTTGTTCAATGGCGCTACATGTATTTTTACTACGAAATACAGTTTGGTGAGTTTCATTATTCCCTTTTATATACATTTTTGGGCTGAGAATACATGCAAATGCTTTATTAAATGTTTTACTATTTTTATATGCGTGAGTTTCATTTGCCTTTTTCCCCTTTATATTTTTGGGGACTGAGAATACATGCGCTTTTATAAATGTTTGACGAAATAGACACAAGTAATTGAAACTACATTCTATGGTTGAATTATCGAAATCGAATATGCCCGTTTTTATTAAAGTCTGGTAATCTAAGAATTAGGGAACAGACACCCTAATTGACGCGAATCCTAAAGATAGATCTATTGGGCCTAACAAACCCCATCCAAAGTACCGGATGCTTTAGTACTTCAAAATTTATATCATGTCCGAAGGAGGATCCCGGAATGATAGGGGATATTCTTATAAGTATCTAGTTAATGTCGGTTACCAGGTGTTCACCATATGAATGATTATTTTTGTCTCTATGCATGGGACGTATATTTATGAGAACTGGAAATGAAATTCTTGTGGTCTATTAAAATGATGGAAATAAATGATTATGATAAACTAATGAACTCACCAACCTTTTGGTTGACACTTTAAAGCATGTTTATTCTCAGGTGTTAAAGAAATCTTCCGCTGTGCATTTGCTCATTTTAAAGATATTACTTGGAGTCTTTCATAGCATATTTCGAAGAACGTTGCATTCGATTCATTGAGTTCATCAAAGATTATTATTAAATCAATTTATAGTTGGATAGTAGATATTATGAAATGGTATGCATGCCTGTCAATTTTCGATGTAAAGAAAGTTTGTCTTTTAAAAACGAATGCAATGTTTGTAAATTGTATCATATAGAGGTCAAATACCTCGCAATGTAATCAACTATTGTGAATCATTTATAATGTATATGAACGGGTCCTTTCAAATGGTACTTTCTGAGTATGTGCCGTGTGCGCTTTTGTGACCTCGGTTCTTGAGCTAAGACAATCGCACTCACATTATCGCAGAAATCTCAATAGGATCATGGATTGTAGGAACCACACCTAGATCCCCGATGAATTTCTTTATCTATATGGCCTTTTTAGCAGCTTCATTTACCGCTATATACTCGGCTTCTGTCGTAGAATCAGCAATAGTACTTTGCTTGGAGCTTCTCCAAGTGACGGCTTCACCGTTCAACATAAATACAAATCCTGATTGTGAAAAGCAATCATCTATATCTGATTGGAAACTAGCGTCAGAGTATCCTTTAACGCTCAGCTCGTCATTCCCACCATAGACCAAGAACATCTCTTTAGTTCTCCTAAGATACTTTAGAATGTTCTTGACTGCTATCTAATGAGCTTCACCAGGGTTGGCCTGATAACGACTAGTCATGCTTAGTGTATACGATATGTCAGGCCTAGTGCATATCATGGCATACATGATCGACCCTATAGCTGAAGCATATGGAGTCCGACTCATGGTAGCTGTTTCCAAGTCAGAATTAGGACATTGAGACTTGCTCAATATCATTCCAGGGTTCATAGGAACACACCCTTTCTTGGAGTTGTGCATACCGAATTTCTTTAGTATCTTATCTACATATGAACTTTGGCTTAGCCCAATCAATCTCCTTGACCTATCTCGATAGATCTTAATACCCAAAATATATGATGCATCTTCCAAATCTCTCATGGAGAAACATTTCCCTAGCCAAGCTTTGACATCTTTCAATGTCAGGATATCGTTTCCCATGAGAAATATGTCATCGACATATAGTACAAGGTGTGATGACCCGGGAATTTCCGACTAAATTTAAACTTAATCTTTATATGATTTTGATACGATAAGCAAAGTATGTAATGTTGAGTCTAAAAAAAATAAAAAAATTTTGAAACGAAGGTCATATATTCAATTGACCTTCGACTGCGCTCGACGATTCACGAACATTTAATTGTAAATAGATATGTGTTTATATATATAATTTGAAATATAATTTGATGTATTATATGTTGTTATTAAAATTGATTATGTAAAATTAAATAAAAATAGAATATTATAATTATTATTATTTAAAACATATCCATGTATAAATAATGTATATAAAAAAATATATTAAATGATTGTAGTACTTGTTTGATATTTCGATTGATATTAAACAAGTTTAATTCGAACTTATATGATTTTAAAATAAACGATGATATGAAAATGAGTTCTAAAATTTTTAGGCTTAGTAAGAATGTATTTAGGAACCATTTGTAACACCCCAGCTTAACATGACCACAATATTGTCCGCTTTGCCCGCAGGCGCACGACTTTTTCTTGGCGACCACACACGATAAGCACTTTCCCAGGAGGTCACCCATCCTGGTAGTGATCTTGCCCGAGCACCCTTAACCATAACATACTCGCACTTTTACTCAGCCTGTGATCCCAAAACGCGTTGTGTCATTTAAGCGTGGGTATTACCTTATAATCCCATGATCACTCATGTCCGTGGGCGATGTGGGATTTGCCTAGGGTGTTACATTCACCCCCCCTCAGGGACTCATCGTCCTCGATGAGGTTTGCCCCACCACCCCCAACATCACATGAGTGGCTCTGATACCATTCTGTAACACCCCAGCTTAACATGACCACAATATTGTCCGCTTTGCCCGCAGGCGCACGGCTTTTTCTTGGCGACCACACAAGATAAACACTTTCCCAGGAGGTCACCCATCCTGGTAGTGATCTCGCCCGAGCACGCTTAACCATAACGTACTCGCACTTTTACTCAGCCTGTGATCCCAAAACGCGTTGTGTCATTTAAGCGTGGGTATTACCTTATAATCCCATGATCACTCATGTCCGTGGGCGATGTGGGATTTGCCTAGGGTGTTACACCATTTGTTGAATTTTAAAATTTTTTTATATTTTACTTGGAATTGGGAGTGAATAATTAATGTAATTGTTATTTAATAGTTAATGATCGAATTTTATACCTTAATGACCAAAATAAATAAATATAGTTAATTTAAAAATATGAGATTTTTCTGAAGACCCATATCCGCCACTAATTGACAACGGAGTACGATACACTCCGTGTGCTAAAACTGTCGGTAGAATATAAACAAATTGATTTCACGAGATTCAATTATATGATTACTGTACCTGATTGAGAATTACTTTCTTATTATTTAATTGCACGTTCCATATTCTGTACTAAGTGATCTATATGTCATATATTTTATATATATATATATATATATATATATATATATATATATATATATATATAGATATATATATATATATATATAGATATATATATATATATATATATATATATATATATATATATATATATATATATATATATATATATGAGCATCAAGAGTCAACACCAAACTACAACCACTATCAAATCTTCTGTTTCAAATCACGAGTGTATCATTTACGTCCTATTTTAATTTGAATCAACACAACAAATCACCATCTCAATCTCTCACTCTCTATCCTCCCTCACAATTCTATTCTAGTTCGAGAATCACCACCACCATAGTTCTATTCTTCTCTTCTATCCGGGAATACTCCAAAAACATTTCAATCCGAGAACCACACGCTCACTTTCCTTCTTCTTCCACACCATCGATAATCTTAAACCAATTATGTTGCTTGTTCTTTTCTGTTAGAGTCAAAAACCAAATCAACCAAAACCATAACCTGCATCCTATCGTATTTCATTCTTTTGTCAAGATCACTGCTGAAAGGACCCGTTCATATACATTATAAACGATTTACAATAGTTGATTACATTGCGAGGTATTTGACCTCTATATGATACATTATACAAACATTGCATTCGTTTTTAAAAGACAATCTTTCTTTACATCGAAAATTGACAGGCATGCATACCATTTCATAATATCCACTATCCAACTATAAATTGATTTAATAATAATCTTTGATGAACTCAATGACTCGAATACAACGTTCTTCAAAATATGCTATGAAAGACTCCAAGTAATATCTTTAAAATGAGCAAATGCACAGCGGAAGATTTCTTTAACACCTGAGAATAAACATGCTTTAAAGTGTCAACCAAAAGGTTGGTGAGTTCATTAGTTTATCATAATCATTTATTTCCATCATTTTAATAGACCACAAGAATTTCATTTCCAGTTCTCATAAATATACGTCCCATGCATAGAGAAAAAATAATCATTCATATGGTGAACACCTGGTAACCGACATTAACTAGATACATATAAGAATATCCCCTATCATTCCGGGATCCTCCTTCGGACATGATATACATTTCGAAGTACTAAAGCATCTGGTACTTTGGATGGGGTTTGTTAGGCCCAATAGATCTATCTTTAGGATTCGCGTCAATTAGGGTGTCTGTTCCCTAATTCTTATATTACCAGACTTTAATAAAAAGGGCATATTCGATTTCGATAATTCAACCATAGAATGTAGTTTCAATTACTTGTGTCTATTTCGTCAAACATTTATAAAAGCGCATGTATTCTCAGTCCCAAAAATATAAAGGGTAAAAAGGTAAATGAAACTCACCATACTGTATTTCGTAGTAAAAATACATATAACGTCATTGAACAAGTGCAAGGTTGGCCTCGAATTCACGAACCTAAATTAATTATATATATTTATGTGTTGGTCAATATTTGTCTAACAAATTAGGTCAAGTCATAGTGTACCACAATCCTAATGCTCGAGACTAATATGCAAAAGTCAACAAAAGTAACTTTGACTCAAAATAATTTCCAAAAATCTATACATGATTAATATATAGTTTAAATATCGTCGTTTTATATTTTTAAATATTTTTAAAAGATTTAATAGAGTAAATAATATAATTTATTTGTTAATAAATAAAGTTTTATATTAAATTTATATAATAAAATATACTTTTATATATATTAAGTAATAAAATTTATAGGGTTCATTTAATATCATAAAGATAATATGATAGGTATTATTAAAGTAAGTTATTACACATAGTAAAATATGTTTGTATCACATATTTATTTGATAAAATAATATCTATAATTTTAGTAAGTAAAAGTTGTATTATTTTGTAATAATAATTATTATTATAAAAATATCAATATTTATAATTACCAAGATGACATTATGATAAAACGATAATTCTAATTATGATAACTTTAATATTTACAATAATTTTTAATATTATCTTTAAAAATAATAATTCTATTTAAAATAATAATAATAATGATATTTTATAGTAACAATGACATTTCTATTAAAATGATAATTTTTGTTAAAATGATAGTTTTAATACTAACGATACTTTTAATAATAATAGTAATGATAAAAATAATAAGAATGATAATTTTATCTAAATCAATATCATATAATATTTTAATTTCATCATGATACTCTTACCCATTATTTCTTAATCGTTTCGTTTAATAGCTTTTAATCGTCTTTTATATCGTGTTCATAATAATGATAATAATAGTAATCAAAATAATTAGGTGTTACAAATATTTATTTTAATTACACTAATATTAATAATGATAGTTACTATGACATTATTAACGATAATACTAATAATTATCTTAATGATAATATAGTAATAATAATAATAACAATAACAATAACCATTTTTAAATAATGATATATATTAATATTAATAATTATAATAATAATAATAATACCAATAATAATAATTGGATAATAATAATAATACTAATTATAACTTTAACGATAATAACGATAGTAATAATAAAATAAAATAAAAATAACATTTTTTAATGATAAATCCCTTTTATTGATAAAGATAATAATAATGATAATAATAAGATAAAACTAGAACGACGATAAAAACGACGATAATAATAATCATTTTTTAATAAAAATATTAAAGAATTCAATTGATTATAACTTCTAATCCGTTCATCGAAACCATTCAATATCTAAAGGAAAAGTTCTTAATTTTTCGCTAGCTTTCCAAGGACATGCATATCTTATACCTTATCTCAACCGCAAGTGTAACTAATTCAAGATTCAACCTAACCTGTCTAAGGGCAATATCAAAAGTACAAGCATGCATAATCCTAAATACTCGAGCACTAGTCAGGGATACACTATTAGTATGTAAAAGTTAAATTATGAGTACTCACGTATCAATAATGAGATTCAATATTGCAGGAAAGGTACGTAGACGCAACGGAAATGGTAAACACTATATTGACCTCACGAGCATACCCATGAACCATACTCAATCACCTCCATAGCTATAACCCATAATTTCCTTAATCCTATCCCACTCGAAAAACAACTTCGAAATCACTTGGACAGCACTCCGTCGTAATATTTTATGTATACTAATAATATCTTAAAATAATACGGAGTAAATATATATATGTAAATCGATTGAGAGAGTTTAGAGAAAAATATTTTCAAGTTTCTATGAAATAATGAAACCTATTGAATTCT
Source organism: Rutidosis leptorrhynchoides (assembly GCF_046630445.1). Lineage (NCBI taxonomy): Eukaryota > Viridiplantae > Streptophyta > Magnoliopsida > Asterales > Asteraceae > Rutidosis > Rutidosis leptorrhynchoides. Next base: position 53,415,757 of record NC_092338.1, read on the forward strand.
ATTTATAATAGATTTTTGAATTATTAAAGTGAATTATTAAAGTATGAATTATTAAAGTGAATTATTAAAGTATGAATTATTAAAGTGAATTATTAAAGTATGAATTATTAAAGTGAATTATTAAAGTATGAATTATTAAAGTAAATTATTAAAGTTAAAGTAAAGTAAAAATAAAATAAAGGTAAAGTTTAAGTATAGTAAAAGTATAAAACTATGTATGTATAATACGTGTATAAATATATATAATATTAATTTAAATCGTTATATATACTTAATAAAATAAAATATAAATATCGTTATCTTTATCATAATAGTTAAGTAATGAGTTGTCAAAAGTGGTTCTAGATATTTATATACGTTTTAATAATAAAGTTCTTTTTAAACTGAAAACATTTTTGTACGTTTGAAACTAAATAGATCAATCGAGTCTTTATGAGATTCAATCTTCCACTATCCTTTGTCTAGTTCTCAATGATTCACAATTTATTCTTATTTATAAATCACTTTACCATTTTCCGAATATTGTTAAAATGGAAAGATTTCTTAAATCAACGTGAGCCTTTCAACAGAGACTTGTAATCATAATTCAATATATCTGATAATTCAATCATTTGATCTTATCTTCTAATTCCATTGATAAACATTTTGAAACAGATACAATCATATAAAGTATTTAATCTAATATTTTTGTTTACATTTCAAGTTATAATATATACACATATGCATATATAATCATATTCGTTTAATGGTTCGTGAATCGTTGGAACTTAGTCGAGGTTGAATGAATGTATGAACATAGTTTAAAATTCTTGAAATTTAACTTAACAAATATTGCTTATCGTGTCGGAAACATATAAAGATTAAAGTTTAAATTTGGTTGGAAATTTCCGGGTTGTCACAGTACCTACCCGTTAAAGAAATTTCGTCCCGAAATTTACGTGGAAAGGCCGTGAATGATAATAAGTATGTTTTCATGATGCATACGGGCTAAAAATTAGAGTTTTATCATCAGTGAATAATTTGGATAAACAATCCATTTATATGAAGAGTACGAATGAAGCTAACATAGAAGAGTGAAATGAGTAAGTGTAGATTCATCTTATCATTTGACGTAGATATGATTGATTCCCAGATTTCAAGGGATTTGAAGAAAATCTTCTTAATAAGATTTGACTCTCCGGTAATCAAGGGAATTAGGATCCGCTTTAAATGCGATCGTCCATTTTAATTGTTCTGTCAGAGATTTTCTTATAAATTCACCTCCTTCGTTTCCTTACAACTCACACCTTCTGTTGATGCATTTTATGCAAGTCCCTAGACATCTACCCACGTCCATTGCAGGTACAACAGTTTACAGGCCACCATGATTGCTCGTTATTATCCTATCCGTGTTTGTATGTGGTTACAGGAACTGCAGGAATGAGATTTAGATGTTTGATTATGTTAGACTTAGTCAGACGTACGAGTGAAGCCTCACTAGTACGGCTGACAGGCTCATATGCACGGTTGATGCTGAGCTAAGTCACAATTACAACCTAAATGAGAAGACACGAGTGAGTGATCACCCGTACGGCTGATGAAGCCAACTCATACGTATGATGAATGAATCGTATGGGTGAGTCAACAGCAGAGGTATATAAAGTCTTATGTTCTTCATTTTAGGTTAAGCCTCTCATTTGTTACACACACTCATATTTAGTGAGCTCCTCCGATTCTCTCTCAGTCCAAATCACCCAGGTAGTGAATAATAGCTCTAGGTGTTGATCTAATCACACTTGATTTAGTTGTGGTTTGACTAAATTAATAAAAAAAACTTAACCTATTCACTAGAGGGTTTGATTCACTTATTCCGCCATTGTGTGAGTTAAATCTGTTGATTTCTAAGTTCCTAGTCATGTTTTATCTCCTTCTATTCTTTCCCCCTCAACTCATATTTTAAAGTATTCATCAATATGCTCCATCCAGTTCTGATTCTCGATATACTTCTAACTTTCGGTCATTCTTCTTTTTCATCTACCGCCGGAAGAATCTATTTACTTCTACTATACTCTTGGGTTTATAGTGTTTCTAGTTCTCCCGTGTCTTTATATTGCTATATACATCGATATATATGGTTTATAATTTCTGGTTTATCGTTGGGCTTTATATGTTCCCTTATATTTCAAAGTCTCTGCTTCTGTCTTCTATAATCATTTTCATTCACATTTAATGCTCTCTTTTATTTGCTGCAATTTATACCCCAATTTCTATTTCGGAGTTTTTTCCTTTCGTTTCTTCTTCTTGCGATTAAGCACCGCTTGTAATGGTCCAGAATTCACAGATATGAATTTCGGAATGAACATTGTTAATGTTCTAGGAAGGAAATTGTGATGGCACGATCTTGACTTGTCAAATCACTAGAATACCTTGGAAAAGGCCGAATCATCAAGAAATATTTTCTTGATATTTTAGAGGTTAAATAGAATACAAGAGTCGTATAACATGGCACATGATGATGTTATGATCTGTGAATCATCACGTTCCATTTAGAAACTCAGCATGACTTACTGTAATATAATCACGTTGATCAAGTGTCATTATATTATACTAATTCATGCTTCAGTTCCCAACACTACTTCAAAATATTCCTATTTTAAACTTGAATGCTTCAGAATTTAGAAACTAAAATAGTTTCTTTTATGATGTAATACAGATAGCGCGAAGAGGTAAATGATTTCAAATAAGAAAAATTAAGAAAATATCTTCAGAAATATGGAGGATATTTATAATGAAAGATATGATGATATTTTAGAATTTCTAATATCAGAGAATGATGAAGAATATTGTCTGCAGGGGTTTAGAGTCAGGAGCAAGGTATTCGTTAATGACTTCAGTAGGTACTGAATCATTTGGATCCTTTGAAGTTAGGTTCAGTCTTTGTAATTTGTCCACAGCCTCCTTCCTACTTTGCTCAATCCGTTTTCCAGTTCCAAAACTTCTCTTTTTCTGCGCTTTGCCAGCACACTTCATCATTATCATACAGCTTTTACCGTTTAAAGTCGTTTATAGTTTTTGCTGCTTCATCAGCATTTTTTTTTTCCATTTTTGGAGAACCAATTCGTAGTTCGGAGTGTTTTTCAGAAACTTCACATTCAAATTAAGTCCAGAAAATAGACGTTATATATACACATATAACTGTTGGCGTAGACATGCTGCGAGATTTCAAAATACTGATTGCTAATTCCCAATGATTCGTATGGCAATTCTCATTACAAGATGCGAATGAGTAAATGATGGGGTTTCAATAAATAATTATAATGACTTTTTGGAGAGGCTAAAGTCAAAGGGTAATGAAGTTGTTGGTACATCTGCTAATAATGTGGTGGAATGTAAAAGGTTCCCTGGTAACGATGGTGTATATCTCAAGGTTATAATAAAGTTAGTCTGACTGAAAAGTCGAAGTTGACTTGCTGGAGCTGTGACAAAACTGGCTACTTTGAATAGGAGTCGCAAAGTTATTTTTGTTAATAAATGCCAAAGAATCTAACGCGGATACGTTGTTTTAAACTTTTACTTTGGTTTCAAGATTTTTTTTTCGGGTACATAACTGTGGGTAACATGTGGTTGGATCATCATCTCGATTGCTCATCATTCGAAGTGTCTTCAGAAATTTTCGAAGGGTTTGAACACAGATTGTAATCGTTAACATACATTTGATGTTCTAACACAGTTTTGAAGTCAAAATATAGCTTGTGAAAGATGTAAGGATCTAAGAGTGATGATTTTGGTCATATCTGGAGTTGAATTTTGAGATTTCAAAATCAGATTATGTAATTAAATTTTGAATGAGTATGGTTGTTTTAATTTCTATAAAAGAATGTATATTGTTGTGAAAGTAGGGAGTATAATGGATGATTTGCTGAATCAGATTCGAAGAATGTAACATATTATTTGTGAATTTATATATCTCTCGGGTATTACCTACCCGTTAAAAAAAAATTTCACAATTAATATTTTGTACAAAAGAATTTTATTACAGTCTTTATGAAAATATATATATATATATATGTATATTTTCTTCAGATGTAACATAGATTTAATGAGTTAATGTTAAATTAAACTCATTTGATTTACGGTTGAAACTAGAATTGAATAATCCCTAAAGGCTTTAAAAAGTACATAACTATTACGCAGTATTTCTTTAATGACATTGAAATTTTGAATCAATACTTCGTTATTTGTTGATGTATGATGTTCGGTTCGTGAAATTCTTGTGAATTTCGCAAAGTACGAATGATGTTATCTGAAAAGTTTCAGGTACATCGATGATGAAAGTGTAAAATCAAATATATACTTGATTTATTATGAATTGGAATTTGTTGAATTGCAATAGAGATTGTAGTTAACGCTGGTTAAGTTGCGGTCGAAGGACGTACATTATTGCATATTTGTAATATAAATTAACCGAGTAGTTAAGATTCACACACAATAGCTTAGCACGGAAAGATTTATTTCAAAATATATATATATATATATATATATATATATATATATATATATATATATATATATATATATATATATATATATATATATATATATATATATATATAATATACATATAATTTCTTCAGAGGGAATGAGTTAATTCTTCATAACTCGTTGATACAATATACACGTTATTGATTCGTAATGATGTCCACAGTGATTCTTGAACTGACGGAGTTTGTGATGTTATCGGTGTTGTTGATTCGGATGTTGACTGTACTGACGATGCTGGTAACGCTGACGGTACTGTTGATGATGTTGGTAAAGCAAGTTTAGCTTGTTAATCACACACCATTTTTGTCAGGGTTTCTACTCTTCCTTCTATCATTTTGGTTCGCTTAACTGATTTATGGTTAGGGCTAGATTAGATAATCTCTAAGATTTTAGAGATTACATAATCGCCGCGGAATGTTTCTCCAATGAAGTTATGAATTAATACTTCGTCAGTTATTGTTGTTGGTACTCCTTGGTATCTATGGTGCGTATGATGTTGATGCTCGTGGGACAGATTGTGAAGTTGAGGTTTACGACGCGGTTGTGGTTGGAGGTGGTAATAGTACTGTTGGCGTTGATGATGGTGGTACTGGTTATGCTGCTGATGCTGCTGCTGGTGTTTGTAATCTCTGCACCATATTCTCCAAAGCCACTACCCGAGCGCGAAGCTCGTTGACTTCTTCTATTACACCGGGGTGATTGTCGGTTCGGACGAGCGAATAAATAAAATCTAAAATTTGATATAATATATAATCGTGACGATATACTCTGGAAATGAGCGAGAACATGGTATTTCGGGCAGGTTCGCTGGTAAGTGCTTCAGGTTCTTCGTCAAGAGGGCAATGTGGTGGATGGAAGGGATCACCTTCTTCTTGTCTCCAATGATTGAGGAGGCTACGAACCCATCTCCAATTCATCCAGAATAGGTGATGACTGATTGGTTGATCTATTCCGGTCACACTGCTTTCGGAGCTTGAATGGGATTCCATTTCGGAATCTGAGTGACTTGAACTGATGACGAATTCCATTTCGTACGATTGGATAAAGGATTTTTTTTTCGATATGAAATGATTTTGGCTAACGGATGGTATTCTAATTACATAGAATATATATATATATATATATATATATATATATATATATATATATATATATATATATATATATATATATATATATATATATATATAGATCAAAAGATTTCTTAGATTACGGAGGACTTTGCGGGATATGTCAGACAAAGTTTAAAGTAACAGATACGATAAGTTATGATTTAGCAGATATGCTAAGATATAAATTTTTGTCTATACACTATTCATGCAATCAATGCAGCAAGACGTGTCTTAGACTAAAAATGATAAGCAGGTAATTTCCTGAGGATGATAAGTAGTTAATATTCGACACAAAATGATAAGCAAAACTTTTGACATGCAGACACGGTCGAAGTCCAGACTCACTAATGCATCCTATCGACTTATCAGTTAGACACACTAATGCAGACCTGGTTCGCTAAGACCACCGCTCTGATACCAACTGAAAGAACCCGTTCATATACATTATAAACGATTCACAATAGTTGATTACATTGCGAGGTATTTGACCTCTATATGATACATTATACAAACATTGCATTCGTTTTTAAAAGACAATCTTTCTTTACATCAAAAATTGACAGGCATGCATACCATTTCATAATATCCACTATCCAACTATAAATTGATTTAATAATAATCTTTGATGAACTCAATGACTCGAATGCAACGTTCTTCGAAATATGCTATGAAAGACTCCAAGTAATATCTTTAAAATGAGCAAATGCACAGCGGAAGATTTCTTTAACACCTGAGAATAAACATGCTTTAAAGTGTCAACCAAAAGGTTGGTGAGTTCATTAGTTTATCATAATCATTTATTTCCATCATTTTAATAGACCACAAGAATTTCATTTCCAGTTCTCATAAATATACGTCCCATGCATAGAGACAAAAATAATCATTCATATGGTGAACACCTGGTAACCGACATTAACTAGATACATATAAGAGTATCCCCTATCATTCCGGGATCCTCCTTCGGACATGATATACATTTCGAAGTACTAAAGCATCCGGTACTTTGGATGGGGTTTGTTAGGCCCAATAGATCTATCTTTAGGATTCGCGTCAATTAGGGTGTCTGTTCCCTAATTTTTAGATTACCATACTTTAATAAAAAGGGCATATTCGATTTCGATAATTCAACCATAGAATGTAGTTTCAATTACTTGTGTCTATTTCGTCAAACATTTATAAAAGCGCATGTATTCTCAGTCCCAAAAATATAAAGGGTAAAAAGGTAAATGAAACTCACCATACTGTATTTCGTAGTAAAAATACATATAACGTCATTGAACAAGTGCAAGGTTGGCCTCGAATTCACGAACCTAAATTAATTATATATATTTATGTGTTGGTTAATATTTGTCTAACAAATTAGGTCAAGTCATAGTGTACCACAATCCTAATGCTCGAGACTAATATGCAAAAGTCAACAAAAGTAACTTTGACTCAAAATAATTTCCAAAAATCTATACATGATTAATATATAGTTTAAATATCGTCATTTTATATTTTTTAATATTTTTAAAAGATTTAATAGAGTAAATAATATAATTTATTTATTAATAAATAAAGTTTTATATTAAATTTATATAATAAAATATACTTTTATATATATTAAGTAATAAAATTTATAGGGTTCATTTAATATCATAAAGATAATATGATAGGTATTATTAAATTAAGTTATTACACATAGTAAAATATGTTTGTATCACATATTTATTTGATAAAATAATATCTATAATGTTAGTAAGTAAAAGTTGTATTATTTTGTAATAATAATTATTATTATAAAAATATCAATATTTATAATTACCAAGATGACATTATGATAAAACGATAATTCTAATTATGATAACTTTAATATTTACAATAATTTTTAATATTATCTTTAAAATAATAATTCTATTTAAAATAATAATAATAATGATATTTTATAGTAACAATGACATTTCTATTAAAATGATAATTTTTGTTAAAATGATAGTTTTAATACTAACGATACTTTTAATAATGATAGTAATGATAAAAATAATAAGAATGATAATTTTATCTAAATCAATATCATATAATATTTTAATTTCATCATGATACTCTTACCCATTATTTCTTAATCGTTTCGTTTAATAGCTTTTAATCGTCTTTTATATCGTGTTCATAATAATGATAATAATAGTAATCAAAATAATTAGGTGTTACAAATATTTGTTTTAATTACACTAATATTAATAATGATAGTTACTATGACATTATTAACGATAATACTAATAATTATCTTAATGATAATATAGTAATAATAATAATAACAATAAAAATAACCATTTTTAAATAATGATATATATTAATATTAATAATTATAATAATAATAATACCAATAATAATAATTGGATAATAATAATAATACTAATTATAACTTTAACGATAATAACGATAGTAATAATAAAATAAAATAAAAATAACATTTTTTAATGATAAATCCCTTTTATTGATAAAGATAATAATAATGATAATAATAAGATAAAACTAGAACGACGATAAAAACGACGATAATAATAATCATTTTTAATAAAAATATTAAAGAATTCAATTGATTATAACTTCTAATCCGTTCATCGAAACCATTCGATATCTAAAGGAAAAGTTCTTAATTTTTCGCTAGCTTTCCAAGGACATGCATATCTTATACCTTATCTCAACCGCAAGTGTAACTAATTCAAGATTCAACCTAACCTGTCTAAGGGCAATATCAAAAGTACAAGCATGCATAATCCTAAATACTCGAGCACTAGTCAGGGATACACTATTAGTATGTAAAAGTTAAATTATGAGTACTCACGTATCAATATTGAGATTCAATATTGCAGGAAAGGTACGTAGACGCAACGAAAATGATAAACACTATATTGACCTCACGAGCATACCCATGAACCATACTCAATCACCTCCATAGCTATAACCCATAATTTCCTTAATCCTTTCCCACTCGAAAAACAACTTCGAAATCACTCGGACAGCACTCCGTCGTAATATTTTATGTATACTAATAATATCTTAAAATAATACGGAGTAAATATATATATGTAAATCGATTGAGAGAGTTTAGAGAAAAATATTTTCAAGTTTCTATGAAATAATGAAACCTATTGAATTCTATTTATAATAGATTTTTGAATTATTAAAGTGAATTATTAAAGTATGAATTATTAAAGTGAATTATTAAAGTATGAATTATTAAAGTGAATTATTAAAGTATGAATTATTAAAGTGAATTATTAAAGTAAATTATTAAAGTTAAAGTAAAGTAAAAATAAAATAAAGGTAAAGTTTAAGTATAGTAAAAGTATAAAACTATGTACGTATAATACGCGTATAAATATATATAATATTAATTTAAATCGTTATATATACTTAATAAAATAAAATATAAATATCGTTATCTTTATCATAATAGTTAAGTAATGAGTTGTCAAAAGTGGTTCTAGATATTTATATACGTTTTAATAATAAAGTTCTTTTTAAACTGAAAACGTTTTTGTACGTTTGAAACTAAATAGATCAATCGAGTCTTTATGAGATTCAATCTTCCACTATCCTTTATCTAGTTCTCAATGATTCACAATTTA